>NC_136065.1:1360509911-1361109911 GCF_964261635.1 Lissotriton helveticus
TCTTGTCAGGTTTAAGTTTATTTTTCAATTTCTGAAACCATGAAAGCTTATTTTCCTTTTTCATGAAATAATGATCCATGTTTTTAAACAATTTCCCTTACTTCGGTAAAGATCGTAACAACATCCTTGTTATTCCGCAATACCAACCAATCCATGCGCGAAACTCACCAACAAGCCAATCAGGTTAAGCTACGTCACTATTCTGCTCAACCGATAGATTTACTGCTTTTCTGGATGAGCCAATCAGCTGTGGCTTGCCTTAGTCACGTGAACCAATCGGTGCAAGCACTGCGACATATGTTAGCCAATCACAGCGCGTCTCTTGTGACGTATGCTGCCACTGCCGCTTCTCTGTCTCTCGCTCCGCTCCTTAAACTGACACCTCCTTTACAAAATATTTTCAAAGCGCCATATTTACAAATCCCACGATTGAATTCTGTTAATAACTCCACAAATAATAAACCATTTGTCTGTTTCGCTAAAATAAAGTGATAGCTTTTCCAAACATTCAAGTATTCTTTTCGCGTGAAATAGACAACGCTATTTTCACAGAATATTTAAGTTCGTCGATAAAGTAAGGCTACTTTACCCTTCTAACAGGTAATAAAGAACTCGTTTCCCTCTGAATGCACATTTGACAATTCAGAGTTTGACTCAATCAAATATTACAAAATCATTTACGCACATCCATACGGAAAATCCCTAACCATGCATACATAAAATCTTTAGTAGGACTCTAACCCACCAATAAAAATTCTCATTGGCCAGTAAGATAGACAACGCTTCCTTAGCCTTCACTCAAGCTTGGATAAATTCTACTACTCTTTTTACAGTGAGTTTTAAAACAGGCTCCAAGTCCCTATACTCGAATGCTACGATTTCATAGACAATCCTCACTATGCATTCTACCTTGCACACCTAAAATCCCTAAACTTGTGCTGTATGTCCACAACACTAGTGATATACGGCGATACCACTATTTGAAACAGAACAAATGCACTGTGTAACTTCACCTGTCACACTTCTCTTGCCGGCACAACTAGGAATTTTCACACTGCTGGAAAAAACCTTTCGACTACATATAACAACTGAACAAACTTTACAATCTTAACATATGTTAGACAATGATCCTATGTATTTACCATGTAACATGTCAGTTACCATAGTAACCGAACTCTGCTACCAAGGAATTGATCCAGCGCTCCTATTGAAAAACTGTCTCAATAACACTACTGATCCCCTCAATACTCACCATTAATTATGAATCACTTATAAAGGCCCATAACACCGATGAGACAATTTTTGAGCGACTGAATCTGGTGGCCTGATTAATAAAATCTATTCACATATTATCTACATAATTATATACAACTGCAGTTTAAATATTTTAACAATTTTTTTAACATATATCAATTTTTAATCAAGTCACTAAGGCAATTGAATCAACTGATGGTAACTAGATCATGAATAAACAAGACCAGCTTGTCATTTTAAATCTATTTTATTAACTTTATTTTTCATAAAGGAAAGCATTAACGTTTTAGAATCTTTATTTCATAAGTAGTCAAGAAAGCAGCATTTTAGTGAGAAAATGAATTAATAAACTGAAATCTTCAAAGCAGTCTCAGAAACATGAATTAATAGCAGAATAACAGTTTCCATTCCCTAAATCTATTTCCCTGTCTGAATCTCACTCCACCTAGAAAAGAAAAATCATTTAAAGTCTGCTGTCCTTACGTGCGCCAAAAGTCCGACAGCATCTCACGTCAATCTGGAATCGGAAAGAAGAGAGTTTTTTCTCCGCTCCAAGTGTCAGGTTTTATACCTTTCTTTCTAGCTAAACTTACTACATTTTACATCTTTTCATGAAAATCCAGGCTTCTCATTGGCTGTGCAATGTCAGTCCACGATAAAACATTAGATCACGTCCGTTACTTAACCAGGCCCAGGCTTTTACATAAGCCCTATTGTCTCTCAATACCACGTCTTCCGACTTCCTCAGAAAAGATACTTTTTTCACGAGCTTCAAACTTTAACTTCCTAGCCTTGGCAGACACAACAAGTTCCTGTCCTTGAGCCTTTCTCCGATACACGTTCAACTCAGCTGTAGAACTGCTTTTTCAATTTACGTGATGCTTGTGCAGTAAAAGTCTTCACAGCTGCGCATGTGCAGGGCATTACTCTGGACAAGTTCTCGTCAGTATCTCTGTCAGCCATACTTTTTGAATCACTTCTAGGCCTCACTTCAGAAACTATTATTAAACAAACACAAGACATCAGTTAATTGAGGAATTGAGACCCATTCTGTTACCCACCCCCTTTACTAATTAATCCTGTTAATTATGTTACCTAGCTGAAGCACGAATAAGCAGCATTATATCTACCTTTCCTTTAGGAACTGCAGGAACTCTTTTATGCATTTCGTCACAGAAAAGACATAACATTAGCACATAAAATAAGCACATGCCATTAGTTAAACAGCCGCATTTAATACTGACAAAGACAATAGACAAGGTTAGTTTATTATTTTTCTCTTTTGCAGTTTGCAACATAAAAGCACATTAGTTATCCCGCGTGTTCTGATGCAAGAAATTTTAAACTATGTTGATTAGTAAATTCACCACAAGCATATTAATTCAATTATAATTATGGGAGATTAACTTCGCAAGTTTGAACAAAATCTTGTTTATTAGCTTGCTCCATCAGCCTTAACCCCAGCAAGATTCACACACCACACCCCAGGCCGGGCACTTCTTATTGTTGGCCAGATATGGCCCACCACTCCCCATCTGAAGCACTTTTCTGTGAATTTATTTTTTGTGTGCTCTCACATTTGGCTTTACCTCCACTGTGCACCTGTTCTCTTCCTGTTTGTCCATACTCTTTGTGGTTCTCTTTCTTAATTACCTCCACACATGCCAAGGATGGTTCTATCTTCTTCACTGTAAGCAGCACCTCCTATAGTTTTGGAGTCATCATTTTGCCATAGATTGGTGACTCCATAACTTCTGACTGTTCTGATTACTGTATGTTACCTGATAAGCTCCCTCATTTTGCTCAACCCCGGGAATCCCTTTTGAGCAGCTATGCACTAAATAAGATTATAATATTAATAATAATTACATTGTGCCTTACTGCACATAAGGCTATAAATAAACTCGCAGGAGTATGATGCAAAACAGGTTGTGTGCATTTCTTTGAGGGATGAACTAAAGAGTATTTTCTGGGCCTACAGCTAGAATAGAGGTAACAAAGTACTTTTATTTTGTATGGAATAGAAGGGAGACAGCCATGACAATGCGGGCTTTACACCGTGCTGCCTTTACGACGCTGCCATCACAACGCAAGTCGTTACAATGACTTGCGCTGGATGGCACTAGATACTAAGGAATAGTAGATTTACTATTCCAACACCTTCCCTACTGTTGCATAGGCTGGAGTTGGAATAGTAAATCATACTATTCCAAAATCCAGCGCCTACAGCGCAAGTCGTTGTAACAACTTGCGTTGTAATAGATGCATCGTAATGGCAACGCGGTGTAAAAGCCTGCGTTGTCATGACGTACATCCGGAATAGAAGTAGTAGATGTACTCTAACTAGGCAGAGATCTCTGCTGAGGTGGAGGTTAGCCTCAATCAGCTCCACACACAGGGGAATGCAACCAGACAAGGGGAGATAGGTCATAAAGCAGCAAAGGGGAAACTTTGGCCATACAGGAAGCCATGCTTCTTCAGAACCACTGCAGGAGAGCAGTGGGGACAAGAGCAGGTCTATCGGGTTGCTGAAGGATAAGATGCATCATCTCCGGGTCGCTGGTGTGCCCACCCTTTACAGCTCAGACAGGAAATGGAACACATTGGTGGGGTGAGCTTTTTACATGTGGTGTGGGATCTCAGAGTCATAAGTGGCACTTATACATAAGATTCCAGCCTGGATAAAAATACTTACCTCAATGTGCTTACCTCTCTAATTCGGGGGTGATGCTAGACCTAAGATGATTCTTGCTCTGCTCTGACATCTTGTCAGGAGGCCTGTCTGTGGCACGCTCTAAGCTTGCAAACCCAGGGTGTCTTACTCCGATCTTGTGTTGCCGCCACTCGGTCCTCTAAACCCATAAGGGGTGGAAACAGATGCAAAGTGTCGGACCCCGTTCAGGTGACCACAGAGCAGGCAGAGCTATTGGGTCACAACAGTGGTGGCTAGGGTAATATAACTCTGGTGTCCTGGGGTCCATCCTAATATGGCTCTACAAACTGGGCAAGTATACCCTTTTACCACCTGACTTTCAGGGTAGCAGGGGCTAACATTTAAATGCATCTCAGAGAGATCGTATGGGGAGCAGAAATTCAGAACTCAGTCAAACAACAGACACAATACCTCACTGTTCAACCCAGTCATTTTCTAAATGAAAAAGAAAAATACTTTAATATCACAGCAAAATGAAACACTTACATTGTGGGGATTCAGCTACAGGGTTCTGCAATCCCATGTATGGTCTCTTGCCAGGTTTTACACCATCTACAGTGGACTAACGTAGTTCCTATATTTTCCCCAATATCTAATGTGCCTTAGCAGTGACATATCACCTGGAATGTGTCTCAGCATAGACACTGGTGGTCTGCTTGTCACAGTTGCATTTCAGCATCTTTGTTAGCAGTTGCAGGATCACAGAAAATGGCACCGCCTCTCACTCACCACTGGAAATTAACAGCATGACAGGATTCATCATGCAGGTATTCATCTTCTGCAGTGGCAGTCTCCGGACCATGGAACAGGACCTCTGCTATGGAGGGGTCATGGATTTGCCTCTGGTCTTGGTCATAGATGCCAGATGGCATGCTATGGTTTGGGTTTACTAAGGACCAGAGCCAGAACGGGAGGAAGATCCTTCTCCTACATCGCGGCCAAAACCTGGAACGAACTCACCCTCAGCATTAGATGAACCCCCACACTGCAAACATTCAGGAAGAGCCTCAAGACCTGGCTCTTCGGGTGAGCCAGAGCTGCCTGAATTCCCCAGCACCCCCCACTCCCCAGTGCCTTGAGACCCTCACGGGTGAGTAGTGCTCTTCACAAATCCCTGATTGATTGATTGAAGGACTTCCACAGTTCCCCACATGAACTAGACAGGAAGGCTGGGTGAATACTCACAGTTCAGGTTGGCACTGGTTTCGCCCCAGATGCATGTTGGCTTTTTTGGGTGATCCACATGCATTTAATCTTCTCCTTGACAATCTTCCCCCTGCAGGGTCTGGCACTTTCCTTCCCTCTCTGAACAGAGAGGCAGATTTCTAGGGAGTAGGGAGACCCACAGCTTCTCCTGCAAGTTTCACAGACTTCATGTGATGTCCTCTCACCTCTGGAAGTTTCACTGTCATGCAAGCACCAACCCTGGATCACAGCAGCTCATTCAATACTCTGTGCAGTACTCAGGGCCAGACTGGGAACCAAAACCGGCCCTGGCAAAGTGCACGGCAGGACCTCCGGGTGTGGGGGGTGTGGCCGAGCTATTTGACTCGGCTAGTTTGGGCCGATTTCGTTACAGCGGCCAATATTGCAGCAATGCTGCAAAAATGTCCCTGTAACAAAATCAGCCTTTAGGGGCCCAAAACCAGCCCCCAACCCTAGTGGCTCACCGGAGAAATTCCCAGTGTCCCCTATTGCCAGTCCGGCCCTGGCAATACTACCTTCCCTGGTTAAAATAACTGTCTAGAAACATCCTCACCCTTAACAACAAAAAATGCTGACTCACGCATTTCCCCCCTCAAACCATGCCAAACAATTGGCCGTGCTCAGCAAAAACAAATCAACAATCCCTGCAAACAGGTCCTCGTAGAATTTTAGAATTCTTCATTGTCTGAGACTCTTCCTATAAACTTAAGAAAATCATGTAATACACTTCGACTGTCTTGGGAAGCTGTATTCCATCATCCATCTTGTGTCATGGAAAACCAGGGGATATTCAAAATGGATCTCACTGGTTCCAAGAATCATGCTCTCTCCATAACACACAGTCTTCAATCATCCATTCCTTACATACATGCACTTGAGAAGCACACGGGATGTCGGCACAAGTCTCTGCGCTCCTTCTGACCCAGGAAAAAGGTCTCTTCAGTATTATTAATAGACAAGAATCCGTATGTTGCTACCAACAATTGATGTCAACTGCCCAGGACAAGAACAGTAATCCAATGACAGTATACAGGGCCCATTTGGTGCACCACTCCACATCACAGAACACATCACCATGATACCAGTTTATCATGCAGTCAGGTGACTCAGGGAAGGGTTGCATGCCTATTTACCATTAGAGGACATTACCATTGCGTGTAAATTCCACCAATCAGTAGGAGTTGCATGTTTGTGGACAACTTACCCTTAGGATGGTTACAGACAGATTCCATTCACCCCTGTAGAATATGTTGTCACTTGGACCAGCTAGCTCGCAGAGCCAATGTTAGCCCCCCTAAAACTGAACAGGGAGCAAACAGTTCTGGCAACCACTGAACATGTCAACTCTGTTCCCTCAAGAACCATCTTGGGACAAAGTGTACATTTAAGAGCAGGAAGAACACAGTTACAAAACCAATCAAAAGTACTTGGAAAAGAAATGCAATTCTAATCCAAAGGTGTAACCATGGAGAAACACGATATATTCCTTTTAGCCAACGAAAGAAGAGATGCACCTTTAGATCGAAAGGCAAGGGTGGTGGGGAAAGTGGAACCTCCGATGCGTCGGAGAAGTCATCAAAGTCCATCAAATATGATAAGGTGCTGCAGTGGTCCAAATATACACATGCCAAAGGCTTGTTGAAATCAAAAGAGGTGTCTGCTTACAGATGTCACATCTCTGGACAAAGTCCTTGGTATGTTTGTAAAGTCCCAGCCACCAATAGCGTTGCTGCAATAGAGAAATTGTAGCAGCCACCCCTGCATGTGCCGAGGCTGGATCCTCATGTGCAACCTGTATTAGTCCTAACCTGCGTTGACTGCTAGGTAATACTCTATGCTCCACTCCAGGAATCTGAGCACATGGCATATTTTGTGCATCTAATTTGTAGGAACCTGAAGACCAGACGTTTCTTTTACATGCCGACACTTTCTGAGGGCTTTACTCCTTATCGATTACTATAAGTCTGCGCTCTCTGCATTATGAACCATAACGTTCTCTTCGTTCCAAAAAATAACCTGAATTCCTTGTGTAAAAGACTGAAAAGACGTTTTATAAAGAACTTTGCCTAAGCCCTGAAGAAGTCCGGTTACGGACGAAACGCGTTGGCTATTGTTTTTTAAATCATCATCTGTGAATAAAAGATCCTTTCTTGACGAAGAAAAATTGACTCATGAATTCTTGGGAGAACACTGATAAGAAGAATTGAATTCGATTGTCATACATTGCTGAAATTGCATTGACTTGTATTTATATTTGAAGAGTGCGAGATCAATTTTGTACAAATTTGTTTGGTAGGCCAAGCTGTTTGGTTCTCCTATATTGGGATTCAGGGGATTGTATCTCAGATCACCAGCACCTGTATCTTTTTTCACTTATAAGGATTTTCTTAACAGTGCGGGCATAGTAGCCTCAATTCCCTTCTTTGTAGTTTGAATACTAATTTGTAGGAGTACTTGAGAGGAAAACCTTTTGGTAACTGTGTGTCATTGCGTGCAGCATTGACAGCCACCGTGATGTATCTGTCAATTCTTGTATTTGAACGAGTTATCACAGCAACCGCAGATTTTCGGACTGCCTCTTTTGCAGCTTCATCAGCCAATGGATTCCCTGCAACATGCACGCCAACACGCTGATGACTCGGTGTATGTATGTATGTATAACATGAGCCCATGGCAAGCATCTTGTGCTTCACTGTGTAGCCTTTCGAATCCCTGAATCCATTCTGACTCCAATAATGAAGATATTCGTTGTATGACTGCACACAATAATATGACTCACACACACTGAGTGTGGGGAATCCAACATCTGTATTGTATAGTGCCAGTAATAGAATCTTAAGTTCTGCCAATGGTGCCGTACAATCACCTAATGACTGTGTGTAGGTATTCTGAGGATGGAATGCTCCATTGTGTAAGCGGCCTTTCACGACTGCTCATGTGGCTGAATATTACTGTTTTGCCCCTACGGCAGTTTGTGTAGAACCATCAGTGTAAATAATAATAATATTAATACTGGAGCTTGTATAGCCGAAACAACTACCTCAAAACAGGTGTCCCGGCGCTCTAGCAGAGAGCTGGTAGATCTGTAGCCAGTAGCCTGTAGATCGCTATGATATAATCATAGCAATCTACAGGCATTATTTAATTAGGCAGAGGATATCCTTGCTCATACTGGAGGAATGCTTGTGTTTGCAATGTAGAGTCAAATCTGTAGTCTACGTCTGTTGCAGTGAGGGAGTTTGCCCATTGTATCCATTTTGAATGTAGAGCTTTTGCATTTGCAACACTAGCTCTGGTAACCACCTCTAAGGTCGGTACTGGGCTCACAACAACAATTTGTTTTCCTTGAGCCAGGGCACGCTCTCTCGCTGCAGCAGTCTGAACTTCTATAAGTATCTTTCTAGTCAGTCCAAAACCCATTTCAGCAATTGTATATAGATGCAATTTATATGTAATTTTTCTGTCACCTTCGTTGAACATAACATGTATATCCTGATCATCAGATTTGTAGTTATTCACACATGTGTGTAAGTGTTTGGAAGCTATCACATAAGTTTGTACGGAACGAAAAATTTCCATGTGTTCTTGTGTCCAATGTGTACTTGAAAAATCTGGACAAATAAGATTGTAGAATGGTTTTACCAGTTTTGCATAATCAGGAATGTATGTTCTGCCAAAATATAGAAAGCCTACTATGGATTGTAATATTTTCAGAGTCGTTGGCGGTTAGAACAACGCACAATTTTCTAAAAAATGCATCTTCAGGCTCTTGCCCCCACTTGTAAACTCATATCCCAGAAACAGCAGACTAAGGTGAGCTATTTTTGATTTGTTTAATTGAATCTGTAGCCCATGTGAGTAAACCCCAAGATTATACAGTCCACCCTGGTCAAGTGCTCCATAAGGTCATCGATCGTTAAGTATCTGTAATCGATATATGACAATGGCTCATCATCAAAATTTTCAAGCAATGCTGTGACTCTGGCTGAAAAATGCCTGGGGCTATTCTTATACACCCTGCTATAAATTACAAAATTGTTGCTGAGAGCCTAGCCCTGTCAAATATCTGCTACCAGGTGATATATTTTGGCAGAGGATTCCATTCAAAATATCAAGTGCTGTTTTGTATTTTTTCAGCACATTGTTATTCATTAGTGCGGCACTAAGAGCATTTTGTACTGCAAGTGAGTAGCTGTGTTCAAATGTCTATAATCTAATACTAGATGATGTGATTGATCTGGTTTCATTACCAGAAACAGAGTATTATTCATTGAAGAGGTGCAACTTTCAATCACACCTTGATATTCAAGGATCTCCCTAACAGGTTGTTTTCTTCATTTTTTAATATGGTATTGTCTTACAAGTTGTGCGGCTGTCCTAAAGGGTGTCATTATAAGGTGAACTGCCATCCCACCCTACATGGTTGCAGTATAATGCAGGCTCTAGCACTAAAGCACACTTCCTGGCATATGAGTGTTTTACTGATTCCAGAACACGGTTTGGAGAAGGCTGATATTATTACCATTTCCCCCTTTGGGCAATCGATCACAAAGTCAGGTGGCCAATCTTTTTCAGCCAACAAGATGTCATAACCTTGCCTGAGTTCCTCCCAAAAAAGGACATTTATAAATCTGGGTATGTCCCCTTCCAACCATAGCTGGACTTCGTATAACTGATTAGGGACACTTAACCTGGTATCGGGCGTTTCCACCATGATATACTCACTCAGCGATACTCCCACCAGACAATCCATCAGGTTCTTGTGAACTATTATGACTTCTGCCACACTGTCCAGCATTGGTAATGCCCACTCCCCATTCAGACACAGAGTCCTCAAAATCTGGGGCATGCCTGACTTTTAGTCTGGCTACCTTTTTCATTTTAAAGTGAGGTTTTTATATTTTGGGTTTATTTTCTTGTTTAATTATGTATTCAGATGAGCGGTGTGAGTCCTTTCTTTTTTTCACGTGCTCGTCTGATCTCCGCTCTGACCGTCCTCCTATCTCCGAGCGTCTGTCGGACAAATCCAGAAAAGAACAAGAGGAACATATATATCAGTATCCTGATACCTGTCAGGGTGTTTAACATTATCAAGGTTACATAAGTTGTAACATTTGTCAGTAGAGCCCTGTGAAGGAGATCCACCCCATTATTTTATTTTATTTATTTTTCTTGCTTTCCCACTTTTTCTTTGTGGAAGGATTGGGTGCTTGCTTAGAGTTATCCTTTTCAGACTGACTCTTTATCTGTGGATTCCCTGGTCGGGCTCCCAGATTATCTCACCTAGCATGGCGTAGGTTTCCTCAATAATTTTAGGCAATTCGCACTCCTGTTGTGCAAGAGGCAAATCCCTCAGCATTGGCATATAGCTAACTCCACTGCTTCCCCTTTTATGTTACTCAACATTATGGAAGATACTCCAGCAAAATTGCCCATCAGTTTAATTCCTTAGTCCTTGGCCGGTGCTGCCCCGTGCCCATTCTGTACCTGTTTTAACACTTCAGGTAATACAGCCAGTTAAGGGATACCATGTGTTCTGATATATACTGCAGCAAAAACTGTACCCAAAGAGGCTCAATCTTCCACCAGAGGAGCCATCCCCTTTGGCAATCTAATTTTTAATATCCTATGTTTTTACCACGGGTTCGTATGGGGAAATACTGCCTCAAGATGATTTGTTTTTTGTGCAATCCAAAACGGAATTGCTTCTTTTTGATGGGATTTTTCCCCATACCTGCATTTTATGTTTGAGGGATAATGCCTGGTGTAGCTAACTGTGGTTCTACTGCTTGAACTGTCCGTGCAGGAGCAAGTGTTAATGTTTACATCACATATTTTGTAAGGCTCATGTATATTGTTACTAGATTATTGTATAATCCCCGTATGTGGTCAGACAGTCAACATTGGGATGCGTTGTGTATCCGGCTAGGATTGACAATGTCACCCCATCATTGCTGAGTGGGCCCAGTCTCACATTTTGTATACTATGGGGAAGGGTGCCTTTAAATCAATTTGTATGTTCTTGGTAAGTTAGAGGAATTTCTACCTCCTCATAAGTAGTGTATGCGTCTAGTGTTTCACCTACTTCATATTTGTAAAACAACTGTGTATCATCCTCCACAGCAGAGAATTTAACCCATGAGTAAAATACCTCCGTCCTAAATTCCCATGTGCCTCTACCACAAAGGTAACGTTCCCACATCTAGTGTGAGGCCACAATGGAGCAATTTTTGAGTGACTGCATGTCTGCAGTACTCGGAAATGTTCTGTGCCATGTTTTATAAAAATGAATTTACAGAATTCAGCTAACACAGTGGGAACAATATCTTTCCAAGCTTGAATTTACCAACAGCCAATACATAGGATATACCTACTCAGCTGAGGAGGATGTTCCCTATCACCAAGGATGTGTCCTGTTTAAAAGGTATGAAGGGATCTCTGAGGAAGCACAATTGAGCTGCTCAGTTGATCTATACAGTAAAAAGAAGCAACCAATGTTGGCAACACCCTGTTGTGTAGTTTCTACCAATAAGTAGGAACTGCGCATTAGCAGGCGACAAAGTTAGGATAGTGCCAGACTGATTCCATGCACCCCCATAGGATATGTTGCCTTTGGACTAGCTGGCTAACAGTGTCATTGTTAGCCCGCCTAAACCTGAACAGAAAGTGAACAGTTCTGGCAACCACTGAACATGACAACTCTGTCCCCTCAGGAACCATGGTGACAGACTTCAAACTTTCGCTCAGTCACTCTTTTTTGTGCTCACAGAAATATACAAAGAATACAAAAATGGGTGTTTTCAATATTTATTTAACCAGAGTGATTCTTGAATAGAATATATGGGCTGCAAAGATTAATAGACAGGAGCAGCTAAAAGTTATAATGAGTGTCAACACAGAAAATAAAACAAAGAGCGCCACCACCTTGTTGAGAAAGGTTATATATGGATACATATAAAAGATTATAACAATCGAGCATACCCCTATAATGCTAATCCTAACCTATGTGTCGAGGGTATGAATTTATGGTTTGCAAAAAAAAACCCTCATCTGGATGATCTAACCCCTCTACCTGGTGGGTAAGAGTGTATGATCATGTCTTGGTCATGAACTGGACACCCATCACGGAGATGTCAGTCAGCTACTAGATGAAAGCTTCAGTATGGGGGGACCCCTTGAGATCAGTGGAACGGTCTCCTCTGATTATGTTAGGAAACTAAAGGATATATATAGAATATTACCTCCTTGCCTCGGGTTGAGAGTGTAATTGGACAACCATTGTTTGTGTCCTACAGATAGTTTTGTTGCAATATGGATGTAATAATAAAACATGTTTGTATTACGCATATGAGAGGCCTTGCACCAAATGCAAAGGCAGTGTGATAGGATACTCATGAAGTGTTCAGTGTCAGCAAGGCCTGTGTTTCTGCAAAACCAATCCAAGCGTCACAAGTGCAAACAATGTGTGTCAAATGTTAATGTGGCAAAGAGAAGGCAACTTTAAGAAAAATAATGTGTGTGTATGCAAGAATGATACCAATTCCTACCAGGCCTAACTTGGGCACATGACCCCATGTCAATCCTGAGCATCTAACCATTTTCCTTCTCCCTTCATCTCACATGTATGCACTGAAGGTAGGAGGAGTCAGGTACTTGCCTTTTCCATATGGTTGCAAATGGGTTGGAAACCAGGAGTTTTCCTCATAGAGACAGAATGTGAGAAAAGTAACAACCACAGTCCCTTTCAGGGTGAAACACAAAAGTAATTAAATTAACCTGTGCTTAACCTTCTGTTAGACTGGCACAAAATCAGTCAGGCTTAACTTAGGGGCCATGTGTAAAGTATTTATGCAGCACACAAACAGTAGTAAAGTGAAAATGCAACTCAAAAAAAATCCCTCCCCAATTGAGAACAATAGGGTACATTTTAATGAAGTATTTGACATCAAAACAACAAAAATCTAATCAGTAGAACAAGACATGCAATTTCACAGATTTATGTAAATATAGCATCCAAAATAACAAAGCGCTATTCGTGGTTACCTGGTCATATTAGGCCGGGAGAAAGTCAAAGATTCTGGCTGACTAGGATAGAACAGGGGCCAGAAACCGGAAACAGAATAGTCCAGCTGAAAAAAATTACCTTCTTAAAATCTGGTGTGAAGCGTCCAGTTTGTAATGTAGGAGACGACGAGGAGCAGGGAGAGCGTTGGGGATGGTAGTCGCTGTAGTGCAAAGAGCAGGCCAGGCATTACAGACAGTCACCGCTGTATCATGAAAATCCTGTCGGGCATCGTTGACGGTCATGTTTGGAGTTTCGCAAAGGCAGTTACCACAGGCTGTTGTTGCTGTAGCATGAGATACAGGTATTGTGTTGCCAGTCATCGCTGGCGGTTGCAGTAGCATGAAGAGTTGGGTTAACTAGAGCTTCACATTAGCAGTCGGTGGGACGGCAAAATCTCAGCACAAACAGGTCCGTTTGCAGTCACGAAGAGCCCAAAACTTCAGGATTTCTCCTTTTATCTCAGAGGATCTCACTCTGATGCCAACTAAGGGCCCAGGATCTGAGGATCTGGGACTCACTCTAGCAGAGGCCAGCAGGCCTCAGGCAGGTCCAGCTGCAAGTCAAATTGCAGCAGGTCAGCTGGGTAATTAAAGAGAGGCCTCTGGAGCTTGTTGTGTCCCTGTAGCTCCGACCAGGTCAGCCAGCTGACCATTGGTGTCATTCTGCCTAGGATGAAGGCAACAGGTCCAGTCTTCCTTTTCAGAGAGCAGGTCAGTCCTCAAGCAGCTGTATAGTCCACTTGCAGCAGGTCAGTCCTTGTTCTGTTGTATCCACAGTTCTAGGAGTGTGTGAAGAGTTGATCTGAGAGTGTACTATTTATACCTGGTGCCAGCTTTAAACTGGAGGAAACCTTTGGGGTTCCTCCCCACAGATGGTTCTGAGATTTACTTCCTCCTTGCCCTGGTCCCAATAAGTCTGGGGTGACAAAAAATGAGTGCCTCATACAGAGCAGAGCTCTCATTATGGCGGCAGTCCCTCCCCACAAGAACTGGAACTCTGCTCCATAAAGGTTCATAACAACCCACCTCCCTCCTCATACGTACGGAGCTGTGTCAGGGCACACCAAAGATGAGGATATAATATCCACCAAAATAAATCCATCAAGTTCTCCAATGAGAGAACATATTCGCAACCAGCTGAAAGAGTCTCAGCTGGTTTATTTGAGGGATCCAAATGTCGACTCACAGTCCTGATGAAAGCCACCGACCCTGGAGGGTGCAAGTAGGCTGAATCATGTTGGCTAGATGTTTTACTTATACATGCAGGGCACCTAATCTCTCCCTACACGCATCTTTTCTCTTTTTTTAACCTTGCCACTACTCCCATTTTTAATAAATCCACAAGTTTTAGGAGGTAGAACGCAATTTTAAACACAATTTCTATATCAAAGATCCCAAACTGTCACTGGTGTGGGAGATGCTCCCTCCTGGTGAAGGACAGATCCGATGATGTTACCATCAGTCATCTGTATATTAGCGGGGAAACATGCCACTGACAGAACATAACTGTTGAGGGTCCCACAACAATTTCCTTTAGAGTTCCTGTGATTTGACACTGTTTTCTCATTCTACTTGATTTACTTTCTAAAAGTGGCATTTTCTGAATTGTGACTTAAAATTCTATTTTACCATTAAAGAGGAGTTTAAATAATAATACATTTGGGTGAAAACATTCCTACCTGTTTCCAAACAAAAGTTATTACTTATCAAATGTAATAAGGTAAACCAATCTTATCCTATAGGAGAGGTAGGCTTTGAAGTAGTGAAAACTGATTTTAAGAGTTTCTCACCACCAGGACATGTAAAACTTAAAAGTGTGTGTTCAAACTTTTAAATACGTTGCACCCTGCCCTAGGGCTTTTTAGGGCCTACCCTTGCAGTGACATATATATTAAAAAGAAAGATTTAGGCTTCCCAAAAGGTTTATTTTGCCAGGTCGTAATGACAGTTTAGAAATGTACACAGGCTGCAATGTCAGGCCTGAGAAATGTTTCAAAAGGGACACAAGTGGTAGGCACAAAATATGCTGCAGGCTAGAAGCATTAAACTTACAGGCCCTTGGTATATGCACTACCACGTTACTAGCAACTTATAAGTAAATTAAATGTAGCAATTAGATGTGAGACAATTTTACCATGTTTAAAGGAGTAAGCACAGGCACTTTAGCACTGGTTAGTACTAGTAAAAGTCCCAGACTCCTAAAAGGCATCAAAAGTGGGTTCAGAAAACAGGAGGGGTAAAAGCAAAAGGTTTGGGGGTGATCCTTAAGAGTGGGATAAGTCGTCCAATACGGAGCCTGCAGGGTGTTTATGGAGATAGATGCCTAATTTGTACTCTCTCATTCAAAGGTTTAAAGTGAAACATTGTAAACAATAGAGTTGATGTTTCTCACTGTTGCAAAGTCATCCTGTGCCTTGGGCACCCCCCAACTTTTTTCTGAATGGTACTGGTGGTAACTGACTCTGATGGACCCTGGGCTCAGCCTAACCAGGCCCAGGGCCAGTGCTATGCTGAAATAGATACATTAGAATACAGTTAAAACACCTACATACACTAGGTTACACAATGATATGGTGGGGTACCCCTGTGATTGGCATGACATACCCTATAGGCCCCTAGTAAATAATAGGGCAGGGGGATTGAAACTACCTAGAAGTCCCCAGTACCCTGGGGCATGGCAGTTTAGAGGCCAGCAGCCTTTTTCTGCATGTGCATGTGTGCACTGCTGAAGCCTGAGGTCAGTTTAAAAACAGCCTTGGGTGCCAGGACTGCTTTTAAAAAGTAAATTGTGCCCAAAGTCGACTTTAGTGTCTGGGGCAGTTAAAAATGGATAATCTATAATGTTTTGGCATATTTGGGACCCCCAGGGTCTCCCCTAGGTATCCCAACGGTGGGGGGGAGGGGGGCTTCAGATATTTATACGGTACACCCTTATAAAATGAGTTTTTTTATGCCTGGGTAAAGTGAGATTTCACATTTCACTCCCCACGTTGTGGTAAAGTGCTGCTCAAATTCGACGTTTATGCTAGGAGCACTGTGGAGGAAGAATCTGCAATATTTCTACAGATTCAGAACCCCTAGTCTCCCCTAGTTGCACAGGGGGAAGAGTGCCTATAGATATAAGGCAAGTACTTATAAAATATGTTTTTATAAGTCCTGGTGCTGGAAAAATGGCCCAAGTAATTTTTCCCATTGCAATCCCCTGTTACATATGTTAACATGGTAGGAAGTTATTGATTAATAACTCTTGATAGGAGAGGTATATAAATGTCATTCAAAGACTTCCCAGAAAAGTATTAATAAATCCAACAATATCATTTTGTTGAAGTTCTCCTAAAGTGTACATACAAGAAGTTAGAAGACGTTCTTGTTTGTAAGTCCAAATTCCGCCTTCCAGTGGTCTGCCCTGATTGGTCAGAGTTAAGTTGATTAGCCAGGCTGCCTTGAAGAGGTGATAAAGAGCCCCTGGAGTTAACCAGCTCTGCTGGCAGGGCAGTGTGCAGTTCCATTGGAATGCTAGGCCAGGGGAGGAGTTGTAAACTATGCTCTTCAAAGGGGAGGGTAGAGACCATTGTCATTTACAGCTCTGAACTTCCCACCTTAGGCCGATGGTAGGATTAAGGAAAGTATGAGCAGATGCAGGGGGAGAGTCTAAGAAAATTAGCCATCCTAGGGGTGTGTTTAGCCAGCTCTTACCTCCTTGCTGGGAAATCAGCCATTATGGATTTGGAAGATTTGATCCACTCTGGGACAAAATAATGCCACACTCTACAGGATGTGGTCATATATTGGAGGAGTTACCCTGCTCCCATTGGTCAGAAGTGACCTCCTGCCTGTCCCAGAGAACTTGGAATACGTATCTGAGAGGGGCAGAGCCCACCAGATCCGCTACTTAAAACTTACTGCAGCCAGAAGTGCCCTGTTGAGAAGTTTTGCTGTGCAAAGATTTCAAAGGCCTGACCTCTGAAGACCACCAACTGAAACTACAGCCCTGTGGACTATCTTGCTGGAGAAGAACTAAAGAGTGGACTCCCTGAAAGCTGCAGGTTAAAAGAGTTCACCTGGAACATCACCAACTAAATTTACACCTTGGAGAACCATCAGTGGATTTGTAAGGGTGTTATACCAGTGGATTGTGGGAACTGACGTCTTCAACTTTCAAGGATCATCTTGGAGCTTCCAGACCCATGGAGTGAGTTTAAGACATTTTGGGACCCCTTGAGGAACTTCAGGAAGAAGTTCAAGAAGTTTGGAGAACTTTGGACCAACTTTGAAAAAAAGCTCCATAGAGGGACCGACTCAACCTAGCCAGCTGGGCCGCCTGCCTTCAACCACAAGCCAGCCAAGCCAACCAGGTTTGTCCTGCTAAAAGCTTTATCGCTCCAGCTTTCAGAGATTGAGCGGGACTGGAAGAAAATTAAAGCCGGTGAACCCTCACCAGATCCGGCAACATGAGGAGCATCGAGAGACCCCGCAAGAAAAAGCACCAGAAAAGTTTCTAAGTCCGCTCGTAGAAAAGGTGACCAGGAGCAACCGCGAGAGCCAAGCCTCCTGCCTTCCATCTCGTGCTAGCCTGGATTCTTGGGTTGCCCTGCTGAAGCGAACTTGAGAAATTTTCTACGTCCGCTCCAGGGAAGTTGATTGGGACCTCATCACAAGTCAAGCCGGCGAAACCTCACCAAATCCAGACTGGCTGGGAGCTTCGAGGGGCCTCGAGGAGAAGCTCCAGAAAAGTTTCTAAGTGTGAAGGTAGAAACTGAGACCGGGCGGGACCTGCCGCGAGCTGTAGCCGCTCAGGGCTCCATCGCGCCCGGCCTGAAACTTTGACTTTGGCCCGGTCCATAGCGAGCAGGTATCACAATATGGTGCTATAATCTTCTAAGTGCTATATTTTATTAAATCTTTGAAAATTCATATCTCTGGTTCCCTACATTGGATTTTTGTCATTTTGGTGTCATTTTAAAGATACAAATATTTCCTATGTTTATAAATTGGTGTTGGAATTTTATTATGTGTTTTTTCTATTTATTTACTGAAATTGTGTTTTTAAATGCTTTACATACCTGAAAGAGAATGGAATCAGCACCCATTAAATCACAATATTTTACTGAGTTCAAATGAGATCAGATTGTCCGTGACGACTTCGAAAAAAAGGTCTCTGGTCCAGATTGTACTTTGTGATAAGAATTGTCTTTATTAAAAAATAGATGAACTCTAGATAATAGCGATGTGCCGTATCTGAAAATCCAATGGTAAGCGGATTTATAAAAGCATGTAGGGTCAGTTACGATTTAGAGGTATTAGTCTCTAGGTAATAATGATGTGTTGTATCTGTAAATCATGTAATAGGCGGACTTGTAAAACTTCTATGGCATTTTGTGCAATAAATTGTATACAAATAGGTAGGTACACAAAATGTCGAATTCTACTTGGCCACAACTTGACCCACCTTATCGATATTCATGAGGAAGGTCACAAACTGTGACCGCCACTATGATTGTGGGCCATCATTGGGATGGTGGCCTCCTGGGGTCTGTGATCACTTTTTCAATACACTTATTTTTAAGGCAGCCCATTTTCTTTAAAAAAACAGTTCAAAACGTTTTAGAAGTTTGTTTAAGAGTAGGCAGCGGTTCCAAGGACCATTGCCTGCTCCAGAACAAACTTTTTTACTTTCACACAAAGGGGAATGTTACAGAACATTGGCACATACCTTTGCATGTCACTATTTTGAAGTAGTGCCCTAAACACGCCCTTTCCAAGTAGTGCTTCATTACTGTAAAGATTAATCCACACTTGGGGTAAATAACAAGTATGATTTATTCCAGCCCCGACGAAAACCTACCTGTAGCTCCCCTTGCTCTAGATGTCAATCTTCATTCCAGAAAACGTAATATCATGATGCATAAATGACATCATGGCAAGATAGTAGGCAGCAAGACAACACTGCAGTTAAACCCTTCTAAACCTATTTTGTGATTTGATAACCTGTTACCAAATTACAAAAAAGGTTTTGAACACTTTAAACAGCATTTGTATGGCCGCAAATTTCAAATCGGTTAATTTGTGACTACAAAAATGCTTTATACATATGATCTGACCCCTAACCACTGCTTCGGCTTTTGGCTGAAAATTCCTTTCTCTAAATATGTGAAATGTAATTGATTTGTAAATCCCTGCTTATTGTACACAATCTTCTTGTGTCTTCTCGAAGCACCCTAACCCAGAAAGTAAAAGTACAGGATGACTCAGCCTCCGACGAAGGTACAAGCCATATACATCCAGAAATTAATGAGTATAGCTGCAGATGTAATAATGGTTTGTGTACCTTTTCATTCGCAATTTCTTACCAAACAGAGAAGATGAAAATAAATGAGTCTGTTTATTAAGAAGTATCTTCTATTTCAGTTTAAATAAAAATTGATGGCAAGGTGGCACCTGCTCTATTTTTATTTTCCAAGAGTTTTGCCGTGCAAAGGCCATTGCACACGCACTTCCTGCCACCAAGCGCTAATTAAAGGGACAGTGAAGCCCAACCTCTGATGGCAGGGGAACACCTTAGGAATAAATGGAGCAGAAATGACAGTCCACCCAGCAGGGTCTATTCCATGCAGCATGATTACCAGAGGAAGCGAGGCAGAGGCTGGGCATTAATTGGAGCAAGAACCAGCCTGCATTAATGACATGCGGTGTACGCACTCTGGGATCACCACATGTGCGTCCACACAAAGGTAATTCATTGAACTTATGTTAATTTGTTTAGTCTGTGCCATGTACGGTGTTTCTGGTGACGTCATGTAGGAAGTCATTTGTGGTGCCATAATTGATCAAATTAGTCATCAGTGATATTATTGATAATGAAAACCTTAGTGCGTAAGTGACCCTGACTGATGGTTTTCGGCACCAGGCACCCCGACTACTTAAGACATTGTAAGTAAAAGTGTGTTGTTCATCCATCCATTCATGATGCCATGTGAGATGTGACGATTGATGTCCTTGATTGTTCAGGCTCCTCCGCTAAGGAGGAGGAGCGTCGCCCCACTACTCAAAATGTAAAAAAATTATAACGCATCGGTCTTATTATTTTAGCTTTCTAATTGAGTCAGGGGCTCTCGGAGTGGGGAGGGGTTTGCAGAGCGGGGGTGTGGGAGAGTGTTTTGTACTCCCTAAGTGCACATGACTGCTTGACTAGCCATCTTGGGCCAGCCAGACAGTCATGCGCACTTTGCATCTTTCCCACTAGGCTGTAATGCACAGCCTAGTGAGGAACAGAACCAGCCTCCCATTCCACGCCTGAGCCCCAATCCACGGCGCTCAAACCAATCACAATGCTGCATTGCAGCATTATGATTGGCTCAGGGGAGGGGAGCCTGTGTGACCAGGGGCTTTCTGCTGCCGGACCAGAGACACGAAGAAGAGGACCGAGAAGAGGTGGCGGCCGGCCGTTTTCAGGTAAGTGGGTTTAAAAAATATATATTTTCAGCCCCACCACCCGGGGTCTTGCAGCAGCCGCTACTGTTGAAGTCACTTGTGATGCCACAGGTGGTGACAAGTTCAACTTGGTCAGTGAAGGCACTGGACTCTTATTAACGATACTGCATGTAATGTAATGTGTTGTCTCATCAGCACCAATTTCCTGAAGTAAAAATGAAAAAACAAGAACTTTCATAACTCTGTTACACCTTGGCAGGCCAAACCAAAGACATCCTGAAAGATGCTCGGGAGCAAACTGAAAAAGTAAAATATATCTGTATGCAGAACACACGTGAAAACAGATATCACTCTAATGAAGAGGTCTCCAAACTGTGGGGCGCGCCCCCCTGGGGGTCCGTGGAGGTATTCCCAGGGGGGCGCAAATGCTTCCCTAAGTACATGTAAATCAGGATGGCCTGAAAGTGCGACTTTCTTTGTTTTTCTTTTTTCCAGGCATTCTCCAGTCACATGAAGCGGTTGAGGTTTGGAGTGCCAATTTTCAGGGTGAAAAATGCCTGCCATCGGTTCACGTGTTAAGATTTTCTAATATTTGCATCGACATTAACTTACTGGTCATGCCAGCAACTGTGTTCCCGAGTCCTCTGGTTGCAATGTAAAGAACATGGCAAAACACAACGAAATATTCTATAAGTATTTTATTACTTTTTCACAATCACGGCAACTACATATAAATACCGCAT
Organism: Lissotriton helveticus; assembly: GCF_964261635.1. Classification (NCBI taxonomy): domain Eukaryota; kingdom Metazoa; phylum Chordata; class Amphibia; order Caudata; family Salamandridae; genus Lissotriton; species Lissotriton helveticus. The sequence goes on from NC_136065.1 coordinate 1,360,531,323, forward strand.
AAGCTCTTAAATGACACGTTAAATAAAAAAAAGGCAAATAAAATTAATTGGTGGGAAATGCACTCTTTCAGTTAAACATTAATTGGTTAATGCAGTCAATACAGATGTATTTTTGTGAGAGCAGAGTCACAGAACTGAATTCAACTTGGAGCAGTGCAGAATTTATAGTGGCCTGAGGCCCCAACAACGAACAGAAAGCACTGAAAATATTTAGGTAATTGTTTAAAAATTGTAACAGTACAAGATATGCTGCCACACAATAAATTGGTGTATATGATGAAAACAAGTACTTTCCAAGAATAGAATATTCATAATAGCTAACCTAGTGTAGACATGCCTACAAGTCTATTAAAGAAGACTTTTCAAAACTAGCATCCTTACATTATCTTTCAAAAAATGTTATAAATGTTTGTCATCATGAAACTTCAACTGACTCCTTAAATTAAAGCATTTTAGAGCCCTCTCCTCCGAACTCCCACCTTCGGCACACTGCAAGTACTCCAGGTCCCCATTAACAATTCATGGATTGTTGTTTTTAACACAATAGATGGGAACTGTTTTGTAAAATTAAGAACACCATGGTCCCCATACACCTAGCCAATTCCAACCTCTGTTTTAATGCAGATGTCCTTTAAGGTGAGGAGAGGGGGTGGGAGGGAGGAGGCCAACAAGGTCATAGTCAGATCCCTGGTCGTCCTGACCTCTCGGGCCTCAGAAAAATGACTCAGGAAAAAGGGAACAGAGTGAAATCTACAAATAGATCCAAAGAGATGACCCTGAAAAGAGGACGCTGTGTGGGGTCTAATTTTTTTATTCACAAATGGACAGAGACAGCTACCTGACTTCATGAATGAGATGCTATGAAGTAGGTTTCAAGAAATGCGGATTCATTAAAAAAAATGTAGTGCCATCACCGCCATTAGTGCAGCAGGTGCATTGGCACTGGGTCAATGGTGTGAGGAATCACTACACCCGAATTACAGATATGTCACTTCGCAAAAAATTTGGAGAAGGGAGCCATTTCCCTGGTTGGTATTGGAGCCCAAGCCCCCTCGCTGCACAGGGAACAGGTCCCAAGCAACAGAGGGGCGAAATGTGGGACTTATTTTTATTTTATTTTCGTTTTTTATTCAAGAAAGGAGCAGACAGCCTCCTTTAGGTCTCAGGCCTTGCAGTAGTGGGCAGAGTAGTCGGTATAATTGCTGTTGCAGGCGCTGTGTCACTGGGTCCCATGGTTGTGAGGTACCAACTTAACCCAATTATGGCTGTTTCACCATCATTCCTGTCCTATATTAGGGCTCAATGTTCCCTCGTTGTGCCAGTGTGGCTTTGAGCATTGAACTAACTGCACCAGAGAGGAAACCCATTGAAGAATAGGAGACACCTTAGTTAAGGCCTCAAAGAGATAGCATAAAGGAGGATGGGGGTTAACACGGGGCAGAGGAGATGTCCTGCTTCACAATGCATTAGCTCTTATGAATGAGGCAAGTGCAGTGGTGCCATGGACTGGAGTGTGAAGGGCCCCTTGTATCACAATTATGACAGTTTCACTTCAGAATAGAGGCATGCTGGATAGCTTTAGCGCTGAGGGCACCACCATTGCTGCAAAGAGGCGGAAACACATGGGGTGAAAGAGGCAGAGGAGATACCCTATTACTCAAGGCTGCACCGTAGCAGCTATAATTAAATGTAAATGTAAATGTATTGTATTTATATAGCGCACTTCTACCCGGAGGCCTCGTAGCGCTGTATTCATACCGCTGTGGAACCCATCCTGGTTTTCCTGTGAAATGTCCACTCCTGGGCACCCCCAAGGTGAAGCCAGGCATCCACAGCGCTGCGGGGGCCGTTGTGGAGATTAAGCAAGCTATTGCCCAGAGTCACAGAGTGGGACCCATGATTAGACTAGGCACCAAGGCGAGAATTATCAGGTCCGGGGAAATTGAGTCCAAGAGCCGCCGAGGCGGGAATTGAACCCTGGTCCCGGGCCAGACCTCTGCATCAGGGTCTGCCGCTCTAACCATTGAGCCACGCTTCTCCACTAATGCAGAAGGTGCAGTGGCATTGGGGCCCAGGAATGGGAAAGGTTCCTAAAATCCCAAATAATGGGAGTGTTTTTTTAGCTATTTCATGTTTTTTAATGTATTTTCTCCTTTCTAAGTCTCACATTTAGTGTGGCTTATGAGATACAGAACAACGGCCCATGAAATGATATACACACCACCCCCTGTGCTCAGTCCAGCCCTTCTCACTTTCTCAGTCTTCAGTCTTTCCGTAAAGTTTTGGAGGAGGGCCAACCATCAAACATTTTGGGAGGGGGGGCTCAGAGTAAAAATGTTTGAAGACCTCTGGTCTGCTCTAATGGCTTCAGTTGAGACCAATGCCCAAGTTTGGTGATTAAAACACTGACACTAGGGGGCAGTACGCTTTCGCAAAATAGTTTATGCCAAATCACTATTTTTCAGTAGATGCTACAGCCCATGATGACTTGGAAAGTCTGAACATCACAAATCAACAGGTTGGCAGCACATACGGTAATGAAGTAACAGTGCCTTGACTGCCCGGTACCAATAACACAGGTGTTTCACATATCTGCGAAGACCCTAACAAGGCCGACCTAAAAGACAGCCCAACCAGAGGCACAGGCAATAGGCAGACCCAAGTACCTTTGCCAGCCAATGAAAACCCTCAATAATCTTAGCCATGGCGTGTCAACTCCAGCGCACACTCCTCCAGGCACATGCTTGGCAAGACAGGAGACAGCATCACCCTGCCCCCATCACCGGGTGCCATCACAGCAGCAGGACTGCAGAGGCAGCAGGAGATCATGGACAGATTTATGACAAGCATTTGCAATGCAATAGGTCTCGCATTAGCAAAGTGTGAGCTTTTGGAATTGTTAATTGAATTTTTTTTATTTATGTGTTGTTTTAGAAAATAGATACATTAATAGCATAGGCATTTATAATGCCAATAGCTTAAACTTTTGCAAATGTGACAGGTATGTGGAGTGTATGTATGTTTTATAGAGTACAGTAAATCTGTGATGTGTAATTATGTGGTACAGAGTGGCTTTATGTTGAGTGCATGTATGTTGCATTGAGTAGAGTGTAAATATGTGGAGTGTAATTTTGTGGTACCGAGTGGTATTATTGTGATAGTATTTATGTTGTATTGAGTAGAGTGTAATAATGTAGCTTGTAAGTGTGTGGCACTGAGTGGTATTAGGGGTGTATTTAAGTTTTCTTGAGTAGAGTGTAAATATGTGGTATGTAATTATGTGGCACTGAGTGTTAATATGTGGAGTGCATTTCTGTTGCATTGATTGAAGTGTAATTATGTAGCATATAATTATGTGTCATCGAGTGGTATTGTGTGGAGTGTGTGTTGGATTCAGTAGAGTGTAATTATGTGGCATGTAATAATGTGGCATTGAGTGGTATTATTTGGAGTGTATGTTGCATTGAGTGTAGTGTAATTATGTAGCATATAAATATGTTGCACTGAGTGGTATTGTGTGGAGTGTGTGTTGTATTTAGTAGTATATAATTATTGTGTGTAATTATGTGGCACTGAGTGTTATTTGGTGTGCACGGCGCATTGAGTGCAGTGGTATGATGTAGCATATAATTATGTGGAACTGTGTGGTATGATGTGGAGTGTATTTATGTTGCATTGAGTTGTGTGTAAACATGAGGTGTGTAATTATGTGGCACTGAGTGGTATTATTTGTAGTGTATGTTGGATTGAGGCAGTGTAATTATGTACTATATCAGTTGTTGCATTGACTGGTATTGTGTGGAGTGTATGTTGCATTCAGTATAGTAAATATGTGGTATGTAATTATGTGGTACTGAGTGGTATTTGAAGTGCATGTTGCATTGAGATCACTGTAATTATGTAGCATATAATTATGTGGAACTGTGTGTGATTATATGTAGTGTATTTATGTTGCATTGAGTAGAGTGTGAATATGAGGCATGCAATTGTATGGCACTGAGTGTTATTATGTGCTTTCAAACCGTTATGTACATAAGATGCACATGTATGCATATATACATGCCTGCATTTATATTTGTATTTATATTGTTATGCAGATATATATATATATATATATATATATATATATATATATATGTCCAGAACTTCGTTATCCGCCCCCAAAGAAACAGGAACTGAAGAAACGAAACAGACCCAAGTAGGTTGATTTTAGCGCTTATTTATTTTCTGTGCACCCTCTTGTCCGCCATGACGCGTTTCGGGCCCTGGAGCCCTTGATCACATGACATGGTCAAAATTCCACCCCGTGATTTGTAGTGCAGAAAAGGTCACATGCTCCCAAGCCTATAGAAATAAACAAAATATTTTACAGCCTGATCCAAATTTTCTTACAGAGATTTCTTTTTCAAAACATTTTACATTTGTTATCTTATCTCCTTTGTTAAACATTCCCTCTCAACTGATTACTCCAAAAATATGTGCAAAATTCACAGTATATGAGCTGCCTATACAAAATGTGCAACATCAATCACATTATTGTATTTATTAATACCATCAATAGTTATAGTTCATTGGTATACACATGCCCTTTAGAGTATTTATATAAAAAAAAAATTGTACAAAAAAGGCAGATAAAATTTGTGCAAAATTCGCATTATAAAGTGCATACTATATTCCCAACTCTTTCTATTAATTTATTTGGAGTTCAGTTTTACTAGAGAATTAGATAATATTGCCCCAGTGGGCATTTTCATTTTTGGATCACTGCTACTAAACTGCTCCGGATTCTTGCACGTTTTTCCTGCACTTTGAAAGGAAAATCAGTGATTAACCCAAAATGGTGAATTAATTAAAAAATGTTTATTTAAAACAATCTCGCAGTCCTATATAATGTTTGACGATTTTTACACCCCTAAATCTCATATTGGGCTAGTGAAGCTCCAGAAGAATCATAACACCTGTCTCGTGGTATTATTTTATTCACAGACAAGTGTATAGATCCTCCGTCGCATTAAGGCCGTACGGTGTCTTTGTATCGAGCTCCAGAATGTAACGGGTTTCTAGTACTCTTAACCGGGCTTCCCTATCGCCCCCTCTTCGTAAAGGCTGTATCATATCAATTGCATAATACTTGAGACAGTTTACATCCCCTTTGTGGCATTGGTTTACATGTCTCGCCACGGGGTAGGCTTCATCTTTGTTAGTAACTGCCCTCATGTGTTGCAATATGCGCTTGTGTACTTGTAGCTTAGTGATGCCAACGTAACACAGTCCACAAACGCATTCCAACACATAGACCACATAGTCTGATTTGCATGTTATTTTCTTGCTAATCAAGATTTCAGTTTCACTGAATGGGGAACTATATGTAGTTTTATTCTGTCCTATGGTACACGCCTTACACACGGCACACTTCAAAAAACCCTTGCTCTTCCCTAGCCAGTTGTCTCTGACTGTTACTTCCGGACTGCTCTTAACCAACATGTCACTCATTGATCGAGCGGGGCTGTATGTTATAGCCGGATACTGTGCCACCGTTTTTCCGATCACAGGATCCCCTGTGATTATGTGCCAGTTTTTCTTGACAATATTTTGCAATTGCCTGTGTTGACGGCTATATTCCAAAATAAGTCTTGGCTGGCATCCAACTACATTCGCCGTTGCATGTTCAAGCCCTGCATCAATTTGCGTAGCTGGGACCATGCCAGCTTGATTGGCTCTTTTCATTGCATTTGACACCAGATTTGTTGTATAGCCTCTCTGTATGAATCTACTTTTACTCTCATTTTGTGCTAGAAGGCAGGCGGCATCTGTACTACAGATTCTTCTAATCCTCAGCATCTCCCCGTAGGGGATGCTGCGAATTAGATGGTTGGGATGCTGACTAGAGGCATGTAGGATCGTATTACCCGCTGTTTGCTTGCGGTGTAATTTGGTCTGCAGTTTCCCTTCCTCTACATATACCTCAACATCTAAAAAATTGACCTTGTTCTTGCTTATGGTACCTGTGAAGTTTAGATTCAATTCATTCCTATTAATGTCACTGATGAATTGTTCTGCTTCATCCATAGATCCCTTCCATACAATAAACAAGTCGTCTATGAATCTGTACCAAGCCTCCACTTTGTTGGACATGATGTATATATATATATATGTAGGTACACCGCAGTGTGTGACACTGCTGTGTGTGTGTGTGGCAGCGCAGTGTGTGTGTGACAGTGCAATGTGTGTGAGGCAGGGCAGTGTGTGTGTGATGCAGCGCAGTATGTGTGTGAGGCAGCGCAGTGTGTGTGTGAGGCAGTGCAGTGTGTCTCACAGTGCAGTTTGTAACAGCGCAGTGTGTGTGTGTATGATGCAGCGCAGTGTGTGTGTGAGGCAGTGCAGTGTGTGTCTCTCAGTGCAGTTTGTGTGTAACAGCGCAGTGCGTGTGTGATAGGACAGTGTGAGTGGCACACAGCAGTGTGTGACTGTGTAGTGTGAGACATTGGTGTGAGTTTGTGTGTGACAGCACAGTGGGTGTGAGGCAGCGCAGTGTGTGTGAGGCAGTGCAGTGTGTGTGAGGCAGAGCAGTGTGTGTGAGAGGCAGCGCAGTGTGTGGGTGAGGCAGCACAGTGTGTGTGTGAGGCAGCACAGTGTGTGTGTGAGGCAGCGCAGTGTGTGTGAGGCAGCGCAGTGTGTGTTTGTGGCAGCGCAGTGTGTGTGTGAGGCAGCGCAGTGTGTGTGTGTGAGGCAGGGCAGTGTGTATGATGCAGCGCAGTGTGTGTGTGAGGCAGTGCAGTGTGGGTCTCAGTGCAGTTTGTGTGTAACAGCGCAGTGTGTGTGTGATAGGTCAGTGTGAGTGACACACAGCAGTGTGTGACTGCGTAGTGTGAGACATTGCTGAGTGTGTGACAGCGCAGTGTGAATGTGAGGTAGCGCAGTGTGTGTGTGAGGCAGTGCATTGTGTGTGTGTGAGGAAGCGCAGTGTGTGTGTGTGAAGCAGCGCAATTTGTGCGTGAGGCAGCGCAGTGTGTGTGAGGCAGCGCAGTGCGTGTGTGAGGCAGCGCAGTGCGTGTGTGAGGAAGCGCAGTGCGTGTGTGAGGAAGCGCAGTGCGTGTGTGAGGAAGCGCAGTGCGTGTGTGAGGCAGCACATTGTGTGTGAGGCAGCGCATTGTGTGTGTGAGGCAGCACAGTGTGTGGGAGGCAAGGCAGTGTGTGTGAGGCAGCGCAGTGTGTGTGTGAGGCAGCGCAGTGTTTGTGTGACAGCGCAGTAGGAAACCTTTGAAATTGCATAGGAAAGGCTCTGTGTGAATGTAAAATGTTTTTAACGTAATGCATGCGAGCCAGGAATTCTGTGGCTGAGATACAACCACTTTGTGAGGCTCAGCAGGAGCAAGTGGGAGGAGGGAGTGGGAGGAGGGAGTGGGAGAGGGGAGTGATATAGATCAAAGCGCTTTCCTGTTGTCATCAGCCACGGCCAGCAGTGAGAGTACCTGCAGAGCAGTGACGTGGGGAGGGGGAGGAGCATGGTGGCGGGTAGTAATGTATGGATTACGGAGTTTTACAGGTAAGTAAACATTTAACTAAATAAAACGAATTTCGTTGCGCGCACTGCATTTACATTTTCTGTGCACTCACCCCTCCTTTATACATTTCTCACGACTACACACCCGCTGTTTCAACCAATCCCAGCGTTGCTCTCAGTGACGTCAGTGCAGCACCTGAGATTGACTCCTCCTTTGCATAGTAATACGACAACTCAATTTCTTTTCAATTAAATGTACATTTCATTAATTAACAACATAAAACATTTGCTACTGTGCCTGATTGACTAAATTCAAAGAAAAGACAATTCCTTTGCAGCGAGTAAAACTTTTCCGTTTACCCTTCACACATTACAAGTAAAACTTCTTCTGTTTACTCTTCACGCAAGCAAAAAGAACCTACTACTCCTTTAGACTTACCCTTTCTAGGTGATATAAGACCAAAGTTTCACCAGCGAACTCATTTGCTATCAATCACTTTTATACAAGAAAAATAATCCCTAACTAGTGCTTCAAGTTTTACTTAACTTTCTAAACTTACTTCATCAAGCCGGTACCCTCACTGCAGTGTGGCTTCCATTTACCACCCACTATTCAATATCCCCGGGGAATTCCAGACAACAAATAACAATACAAACGGGTTTCGTTTAATACATAAAATCAATAAAATCAATACTCAACTAACTAGCTATCTTAACTAAACCCTAACCATCTATCTGCTACCAAGTAATACTGATGGCGCGGGATTACCAGTCCGATTGATCATACTCACCTGGGCCCATAAACTTTCACACTTTGAACCGGTAATCCAGCGTAACTTCCTACCTATCAGAAGTCTATTCACCTTAGGACTTACACCTGTAAATTAAGTTCCCTAACTTCAAACCCGCCCCCTCTCTTCCGTCCTTAGCCATGGCGGAGCCTACTATATGTCCTTTCTAGTTGGGTACACTGTGTCACATGTTTGGAAATCTCAGAGTGACACCCCCACTGTCTGAGGCCCACAGTAGCAGAGAACTAGCTAAAGAATATTAGCTAGTTCCCTGCAACTGTGGGCCTCAGACAGTACTGACTCACAATTAAAATGGATTCTTAAAAGCAGAAGTTATAACAGTTCTTATTGAAAATAATGATTTATAAGAAAGACCACAAGAGAGCGCTAGTGTCTCAAAAAACTGCTTCCCAGGTACTAAATGAGATTTTAAAACCGTATTGTGATTTTTCTACCACGTAAAAAGTAAGAACTTAGGTCGATAACTCATAAATCATAATGGGTTAATTTTAGAAAAAAATATTTAAGGGAAAATGGCAAGATTTTAGGGACATATCTGTCAAAAAGCAAGCGTTCCGTTATCTATTCGCCAGAATAAGGTACCTTTGCTAATAGTGATATTAGCAAATAAAACGAAAAAATCATGCAGTGGCTGTATGAAAAAAATGTACGGCTTACACATATAAAATAATATGATATGTTTGAAATGTGTGAAAAACCAAGACCCTACATGTCACTAAGGCTTTGAAACTGCCAGGGTCATGGTCAGAAACTGTGGAAAGAATCAGTTTACCGGCTATAAATAATCTATGCTAAAAGGGGAAAAGGCCATTCGAGTGGTGCTGGAACAATGTTCAGGGTGGGGGTAGTTGCGGGTCGGCCTGGACCTGTCCGCGTGGTTAGGCCTGAAACCCCCGCGCCCTGGACAAACACAGACGTACAGTGCACAGTGGATGCAGGTATCAGCAAAGGGCCACAGGCGATCCAGTGCCCATTCATTCATAACCTCGGCCCTGAGACCGGCCTTTGGCGTGCAGTGGTGGATACTTTGTAGTGTAGAGACCGAGTGGCACGCTACACCCCTCTCTAAATTTAAAGCGTTTCATAATAAATGAAAATTATACAGAATGGTTCTGTTTTTCACTCCAACAGATCAAGCATCAGCTGACCTCATTCTTTCTCCTCACCTCGTTTTAGCACTGTCTTCAGCATTATTCAAGGCTCCAGGACTTTCACACTCCTCTTCAATTGCAAACACAACCAGCTACCAGACCACATCACGTTTTTCAGCCTCACCTGCCACAGCTTCACTGAGGATGTATAGATCACCTGGAAGCTAGAAATTCGATCTAGATTTATCTAGACATATATCTGTATCTAGACACATCAGGACTTGATTTCTACCTCTCAGCTGTTGAGTAGTAAAGTAAAGTAAAGTCCACATTTGTAAAGCGCACAATCACCTGTAAGGGTCTCTAGGCGCTGGGGGCCGTCGGGAAGATCAAGCGAGCTATTGCCCAGAGTCACATGGTGCTTGGCTAATCTGCCGCCGGAGCCGGGGATCGAACCGTGATCCCCAGATTCCAGCGTCAGTCGCCCTAGCCGCGGCGCCACACGAACCACCTGAAGCTGAACTCATGCAAAATCCAGCTCTAAACACATGGAGAATAAAAGAATGATCAGCCTACAACCATCAAGCACCAGTAACTTGGCCTGTTGGTAGCTATGACGGCAGAAGTAAGAAATGTGCTCAAGGAATTGACACAATTCACGATGTTTGAGACAAACGTGAGTAATTTATTCTTCTTTAGGTGCAAATATGGAGCACATCCTCTAGTGACCTCCACCTCTGCGGTACCGCATCTGACTGGCTATCAGCCACAGAAGATCAGCACACAGAACTGCAGAACATGGAATGTCACTCAGATAATGCACAATTACATTTGAACACAACGTAGAATTAATGGCGGCCGTAAAGCACGGCACCCACATTACTAAGCATGGCAACACACGTGTACACTATCCAAATAACAACAGATCAGATGCAACACAATGTTTGGATTAAAGGTTATTACTCATCCAATAAGTAAATCAGGTCACAAGACATTTCCTACAGAAGCTACAGGCTACCATTCCGTTTTCACTGACAGGTTGAATTATAGGGATATTTAAAATGTGGACCCATCAATGAATGTATGACGTTACAACGCATGCAATTACATGATGCTTTTACAACGCAGTCTTTACCTGTTTGACAGACTGACAAAAGTCGATACTAAAGATAATCTCATACACTGTCTTACGGAAATTGCTGGTTGGATGTCTGGACACTGCTTAAAGTTAAATGCGGGAAAATCAGAGATCCTACTTTTCGGAGGTGCCCATGACATTTGGGATAATAGCTGGTGGCCCCAGACACTGGGCACTGTCCCTGAACCACGACAGGCTGCTAAGAATTTGGGCATCATCTTTGATGACGCCCTGTCCATGCAAAATCAAGTACGCCTATTGTGCGGGAAAAGTTTTGCCAAACTTAAACTTTTCAGACGACTTTTTCCCTGGATCCCCCTAAACTGCTGGAAAACGTTAACACAGACACTTCTTGTGAGTAGGCTGGACTATGGAAATGCCCTGTATGTTGGCATGGCGGACTATCTTTTCTCCAGACTCCAAGTGGTCCAAAATGCTGCTGCTAAACTGATATGCAATAAGAGCAAATACAGTTCAGCCTCCTTCTGTATGAAGGAGTTACACTGGCTACCAGTACGCCAAAGAGCCATTTTTAAGCTCTTGTGCTATGCAAATTTACATCGCTACTACCATTACATTGCATGATTTTACAACGCATGTCATTACAACGCATTTTTAAAAACTACCATTACAACGCATAATACTTTTAGGGCAACAGTAGGGAAAGTGTTGGATAGTGTAGGGGTAAAAATTACTATTCCCGAACAAGAGGCCTCCATCGGAGACAGCCTCCGCAGGGAAACATGGCGGCAGCCGCTTGAGCTGCTGCGGCGCTCTGTTCGTGGACTCCCGTCCGGGGGTTATTAAAATGTTATCGGGCTGAATTAAATTGCGGTTTTCCGACATGTAAGGCAGTTTTGTAGCATTACACGCTGCTGAGGTCAACCAAACGAGCTTACTTTCTGAAAAAATAGGCGTTTATTTTCTCTCGCCTACGCGCCCGCTCGCCATTACCCCATGTGTTTGGAGGAGGCGTGTCTACTTGCGAAGGCTGCCGCTGCCGCGGCGGTGATCATCCCGGCTGCTGACTCTGTGTGCCGGCAGGAGATTTTTGACGTACGCAGGGGATCTCTTCAGATAACAGCTAGTTTTTCGGTGTGGAGCCTGGCCGCCCTGGAGCTCCGACGGGGACGCTGGACTCGAAGCCTTCTCCCTGGACGTCGCGGTGCTGCTGCGTGCCCCGTTTCAGAGGTGGAGGCGATTGGAAATACCGCTAGGAATACACCAGAGGTGGGGGAGCTGACGACGGAACAAGAACGGAGTGATGGAGGTGGAGGCTGCAGCAATGGTGGTAATGGGGTAGAGGGAGTTTACAACCTGAGAGGAAATAAGTATAACGTTTGCAAAGGTGAGGCCGGAAAAGTGAAGAATAAACGAACTCTGCCTCAAGACACTAGGTTTTCTGTGGAGGTCGGTTTAAGCTTGCCCACTGTTTCTTGTTTAGGTGAGGCGGAGTCTGTGACTAAACCGGTGGAATCTGTGGGGGCCAGTAATACTATTTTTGATAACGTCAGCACGAACAGCAAAAAGAAGCTTTCCTCATACTTGACAGGCCTGGTTAAGGCGAAGCGCGCCAATACATGTAAAGCATCTAAGGGGTCTAAGGGCAAAAACTCCAGCTGTGTGTCGAAAATAACTCCGTCACTGAGGTCATTTTTTAAGGCGATCCCGCAAGTGGTACTATTATCTGATAAAAGTCCTCCCCCGGATAACTTCGAAAAGTCACCAGCAGAGGTTACAGGTCTCGAGGGGGCAATGAGTATTGAGGTTTTGCCTAATAACAATAATACCCCAATGGATATGGCTATAGGTGGCGTTGAAAGCTCAGTACATCTGGCAGCTAGTGTAGAGGTTGGAATAGATCGAGTTGGGGATACAGAGAGTGGGGTTGGCGATACTATTGTTTGTACATCGGGCCGTCCCCCACCTCTTGCTTTGGTCCTGGCGCCCCCATTGCCTCCACCTTTCTTGTTGGCCCCCTTATCTTTAACAGCTGGTTTGAGCTAAACAGACACTAGGCAAGGAGCTACATCAGCCACATCAGTTACTTCAGTTCCCCCGTCCAGTGTTATGTCGTCCAACGGCATTAATGCAGACCTGGTTGCCATTTTGCATGCTTCTTTTCAGGGAATGTTTGCATCTTTGTCGGCCGATATTAAAAAAGGGTTTGAGACTTCGGCAGCTAATCAGGCGGATATTAGGAGTGTTTGTGAATCTCTGGACAAAAAATTAGGTGATCTAACACTGAGAACAGAGATACTTGAGGACAGGGTAACAGGTATGTCCTTACATCTTGATGAAGTTAAAACGAACATCACCACGCTTAGGAAAGACGATCAAATCTTAGCAGAAAGGATGGAGACGCTGGAAAACAATGCTCGAAGGAATAACCTTCGTATCTTGAATATCCCTGAGGATAAAGAAGGCTCGGACATCAAGCAGTATGTCATCTCACTGTTGAAAGAAGCGTTGCGACTAGACCAGTCAGAGGAAGAATTAGCCTTAGACATCCAACGCATTCATAGAGAGCCTTTTAGAAAGAATCCCAAAAGAACCAAGCCCAGAAAAGTTTTGGTTAACTTTCATACATACTCCCTTAAGGAAACCATTTTAAATCTGGCCTTAAAACAGAAATCTGTCAGTGCGAAGGGATTCAACTTTCAAATTCGATCTGACTTGTCCAGGGTTACTCTGGACAAACAATGGGAGTTCGGGAAAAGGCTTGAGGCTTTTAGAAGCTACTGTGCAGTGGCTCAACTAGTTTTTCCGGCAGCATTGAGAGTTATGTATAATAATAGTATGCATAATATTAGATCAGTGCAGGCAGCGGACGAGTTACTCCTGACTATGGGCAAAGAAAAAGGAGCGTCCAGCTAGGCTAAGCTTCCCCGAGTGGTTATCTAGTAACTTTTGGAAAACTAAAAACATAAAGAAAGAGATAAAGGGAAATATATGTGTATAAAGATGGAGGGAGAGTGCGGAAAAAAAAGGGTGAATTATGTTGGAAGTAAAATTAGTTAAATATATAACACATAACACAATAACACACAATATACAATATATACTACATAACACAACACAAATCTCGTAGGAAGAGTACAGGGTATATAGGATAGATTTACTTCTCCTCATTCTCTCCTTTGGCATTTTTCTTTTTTTTCCTTGTTTTTTTCCCCGGTCATAGTTAAGGCGGGAGTCCATGATAGAGTGCTATCTTCTGGTTATTCCAGATAGATAGAGCAAGGGTTTCCCCATGGGGTGTGGGGGGTTAGACAGGGACACCGGGGGGTTTGCAGGGGATTTTTTTTTTTAAAAAGTCCTCATTTCTGTTTTAATTTTGCTTTATGCTCGATGTTGTCATTGTTGCTGTCAAAAGGGCACGTGACTGTCCAATTTTTTCTTCTGGTTAGGGGCCTACTGCAGATCAGCTTTTTTAAACTTGGGGGTATTGAAAAGGTAGGGATGTGGAAATATCAGTATAATGAGTAAATTGGCTATTCTCTCCTGGAATACTAATGGTTTGCGAACTAGTCCGAGGAAAAATAACATTATACAATATCTCCGTGATTCAACTGCACAGATTATAGTACTCCAGGAGACACATTTGGCTGAGTCTGAAATGCTTTCCCTGGTTAAAAAGAATAGGTGGATCGATATTTGCATAACAACTTCGCAATCGATACACACTAGAGGAGTGGCAATCTTTTTTTAAAAATCCATTAAAGCGAGATTGGTCTCTAAGTTGATTGACTCTGGTGGCCGGTGGGTGATAGCATCAGTTATAATATCGGGGTCTCCAATTACTATAGTGGGATACTATGGTCCTAATCAGGATGACCCATCGGTTTTGAAGACTCTTTTTTCACACCTGTATCTATTCCCCGAGCCGGTCATCTTAGCAGGTGATTTCCACATAGTTCTGGATCCCTTAGTGGATAAATTACCCTCTAACAGAGCTAAAATCTTATCTAAAACCAGGTCCTACCTGCAAGATAGCATGAAGCAGCTAGGGTATAATGACATCTGGAGATCAATGCATGGGCTGCAAAGAGGAGTCACATTTTGAAACTACAGATATCATCACCAGTCTCGAATTGATTTTATCTTGATTAGCCAACCATTAGTTAACCTGGTTAAATTGGTCTCCCACCTACCATTTCATTTATCAGATCACGCGGCGATTCTTTTAGATTTGGAAGGGTTTCCTAAGAGTCGATCAAGAAATTGGTCCTTTGATCGTTCATTGCTCTCCTCACCTAATATCATCGATGCTCTCAATGTGGAGGTGCAGTTCTTTTTGGAAGAAAATTTGGGTTCTGCCTCTCCAGGTGTTATATGGGATGCACTTAAAGCATTCTTAAGGGGTTATATAACTAATAAAGCTTCACATAAGAACACGATCTGTAGGGAAGCAGTGGCCTCCTTAGAACTGGAGTTGATTAAAACTCAAACAGAAATTGCTAGGCATCCGGACACCCTCTCGACCACAGTACATGAGTGGCAGAATAAAGTGACCACCTTAAAAGGAGAGCTAAGCTCAGTTTTAAATGCTAGGGTCCTAGAGAGATGGGAAGCCAGTAAGTTGGCACATTTTGAGTATGGCGAGGGGGCCAGTAAGTTGCTGGCCTGGAAGACGAAGACTGAGCAAGTTCGCAATAACATTAATTCAATTACGGCCGGTGGTATAACATTCTCCACCAATGTCGACATTAGGAGAGCGCTTCGAGATTTTTTTAGTGAAATTTACTGTGAAGATAAGAACGTTGAGTCAAAGCAGGTTGAAGATTGGTTGGCGGGGGTCTCTTTTCCGGCACTGTCATCAGAACAAAGCACTGTACTAGAAGATCCGATCTCTCAAGAGGAGGTTAGGCTGGCAGTTGCTAGTAACAAAAAAGGTAGGGCATCAGGTCCAGATGGTCTGCCTTCTGAAATTTATAAAGCCCTGATTCCAACAATCCTCCCTTTCTTAACTGAGTTGTTTAATAAGATCCTCCAGGAAGGGATGCCCCCTCCCATCTCATGGGATAGCGCCTCGATAACACTGATTTTAAAACCAGGAAAATCAGCAACGAATTGTGGGTCTTATAGACCAATTTCGATCTTAAACACAGATTATAAAATCTTCACATCTGTATTGGCAAATAGGTTGGGGCAGTCGCAACAAACATCTTGCATGTAGATCAAAAAGGCTTTGTAAGGGGGCGTCAGCTGTACGAGTTGACCTATGATCTTATAGGTGCCATCGATATGGCGACAGCGGTGTCACTTCCTCTTGCAGTTCTGACTTTGGATGCCGCCAAGGCCTTCGATAGGGTTAACTGGGTTTACCTATCAGAGGTCTTGGGAAAATTTAACATCGGCGAAAAATGTAGGCGCGTAGTCAAACTCCTGTATAGGAATCCGTCAGCTTCCATACTTGTCAACGGAGAATTATCAGACCCATTTAACATCACTCGGGGTACCCGTCAAGGCTGCCCCCTCTCCCCCCTTTTGTTCGATCTGTATATAGAGCCCTTTGCTCAACGGATTCGAGACAATAGTAACATCAAGCCTTTTGTGTTTGAAGGATGGGAGAGGAAGGTAGCCTTGTACGCGGACGACGTTCTCATTTTTTCATCGGAACTACGTTTGGCACTTCCGGCAGTAATTGCGTTGGCTGAGGAGTTTGGATCCGTATCTGGTTATGAAGTCAATGCTGCCAAGACGGATATAATGGTCTGGAATGACCCTGTGCCTGTGGCAGGGGTACAGTTAAGTCCAGTCCTGCGTTACCTGGGCCTAAATATACACAAGGATATAAACGAGATAGTTCCATCAAATTTCTCGCTTATTGCCAAAGAGTGTCATAGGCTACTGAAATCATGGTCTTCACTTCCGCTATCTTTATTGGGCAGATCAAACCTAGTTAAAATGACTATTCTACCGAAGGTTACATTTCTATTTAATACCATCCACCTTTTTTTTGAACCTACAATGATAGCTAAACTCCAAAGTGATATATGCTCTTTTATTTGGAATAATCGCAATCCTAGAATTGCTTGGAAGAAGATCAGGCGCCGAAGAGAGAAGGGTGGTTTGGCGGCGCCCGACCTACAGCTCTATGGGTGGGCCTTTCAGGTGTCCCATGCCAGGATGCTGTTAAAATCTCTGATAAACTCGGGTTGTGGGCACATGTTTGCTGCATTACTTAGAGGGGAAAAGGTTGCTGATCACGAATTTATGTTTAAGTTTGGGGATCCCAAGTTTTAAAAAAAAGTAAAACTGAAGGTGTTGAGAGATATATGTAAAACATGGGCTAAACTTAGGCGTTCCATTAAAATTGACTATTATTCTTGTAAGGCTCCATTATGGAATTCACCTGGATCCCCGAGCTGGCTTTTGGATAGCCTTGCAGTACCGCTGCGAGAGGCAGGATTGGTGGTATGGGGGGATCTTTTTGTTAATGGTAGCCTACTCCCGTGGGAGGTATTGAGCTCAAAAATAGGGGCTGGGTTTTCCAGGTTTAAATACATACAAATACAAAGCTGGGCACACACACAGATTTCTGTTAAAGGTAGATTTCAGTTAGGGGGTGATAGTAAAATAGTGTCCCTCTTAACAGATAAGCCTCCAACTAAGAAAGAGGTTTCACTCTGGTACAATCTTTTATTGGATGAAATCGAGGGTGAGTTCCAGTTGCCTGATTTGTTGTGGACCGCACATATTACTAACACCAGCGTGGAGAACCTGTGGTTTGAGTCTTTTAAGATCATGTGGAACATTTTGAAACCATCTTGGCTATGCCGAAACCACCTGCTCACGCTGCATAAGGCCTACTATTCGCCTCAACGACTGTCAAAGTTTTCGGATAATTCACCTGTCTCATGCCCTAAATGTGGCTTGATAGCAGCCTCCGATTTGCACAGGTTCCTAGATTGCCCACTTTTATCACCTTTTTGCAATGCAGTTTGCCTATCACTCTCCACTTCCCTGGGATCCCAGGTCATATTATGTCCTTCTCTTGTTATCTTTGGTGTTTCTCCAGAGTTTCATGGGCTGGCAAAAAATTTACTTTTTTATGGTATTTTGTTGGCCAGGAGGGAAATATGTAGAAGATGGAAGGATTCGCTACCCCCTTCCTTGCTGGACTGGCGCACTTCTGTGCTACAAACATCGAAGTTGGACCTCTTAAGATCAGGCAACTCACGCAAGAGAAATTTCTGGCTGTTATTAAAATGGTAACGGTTCTTTAATTGACCATGGGGCTTTTTTTTGTGGTTTTTTTTCCCCCAAGGTCCAATGATTACGCTGCTTGGCACCTTTTTTCCACGTTTGTTTATACCCAATAAAGTTGACATCGGTATAGAAATGGGTATATGAATGCAGCATGTGACCCTGACGGTTGTTCCAATGTGGTGTAGTTGGAGTTTGGCACTACTTACTGAGGGGCAACCTGTGCTGCTCCACTTAGAGCCCCTACAAGTTTATCTGTGACAGTAAGTTCCTCTCCACGTGCTACTATTTGGTCACCAAGGGCGAAATATGAGGACAAAAAAAAAAAAAAGAAAGGAAAAGAAAAATTACTATTCCCACTCCAGTGAGTGCAACACTAGGGAAAGTGTTGGATAGTGTAGGGGTAAAAATGACTATTCCCATGCACCCCAAAACCCATACCCACCCTAATGCTAAAAAAACTCCATAACTTACCTTATATTGCGTTGTAATGGTATGCGTTGTAATGGCATGCATTGTAGTGACATGCGTTGTAATGGCATGCATTGTAATGGCATGCGATGTAAAGGCAGTTGCGTTGTAAAGGTAGGTCATTGTAATGACTGTGTCGCAATGGATGTTTCCCCCCATCAATTATCCAAATCAAAGAATGGTAAAGTACAGGAGATCTGGGTTAAGAGGAACATGGCGGCCGCCAGCTAAACGGCCGTGGTCGCGCTCACCTCTATGATGGATGGGGTGACGATCTGATGGCCAAAGTTGTGGATTCTTGTTTCGCTCCCCCTCCCCCTGCCTCCCCCCCCCCAATGGGAAGTGATTGATATTTCCTCTTTTCCCTCTTTTGCTCATGGTTTTTTGCCTGTTTGGAATTGCGGATAAATATGCGGGAGTTTGCCGGAGGAGAGCAGATTTCACCCGGCAAGTGCAGCGAGAGCAGCGATTGGAGGTGGGAGGACGCGGCAAGGCTGCGGAGACGTCGGGACGCCGGCTGCTACTGGTTTCGTTTCACTGAGGGAGCAGGGAGCCCAGGAGCCGTGTATGCTGACTCTGCCTCCGGGGGAAGGTTGCTGAGGCCGAGGTGGAGTATTGTGCTAGAGGTACACCCGGGGAAAGAGGCAAGCGGTGCCAGAGGTCAGTGTGTCCATCTCTGAGCAGGTAGGCTTGCCGGCGGAGATCTTAGCTGTTGGTTTTCTTACTGGAGGCGTCCCCAGAGGAGTGATCCTCCCCGCATATGGGCGTTGGGAGGTTGGTACTTTTTCTGGTGATTTTCCTTCCTGTTGTATGAAGGTCGGGGGAGGGGAACCTGAAGAGCAAAAGGTTGAGGAGGTAAAAGGGTGTCTTTCTCCCCCTAAACTAGGTCGCTATACCCTTAGGGCCAGGGTAGCCCATTCAGTACAGAACTCCAGCCCATAGTGACCCCTAAAAAATCCCCCACCCCATCTTGGAGACCTGCATTAGGGGTCAGCAGACTAAACAGAGTGCTATGGCTGGGGGAGTGGACACCAAAGTAAGAGAGGCCCCCCAAACCAGAGGAAAAGGTAGGGGGAAGAAAAGGACTGTTTTTAAAGCTAAAATGTACACCTTCTCTAAAAACCTATCAAAGAGTCATGTCCTCTGCAGCAAGTCTGAGTAAAACGGCTGAAACAACCACTCAAGAAGAGCGGGAAGAAGGGATTCCTAAATCTAAGATTAAATCTAAATCTAAGACACCCGATGGCCAGCCACGGCCGGTGGTAGGTGTAACTGCAGGGCGGTGACATAGGGTGGGGGGGGGGCAGGGTGGGGGGTTGTAATTTACGGATTACGGACTTTAACAGGTAAGTAAACATATAAATAAATAAAACGAATTTCGTTGCGCACACTGCATCGCATTTGGTGATGCAGTGCACACAACGAAATTCGTTTTATTCATTTATATGTTTACTTACCTGTTTAAGCCCGTAATCCATACATTACAACCCCCCACCCTGCCCCTACCCTCCCTACGTCACCGCCCTGTAGTTACACCTACCACCGGCCGTGGCTGTAGATGGCGACATCGAACCCACTCCTCTTTTGACTCCATTCCAGCAGTGCAAGCAGAGGGGAGCTAAACAACTCAGTGAAAATCTATCTTCGATCTCGCTTGAGTCCCAACCCCATCCAGAGGTTACGTTGTCTAACAGATTCAAGGCACTAGAAGTTCAGGACTCGTCTAATGGTCCACAAGAAAGGGCAAATGAAACATCAATCTCTGGGGGAACTTTTGGTGGTGCAACTAGGACCACTGAAAATGGGGAAGCTGAGGCGAGAGAATCCCAGAAACACTGGATCAGCGGTGCACTCCTTGTCTGACATCCTGATTGCAATGAAGGAGGAAATGATAAGCTGCTTTAAGGTATCAAAGACGAACCAGGCAGAACTGGCGAGTAGATTTTCCGTCTCTGAAGCAAACCAGGCGGCAATTAAATCCTTCTGTGAGGTGCTGGCCCAGAAACTAGAGGAGGTGGCAGCAAGAACGGATCAAATTGAGGCAGAGATTCCAGTAATGAAGAAGGCAATAAGCTCTGCCGCAATGGATATGGCAAAGCTGGCAATTCAGAATAAGGCATTAAGAGACAAGCTAGAAAGGCTGGAAAATCACTCCCGGAAAAATTATTTGAGAATTTTTAATATTCCGGAGAACCTTGAAGGGACGGATCTCAAAGGATTCATTATACTGTTGTTACAGGGGACAGTCCTTAAAAGCTTTCCGGATATTAATCAGGTACAGGAGATTCAAAGGGTTCACCGAGATCCGTTTAAGAAGAAGCCTAGCCAACATAAGCCCAGGAAGATCTTGGTTAATTTTCTCTCCTACGCTGTCAAAGAACACATATTGTCTACAGGTCTTAAGGAAGGCTCAGTCTCCTTCTCACTTACAGGGCAAGAGCCAATTGTCTTTCAGATAAGATCTGATATATCACATACAACAGCTACCAGACAATGGGAGTTGGGGAGCAGGCTAGAGGAGTTAAAAAGCTTAGAAGTTAAGGCTCAGCTGAAGTTTCCAGCTCAGTTACGAGCTATGTTTAATAATCAAATGCATCACTTTCGCACAACTGAAGAGGTAGATGGGTTTATGGCAAGAATTAGAGGAGGGAAGCTGGGAAATGATTATGAGAAGGTGCTACTATGGGGGTACGAGCATAGCATAAAGAGTTTTACACCACGGAGGCTAAGATCGTCCGTACATCCTTTTTTCTTCGTAAAATCTTTTCTTTTTATCTTGAGGTGGGGGCGACTAAATAGGCTTTGCCTATTTGGAAGGGAGGGTTCCTCATAGGAGCGAGGGGGCACAGGGGGGTGGGTGGGAGGGTTGGGCGGGCACTGGGTGGGGAGCAGAGGGATAAAAAAATACTCATCTCACTTTAGGAATCTAGCATATGGACCGACGGCTCTAGGTCAGAGATCTTTAATGAGATGGCAGGAGTTGGAGAGCAACGCAGTAAGATTAGCTTTATCTCCTGGAATGTCAATGGACTAAGATGCCAAAGGAGACAGCGACTGATAATGAAATATCTAGAGCTCTCTGAGGCATAGATATGCATCTTACAAGAAACACACTTAACTGGGGAGGAATCTAAAAAACTGTTTTCCAAAACGTCCTGGGTTCAGAGCTTTTGTTCCTCTAGTCAAACAACAAATAACCTTGGAGTCGCAATATTGATAAAGCGGGGGTTAGCGTGTTCTATAAAATCATTCCAGACAGACCAAACTGGGAGGTGGATAGTTGCGCATTCGGACCTCGAGGGCGCGGATTTAATCTGTGCTTCTTTTTATAGCCCAAATGTGGACGATTAATCATATATCTCTAAACTTTATTCAAAGCTAATCTTGGAGAATCCACCAATGATCGTGGGGGGGACTTTAATTTTCTCCTAGACCTCCTTAAGGATAGGTAAAATCAAGGCCATTATATAGGGGCACCTCGCATTCGGAGCGCTATAAAGAATCTGATCCACGACCTAGACTTGGTGGATGTTTGGAGGGGCAAGATGGGAGAGGTGGCTGGGTTTACGTTTTACAGTAAAAGATACCATCATTTTTCTAGGATGGACTATATAATAGTAAGTAGAGAATTCTTGACTAAAACGTCTGTTGTTTCTATCCTTCCAAGCCACCTTTCTGACCATGCCCCGTCCTGTTTTCATACAAAAGAACAGCAAATCTCATTCAAAGTAGATGGACACTAAATAGGGGAAAGTTGACCGACCCAGACATCATTCAGAGCATTAAAGCATCCTCCCTAGAGTTTTTTTAGATCAATATAGGCTCAATGACTATGGAAGTCGTCTGGGATGCCTTTAAGGCTAATCTTAGGGGTTGGCTACATGGCCTTATAAGCTCTAAAAATCAAGCAGAAGGTTGGGAGTTAAAATGGAGAGAGGATAAAATCAAGAAGTTAGAAGCTGAACTTCTCGTGTTAATAGGAGGGCCACCTGAGAGGATGAGTAAAGTACAGGAGGATCTGGAGCTAGCTAGGCAAGATTTTAGATGGAAGCTAGATGCGAAATGTAAGGCTCAATGGCTAAATAAGAATATGGAGAACTATGAGTGTGGTGAGAAGGCCAGTGCCTTGCTAGCATGGAAAGCTAGAACTGACCGCTCTAAAAACAACATTAGCGAGTTAGTTATAAACAACGATGGAGATAAATCCACAGATAAAGAGGATATACAGAACTGCCTGCTCTCCCTTTTCACAGATCTCTATAAGGAGAACCTGAGCCCCTCAAAACATCAAATATGGGCATGGCTAAGCACTAAATCTCTATCTTCCCTAACGCAGGCCGTCAAAGACCTTCTGGACTCTCCGATCTCGTTGGAGGAGATTAAAACCCAAATAAGGATATCTAAAAATAAGAAAGCATCTGGTTTGGATGCCCTCCCGAACGAGGTTTATAAACTTCTGACGGAGGAGGTAACTCCAGTATTGGGGACTCTATTTCAGTCAATCTATAACCCAACAGGGCAAATCCCCAGTTCATGGAGAGAAGCAACCATTGTCTTAATACCCAAACCTGGGAAGGACCCTCTGAGAGCAGACTCTTATCGTCCGATCTCCCTGCTTAATTCCGACTATAAAATCTTTATGGGTATATTAGCAGGGAGATTGGCTAAATTGGCCCCTGGTTTGGTTAATCCCGATCAAAAGGGGTTCATTAATGGGCGTTACATTCAGGAACAGACGCAGCTACTCATTGGCAACATAGATCTGGCCACAGTAAGAGCAGAACCCTTGGCGGTAATCGCTTTAGATGCCGCCAAGGCGTTTGATAGAGTCTGCTGACCTTATCTCTGGGAGGTACTGGAAGTAATTGGCTTCGGCCCTGTGTTTATTCATACTTTAAGACAATGCTATCAGGGTGCCTCAGCAAAAATCCTAATTAATGGGTCACTTACTTCCAGCTTTGAAATTCAGAGGGGAACTAGGCGGGGGTGCACTAGTTCCCCCCTGCTGTTTGATTTATACATAGAGCCGTTGGCCCAGGCTATAAGGTTAGATGAACTTATGCTGATGTTATTATTCTTTATACTAGCGATCCAGTAGTAACAATGCCAAGGGTTGAGATCCTCCTGGCGGAGTTTGGCAATTTCTAGATATCTAGCTAACTCCTACAAGACGGAGGTAATGTGCTGGAATATGGAGCAGTGGAGGGGGCAGACTAGTACAGAGTTTAAATATCTTGGCATCACTATAGTTAAAGAGCTTGATAAGATTGCCCCTCTGAATTTGAAAAAAGTCACTAATGAATTAGACCGTCTGTTCGCAAGGTAGAAGAATCTCCCCCTAACTATATATGGTAAGGTAAATTTAGTAAAAATGACTATTCTTCCCAAGTTGACATATATTTTCAATGCTGTCCCATTGATGTTTCCCCAACAGGGTATCTCAAAAATACAGAGTAAGATCGGGAGCTTTGTATGGGCAGACAAAGGATTGAGGCTGTCATGGAAGAAATTGAGGCGAAGGTTGGTTAAAGGCGGGTTAGCTCTCCCAGATATCAGTTGGTATCTGGTAGCATTTCAATTCAAAGCTACCCGGATGCTGTTAACAAACCCCGCGGCTTCAGCATGGTGGCTACTGCGTAAAGAACTGGCAAAAAGTGAAGGTCAGGTAGCGTAGAAGGGTTTCTCTATAAATTTGGGTCACCTAAATTTTTTAAAAGAGTGCGCCTGAAGGTCCTGAAAAATGCATTGGGAATCTGGATTAAAATAAGGACTAGGTGTGGGATAGGTTATTACTCCGACCACGCCCCTGTCTGGGACTCTCCGGGGACTACTCTCTGTCTTAAAGATGGATTGGCTGTCCCTATTAAGAGAGCTGGAGTCTCTATGTGGTCAGATTTGGGAGATGCAGATGGTCCACTCGTGGGAAACATTGAGAGCCAGAATAGGCCCTGGTATATCCAAATGTAAGTTTTTACAACTGAAATCCTGGTTTGAGGCGGAGAGTGGGGGTATAAGGGGAGATTGGGATACAGAGCTTCTTTTTACATCGGCCCAACAGTTGAAGAAAAAGTTTCGATTTGGTATAAAAAGCTGGTCGAGGCAGATGCTAAGGATATCCCAACACAGGCATCTGTATGGAATCAATCCCCCTTTGAATCTGAAATAGGGGATCTTTTAGAACCCTCCCTAAAACTTCTTTATAAATTTACAAAATCAGCTAGCCTAAAGAATCACTTTTTTGTGACTAATCGTATTTATTATACCCCAGCTAAAATAGCAAAATTTGCCCCAACCCCGAGCCAAAATGTCATAGATGTATGGCTCCTAAGGCTAATGACATCCATATTTTCTTTGAGTGCCCAGAGCTGGGACCGTTTTGGAAAGGGATTGGGGACTGTCTGTCCAGGCTTTATGACATGAAATAGTTGTCAATGGGTCTTTAGTTTTTTTCACGGACGATGGATCTTTAACAAAGGACCTGGCAGTGGTCGATAGAGGACTATTATTATGTCTTATCTTGCTGGCACGCAGAGAAATATGTGTGAAGTGGAAAGACCCAAGCCCCCCAAGAACGGAAGATTGGCTTAAATCAGCAATCGCGATGGCACACCTTGAACTTGTTGGTTCTAGCAGCACTTTACCCAGCCTTTGGCAACCCCTTACTATCATGGGCCGAGATTTTAGACTGTTTCGGAAACTAAGTGTGAAGGTTCCCGGTCCTATGATTACACCTTAACTCCAGTGTAAGGAGTTGGTCAGGAGACCTAAGCAAGTGCAGTTAGCCGGAGAGAGCCCAGGTCCATAACAACGGCTGTAACACTCTACAAGTTGCTTATAGGTGAGATGAGGACAAAAAAAAAATGGTAAAGTACAGATGTAAAAGTTACTTACCTTCGGTAATGCTATATCTGGTAGAGACACAGTCTAGCCGCAGATTCCTTAACACCCCGCTCTTTGAATGACCCTTGAGGTAAGGGCTATACCCTTTCAGTCCTGGGTTTATATACCAGAGATCACTATCTCAATCTATGTTGGAGCTAAGCAAATCACTGACCTGGCCACTTAGCTTTTGTTTAGATGTTGCAATAACATACATTTCCAAATGTGTGTGGATGGTAGAGTGTGGGGGGGGGGTCTCTTTCACTCTGGATGACACACCAGTGAACAGTATTAATTTTCTTGTTCTTTCTATGAACATCTTCTTAGTATCCTCATAATTTGACATTGGTACTGTCAATACATGTCATGTAATGGTGTGATTTAACCAACAACCTGGTGTTGTTGTTGTACATCCTGTTTGGCTATTGCCATGCCATTTATTACCACTGATGAATGGTCAATTGAGTGTATGGTCTCTTCCATCATATTGGGGTTATTCACCAGGATCTAAAGTTTTATGTAGCCTTGTGTTTCCTTGATGTTATTGGGGGTTTTCTTGCAAATCCATGTCTAGTATTAATATACCATTTAATGTTTCTTCTTTATTAATGTTTCAAAGATTTTTCATTCTTTTTGGTGCACTGTTTCCACAACCAGTTTCTGTAGTGATTCTGCATTCTGGCGCAGACGTTTTCACAGAAGAAAATGACGTCCGCATGCCAGAGGGGACTTATATGGCCCCACTGACGTCCTATCCAGAGACAACATCACCACGGAGCCACATGATGCCATCCCCTGGTGCGCAGAGGTACTGCTGAAAACATTTCTGGATCTAGACTGACACCTGGTGAGAATTCATAGTTAAGGGATCTGAGGCTAGATGTCCCTATCAGATATCCCTTACATAACAAAATGTGCTGTATTGGAAATTAACGAAAGGAGGAGTAACTTGTAGATGGACTCACTACAAAAATATACTTCACAAATTTACACACATTAAACTTTAGCTCCTCAAATTGGGACACAGTAGTGAGCATATCTAAATAGCCACTCATCACATGTTTGATGTTTTGTTTAAAATGAGAGTTTCAGTTTAACCAACTCACGATGTCCCTAAAAAATTAAGAGAAGATGGCAAGAATTATGATGAAGATGATGAGGAAGACTGGTGAACAAGAAGAGACAGCAGTGGATAACAACCACATAGGTGACCTGCCGGACATTATCTGATGTTAGTGAAAAGCAAAGGTTTTAGTTGTAGTTAAAAATGGTGAAGCTGTTTTGAGATCAAAAGGAAGATGGCATTACATTACAGACTCTGGTCATGACCAGTGTTAGAGAGTAGTCACTCTGAGGAAAACAGCTTATTACATGGTATGATTCTGTATCCTCATTGTGCAAAATACTTACAAACACGTCTTGGGTTCAGACAGGCACACGTCTTGGGTTCAGACAGCTCGTCTGCAAAACCTTAGCTCAACCCTGGGTAGCTGTTGTTTCAAGCAAACAGGCTTCGTCAAAGGAATAAGTGCAAATCATTTTGAAGTACCAAAACAGTTGACCATGAAATAAACACAACACAAAGAAAATCCAACGCCAACTTATATAACTATGAATTTTTTGACACTAAAATGAACAGACGGTTCCAGAGATATAAATTAATAAGCAAATCATAAATCACTGCTTTTCATTCAAATCGCAAACAAACACTGGCAATTACCATGGATAGCAGTTACTTGGAAAACTTTTGTAAAGTCGTGTTCAGTTACTCCAACCCGCTTTGGACAACCAACTCCGGCAGCAAGCAAGTCACAGGGGCCAATAAGGCTTGGCAGGAAAGTTGCCTTGCAATCAAAGCAGTATCCAGCCCAGTTCCAGGCCCTATAGGCAAACCACCATAGACATGAATGGAGGGGTCTAGACGCAAAGGATGCTAATCCGGTGACGGGGGTCTACATGAGGCCACCCACGGTCCACAAACGCAGTGGAACGATCTGGTTCACAGGGGTCGATGTCCCTCGAAGTCCAGTTAAAGTCCAACCAAAAGCCAGTTGATACTGGTCTCCGGTTACAGCAAAAACAGCGGTTGACTTTACCTGAGGCTAGTGTCCACCTTGGGCAATCAAACTGCACTCCAGTGACTCTCCCAGGTCCAGCAGACTCTGGTGCAACTTTTGAGCATTGCGACTCTGTCTCCCATGCTGCGCTTCGGCCCTCAATAGCAGTCAAGCCATTGCGGCCATCAGCTCGCAAAGGCAGGTTTTTTCTGCTTTTGTGGCCATCTAGCTGTAACCGGAAGTCAGCCAACTGACTCTTGGAGTCACTTTTTTCTGGTGTTAAGGGTGCAATTTTTTCTTGAGCTGAGCACCACAGGCATAGTCCTCTCTCTACTAGCCCAAGGATTAGCAGGTGCATTCTGATATTGGTGCATTCCTCTTTGACAGGTCCATAGAAAAGCACAGCCGTCCTTCGGGCCTTGCTCCAGGGAAAACATAATCAGAGGGTCGGGGTCCCAGATGTGCCTTATTTATGCCCACCAATTGATCTCTGGGGATGCGCTGACTACTAGCTATTGGGCTAACAGGTCCCCCTAACCCGATGACTACTTCCTACATAGAGTAGCATTTAGCTATCCCAGAATGCAGTATTAAGACCACTCCTAAGATGGCAGAACCCCTCTCTTAGAATGTGCAGCTTGGTAGCTTACCCTAAACCTTGTTTGGCAACTGTTTCCACCTCTTTGTTCCCGAAACCTACCAGTCTACCTGCAAAAAAAAGAGCAGCCCCTCTCTTGTGTGTCCACCATTTGACCCTCAAAGACTGCTTCCGCTTTGAAGCTCGCCTTTTGGGTTTACATTCTGCAACACCTCTTCCAAAGGCAGGGGATTTGTGTTCCTTCCTGAGAGTCATTCAATACTCCCCCCAGGAGGGCAAAAGGCTGTCTTGTGGCCAGCAACCATTAACATTCACTGGAAAACATGAGCAACAGAGTATTGTTACCTTTTACCTAAATACCTAGAGGTTACATTAAATTTGACTTGGGCATCAATTCGGGTTTAATGTAATGATTCTTTTGATACCAAGAAGTATCCAACTTTAGTAGTCACATTCAGAAGTTGCCACAGCTGATATGCTAGCATGTAACCCTGTATTCGCCAACAGGGTTACTAGCCATTCTACAGCAAAAACAACAATTTGGAATTTTTACTGTTGGGACACATAACAACACATGTCCTACTTTTTAATATACAGCATCCTACCTTAGGGCTCGATAGTTAAGCTTTAGGCGTGACCTATATATATTTAAAAAAAGGTCCTGACTTTGACATTAGTTTAAATGGCAAAGTCAAGTTAGAAGTTCCAAAACTGCTCTGCCATCCAGCAATGGCAGAATGGGAGTTTTGCTTTTCTCTGCAACACTAGTGGTGGCACAAAAATAGCAGTAGTCCACGTGGACACTTTAACTTACAGGCCTTGGGTATCCATGGTATCATAGACTAGGAACGTATTAGTAAACTAGCTGTACCCGGCCACGCGTTGCTGTGACTCAGTCTGGTTAAATGGAAGAGAAAGAAAAGAGTAAGCGCACGTTTCTAATATGTTTAATTTCACAATGCTTGTGGGTATACAATATGTTTTTGTCCATCCTAATATATGTAGTCTATTGTCAATATGCGTCCTTTGTATTTGTTGCGCAGCAACCAAATCGATAGGGTCTGTTCGGGTTGCAAAGTGAACCAACTCCTCCCCCCTCCCTCTTCCCGGTCTGCCACCCTGACACCAACTGTCCATCCTAATATATGTAGACTATTGTTTATATGCGTCCCTTGTATTTGTTGCGCAGCAACCAAATCAATCGGGTCTGTTCGGCCTTTTGATTAAAAACACGCGTGTATTGGACACACGTGTTTTCGAATCCAACGTTGTGTATATAAAAACACGTGCTAATGTTGCAAAGTGAAGCAACTACTCCCCCCTCCCTCCACCCACTTCCTGGTATGCCATCCTGACACCAACAGTCCATCCTAATATATGTAGACTATTGTCTTTATGCGTTACTTGTATTTGTTGCGCAGCAACCAAATCGATAGTGTCTGTTCGGCCTTTCGATTATAAACACGCGCGTATTGGACACGCACGTATTCAAAACCAAGGTTGGGTATATATAAACACGCGCTAATGTTGGAATGTGAACCAACTCCTCCCCCCTCCCTCCACCCACTTCCCGGTCTGCCATCCTGACACTAACTGTCCATCCTAATATATATAGACTATTGTCTCTATGCGTCCTTTCTTAATGTTGCCAAGTGAACCAACTCCTCCCCCCTCCCTCCACCCACTTTCCAGTCTGCCATCCTGACACCAACTGTCCATCCTAATATATGTAGACTATTGTCTGTAAGCGTCTATTGTAGGTGTTGCGCAGCAACCCAATCGATTGGGTCTGTTCGACCCCTAGATTAAAAACACGCGCGTATTCAAATCCGTTGTGTATATATAAACACGCGCTTATTCGAATTCAACGTTGTGTCTAAACTTCAAATCAATCTGTGAAGAACTTTAGTACATTTAAGATTTTTATCAAACGCACATTGACATTTTTTATGTGTCTGTTTGTGCTTTCGATGAAAAACACACGCGTATTCAACACACACTTATTCGAATCCAACGTTGTGTATATAAAAACACTTGCGTATTCGAATGCAACGTTGTGTCCAAATTTCAAAGCAATCGGTGAAGAACTTTCGGAGATTTGAAATTTTGAACAAACGAACAGTTACATTTTTATTTATATAGATTAACTTATGCCAACTGTGGGGGAACCAATAAGACATATACCTGTTAAGGATCAGAGCACTGGCACTGCAGTCTGGTTAACAGGCCTCAGTGCACCTCCAGATTTGAAAAACCAGCACCAGCAGTCGAAACTTTTGGGGGTAATCAAAAAGAGACATTTCCTTACAGCCACAAATTAGCTTTTTTAAATGTTGGGACTTTTACGAGACAAGCAGACTGGGATCATAGAGGGTGCGAAGTCTGGAATCGGGAAAATTGCAAAGCCATGGTGTATGCACAAAGCTTTAAACAGGCAGCTATTATGGACAGGAAGCCAATGAAGCTTTTTGAGCTCACTGGAGATTCGTGAATATTTCTTCAGACCCCAAAACAGTCTGACGGCTGCATTTTGAAGCAACTGCACTCTGTATAAAAATTATTTCAAGAATCCAATAACCAGAGAGTTGCAGTAGTCCTTCCCAGAAGAGACGAGTGCTTGATTCAGATATTATCTGGCTGACACAGGAAGAGAAGAATTTTTTATAATTATCCCCAAAAGATCAAAACTAGTGGAACCCACAGTCTTAATGTCTTCTGCAAAAGACATCTGTGTCCACAATGACTCTCAGAATTTGAGCCTGGTGTGCACAGACAGGAACAGCTCCTAACATCTCCAGCCACCGTGCTTTCAGTTCCAAAGACTACTATTTCAGTTTTACTGCTGCTGAGAAGCGAGTTTGCTCTCACCCTCCTTTACACTCGTTGAAGGCCATCCCTGAGAATCTGCACAGCCTCCCTAGGGTTGCTATCTAGTCTGCAATCAGCTGAGTGTTGTCACCATATGTGTGTGGAATGACATCCCAAAAGACTCAATTAGGTGTGCAAGGTGGGGGAGGCAATGTACAGAGTAAAGAGAGTGAGGCTCAAAACACAGCCCTGAAGGACCCTAGTCACAATAGGATAGGGTGGACATCTAAAGTTGGTATCAAAATAAGCAAATAAATCCAACAATATCAGGGCCAACACTCCACCATCACTCAAGGTTCCTCTAATATCTTTGGTGGATTTAACCTGCATTGTCTCCATGGAAAGGCCTTTGTGAAATCCAATTGAGCCTCATGTAATAGCATGTGACTTAAGATGTTGAATTAGCTGATTTTTCACTGCGATTTGAATCATCTTGGCTAACAAAAGGAGTAAGATTGGATGAAAATGTGCCATGACTTTCAGATCGAGTGTAGGTTAATGTTGGGGAAACAGTAGTTGCCTTACATTTCTTGGGCAACAAGTCCTGATGTGAGAGAGGAATTACACAAGTCGGTTTGGTAAAGCATAACCATGAAGATAACCTTTTTGAGTTAATGCACTAAACAAATGCTGGACAGAGAAGAGGAGGAGATGGCAGTGTAAAAGGACTAGGATTCCATCACAGGGACAAATGTTGACCATATACTCAGATAAGAGCATATTTAGAGAAGAATTGTTTATCACAGTCTGTGGCAATTTGTTGACTAAATCAATGATTTTATTATGGAAGAATACAGGTAGATCATCACGAAGGACTTGCGCGAGATTAGGAATGTTGCATCCTGTCTCTGGAAAGGCTATGCCCTTAAAGCTTAACAAGTTACATAGAGGTATTATTATACCCCAGAATCGGCTGCTGGGTAAACATAACCTTTGTGATCCAAATATATTTCTGGTAACTATGAAGAAGGCTATTGTAAACCAATTTGTTTGATGGATTATAGTCCCTTCTTCATTTTTTCCCAATTTTTTGCATTTCTTTTTCAATGACAGAAGCTCTTTGGTGAACCAGGGGGCTGTAGGTTTATTTCTTTGACGTCCAAGATGTTTGAAAGAAATTGGTTTATCCATGGAGGATGAAACCCAAGTATTAACCAAAGTAGAGTTGTACGATCATCATGTATTAGGGAGGAACCAGAGGAAATGATTGTGATCTAGTCAATGCTGTGTTTTAAAAAGATATAGAAACATTTCAAAAAATAATTTGCCCAAGTGAGGAGGGAGCAATTCTGGATGGACACTCAGGATGGGGAGCTTAAAACTGCATTAAATGATCAATCAATCAGGGGTTTATAGAGCGCACTACTCACCCGTAAGGGTCTCAAAGCGCTGGGGGGAGGAGGTTCCGGGCAGTTCCGAGGTCATCCAAAGAGCCAGGTATTGAGGTCGTTTATGAAAGTTTGCAGTGTAGGGCTTCGTCTGATGCTGAGGGGGGAGTTCTTTACAGGTCTTGGCCACGATGTAGGAGAAGAATCTGCCATCCAGAGTGTGACCTGCATCGGGGATGGGTCCCATGTTGAGGTATTCCAAATTCAATTTTTCCCAAAAATAATAGACATTCTCAGCAACCTTATCCACCTTGCTGTCGAGATGTGTTAAAATCTCCCAACAGCAGTCATGTACTATAATTTAAGGAGGTGCATGGCAGAGGAGTCAAAAAAGGAATGTATCAAGTCCCTTACTGCTCTGGGTAGTATATATATAAAAAAAAATTCTGGAGTTTTTTTATAGCACAAACTTGACCCGAAGGTATGAGGTATCAGAGCGCTTGATGAGCACCAGTTGCGTTACACAAGGACGCATTCATTTTTGTTAGGCACAGGGAGATTAAGTGATTTGCCCAGAATCACAGGATATTAAGCGACGTTATTGCAGAGACTCGAACCGGTTCCCCAGATTTGAGGTCGACCGCCCTAGCCGTTAGACCACATCCTCAACCATATGTTAAAAAGCGCTGAAAAGAAGCACGGGCAGAAACGTTAAATGCAAAGACAGCGACTCTGCCCCTACAACTTGAGAGCTTTATCATTAGAAACCAAGCATGTGTCTTAAAATCTGCAATAACACCCTCCCCTCTAATTTTCTCTATCTAGATGCTTAATAAAGTTTCCCCCGGGAGGAAGGAGGGGGAGTTATTTTTTTTATCAAATTTTTGTTGCGATTAGACTCCTTGATTAATTAATTTACTTTATTACAATATTTAAGATTTGAGAATGTTTAGGAGTACACATTTGAGATGTAACCGGTTCTCCTTTGGCTCCTTCCCTGGGTACACGCCACCTTTTTAAGGTGCGGCCATTGAGGCTGATGCGTGGGCTGGGTTTACCTTTAACTCGGGGCATTCCTGAAAAATATTTTCTGAGCTGGATTTTGTCAACAGACATGGGGCGCATACTGTAGGGCATGTAAATGGTTGATAGTTACTCCTCGGTTGTCCCCTGTGCAGACGTGCTTGCCTTGCCTTCGGCGCACCATTGGTGCTACCTCTGCGCGTGGATGCACAGCATCTGTGCTTATAATTCATGCTGTTGTCATAAAAATGAGACTGCAATTGAGACTAGATTCACAGAAAGCACCCTATCCAAGGTTTGAAGTACTACTTGCCTCCTGAACCAAGGCGCAGGGAAATAATAAAATACCATTCCGACCGGATATGTAAAAATAAACAAAGTGCAAAGTGTTGAGGCCAGATGAGGGATAGTAGGAAATGTAGACTACATTAGAACGATAACACCAGACAAAGTCAAAGTGAAACCAACCTAAAAACAAATTAAAATCCTTCTCATTTGCGGGGGAATGTACCCTTCCAAAACAGGCATACGCTAACTTCCTGATTGTTGTTTTAATTTCACAAATAGCAATTGTTCAATCACAACTAAGGGGTTATTAAGTTGGGCTATAGCAATACCATTTACTTAGGTCTTTCTGCCAAATTGATCAACAAACTGCAAATTATTCATAATATGTCAGCTTGGGTGATAGTGAATATTAGGAAATATAAATGGATTACTCCTGGGCTAACTTAATAAGATTGGTCTGCCTAGAACACAAAGCATTAACAATAAGAGAACAAGCCTCGGCACAAAAGATCCTCTTTCTATGGGTCAGGAAGACATTTACGTATAGAAAACACAGAAAAAAACAAGTTACTTACCTGTAACTACAGTTATCTTGTATTGGTATCTTTCATAGATTCACATGCCTGAATCATTCCCCGTCACCGAGTCGGGAGTCCCACGGTAAATTACAAAAGTAGTGCCATAAGTAAATAATAGTAGTAGGCTAAAAGAAAAAAGCCTAGACCTAAATCTTAGTAGCCTATCTACATCCTTATAGTAAAAAGAACCAAAAGTCAGCTCCAACCAATCAGCTACCAGCACCCTCTAGAACACTCTCAGCAGAGGAAGTTCTCCTCAGATTTTCGCAGCACAAGTGGGAAGTAAGTATCCCAAATCATAGACAACTGACTCGCCGGGGAGGAGGGTGGGTGCATGTGAATCTATGAAAGATACCAATACTGGATAACTGTAGGTAGGGGTAAATAACCTGTTTTCTTATCCAGTATTGGGGTATCTTTCATAGATTCACATGCCTGAATCAGAGTAGCAAGCAGTATACCAAATGTACTGTCGTTTGCGGATGGTGGCAGACAAGTGTTCATAAACTCCCAAATTGCATCCACAATAGTTGAACATTTCTAAATGACCAAGCCTTTAAGAAATCAAAAGCCATCTTAAAAGACATTACCGAAATAATCAAAGAACTTGAGAAGCACTTCGAAGTCACAAGAGGGTCTATTGAAAAACATTTTCTCCAGAGGGCAATTTCATTGACTACCTGTTAAAGCATAAGATGAATGACAGTGTTTTTACTACATGCAGTTGTGATATAATATTTAGAAAGTTAGCATAGTCACTTTTAATTTACATGGAATATTTTTTAACATCAGCTCATGTTAATACCATATGAAGAATATTGGGGAATTGACGTCTGAGATGACATCTGAGGGTGGGCGGGGCAATTTTTTAGTTCGATAGCATGCCATTGTGGGGGCTTGTGCACCAGGGCGCTTTTGAAACATATTTCAACGATGTATACCGTGAGGATACTATAAGAGGTTTTATATTAACATCGAGATAGTTGGTAATGATACACGCAGTGGTTTATGGGATTTGTAGTACATGAGGTTACAATAGCGCTAGGGTGCAGGTGATTGTGAGGGAACTGTTTTTTGTAAATCTATTACAGGGTGAATTTGAGCATGAAGAAGGAGTTTGGGAAAGTGTTTAAGATCGACAGGTGCAGAAAGTAATTACCTCGGGTGGTGGAGTGATACGGACAGGCAGTAAAAACTTGTGTTAATCATGGGTAATAGGAAGGCTTGCATTAATGCAATTACAGATGAAAATCACTTGTTGAAGGTATGGGCCAGTACGAAAGATTTTATGAAGTGGGGTAACAGCTAGATTGTGAGGTGGCGTCAGGCATTTATTTTGGTTAGTGGCCAGTCAGGATTGTAATGTTGACAAGGGAAACATGTGGACATTTCAGGCAGTAGGGAAGGGACAGGTTTAGGTATCGGACTAGCGGTAGCCATGGAGCTACACATTTAGCGGGAGGACGTTAATTAAGGGGCAAGCTGGAATGCAAGGCATGGGTTTTTAGTTTAAAGTGTAATAGGTACCATGTTAAAAGTGTGGAAACAGAGTCTAACACTAATGCTTTGATTTGTAGAGCACCCCTGACGAAGGGCCAGCAAAGGCCCGAAATGCATTGGGTTATTGGAATTTACGGTGGAGGAATACTTGTGTACGCTCCATGCCCCAAGATAAGGCCTGGATAGGCATTTTTGTGGCATTAAGGATACAGCGACAAACACAAGCGTCTCTCATGTGACAGTTGGATACACATTGTTTGAAGAGAAACTATGAAAATTTGAACAGGAAAATAAAACAGTAAAGCAACGAAGTAAAGTATATTTGTGGCATTTTTTGTGATGCATAAAACCCAGCTGTGCGTCCGGTACTGGGGCATGGCGCCCCAGTTTGGAGATGTAAGAGGGACCAATATTATCATATAATATCCTGGAACATTCTCATCACTCAGCCAGCATAAACCCCTGTGTAGGCTCTTCTGCTCAAATTATAGGCCTCTGGTTAGATTGGCCATAATGCTGCCATTTTTCTGTTTAGCAAGTTGAGGGCATGTCTGATCAAGATTTTACTCAGCTCCACTCCCTGTGAGGCCTCCTGCTCCGGACTAAGCCCCCACCCTACCCTTGCGCCAAGTTTACGTATGCTAAAATTCAACATACCACCTGTTCTTTCGACATACAATAAGACCACATCCTGGGTACGTGAATGAGATTAGGGAAGTTTCCCACCGCAGATACGTCAAGCTGGAGGTGAAATAAGGGCGTACAGATTTATATATACATATATCCCTTTACAATAGCACATTTTTCTGCTGTCCGATGCAAATTTACGACAGGTGCCCAGTCTAAGAGGCCTGAACTTTAACCTAGCTTACGTGCCACAATTACAGGAAGGGCTGCACAATGTATGGAGGGAAAAGTGAGGACCAGGCCATAAGTGACGCAGGTGGGAGAAGTGGCATGGGGTGGCGTGAGATGATGTTACCATAGACTTCTCACAGCCTTAAAGAATATAAAAAGGGATCCACAAAGACATCTTTGGACAAATCCTTGTCTGTTTGTAGGTAACGGGCAGCAAGTTGTTCCCAAGAGCTCTTGATCAATTGATTGACTTAACATATATTTTAACTGCATTGTACTATTTTTTATTCTGCCAAATGAAATGTTATATTTGATATTTTCTGTGTAACCTTGTTTTATCCTTTTTACATTTAAAGTGTTCAAATTGTAATTTCAGGATTCTCACTTATAGGCAGATGTGAGTATTCCCAGATAAAAATGTACCTTGTGTTCTGAATACATTCTACCTCAAAAATTATAACTAATTATAAATGTGTCTTTAAGGTTTAGGCTCTCTCTCTCTAACTGTTTAAAAGCTTTTCATCAGTAAATGCAATCTGATCCATGTGGCTATCTGAGAATACGGAGCACTGGATTCAGAACTTCCTGATTGTTATGCCTTTATATTGAAGTTTCTTGAAGTTCCATCTTCTTAATAAAACTGTTAAACTTTCAGCCTCAGTTTCCACGGCTCACATATCTGTTTTCTCTATTTTTAGAGCAAGCGTTCCTGGACACCCTGGCACAAATGAAGGTGCCCCTTTTGTCCCTAACTCACTCCCTCGACCATTCGGTGCAGGCTCTCAGAGCCCTGCGATCAGCCCCATGCCCTTTTGCCCCATAATAAAGCTCCCCCAAACAGTGGACTGACCGTGCCGTTGCCGCCCGGTACCGCCACTGCGTTAACCACGTCCGCGACTGCGTTGAGACTGGTTCTGCTGCCTGTGGCTGGCTGGACGTGTGGGAGCGCCCATTCCTTGGCCACGAAAGGGGCGAAAAGCGGAAAACCGCAGCCAGGCGTGGCGACAAATCGCCACCGTCGTGGAAATCACTCTACCCAGCGAGTCCGTGGTGTCAAGTCCACATATAATCGAGTACCGTGCTGCATCCCGCCCCTCCGCTAGGGCTTGGGTGAGCCGTGTCCGGGTCTCCTCCAGACACTGTGACAGCACCTCCGCAACCGTATCCCACAGAGAGTGGGTGTAATGGCCCAGAAGGCAGGCAGTGTTGACAGACCGCAGCCCCAAACTCAGAGAGAAGAACAGTTTCTTCCCAAACTGATCACACCTTTTGGATTCCCGATCTGGAGGAGCGGTCGGGAATGCGGTCTGAGACGTAGAGGCCTGAATCGCCAGGCTCTCGGGGGTGGGGTGAACTGACAGAAAGCCAGGGTCGCCCGCAGCCGGGCGGTGGCGTTGGGCCATGTTCCGATCCACAGGGAGGCCTGTAGAGGGCTTGGACCAGGTGCCCATCAGAACGTCGGTGAGGTCTTCGTTAAACGGCAGTAGAGGCTCTGAGGAGCTTGCCTGCGGTTTGAGCACCTCAGTGAGGAGGTTAGTCCTCACGGCCGCGACAGGGAGCTCAAGAGCCAAGGCCTTGGCCGCCCTGTTCAACACCACGCTATAAGTAGCCCCCTCCTCCGAAGCCACGGAGGGAGGAGAGATGAATCCAGTGTCAGGTGAAGCGTCTAGACCACTGGCCTCCCCCAGCTCATCTGCCCAGTCCTGGCTCAACTGGCACTGCTGTTCCAGAGGGTCCTCAGAACCCTCCCAGTCCTCCTCGTCATCCATCTCCTGGAAACCAGGCAAAAATGATGGAGCCCGTTCGTAGTTGAACTGTTCCGCTCCGGCGTCGCACCCGGACCGGGGCTGAAACCGGGGATGGTGCCGTCCGAAGACGGCACCGGGAGCGACTCCCTCGGGGTCGGCGCCAGCAGAGGAGTCGTGAGGTCGACTGGTGATGACCCGGATCCAGGCCTGGATCCTGTGGGGCCCTGCGGCCGGAGCCGCCGGCCCGCTAGGGCTTCCAGTCGGACCTGCGGAGCCCGAAGGCGCCTCGGCAGGTTCCGACGGAGGGAAGTGAGTCCTCATAGCCATGAGGAAAGCATTTATCTCCTCCGGCGTCAAGTGCAGCCCAGGCACCGGCAGGTATGGAGCTGGACGCGGCACCTGCGGCTCCAACGGAGCCACGCGGGCGGTGTCGCCCAAAACCCAGCCGCGTCGTGCGAGCGTCGGAAGAGCAATGCCATCTCTTCGACTTCTTTTTCAAATGCCTCGACTTACCGGAGGACTTGAAGCCCGCGAGTGGTGGTGACTCGACGGGTGGTGAGGACTGCGGCCCGCGACCAGTCCCTCGACTTCCTCCTCGACCAAGACCTCAAGCGGCGCGAGGCCGACTGCCGGAAAAGCTTTCGGGACCGCTCCCGTCTAGTATTCGAGGTCAAGGCCCGGCAGTCGGGGCACAACTTGTCATCATGGTCGGCCCAGAGGCAGTAAAGGCACCGATGGTGGGGGGTCGGTTACCGACATCAGGTGGTGACAGACGTCGCAAGGTTTAAAACCAGGCATCCCTAACGGCACTGCGAGTCGATAATCGACTCGAAAAAGTGATAAAAAAAGTTAGTAAAAAAATGGCTAGAGTAATGCTCTTCCCGGATCTGCGCTTGCTGGCACGGAAAAAAGAAGAACTGACGTCAGCGCACGAGGGCGGCGTCTAATTACTCCGACGACGTCATCCCGGCGATCACGACGCCGATGACGGATGCGGAGCCGCAGACGACGCCTACCGACATGCAAGGGTACTGCTGACGAAAACTTCCCGGATCCAGCCTGACGCCTGGGGATATTCTAAGGTAAGGAATATAACACTAACCTGTTTCTTTCAGATAATGAAAGCATGGATTTCACTAACCCTTCTTGCAGAAGTAAGAGCCAGTAAAAGGGCGACCTTCCAAGTGAGGAATTTGAAATCAGCTAAGAGGATCGGCTCAAATGGACGCTTCATTAATTGCTCTAGCACGGTATTGAGTTCCAATTCTGGAGGGTGCCCCCGCACTGGAGGGAAGGTTCGGAACAGCCCTTCATGAATTGTTTGACAAGTGAGGACGACCATAGATAAGGAAGTTTAGCACATTTTCTGAATCTGGAAAGAGCAGCAAGATGGACCTTGACCGATGAAAAAGTAAGCCCAGACTTGGCTAGAGTAAGCAAATAAGGGAGGATTTGTTCCACAGGAGCTTGAACTGGGTGAATGTTATTCGCCTCGCACCAACAACAAAATCACTTCCGTTTAGGCGAAGAGTCTTGATTGTGCTATGGGCACGAGATTTGGCCCAAAATTTCACGACAGTCTTGTGAAATGTTGAGGTCCTTGAACTCTAAGAAAATCAGGAGTCATGCGTGCAAGTGCAGGGACTGTGGGTCCGGACGAACTACTTGGCATTTGTCCCTCGACAACATCGAGAGCGACGTAAGAAGGCGAATGGGCTTGTCTTGAGAAAATAGCAGAACTTCCTGGAACCAATACTGTCTTGGCCAACGGGGTGTAATCGGAATTAGACGGCAACCCTCCAGCTTCATCTTGCGGAGCACTTTCGGGATCAATGGTATTGGGGGAAAAGCGTATGCACAAATCTCTGACCATTGCATGGACAGGGCATTCCCCCTTGAGCCCTGTTGAGGGAACCTGCTGGCATAGTATGAGCATTTCTTGTCCTCCCTCGTTGCGAATAGATCCAGTGCTGGTTTTCCCCAAGCCTGGAATATTCTGTTCGCCTGCTCCAGCTCCCACTCGTGACAGTCCGATTGAGACCTGCTCAGCATGTCAGCCAGAGTATTGTGGAGACCCCTGACGTGCTCGGCTCTCAGGGTTATCTTGTGGAATGTGACCCACTCCCACAACTCCTGAGCCTCCTGTGAGAGCGTAGCTGATCTTGTTCCTCCTTGCTTGTTGATGTAATACATGCTGGTCGTATTGTCGGTATGGACCAGCACTGAGGGATGTATGACGTTACAACGCATACCTTTACAATGCATACCTTTACAATGCATTTTTTACAACGCAACATCCATTACAACGCATGCCATTACAACAAATTTTTAAAAACTACCTTTACAACACATTCCATTACAACGCATGCCATTACAACGAATTTTTAAAAACTACCTTTACAACGCATTCCATTACAACGCATACTACCTTTACAACACATACCATTACAACGCATAACATTACATTGCATGTATGGTAAGTATTGGATAGTGTAGGGGTAAAAATTACTATTCTAACTCCAGGGGGGGGTGCAACAGTAGAGTAAGTGTTGGATAGTGTAGGGGTAAACATTACTATTCTAACTCCAGTGGGGTGCAACAGTAGGGTAAGTGTTGGATAGTGTAGGGGTAAAAATTACTATTCTAACTCCAGGGGGTGCAACAGTAGGGTAAGTGTTGGATAGTGTAAGGGTACTATGCATTGTAATGGTATGCATTGTAATGACATGCGTTGTAGTGGTATGTGTTGTAGTGTCATGCGTTGTAATGGCATGCGATGTAATGGATGTTGCGTTGTAAAAGTTTTGTTGTAATGGTAGTGCGTTGTAAAAGTTGCGTTGTAAAGGTTGTTTCCCGCACTGAGGGACCCGCAATCCTTGGGAGGAACGCTTGTAGAGACAGAAAGATGCTGCGGATCTCCAGTCTGTTGCTATGCTGCTGTTTGTGTACTTGAGACCATTTTCCTTGAATCTGCAAATCTTGCAGATGACCTCCCCATCCCTCCATGGAGGCATCGGTCGTTAAAACAAAGTCTGGAATGGTTTGTAGGAATGTGAGACTTTGGGCTAGATTAGCTGTTTGTGACCACCAATGCAGAGAACCTATCATGCGTGGTGTGATCTTGATAGAATCGTCGAACACACCCAAGGCTTGTTGCCATTGAAGGCTCCTCCTGAAGAGGCCTCATTTTGAACTGTGCCAAGAGTATGAGATTTATTGCAGAAGAGCACATTCCCAGGAGTGAAGCAAATATCCGGACAGAAACTGACCTTCTTCTTGAAATTATAGTTGCTAAGTTTTGGAGACATAGTTGGCGGGCGTGTGACAAGAATGCTTTGCACTGGACGTGTCTAGAATTGCTCTGAGAAAAGGAATGACTTGAAGTGGACGCAACTGCGATTTGCTCTTGTTGAGAGTCCCAGAGAAGCAAAGAGATGGAGACACGCTGTTATGGCAACCTTGGCTTCGTGTTCCGAAGGACATTTGAGCAGCCAATCGTCGAGATAAGGGAACACTTGGATTCCTCGAGATCTCAATGCTGCTGCCACTAGTGCCAAGCACTTCCTGAAGATACTTGGTGCCGATTTTCAGCCCAAACGGGAGCACTTTGAACTGATAGTGGGCGCCAGCCACTGTGAAGCGAAGATATTTTCGATGTTTGGGGTGGATAGGGATGTGGAAATACGCGTCTTCCATATCCAGATAAGTCATAAAATCTCCTTTGTTTAAACAGCTTAAAATCTCAGAAAGCGTGACCATCCGGAAACTTTGCTATTTGAGGAATTTGTTGAGCTTGCGGAGGTCAAGAATCAGTCACCATTCCCCAGACTTTTTTTTGTTCAGGAATAAACAAGACTGGAAAACTGTTCCTTTTTGAGATGATGGAACCTTCTCTATCGCATTCTTGAGGAGCATCGTTAAGGCTTCTTTGAATAATAAGTGAAGACGAGGGGGAGGAGGACCCCTGGGCGGAGTAGGAGGTGGCTGTTTGATGATTTCCAGGGTGTGGCCTTTGGTGACTAGGTCCATAACCCATCGGTCTGAATTCATTTCCTGCCACTTGTGTACAAAAGCTGAAATCTTCATGCCCACGGGTATGGAGGGTAATTTGGTTGGCACCCTGTGGAGATCACGGTTTCCTGTTAGTGTCTCGACTTTGATTCTGTGATCGCTTTCGACCACCCTGATGGGAGAAGCTAGCCATAGAGGATTGGCGGTATGACGACTGGTTGTAAGGCTATCTATACTGAGATTGATACTGCCTGTTTTGTTGGTTTTGGTATCCTCCTCTTGATGTAAAACCACGTCCTCTTGCGCCTCTGAAAGATCCATGCCTGTATTGAAGGGCGCCTAAAGATCTAGCGGTATCCTTGTCAGTTTTTAACGCTAGGAGGGCCTCCTCAATGTGCTCACCAAACAAAGAATCTCCGTCATAGGCCATGTCCAGAATCTTCGTTTGTACCTCAGGTCTGAAAGTAGCGGCTTTAAGCCATCCCTGGCGTCTAAGCACTGCAGCCCCAGCGAGTTGACGGAAATTGGTGTTCACAATATCCAGTGCACAATAAACAGAATTTTCCTGGCTTCCTGTCTATGGTCTTCAGGAATGAGGTCAATGAGACCCGCCTTATCTGACCACATTTGACGGTCATAACGGCCGATTATCGCTAGAGAGTTAGCAGCTCTAATAGAGGCCGCTGCCATGGTAGAGAATGTTTTGCCTATGAGGTCCAGACAACGTCCTTTCTTGTCAAGCGGTGTGGTGATAGTTGTGCAGGATTCTGAGATCGCTGTTGGGCCGCTTGTGAAATTACTGAATCTGGTCGTGGATGACCAATAAGACAAGGTGGGCTGTATGCAGGGGCACAGTATTTTTTCTCTATGCGAGGAAGCACTGCCGGAATGGATGCAGGCGTCTTCATGATCTTAACCCCTTCCTTCCAGATATAGTCCATGATGGGTACAGCTCGCGGGATTTTTCTGGACTCCTCCTTCAAATCATGTAATAAACACTGTCTGTTCGACCCTAACAGGCAGTTGGAATCTAGCGGCTGCCCGCTGCATTCAAATATGAAAGCCCCCAATGTCCTCGGGGGAGAATCAGAAGGTAGCGGAAGAGGTGGAGTAGGCATCAGTATTATATATTAGTCCCGGGGATCCGTAATATGAGAATTTTCAGGTAATTCGCCCTCTTCAACCTCATCTTCAGAGGAGGTACTATCATGCTGCACCTGTTCAGAAGGAACTGAAGGATGAGCCGGTGTAACAGGAACCTCAGACTGAGGTAACGGATCAAGAAACCACCGCTGGTGGGGGTGGATTTCCTGAGACAGCCTGTTGTGGGGGGGGAAACCTTTGACGGTAATCCACCAGCATGGCCTGGAGATCTTGTATGAGCATTGGAGGGAGGTGACTCATTTCCCTCTGGCGTGACTCCCTTCGATGAAATCTATGATGCGGAACCATAAGTTGTTCCTGGTAATATTGTTCCTGGTAATCGTCATAGACATCCTGACACTTAATGTAATGCTCAGAAGGATGGTGAGCTGTGCCAAATGGTCCCTCATCGTCTGTCTTCGTCCTCATAATCATCATCGTAAGTTTCTAAGTGGTGTGAAGGCAGAAGCGGAGAAATCTTACTATAATCATGATGCTTCTGAAAAGTCGTGAGTTGGGAAAGTCCAGATGATATCGGCATTGACTGTGAAGGTATAACTATCACCGTCCATACATTAGATTGAATTGGTAAATCACATCGCCGACGGGCTCTTCGTCTTCACTGATGGTGTTGCCGTCGACGGAAGGGTCGTCGAGGGAACATTCATCGACGGTGACATCCTCGACGGGGCAGACGTCCACGATGTTGACTTCGTAGACTTCGTTGATGATAATATCTTCGTCGACAGTGGAATCAACGTCGACGTGGTCGTCGACGAGGACTTCGTCGATTATTTCCTCATTGACTATTCTTCAAAAACTGGCTTTTTGGACATG
Source organism: Lissotriton helveticus (assembly GCF_964261635.1). Taxonomy (NCBI): domain Eukaryota; kingdom Metazoa; phylum Chordata; class Amphibia; order Caudata; family Salamandridae; genus Lissotriton; species Lissotriton helveticus. The sequence continues at coordinate 1,360,575,267 of NC_136065.1, forward strand.
ATTAAGATTCTGGTAGACAGAATAGGTGATGTAATGGCCGTCGTCGAGACAGTAGCCGCCGACGATGGGGCAGAAGAAGTCACAGAAATCGTCGAAGATGGATTAAAAAGTGACAGATTTGGCATAACTTTTACTCACGGTTTTTGAAGTAGATGTTTTCTTAGACTCCTTGACCTATGTAGAGGGTGGATACAGCGTTGATCCAGAAGAAAGCTGGGATATCATAAGCAGCACCAGGTCCAAAACAACAAGAAAAGAAACCCTCAGGCAGAAGTCTATTGAAGGCGGAGGCAACACAAGTTATGGTTCGGTGAGCACCAAGGTTTCAGAAATGGCAACATGGTGGGTGGATCCTCCCATCATCAACGACCCAGGACTCTATTTTACACTTAGGTAGGCAACAGGGTGCCTGTTTGGGACACACACATACCTCACATTGAAAGTACTGGTACAAGGCACATGGGCTTACAGTTATGTAATCAAAACATTCTGTAATGTCCAAAAACTGGGTTGAGATATTTGGAAAATACAAGTGTAGGCCTTGTGAATAACAAAATCATTGTATACTGGACAGATTTCTTTACTAGTTGAAGGTGTTTTTCATAAGAGCCGCATAGGTTGCTGTGTGACTGTTTAAGTGCACCTTTACATATGAATTATGTATAGAGCGCAACTCTTGCTACAAAGCAACAAAGCCCTGTAAAAAAATTAAATGAATATCAATACATATCAAACACTATAAGCTGATATACCTCAGGTGTACATACATGGTGTCAAGCCAGTGTGTTGGTGCACTGAAGAGTTAGGTTGCTTTTATCCGAGGGATCTGCCAATAATTACTGTAGTGAGGGGGTTCCTAGACTCCTAGAATTCATCCAAGGGCCTGTTTTTTAAATTACCTCTGACAGCTTATTCAAGTGATAGTATAGGCAAGGTTGAGAATCACCCTGGGTTCTTAAAACACAACAAAACATGGCATCCTGGAATTCCTATATAAAAACCTCTCTCTAATTTCCTCATTACTCGTGATGCACCCAGTAGCCTGTAAAAGGCAGAACTTAGCTGCTTACTGTAATAACTTATAACAGTTAAGTACTGATGTCACAGTGCCTGCTGCCAGACCACGCACCAGAGATGAAAGGCTGGACACAGAGCATAATTAAAGCGGCAGTTGTAAAATAAAAATTTTTAAAAAGGAAAACGAAGCACGGCTTTTCCTTCCCCTGCTCTGTTATGTGCTAAGGATAAAGGATATATTTATGGCAATGTGTTTATGCTTTTACAGTCCTTATGTAACTATAGAAAAAAATCAAATCTCACCGCATGATGCTACACATTCCGAGCTACAGCACTTTTTTAAAAAGTCTGACTTGAATTAAATGGATTTTTTTTAATCTTTCAAAAAATACTTATCTGCTTTTAGGTGTGTTTAATTTTCCACTGTAGATACCACTTTTATTTTCTATATTTCATATAAAAGAGCAACGTACCAAGACTTTTAAGGATTTTTTGGAAAGTTGATGATGTGACCATGTATCATAAGGAACAAATAATCCTCACTGTACATTATATAAGAATGTTACAACTCACTTTGGAGTTTCATGATCTTATGAAGGAATTCAGCCTTCGGCCTCATTGCTCTATATGGTCACAGAACTTGTGACTTGCAATATCCTTATAATTTATGTCTGGGAGTACCTAATCTAATATATAATGGAAGTACCAGCAAATGCAGGATTGTGGAATAGCAGACCCCCACAGACCCCCCCAAAAGAAATTGCTCAAGCTTGTATATAGGATTCATTGATGTAAAGCCTTTACTATTAGGACGAGTGCTGTAAGGAAATGCATTGAGTTTTTGCTCGGCTGGCATTCCTGACAATGGATCCAGTATAAAAAAATGTGCATGTTTGCAAGAATAAATAATTTAAGGATTGTATAATGCTGCCAGCTTGTATTATGGTTAGATGTCATACACACATAAGTATGAATCCAAGATTTTGAATTGTCGGCTTTCAAATTAAAATACACAGAAATGGGGGCGTGGCCTGGCAGCCAAGATGGCGGACGTGTCCAGCCTGAAACATTAATCCATCAAATATCCTGTCCTCTGATCCTTAACTACGCTTGGATCGTGTCCCTTGTGGGGCGCCACAGGGGGATGAGTTTTAAGCCCGTTTTGACCTCGCATCTCGGCGTGACGTGCCGGGGTGGAGGAGGCCTGGGGCGTGGCCCGGGAGTAGCAAAGCTGCGTTGGTGCCTGAGGAGGCAGCCGGCATAAGATGAACAACGCATTTGGGGCTCCAGGAGGCTGCGGTGCCAGTCGCTGTTTGCTTACTGAAGCAGTGAAGAGGTAAGGGTGTCGGCGGCCTCCTATTTTCAGCCACAGGGGCCTCGGGTGAGGCCGCCCCCTCCCCGTACTCTCCCGCCGGAGCTGCTGAAGTTCGGTCGGCGGCTATATCGGGCCGCGGGGTTGACAGCATACAGAATCGACAGTCGAATCGGGCCACAGTGGAGGCGCTGTGAGGAGGGGGTGCAGTCAATGGAGCCTGAAACCAGCTGTGCTGCCCTGGGGTCGAGGTGGGCCCGTGCCCCCTGTGTCAGGGGAGGCAGGGAGTGCTGCTTGTAGCCTAGCTCATTGTTGGGCCGCTACGCACTTGCACCATTTCGGGTCGGGGGACCGCAGGGGTTCTTGGTGGTCCTAAGTCACGGCTTAGCTCCCCAGAAGGTAGTGAAAACACTGCAGGAGGCCCTGGGGTGGGTGTTAGGGTCCCCTTGACACCCGAACTCTGCACTTAGTTGGAAGCTGCCAGACCTCTTGTTGGGACAGTGGGGGGGGGGGGGGGACGGCTGGATGAGGTGGGACGGCCCTCTACAGCGGGCAGCTGTCCTGGACTCAAGTTTACCGGACCTTGGTTGTTACTTGGGGCCCCCTTCGCTCGCTGCTTCTCTACTCTAACCTGCTAGCATTCCTGCGTTCAGCGGCCAGGTCGGGTTGCGCGGGTCCCCCCTCTGCTTGGTCTACTGCTGCACCTGGGGGGTCGTCTCCGCCAACCACGTTCATAAAAGCAGGATGCTTTATCTTCTACCCAGACGAGGGAGTGCTCCTCGAGGACAGTTGCCTAGAGATCTGGTGCTGAGTGACCTGGGAATAGGGAGGCTCAGCAGGCACCATGACGAGGGACAAGACGAGTGTGGGCTCGGCCAAACAAAGCACCCTGGACAGATATACTGGCCCCGGAGGGCGCCGCTGCGGTGCCTGGAGGGTCACAGGGGGCTGTGCTGGACATGCTGGACAATGCTGGACTCATAGCCGCTATCACGCAGTCCAGAGATGCCCTGGATGCCAAAATCGGAGCGGTCGGCTGCGATGTCATGCTCCTTCACCAAGACCTGCGGAACGCAGTGCCCCGCATCACGGAGAATGAAACGCAGATCTCTGGGGTGGAGGACGAAGTTGCCACTCCACAGTAGCGGGTGGCCACCCTTGAGATGACTCAGCGGGGCCTTGCAATACGCGTGGAGGATGTGGAGGGGCGGGCCAGGTGTAACAACCTCCGCTATGTGGTCTTCCCGGAGGGGTGCGAGAGGGGGAGATATGGAGCAGTTCCTTACTAGGTGGCTGGAGAGCTGGCTCCCCCGGAGTCCCTGTACTGCTGTTTTGTGGTTGAGCACGCCCATAAAGCCCTCATGCAGAAGCCCCCACCTGAAGCCCGTTCGAGGCCGGTTATCGCAAAGCTGCTGAACTATCACGACCGAGACATCATTTTAAAACAGGCTAGGGCCAAGGAACCTTTGCTATTTGATAACGCTTGCATTTTGATCTTCCCAGACTACACGAAATTGGTGCAGCAACGGAGACAATCCTTTTTGGTGGCCAAGGCTCGACTCCTCGAGCTTAAACTTCCATATGCTCTGCTGTATCCGGCCAGACTCCGGGTGTTGTACCGATCACGGACGCATTTCTTTGATTCACCAGAGGAAGTATTTCAGTGGACAGATGAGAAAGTGCGTTTGCGTCCCCATAAACCGCTTCGGTGTGACTCCGACTCCTCATTTAGCGAGGAGGCTCGTAAGCAGCCTACATTGAAGATCAAGGATTGCAGACACTCCAGATCCAGTCGTCGATCCCGCTCCTGTAGTATGTCTTCCCGGGCTGGCTCGGCCTCCAGACAGTCTACTTTGGCTCCCTAATTCGAGGGAGAATTCATAATCCTGTATATCTTTGACACTATTGCCTGGATCGGAGGAGCCTAAATGTGGGCCGGCTTCTCTGTTGGTCCTTTCCACGGAGAGGATGCCTGCAGATGTTGGGCTGTAACTTGGGAATCCATTGGTCGAGGTGCGCCGGGACTCCCTGTTGGGGTCTGCTGGCAGCACCCGCCCATGACCGATTCTTCATCGTTACTGAAGTATAGGGTGGGGGGGTTGTTAGGTTGTTTATGGGTCTGTCAACATGTCACACTTTGTTAGGGTACTGTTAGGCCTTTGTACACACACCACATACTTTCATTTGCACCAGCATATCTCATCACGGTATCTAATGGCTGATCCATCTAGTGGCTCCCGGGTATCTCTTGGGACTCTTCAAATAGTGAGCTGGAATGTCAGGGGAGTATTAGATAAAATTAAGCGAGGGGCAGTCCTCCAGCAGGCTAAGAGGGCTCACGCCGATATACTCATGCTCCCAGAAACACATCTTATGGGGTGAAGGCACTCTGTCTTCAGCGTTACGGTTACGCTCAGGTGTTCCACTCAGGGTTTGCACGGGGGTCCCGAGGGGGTGGCGATTTTGGTTCACAGCTGGGTCCACTACACACGTCAAGATGTGGCCGGTCACCCATGGGCGATACCTGTTCCTGCAGAGCATGATCAGAGAGGAACCAGTAGAATTGGGCTGTGTCTATGCACCTCCCCTGCTCTCATGGGGCCTGGTGGAGTGGCTTCTGTCACTGTGGGCGGATATGCCAGAGGGCCTGTCCATGATTGGGGGCGTTTGGAATGATGTACTGGATGTGTCCTGGGACCGTTGGAGGCTCGAGGAGAGTGTGACTGCATGCCAGGCGACAAAGCTTTCTTCGCTGGTGGCTGGGCTCGATTGGGTGGACCCTTGGCGCCGAATGCACAGAAACACTCAGGGATACACGTATCTGTCTGCGGTTCACAACTCCTTCCCTCGCCTCGACTATTTGTTTGTTCCTTGGGCGGCACCTGGCAGGGTGTTGCAGGCAGAGATTCTTCCGAGGGGGCTCTCTGATCATTCACAGATTACTCTAACGATACAGATGGGCTGGGCGAAACAGTCCTTCCGCTGGCGCCTCTCGACGTGGAACCTCCAGAAGGTAGAATACAGGGAGTGTCTGGAGAATGCGCTTGATCAATACTCGACGCTTAATGTGGGGTCGGTTTCTGGGGCTGAATCTCTGTGGGAAGCGCTGAAGCCCACAATGCGGGCGTAGATATATCCTTTTGTGCGGCAGCCCGCAGGACACGGAATGAGGCTCTGCTAAAAGCGGAGACTACTAGTGCGGATCTTGACCTTCATAGTAGAGGGGTTGGCGGTCACCATTCACTGCAGCAGTTCTTGCTGGCGCAACATAACTATGCAGCTCCTCTTATGGTAGGTAAGGCTGCTGGTTGCCACCCTTACCTGGCTGGCAACGAGCATTAGGGTCTACCAATGGGGGGATAAATCTAGCAAGATGCTACATCGGTTGTGTCAGGGGATTTTCCATTCCCAGCCCCTTCCTAGATTAGTGGGCCTAGATGGTAGGCCCTTCACAGACGCCCGGGATATTGCTGAGAGCTTCTCTACCTATTTTGCGGAGCTATATGCCCCCAGAAAATGTCTCCATGAAGACGTAATATGGCGGTTTTTGGATGATCTCCCACCTCGGCCCCCGTCCGCTGAAGCGAGTGCAGAGCTGGATCTCCCGCTCACGGAGAAGGAATTGGGAGCAGCTCTGGGAGACCTTAATTCGGGAAAGGCCCCGGGGCTAAATGGGTTCCCCTGTGAATTCTTTTTTTTTAACATATTGTTTATTAAAGATAGTCATCAGACCACAATACAGGGAGTGTTAATCGATACAGTCATATTACAAAATTACATGTTATTTAAGAAGCAATATCATTAGCGTACCTTCAGATGATACTTTAGAGTGTTTAAGCTTACAATAGCCTGTTTTATAGCACACAATAATAATCACATATTCTCACAACTATCTGAGTGCATTTGGCACGGTCTCTATTTGTCCAATCCGTAATGACATATCTCGATCGGATAAACAATACTTGGAAAGCACATTTCCACTAATTAAATGTTGTGGAATTAGGAAAAATTAACCTAAACCCAAAAACGTAAACACCCACCCCCCACACCCGTAGACTCAGCAAAAATGTAACCATTTAGTCAGTCCAATCCAGTATATCAGAGGCACAAAAGTTCAACAGTGTATACCTGGACGACATACTTCATGTTTTTTTGTTTAAATCTTTTTATTAACAATTGTAGCATTTTGCACAATTTTAGGAAAAAATCCGACAATGTACAGTGTGTGTGTGGCAGCGTTAGTCAATAGAACATGTACAAATACGCCATCAATCAATGTATGACTGTTGAGGTACCTGGTAGTCCATTGCAAGAGTCCAAGGACGATGCCCCGGGTAGAAGGGGGTATCTAGACCGAAAGACTGCATCGCCAGAGTATATGAACAGAGCTAGAACATGGTGCATTATGCGTCAACTGTGGACATAGAGTACAACATATTGAGGACAACATAAGATAACGAGGGGTGGGGGAGTCGCCTGTGACCCGTTTCTGCGCTTAGTATAACCCGGGGGTCGGGGTGGGGTGGGAGAAGAGGACTAGAATTTGCCAAATCCAGTGACAGGAAGAGGATGCAAAACACTTGGAAACAGTGCTCTTCAGTCTATGTGGGGGCCAGAGAAGAGCCCTGAGTGCCAGTCTCCATCAACTCGCATGAGCCCCCTGCACCAGTGACCATCTCCTGGAACTTCAGTAGCAAAGCATCCCATTGATGTGCTATGGGGAGTTTGAGTAAGCAAAGGAGATCTTCCCTTTGGAGTGCCATCCCCTCCACTCTAGCCCAATTCAGTAGAGATCGTTGCCAAGTAATTGTGGGGGGCGAGAGAGGGGACTTCCATCTCTTGGTTATGAGAAGCTTAGCCCCAGGTCTAAAAATCTAGAGGTGGCCTTATGTTTCTTGTTTCTGCTGAATAGATGCAGGAGGTGGAACTCCCAGTGGAGATGGATCACCTTAGTGGTTCAAGCCGCCAAGATAGTTGATACGTGGGACCAGTAGTCGTGCAGGATAGGGCAAGACCACAACATATGGAGGATGTCAGAGTCTATGTGTTGGCAACGGGGGCAATTCGCGTCATTTCGACGAAAATACCGGTTGATTTGGACGGGAGCGAGGTAAGCTTGGTGTAAAAGAAAGAATTGTATCTGTGTGAACCGTTGGTTGCGCGGGATGTATGTGGGGCTGCCCCGAACAGTGGTCCATTCTTTATCTGTGAAAGCCCTGCCCAGATCCTCCTCCCAGTGTTGCCTAAGTCAGGTGAGATCAGTTTCCGTGTGCTGTCTAATGGAAGACGTGAACCAACGTATCAGCTGTCACCCTGTCCCCATCTCATGAAGGTATTGTAGTGTGTAGTGCACAGGTGGTTCTTCCTCAAGGGTCCCCCACGTAGACGCCAGGGAAGCAATAAGTTCTCGATGTAGTAGGAACTGCCCAGGGCGTAGATCTCCTTCTGACTGAGCTCCCGATAGGGAATAAGGCCGCCATCCTGAAAGAAGTCGCCTATGTCCACAATACCCTCTGAGGCCCATTGTTGTAGCTCCGCTGTCGAGGTGTAGATGTCTCCCCGCAGAGTTCCCAGCAGTGAGATGGCAGGGGCATATGGAATAGTGTCCCTAGTGATAAAAAGACATCTTCGGACGCATAAGTTTGCTACGTTGAGCAGGAGCACATCAGGGGGTTTTAGTTTGGAGCAAGGGTGGAAAATCCGTAACAAGGAGCTTTGGGACAGCGGGGGCTGCAGGGAAGCTGTCTGGACAACATCCTTCATTACATCACAAAGTTGTACTATAGCTAAAATTATTTATCTCAACTGCCCAGACAGAACACGCAGTAGGGGCGGAGGTAGGAAGAGGGGACACATAAAAATTCCATTAATATGCTAGTATGTCTACAGCAATAAATTCTTCCAATAATACATTCCATTCCATAGAGATGGATTCCCTGCGCAGCCCCCGTTGTTCTTCCCTTTTTAGTTCCACCCTCTCTGCCCTTCCCCATCTCACCATCTCAGCGTGCCAATCCTGCAGTGATGGCGGCCTGGCAGTTTTGCATTTCATGGTAATGTTACGTTTCACTAATATAAATGCAAGATTGTTGAATTTGGTGACTGGGCTACCTTTCTTCCCTTTTGGACCTAAGCCTAGCAAGCAGTATTCCAGCTGATCATTATTTCGCACCGGAGCTATATCTGCTAATATCTCACAGACTGTTGCCCAGTAGTGTCTCAGTCATGGACAGCTCCACAACATATGTAGGAAACCCACTTCCTGCGATTGACAGCGTGGGCATACATCCAATGCGTGTTGAAACATGACACTCAATTTAAGTAGGGTCAGGTAGGCCCTATGTAGTAGCATGAGTTGTATAAACTTAAATTTAGGGTTCCTCGATACCTCTCTAGGGTATTCTAGCATAGCGCTCCATTCCTTGTCACTGAGTGCTCGGTCCACATCAATATCCCCTTTGTTACGCAGGAGTTGGAGTGGTATCGCTGCTATTGTGCGGATCCCTTTGTATAGACATTTCGTTAGATGACGCCCATTTCCCATCAAATATGGCATAGTGAGTAGGGCTTGTGTTGACGGTTCTATCCCCCCCCGCCGGGGCCCAGGTGGTACGTATGTATCTAGAGACACTGGCGTGTAAAAGAAACAAGGTGTTTGGCACTCCTTGTTCTTGAACAAATACATTGTGAGGCATTAGGGTAGCATCCTTGAAAAATGCGCCCACCGTGTGCACTCCTGCATCTTCCCATGCCAACACTCTCCTATTTGTAACCCTGCCTAGGTGTGTGGGAATCCCCAGCAGAGGGATAGTGGGGGCATATGAAGTCATTGTTTTGGTGTACCTCACAGCATTCCTCCAGTACAGTAACACACTTAGTAAATAGGGCGCCGTTGGGGTAATTTTACTTTTTGGCAACAAGAGTGTATGCACATCACCTCTCTGCCAGGCCAATTGGGACATACCTATCTCATGCAGGTTCTTCCCCGCCAACCAATATTCTAGCCACTGTAACTGACTCGCATAGCAGTAAGCTTTCAGGTCAGGGACCCCCAGTCCACCTTGTTTAGCATCTAATTGTAGCTTCGCGATCCCTATAAGTCTTCGACTCTTGCCCCATATTAATTCAATAAATAGGGAGGTCAATAATTTAAATATCTGTGCCGGTACGATAATGGGTAGGTTGGTGAAATAATACAGCAATCTCGGTAACATCACCATTTTGGCTACTGCCACATTGTTTGCCACCGATACAGGCAAGGAGGTCCAGAACTTTATTTTGGAACCTAAGGGTAGTTATAGCACGATGTAAGTTGCCATCCAGAAGATCCGTTGCGTGTCTATATATATTAATTCCTAGATACTTAAAAGTAATAGGTGCTATATGGAATGAGTTCCCAAAGCTTAGTATCCCAGTGCGTGTCACATCAGTAAAGAAATAAACATTGGATTTGTTCTCATTAATCGAGAGCCGGGATAGTTTCTGGAACATAGCAAACGTGGAGGCTATGGGTTCGTAATCCTCATCGAGGTTCCTGAAATACAATATTAAGTCGTCTGCATATGCGGAGACAATATGTGTGCTGGGTCCCAGTACAATCCCCTTATGTCCTGCTACAGTGCGTAATTTATGTAGGAGAGGCTCTAAAGCTAAAATGAACAGCAGAGGCGAGAGTGGGCAACCCTGTCTGGTGCCCCGTGCAACCTTATATTGCTGTGAAATATGTTTTCCCGTGCGTGCCCGTGCCGTGGGGTTCAAATATAATAAACTCACCCACTTTATATGTTCCTCCGGTACACCAAATTTGGAAAGGGCATGAAACATATACTCCCAATGTAGGGAGTCAAAGGCCTGATGCAGATCCAGCGAGATGCATCCCACAGCATCGGCTGTTGGTAGTGTGTGTGCCATTATTTGATGTAGACGCCTAATATTAAGGACTGTGTTCCTGCCCAGGACAAAACCGCACTGGTCAATGTGTATCAGTTGTGGTATGCACTGACAGAGTCTAATAGCCAACAATGTACTCAATATCTTATAGTCCACATTTAATAAAGAAAGAAGTCTATATCCTGCCATGTCTGCACTATCTCGACCCGGCTTTAACAATGAGACTACGGTCGCCTGAAGTGTGGTAAGGGAAAGGGTGCCATTTTCCAAAGAGGTCTGGTATAACCGCTGCAGGTGGGGTAACAACAAATCAGAAAAAGTTTAATAAAATTCAATGGGCAGACCATCTACTCCCGGTGCCTTGTTAGGGGGCAAGCTATTACTTGCCTGTTTAATTTCCATACCAGTCATTTGGAGACCTAATACCTCCTTGCGGTTTTGCAACAATTGTGGGAGTTGTAGGCCATCAAAGAACTTGTCAAGTTCTGTCTGCAGTGACATCTAGTTGTCATAATAGTCCTTAGAGCCTTATTTATGTCAAGTTGCGTGCACATCATCTCTCCCTTCATAATCCGGATTTCTAAAATAAGAGACCGGCGGGGCCTCCTTGATAATTTTAGCGAGGAATGGAACCACCCTGTTCGCCGTTGCATGTTGTTTCTGTGTGTAAAGCCGGTAGTCTAGAAGGCGCAGGTCTTCCAATAGTTCTGCGTGTTTAATGTGCGCTTTTTGTAGTTGTGTTTGGTGCGTATCGTCCAGTTCAGCTACTTGTTCCAGGCGACCCAGACTATTTTCTATGTCAGTAAGTTGGGCAATAAGGGTATGCCTTGCCCCTGCCCTCGTACTGATTGCCACCCCTCTCATTACGGTCTTAAAGGCATCCCATTCCATTTGGCGCGTGGATGCTGTGTTTGCATTTTCAGTGAAGTAGTGTTCTATGGCTGTTGATAGTGTCGCTCGAAAGACCGGGTCTTCCAGGAGCTGTGTTTGCAATTTCCAGGTCAGTACCAGGGTAGGTATTTTGCCCCATTGAAGTGCAAGTTCTACTGGATTTTGATCCGATAATGTTGTACCCAAATGTGTTGTCACTCATCGTGCTCAGCAGCGATAAGGAACAAAATATTTTGTCTATTCTGGTCTGCAACTTGTGTGGCGGGGAATTAAAGGAGTATTCCCTATCCCTAGGCTATGTTGCATGCCATGCATCCATAATTCCCCACCCAACTGCCCATCTTGTTAGCGTACCCGCTAATTTCCTACAACCAGTGTAGTGCAATGGAGGGTATGACCTATCTAGTTCGACATCAAGCACAGCATTAAAGAACGGGGTATCAATCGACAGTATAAGCATTACAATCTGTTAAGCACTACGTTATACAATACCAATTTCCGTAGATCCCTTCCCACCATTTCAATAATTGTCGAGACTGTGGAGTAAGCAACGGGAACAACGTTAAACTGGACTCAGAGTCTGAGCGAGCCATGGCCTCATCTGAGGAGTGGACAGACACAGCACGGGACCGAGCATCATGTTCAGCCAGCGGCGCTGCCGTCAGGAGAGCGTCTCTCTGGCTGTCTGTGATCTGTTCCATGGATGGACTCTTACCAGTCCCTGCGTCTCGCCGTCCATTGTTTTCCCTGCTGCCTGCATCTTCCCGCTGTGGTATAGGTCGCGCAGAGCCACTCGGTGGAAACGAGTTCTGGGAAGCAGATGGAGTAAAAGTGAAATCCAGCCAGTCCGCCACCTCCTCTGGGTTATCAAAGAATATAGTCTTTTAGCCAGTGATGACTCTTAGCCGGGCCGGAAAGAGTGGCGTACTTGTGTGCCCTCAGCTTCTTTTTGAAATCCTGGAAAGTAGCCCTAGCTTTCTGCACCGCTAGTGTAAAATCAGAGTATAGGGAGATCATCTTAATTTCAAAACGGACAGGGGCATTCTCTCATGCTGCTCATAGTATTGTGTCCCGATCTTTGTAGTTCCGAAAGCATGCCATCAATGGTCTAGGAGGCGCTCCCGGGGGGGGGGGGGTGAGGGGGGGAGGCCTCTGAGGCACCCTATGTGCTCTCTCCACGCTGTAGAGTTCCCTCAGCCAGGTCTCCACAAATTGGGTGGGGTTACGTCCTTCACTCCTTTCCGGTATTCCCAGTATTCGAACGTTGTTCCTGCGTGATCACCCTTCGGCATTATCCACCCTGTCTTGGGAGTCCCCGTAGCTGGCGCTGTAACTGTTTCATTTGTGAAGTATGTAGAGTTTGATGAGGTATCAGGTCATCCAAAGCAAGCTTGTTGGATTTCACCTTTTCCTCCAGCTTCTTGTGATCCGCTTGTAAAAGATTGAGGCTACTGGAGAGCAACCCCAGATGTGTTTTGAGCGACGTCCGTGAGTCTCTGATCTCTTTTAGTATTAAGTCCACTTATCTGTGGTTTGTTCGGCTCCCGTTGGGTGTATCACATCAGTTTCTGTGCCCTGCGTCTGGTCTCCACTCATCACAGCATTCGTGGCATCAGCAGCATGAGGAACAAGTTGTTTGGCTCTGGTGCGTTCCATGATACAGAGGGACTATGGTCTCATATACAGTTCTCTTCAGCGCCACAGTTGGGGTGAAGCCACTAACGGTGCACTCACGGGAGCCTGGAGCCTGATCCCCCGGCTTGTCACTGCACGGTAAGTCTAGATCGCCTTAAGGAGAGGGGGGGTCACTACCCCCGTTATATCCGGTGATACCGTCTTGCGGAGGCTCTGGTCGATGTCCAGCTGTACCCTCACGAGTCGCTCCAATTTCCTACAGCTGCATTTAAATTAGCGGGACCACCCAGTTGCACAGTATGGATATGACGCCACAAACATAGGCGCCCAGGTTCCAGTACCAGTCGTCGACTGCCTTCACATCTACTTCAGAGCGAAATGCCGGCAAGTAGTCACGTCGCAATGGTGGTGTGGAGTCAATCACGGCTTCCCAGTGTGCTTATATGGCCAGCTGTGCTTTTACTCTCCAGCAAGCCTCTCGGTCGCTGGCAAAGCGCGATCAGCCCGTTAGGTATCAGCACTCTATCTCCGCTGCAAACCCGATGATAGGGTGCCGCGCCGTACAGCAATTGAACTTACCTCAAGCCGCCTCGGTCACCAGTTCTCGGCAGTTACGGCTACAGGACAGCGCCGCCACTGCAGCGAGCAGATCGCGATCCGCACGACGTGGTGCAGCTTGGTTCAGGCTCGTTTCACCACCACCACCACGTTCAGCTGATATCTCCACTACCAGTAATATTAAACCGCTCCAACCTGTGTCTACTGGTCTCTGGTTTGCCTCTGCATCATCCCCATAGTCCTCAACGGCTCTCCTCCTTCACTTTCATTTCTCGCTGAGTGCTATTTTGCCACCTCGCCTCACATCGGCTGATCCTCACAATCTGCCAAGTTTCAGAGATCGTGCTCTCAAATACAGGGCATTACAGTAATCCAATCTCGACAAGACTAAGCTCCAACCACTGTTTTCCTCAGCAAAAAAGGGATAAATGGAAGGATCTTCCGAAGAACCTTCAGGGTGAAAAAGCAGGCTGAAGACACCCGATTTATCTGGGGGGCAAGCATGAGGTCTTTGTCTTTCAGGACACCTAAGTTCCTAGCTTTCGACGCCGGCACAGGGCAGATTCCGGCTTCAGGGGGCCACCATAATTGGCTCCAGACTGATGGTTTCGGACCAAACTCTACAACCTCGGTTTTACCTGTATTTAATTTAAAAAAATTGGAGTTCATCCAGGTCATCATGCCTTGGCAGGGCATTTGGGGCTAGACAAGACCTTTGAAAGGCTGGTCACCCACTTTAAATGGCCCGAAATGCGCAAGTACTCTGACACATTGAAGGTCTTGCCAGACTCAGCAGGCAAGCGGTAAGAGTGGGAGGAAGTGCAAGGCTCCTCTCCAATCTTTTCCTGTAGTCAGCACCCCATTTGAGAGGGTGGGTATGGACATTGTGGTGCCTCTGGATACCAAGACAGCCATGGGCAACAGGTTCATCCTGATCTTGGTGGACCATGCCACCCGGTACACCAATGCTATCCCTCTCAGGACGACAATGGCCCCCGTGGTGGGCCAGGCATTGATGGGGATCTTTTCCCGCATGGGGTTCCCCACCGAGGTGATATCCGACTAGGATACCAACTTCATATTCAAGTTTATGAAGTCCATGTGACACGAGTGCAATGTTACCTTTAAGTTACCCACTCCTTACCACCACCAAGGTTATGGGCTGTTTGAGAGATTCAACCAGACCCTGAAGGGCATGCTTGGTGAGTCCATGAGGCGTAAGTGGGACGTCCTCTTACAATGCCTGTTTGCTTACAGGGAGGTATCGCTGAAGTCCTTAGGGTTCAGTCCCTTTGAACTCCTGTATAGACATCCTGAAGGAGAACCTCTGAGTCTGGTCAAAGAAGGCTGGGAGAAAGCTCCCAGTAAACCTCCCTGGGATGTATATAGCTACATGCTGGCCTCCAAGAACCAGATTAAGCACGTCAGACGACTCATCAGGCGAATCTGGAAGCCAGCCAGGAAGAGATGAAGCGGTGGTATGATCGGAATGCCACTCTGATAGAGTTTCAGCCTGGCCAGAAAGTGTGGGTCATGGTCCCAGTGGAGCTTTGTGTGCTCCAGAACAAGTGGACTGGGCCATTTGAGGTGGTGGAGCTGCAAGAGTAAAGTCGCATCTCTGCTGGACCTGCAGTCTCCAAGGAACCACCTTAAGCCCTGCTTGGACCGGTCCAAAGTGGGCATGCTCCTAGCAACAGATGCTGAAATGGAGTAGACTGAGCCTCTTCCTGACCTCCTGTCTGCTAAGGAACAGGATGGGTCAGTGGACGGTGTAATCCTCTCTCCTGCCCAGACCCCTGAACAGCAGAGGGATTGCCGCGAGCTGTTGGGGCAGTTTGTCGCTTTGTTCTCCCTAACCCCAGGTGTCACTCAGTGCTGTGTCCATGATGTAGGCACTGGGGACAGTACCCTTGTGAAGCACACAATTTACAGGGTGACTGACAGGGGCAAAGCTTGCATCAAGGAGGTCTCCAAAATGTTAGCACTAGGGGTGATTGAGCCCTCAAACAGCCCTTGGGTCAGCCCGGTGGGTTTGGTCCCAAAGGCTGCCGCACCCGGTGCCTCACCAGAACTTCGGTTCTGTGTGGACTACCGAGGGCTCAATTACGTCACGAGGACTCACGCACACCCCATCCCCAGGGCTGATGAGCTCATAGATCGGTGGGGAGCTGCCCAGTACCTTAGTACATTTGACTTAACGTCTGGGTACTGGCAGATTGCCTTTACTGATGGTGCCAAGGAGAAGGGTACATTTTCAACCCCAGAGGAGCACTACCAATTCCGGGTAATGCCCTTTGGGTAGAAGAATGCCCCTGCCACCTTTCAGAGGTTGGTCGACCAGGTGTTGGCTGGACTGGAAGAATTCAGTGTCACCAACCTGGATAACATCGCAGTGTTTAGTGCTACTTGGGAGGAGCATCTGCACCACCTCTGGGGAGTGTTGAAGGCCCTGCTGAGGGCAGGTCTCTTGATCAAGGCCAGCAAGTGCTAGATAGGGCAGGGCTCAGTGGTGTACTTAGGACACCAGGTAGGAAGCGGCCAGGTGTTGCCCCTACAGCCTAAGATTGACACCATTCTGTCTTGGGAACCCCCCCCAAGACCCAGACAGAGGTGAGAGCTTTTTAAGACCTCACTGGGTATTACAGATTTGTCAAGGGGTGTGGCACCATTGTTGCCCCCTTCACACAGCAGACTTCCAGGAAGCAGCCCAGGAAGGTGAACTGGACTGATACCTGTCAAAAATCTTTTGATGCCCCGAAATCTACCATGGGCACAGCGCTCGTAATAAAGGCACCCAACTTCTTACAGGAATTTGTGGTGCAGACAGATGTTTCAGAGCATGGTGTGGGGGCTGATCGCTCAATTCGATGAGGAGGGCCTAGTTAGTAGGAGGTTACTTCCACAGGAACAGAAGTTCGATGGAGCATGAGGCTTTTGCTGTAGCCTGGGCACTGAAGAAGCGGAGGCCCTACTTGTTTGGGACTCACTTCCAGGTTCAGACCGACCACAGGCCCCTCAGATGGTTGATGCAGATAAGGGGTGAGAACCCAAAGTTGTTGAGGTGGTCCATTTCCGTACAGGGGATGGACTGTACGGTGGAATACCGCCCTGGTACAGAACACTCCAATGCTGATGGTCTGTCCAGATTTTTCCGCCTTAATAAAGAAAACTCCCAAGGGGGTGGGTAGCTCTCCCCACATTTCAGCTGCAGGGGACACGTGTTAGACCTGGCATCCTTGGTGTGGGTTTCCCCTGTATTTTTGCCTTTGCCTCTGTTTTTACTGTGCGTTTGACTTTTTGCTTGTCTAAATGCTTTGGGCACTCTGCCACTGTGTTCAGTGCCAAAGTGCCAGTTCTCCCTCTGTAAATTGTTGTCGGGAAATAGTGTTTCCATAATTGGCTTATTTGGTTTACTGCTAAGCCCCTAGTACAGTGCACTGTGTACGCCCAGGGCCTGTAAACCAAATGCTGCTAGTGGGCTGTGTTTGCCACCCACAAACACAGCCTTGCAAAAGTGGCTCAGGCCTGCCATTGCAGTGTGTGTGTGCAGCCTAGTATTGGCGTGTCGACCTGGGAAGTGCACCCACTTGCCAGGTCCTAACCTTTTCTTACATGTGAGTCATCCCTCAGTTAGGCCTATGGTACCCCTGTGGGCAGGGTGCAGTGCATGTGAAAGGCAGGACATGTCCTGATGTGTGTGGCAGTCCTGATAGTGAGACACTGCTTATTTTGTTTTTCACTAATGAAAGGCTCTCTGTCCCATGGGATAGAATACGAGTTCATTTATAACATCTAAATAGAACTAACCATTGGGACAAGATAGGAAGATAACGTTTAGTATGCCTGAACTCAGAATATAAAGATGCATCTTTTAGTAAGGATGATTTTTACATTCTGTGTTTGAAAATACAATTTTTAGAAAGTAGGTATTTTCTTGCTTAGCCATCCTGTGTGCCTCTGCTAGGTTTGTGCATCGACTGTCTGGCTTTGGAGTGCCATGTGCTGGGGATGTGCATTCTGTTCAGACAACCACTTAGGGGGTGAGGTGTGTCCTGCCATTCCAGGGTGAGTCAGGGCTGGGTTAAATAGACTTGGGCTGCATTCAGAGTTGAGGGATGAGATTTCTTTCACACCTGAATGGGTCTGGTCTGCCTTGGAAAATGCGGTCTTCACCTCCTGTCTGGAAGCAGTACCAGAGAGGACAGAACTGGTTTTGGCTGGGCAAAGAGCTTCTCTACCATCAGAGAACAAAGAAATTTGAGCTATAAAGAGTGGGGCCCAGACCCCCGAACTTTAGTTTACTTCTGGAATTCAATAGGAACCTTTGCCAATAAGAAGAGCTGGAGAAATTGAATGAGAAGTACTGCCCCTTTGCAGTGTGCTGTCTGGGGTTGGCCTGCAGTAGCTGTTTCTGCCAAGGAAAGGACAAGGACTTTGCCGTGTGCTGTGTCCCCTGCTTGAGGAAGATCTCCAAGGGCTTTAAGTAGAGCTTGTCTCCTGCTCTGAAGTCTAAAAAAACACAAAGACTTCACCCCCAGCTCCCCTGAACTTCCTTGCTGGTGGTTCTGACCTACCAAGAGGTGCCTGTTGCTGTTCTGGGCCTCTGGAGGTTGTTTCTGCTGTTGGGGGCTGGAAAAGTAACCCAATGACGAAAAGGCGACACATCCCCACCTGTTTCCGATGCATCACCGAAAAAGCCAACGTAGCGCCCGCCCACGGCTGGAGAAATTGCTGCACGCTGCATCGAGTGCACCGATCTACGAAGTACGAGATCACCGCACCGATTCAGACGCAGGCCCTGATGTGCAGCTGCAAGAACCAACGCATACTGGGACCGTGGCTGGAGAAATGAATGCAGCACCGTTGCGTTGAGAACCGCCACATCCCCGATACTTGTGCATCACACCGGGGCACTAAGTCTACATCAACACTGAGGCCACCGTAAAAAACAGACACATGACCTCCCCTTCAGTAAGAAACCGACGAATCACCTCCCCTTCAGTAAGGAACTGATGCATCACCTCCCTTTCAGTAAGGAACCGACGCATCACCTCCCCTGCGTGGCAGTAAGGAACCGAAGCATCCCCTCCCCTGGAGTAAGGAACCGACACATCACCTTCCCAGCGGCTGTTTTTGCTTATGATTTTGACGCATCCAAGGTACTTAGTGTTGACGGTGTCACATTTATAGTTTGCTATGGACAGAACTGTTTCTACCTTTCAAAAGTCATATTTTGATTACCGTATTGTGGATTTTTGTCATTTTGGTCTTGTTTGGTTTAGATAAAGATTGCTTATTTTTCTGAACTGGTGTGGTGTCCATTTAAGTGTTTTCACGGTCTTACTGTGTGTATGCACAAATGCTTTATTTACACACTACCTCCAAGATAAGCCTGTCTGCTCCTGTCAAACTACAAGGGGTGAGCAGGGGCTATTTTAGAAGTTTATTCCTCTTACCCTGACTAGGAAGAAGGGTCCCTATTTCGACAACAGGGCAACATTTGCCAACTAGAGACCCCCCATTTCTAAAAATGTTCATTTCACTCAAAGTTATGCTGTTGGAGGTATAAGGCCTATGTACTGTTATTGTCGGAGTGCAAATGCCTGTATGATATAATATATGGAATAATAAATTACTTTTAATTGCATTTATTGAGGTTAAAGAATATTATGATAAATAAATGTTCAGTGTTTTACTGTATCCTCACTGATCTGTTTAGAATACATACAGGGAATTGTGCCCACTGGGATTTTTTGGTCTTTTTCAGGTTGAAAACAGCAGTGCCACAAGCTGACTTAAAATCCCCGATTGTAATGACACTTAGGACTACTATGCGCTGCTGTTTTTTAACATAACGTTATCCCTAGTGAATTGCTAAAAGCTAGCAACTGCCAACCTTTTCATACAAAAGACTCAAATGCACTTCACACCATCTGAGACCTTTAAAGGGATCCACAAAATAGAAATGACATACTAGTGTATTATTAAAAGATATAGGACACACCACACATTGCACATTTTTACTAGCAAGCTATTGAACGATTATAAGAAATCATGTTTAAATCTATAACCAGAAGCTGGGACCCTTATTTTGCCAAAGCAAAACAGTAACAAGCCTTTGGAGAGGAAGTAACTTGGTAGCTGTTGTCAAACCTGAAATTCCAAGACCAGGATTGTGTGGCCTCTTGGGAGTAACCTGTGTCATACTCAACAGCTGCCTTGATCAAGATTTATTCTTGAGCGGGAAGTTTGACATCTAGACACACTTTCTGAACGCAGATTCTGCTCTATTCTAAACTTTTGAAGTGGATGAATCAGTGGTGTACCTGCATTTGCCGGCATGTAAGAGTGGGGGGGGGGGGGCGGGGAGGCTGGCAATTCCCGCAATGGCTGCAGGTAAGGGGAGGCAACCGCACCCGAAACTCGTCGGCCCGCCCTGTGCGGACAGCACCGCCCCTTGCCCAAAGGCTGGACCACCAAGATTCCCAGATGGTCAGCAGGCAAGAAAACCAAAAGATGCTGGCAAGTGAGGTCAACGAGAAATCATCACTGATGGCTTGCCTTCAAAACTTTAGCTATAACCTCTGTCGGACAAAGAGGAGTGACCAGTAGTAAGTGAAGAATGTATCCTCTTCCTTTCGGCTAATGGGTAAAGTAAACTTCAAAGTGCACCAGCAGAGTGTACATGGATGTTCTGCTGTGCGTAAGGTACAAGAGCAGCCCCCCCGACTACGCGCTATCAGTGTTACTTTGTGAACACATGCTCAAAAAACAACTATTTGTTTCTAAAGTGGAAAACAAAATATAGTCTCAACATTTTAAGCAGTGTTGCAGATATTTAGATACTGGCTGCAGTAAACGCACCAGCCATTACCCAATGCCCGCCCCCTCTCTCCTAAATACAGAATGTGTCAGTATGGAGTAGTGGATTGGGAGCATGGCAACAATCACTATGTGAGCGGGGCTATCAGATTCCTATTCTTTGACAACAGGGCTAACAGCGCGGTTGAACAGTCTGTTAAGTAGTTGTGCTCGCAAATAGCCTGATAAGGAGACCATATGGTTTGTGACTAGAATTGAAGCCAGACTCACTCAAAGCCCATATTTGTTGGGCAGACTTGAGGCCAGGGAACATTTCAGGAGCCAGTGTGAAGTAGGATAATTATCTACCCTCTTGCAAACATTAAAGACATGTGATTGTGAGTTGCCCTTTCTCCAACTGCCATATAAGTACAAGACTGCATTCCAACAGCAAAAACATGCCCACAATGGTGATCTTAACAGCAGATATTTATTTCTAGCACATCAGGCCCCAACAGATCACTGTCGGACACATTTTCCATGGAGTCAAATTTATCTTAATTACAAAACTCATTTATGTGGCCTCTGCCTTAAGGTATTCAGGGTATACAGTAATAGTGAAAAAAGGTTAAAGCACAGGGAGGAGTTCAGCAGGCTAGATGATCCCAGGAATGCTTATGTCCCTCAAATATTAGTGTTTCCATTTAGCGGAGGATGTTTATATGGAATTTCTGTGCCATCTAAGCCCACTGGATGAATGGATGTTGCTGCAAGTTACACGGATGTTCTCTTTTGCTTGTTGCTTCCTCTTGATGTGCTACAACAGAGCAGTAGACTCCAAGGCCATGTAGTGTGAGCACATTTGCAAAGGGGAATGTATTTTTGTAGACCTGGCTGGCTGGTGCTGGGAGAGATCACTAGATACACTTGGGTGAGGAAGAAAGGATGATTTTTTTCCCCAGGCTTGTGGGAGCACTGATGTGCTTGTGCCCAATCAGTCTGTCTTCGGAGGCGGCTTTGATATGGGTTGGTTACATCTAGTATGCTATTTCTGTTTTTTTGCTGCCACAGAATGCAGTGTCCAATTTGGTGAGTGCTGGTGGATTATTCGGTGGTCAATGTTTCAATGTGGCATGTGAAGACTGCTGATGCAGTCTCAGGTTGAGTTCATCGAGAAGGGGGCTTTAGACTTTCACCAATTTGCTTTTTTTATTCTATAGTGCAGCAGTATTAGAGTGAAGGTTATTTTCATAGCTGCACAGCTGGTCACTGCAAATCTGACTGACTCAGGAAAAGGTACTGAGGAGCCTGACTGAATGCGGGATCTTTTGTATATGAATAACAGCAATTGTGCAGACTGATGCTGCCATCAAGAGGCAGGAGAAGGTGATCCATTTTTTCCAAGAGTTATCAGAGGCATTCCATCTGCTACAACTCAGCGAGAGGGACAGTAGGGTGGATTACTCTACTGATGTCTTATTCATCAATGATCACTATACACAAGTCATAAAGAGGTACGGTGGAGTATCTAGACATAGCACCCGTCAGTCTTCCACCATGTCATTCGGAGTGTGCCCTTTGTGTCCCTTACATACTCTCTCTCGGACCATCAGGAGAATCCATTCATGAGTCTGTCAGAATGAAAACAAAAGTAACAGCAAGGTTGTTAAATCACAATGAAAGCTTTTCGCAGGACCACAAAGCAAGTCAAAGAAGCAAAACATTGCAAATCCCTTTTTTTTAAAAAACAGATTTGATTAAGCATGTCTTCCACAACTCTGTACATTTCAGATTATACAATGGAGCCTTACAAGTAAATCAAATTTACAATATAAGGACATGGTATTAGCTGTAGACACTCATATTTCCTCATATTGAAAGAAGTTTAATTCTCAGTATACCATTAAATCTTTATGTCTTCCGAAACTTCTGTTAGAGAGGTTCAGTTTGTTATTTTGATACAATCTTTATTCAGCTAGCTCCTTTTTCACTGGCATGTCTTCTTGTTCTAGTAAACACAGTTAGGGCCCGAATCACAGAATGAACTTAAGACTCAATCCTAAACTTACTATTTTGGTATTCACAGTATGCACTTACTACTTTTGGCATTCACAGAATGAACTTACTACTTTCAGTATTCACAGAATAGACTTACGACTACTAACTTTACGTCCGCTCCCGGGTCGGAAATTCCACTTCCGGGACGGAATTTTCAGCACTGTGGCGGATTTTGCGATTCCGGCCCGCAATTTCCGGCTCTGCGTCGAAATTTCCGGCTCTGCGTCGGAATTTCCGATTCCGGGCCGGAAGATACAAATTAAGGCAGTTGATCATGTTAGCCAAGGGTAAAGACCTGTCCAAGTGCCTCCCATCCCCCACCATGGATCAGCTAACACACTGCAGCCAATCCTAGCCCTGCAGCATGTATAAATGCAGAGCAGACACACACAAACCCTTTCAACATGTCACTGAATGTGTTTGTTGCACTGCCCCTTGCCATGCGGCAAAACTACTTGAGGAGGAGGAGAGCAGAGAGGATCTTCAGACAGAGGATCAACCTATTTGGATTGTCCAGCCAAGATGTAAGGGCCAGGTACCGTTTCCCTCCAGAAGTTATCATGGATATGGTATGTGAGTGGGAGCAGGAACTTGACTCTGTGACCTGCTGCTCACATGCAATACCAGCATATCTCAAGATCCTTTCTGCTCTCCATTTCTTTGCCATCGGGTCTTTCCAAAGGGTCTCCCGTGAACTTGTGGGCAATTCCCAGGCGAGCCAGTCGCGGTGCCTGCATCAGGTACTGAGATGCATCACTGCTAGAGCCCACAACCACATACAAATGCCACATACACTGGCCATGAAACAAAGGGCAGCAAGAGATTTCTATCTCCTTGCACAATTCCCACGTGTGCTGGGTGCAATTGATTGCACCCATGTGGCCCTTCAGCCACCCCGCCACATTGCACACATCTTCTGCAACAGACACAGATGGTATTCCATCAATGTGCATGCTGTCTGTGATGCCAGTGGGCGGTTCAACAATGTGCATGCAGTGCTCCCAGGCAGTACCCATGACAGCTTCATATTCCGCATGTCACCTCTTGCCCGGCGGATGGCTGCTGGAGAATTTGGCAACATGTGGCTACTGGGTAAGTACCAAGCACTAAAAATAAAAGATATGTGTCATTGAAATGTCTGAATGCCCCCCCAATATTAACCAATGTACAATAAGATTCATGGCCCAACAGACACTGCATGTATTAACGTATAGATCATGTCCTGTGTAAGTCAAAGAGGGAAATGTAAACAACTGCCCTTTCTTCCCTCCTCAGGCGACGCTGGGTATGCACTCTCCCCACATCTCCTCACCTCTTACAAGCGTGCAAACACTGTACCTTAGCGTAGGTACAATAGGGCACACATATGGACTCGCTCCATCATAGAGCGCACTTTTGGTCTGTTGAAGTCACAATTCAGATGCCTCGACCGTACAGAGGGTGTGCTGCTGTACTCCCCAGAAGTCGTGTGCAAGATCATATTAGCCTGTTGTGTTTTGCACAACATTGCTTTAACGCATGGCTTACCCATACCTCTGGAACCTTGGCTAGCTCTGAATCTGGGAAACCGGGCCATTGCACATAACCGGTCAGGGCATGCAAGTCCGTCATCAGCTCGTTGCCACGTTTTTCACATGAGCAACCTGTAGCGTCATGGACAACATGTGGTTTGCTGTCTGTTGTCAATTATGATGAAACTTGGATAGACACGACTGAGTCAATAAATTCCAGCCTGAGACGACTTTGCTAACTGCATGTAAATCAAAGCTGCGGACAGTAGTCAAAAGGTGGAGTGTGCCTCAGGTCATGTGCCCATGTCAGCGATCAGTGCAGTGGATGTCCCTAAAAACAACTATTCATGCTGATGACAAACAATACATGTCCTGAGAGACCTACCTGGACCACATGAGGATGGGTCACTTAATCACAAAAGGCTATAACCCTTGCATACTCAGGCCTGTGGCCTCAACAGATTTGACGCCCCCACAAATGATGGGCCCAGAACGCGAGTGATGATGTCATGGGTGAATCAGACACCATGGGGCAGATTTACAATAACTGGCGCATACCTGCATATTATCAGGGATGCGCCAGTTATTGTGCGTCACAGCAGACACCTCTTGCGCCACTATGGATGTGCTGAATTTACAATGCGGCACACAATGGCGCAAGAATAGACAGATGCGTGACGCATCTGCTGCCGTAAAGGTGACGCATTGCTGGAGTTCCAGCAAGGCTCGGGGTGACCCTATGCCTAACATGCTGCAACAATCCTTACGCCTTCAAGCAGGCGCAGGGTTCTGACGCAGCATGGCCATGAAAGTGACTGAGTGAAACCTTGTAGATTTCACTCAGCCACTTTTAGGAGGCGTTCCTGCGTCGGTACATCCCCCCCCCGTGCCTGAGCGCCCGCATGCGGCGCAGGGCTTTGCAACGGGACACATCTCCCAGACGTACTGCATTCATAGCAGTGGACGGATAGGACATCGCTCCCCCGCTCCCAGAACACCAATTGCAGCAGAGTCATTGCACTCTCACAGACACAGCGCTGGTTTCGACCCGAACCATGCAGTTCAACTAATACTGTTCGGACGAAGGACATTGTACCAGAAAACTTTCGGTGGCGCATAACAGGACCCTGCAGTCCAATTGCAAATGTGCGGACCCCGAGACCCCGAAATTCAGGTAGAGCAATCTCACCTTGAAACCGCGTTTTCTACCAACTCGTGTAGGCGGGCACGCCACACGCTCGCGATATAAAGAGCCTAGAATTAGGCGGTTGTATTACAATTACAGGCAGGCAAATGTTGTCAATTTTTAGTCCTGATGATGATCCCGTGTAACTAGAGCAAAAGGGGATCGAAACGTCGACTTCATGTAGTGCTTTCACAACCTAGCCATTGTGTTGTATTTCAGCTGTGTCTAGCGCTTTCTGGCAAAAACTTAAATTTAACATTGACTCAAAAGTGGCCAGCATTGCTCTTTTTTGCCTGTGAAATCTTTTCTCTTATATGTTGTTTGTCCTTCTTGAGTAAGGTACAGGACTGTGCCTAAAACCCATTTATTTAACTGTTCTTCATTGTGTTTAAATAAATACCCTGTCCGGCTGGACAGAGGACAAATATAGTTTCCTATTATGGCCTATATTTCATTCACACTTTTGATTTTGATAAGCTAAGGACCCTTGTCTTTTAAAACATCTCCCAGATGCGTCACATTCTAAATACCCCGCAGCATGGCACTGGCTTAGCGCCGCCGCTGGGTCACAAAAGGGACGCAACGGTGGCGCAAATGTGGCATACGGGGCTTGAAAATCTGCGTCCATGTGTCTGTGATATATCCACACTGCTCCATCTCAATGTTACGTAACACATCACACAACTCTAATAATGAGCACTCAATATGGACTACATGTACCATAATGCAAAGTAGAAGAAAATGAAACTGGGGTATGATGTTGTGTCAGCCCCCCCCCCCTTGCCTGTGCAGAAATGTCATTAAATGGTCTGTTCCCCATTTTGTTACATATTCATGATTTTCACCTGCACTGTAATTTCATTTTTTTCTTCAACAGAACAGCAGGATGGGAGTGGATTTGATTACTGATTGTGGATGGATCAGGATGAAAACAAAATGGCTGCCAACTACTTCCTGTGATGTATTTCCTACTTCCTGTATAAAATTTCCTCTATGTAAATATGTCTTCCGGGTCATTTTCGGTGGTTACGGCCCAAAAACATAATTTCCGGTTTTCGAGCGTAATGCGGGTGCGTGGACCCTACGCTCCGGAACCGGAAACTACATTTTCGGGCCGTAATCTCCGAAAATAACCCGGAACACATCATTTCATACAGGCATTGATATACAGGAAGTGGGAGACAGGAAATACATCACAGGAAGTAGTTGGCAGCCATTTTGTGTTCATTCTGAGTCATCCTCTATCACTGATCAGATCCTCAGACATCCTGCTACTCTCATCACACTTATATCCCCCAAAATGGCTGAGGAGTATGAAGAGAGAGCACCCCCTTTCACAGAAAGGGAATTGGACATCTTGGTAGAGGGGGTGCTGGACAAATTTCCTCAGCTATATGTGGACCCTGTGTACCAGCTGAGCACTGCAGCCCGGGCCAGGCTATGGGCCAACATCGGTGAGCGCTGCAGTACAGTGGGAGTCTACACCAGGAGTGGACAGGCTACGGAGCTGGTGGGCCTGTCTTCCCAGCACCACGTGCATCGTCCTCGCCTCTCTCCACTGTACAGGAGGGTCCTGCGAGCAGCTTGGCCGACCCTCCATGCTCAGCTGGAGGAGC
The DNA here is from genome assembly GCF_964261635.1 of Lissotriton helveticus. Classification (NCBI taxonomy): domain Eukaryota; kingdom Metazoa; phylum Chordata; class Amphibia; order Caudata; family Salamandridae; genus Lissotriton; species Lissotriton helveticus. Next base: position 1,360,601,742 of record NC_136065.1, read on the forward strand.
ATGAGCAGCAGAGATCTGGTGAGTGAATCATATGCAATATGTGTCTGGGAGTATGATGTGAGTGAAACAGTGCTGTACCATTGTGTGTCCCATGCCTCCATTCACCAATTCCATGTCCATACAGCAGTCACCAAGATTAACAAGCATTTACAATGCAATGGTCTCAGCATTATTAAAGGCAGAGCTATTGGCATTGCTCAATGCATTTTTTTAAAATCATAAATAAATGGCATTGTCATTTACAATGCCAATAGCTTAATCGCTCGCAAATGCCTGACCTACTGCATTTACACCCACACAGAGCCACACACACACACACATACAGAGTCACCCACAGTCATTCACACAGAGCCACCCACACACAGAGCCACCTACACAAATCCACCCTCACACAGACCGAGCCACCCACACAGAGCCACCTACAAAAAAAGCTATCCCCACAGAGCCACACACAGACAGAGCCACACCCACACACACAGAGCCACACACAGACAGAGCCACACACAGACAGAGCCACACACAGACAGAGCCACACACAGACAGAGCCACATATACACACACACACACACACACAGAGCCACACCCACACACACACAGAGTCAAACACACACACATTGCACAATCAGAGCCGGTATGTGGAAGCCCGTAGAGGCAGTTAGAGCCCCGTCCGGAGCTATCCAGAAGCATTCATTCAGCAGCGGTTTCTCCGAGGGGGCCTGGCCGGGCCACTGGGGGTCAGTCATGCCGACGGTGGTAACTCACTCCCGCCCCCACGGACTCTCAACTAGCTCATCCATCCTGACCACGCACTTACCCAGCTCACACCCATCAGCACGCACACTCGCCCAGCTCACACCCATCCTGACCAAGCACACTCACCCAGCTCACGTCCATACTCAGCACGCACACTCACCCAGCTCACACCCATCCTGACCACGCACACTCACCCAGCTCACACCCATCCTCAGCACGTACACTTGCCCAGCTCACACACATGTGCAGTGCCTAATAGAATCACTCTGCAGACATAAGTGCAATCCGAGGCACGCCCCAGGTGCAGTGCCCGCTCACAGTGCCAACAGGCCATGCCAAGTACAGAAGCTTCTAGAACTAAAGTCAACACAGCAGGGAAGTGTCGTGCGACCCACAAGGGGAGCTGTGTCACACTCACACGAGGTGACTCCTGTTACAACCCTGTGTATTGTGTCCTGGGCCTCTCGGTGCCCGCTGATGCCTGCTTCCCCCCCACCCCTCTCCGGGGATCGGGCACATACATCAGTTTTTCTGTGGGGCAGATTCTCCTCTCGCCCTTCCAAAGTCGATATAATTAGGGCCATTGTGTATGTACATGCAATTCTGTAAATATACGTGTTTTCCTTGTAGCGCCTATACCCACACTCCTACCAGTTGTCTCCAAGCACACGCCCTCTCTGCGCCGTGCAACACCTTGAACATACTACAATCTGCCAGACCCTTTGCAGGGATGACGCTGTGCACCAAGGCAGCATGGATAGCGCCTAGAAGGGGCGAGGCGCATGCGCAGCCTGGACACGACACCTAAGGACCCGTGATCACAGAACACATAAGAGGTGCCCCGTGTACAACACCCACATCCCATGCTCCAGGTGCCCCAGGGGTGAACATCTGGGGTTCAAGGTGGTTCACTGCACCCAGCATTGTGGCGGGGAGGGCCCGTGCCATGCGTGACACCCTCAGCCGTGCGTGACGCACATAGCCGGCAGCATCGCGAATTATGACATTTTAAATCAAATACTTACAATGTTCATGAAAACTACAACTCCCAGAAGGCAGAGCGCTGACCTCCGGACCCCCACACACCCCTCCTAACACCGACACAAGGATTATATAGTCCACATCCTCTGTCATATTTGCCTCATTGCTTCGCCCTCGGATTCTTGTTCACCATCGCTCTACACCTGTTAACAGCATCTTGCAGCTCAGCTGCCATCCCTTCCCGTCTTTCCCTCCACTGTTGATTTATCTTCCCGGCTAATTTCGACTCCCCTTTTCAACAGACCCACGATTGCCAACTCTTCTATGCTCTCCCGCTTTCATAGAGTACTTTCTATTTTCACACGCGCTCTTTCACCTATGCTTAATTTTGCTTCTTTATCACCCACTTGTTTCTCCAACACACCGCTTTCTACTGCGCACTCTTAAAAACCTGTTTCGCTCCCACGACTATACTCAGACTACACGTAAATCTCGCTTCTCGGTCTCCTCTTCGATTCTACCTTCGCATCAATTTCCTGACTGGCCCCACTTCTCTTCCCATTCACTTTCTGATGGTCCCCTCACTCTTGGATACCACTTTCTCTCACCTACCATCCAGGTATCCTCCTCGTTTGTATCTGTAAAGGGTAAGTATGTAAATTTCCTCATGTACTTGGTTTTATAGTGAAGCGCTCCGAAATCTTTGGGTAAAGTCTCCGCTATACAAAATTGCATGAAATAAATAAATAGAATTAATTTATCCCGTTGCTTTTTATTCTACTCTCGACTCTCTCACTGAGCCTTTCCTTCTGCACTCACCCATTCGCTCGCTGTGTGGCTGAAAATGTAGAGCGCTACTTGGCTTGCTACCTCCAGAATTCCCCGAATATAGGGATCATGCCTACGCAGAGCAGCCAGGCTAATGTCCAAGCCCTTCTCCAGGAGCAGTCCGCTCACCGCTACCCCAGAGGCAGCCATCTTCCCCTCGGCAGGCACCGGCACCATGGACACAGAGAGCAGACTAGCGCCGCACTGTTCAAACCTGTACACAATAGCAGAAACTACCATTTTAGGAAGGGAGATAATGGGCCCTGGGTGAAGAGATATAGAAGCGAGGAAAATACAGTCAAGTACAACAAACCTTAAAAGCGAAGTGTTTTACACTACCTTTTGAAAATATTACAATTAAACATTATTAAAAACAATTCGTAATACTCGATACTTAAAAATATTGCCACACCTGTCAAAGCCAGCAAGCTAATATTCCATAACTAAATACACATTTAATTTCTGATCTGCTTATTTAAGTACTTTTCACTGTCTACGTGTTTGAGAATTGACAAAATGTGGACAGATTTTGCCATTTCAACATGGCCGCTGAGTTTACACATTAAGAGAAGACTCTCGAACTATGATTCCTTAAGTATCCATTGCCACCTCAGTCGCCCTCGTTGAAATGTTAAAACCACAACCAAAAAGTTTAGTTTCATGACAAATACACGTATATTTTTCACACAACTCACGCCTTTCTCCAGAATGCTATATACGTGCATTGAAATGAAACCAGTTAGCGAAATGCAAATACTATATTTTATGGCCTTTACCATATAAGAAGTACGCGTCTGAGAAACGTTTGTCTTCCTTCATGGTTTGTTGACGCCCAATTAGCTAGTAAGAACATTTAAAGGCAAAATCAGTACTTCTTTCTCTTCTCGTGTTTCTGTTAGGCTGGTACGCGAGATCACCAAACAGAACTCTTCCATTGCCAGAAGCGCGAGTGGGCACGTGATTGTGTTGTAGGAAAGACAGTACCAGTCAATAAACAAACTCTCTCGCAGCTTGTTACCCAGGCAACTGCAAATGCATCTTTTTCTATGTGTTTCAAATGGCAAATAAATATGCGTGGTCTCTTTAAAATGTATTTGAACCCCTTTTAAAACCAATTGCGACAAACCCACATACTAAATAGGGGGGGGGAATAGGAGTTGTTGGAGACATGGGTCTGCTTTGCTGCTGGAATGTTCGGGGGGCACAGAGTGAGGGAAAGCACATCCGCCTTTCTCCGAGGTCAAGAAGAAATGCCTCGGAGAAAGGCACCGTCATTTTGCGATTTGGGGCGTATTTTTTAGGTTGAGTGACGGATGACGTCACAGATAGAAAGAACCTAAAAAACACGCCCCCGAATCGCCAAAAGACGGGGCTTAAAGGGAGTGACGCCCCTCTCCTCCAATGGCTGGCCAGCATTTACTAGGCCAGCCAATGGAGAAGAGGGGCGGGTTCCAAGCCCCCTCTAAGAAACATAAAATCTTCGGCTCCGCCCACTGCTACGCAGTGTGGCGGGCCTCGACCTAAAAAGGCACACTGTGGCATATGGACTGTACAGGGCAGAGTGCATTTTGGGAGTAGTAGTTTCTTCATGACAACTAGGTAAATGAGCCACACTTGGGCATTCATATTGAAGTCTGCTCTGCCAGCACCACTACCATTGAACCAAGTAAATCATAATTGATGTGTGCATTGGATGAGCAATGGTACAGACACTGTCCAGTGTGCGCATGGCAGGCCAAAGGGTATTGGATGCTATGACTTGCATTGCAGTTGTAGAGTTTGGGTTCCAATTGAGACAGATCATCATGTGCCATGGAGTTAAGACAGACTTTGAGATCCTTGCATCAGTCTTAAGTGTTCCTTAATTTGCAAGGTGTGTGTCCAATGACAGACGTCTCACCCTCAGTGGCCTGTATGACATTTCACATGTACAAGTAGCTGTCACAACGACTGTTCACCGGTGTACTGCTCTACCTTTTAAGTCAACAAAGTCAATATGTGGCACTGGATTGTCCGATGATGTGTGGGGACGGCAAAAGGCTAGACTCACAATGTAGCTTGAGAAGTTGCCCAGACCCTATGTGGATGTGTGACCCACATTCGGCATTTGTCTTGTCCCATACAATGCTACAGAGCAGATGACACTTGTCCAGACGTTAAATAGCTGCAAATCCATGTCAATGGCCAAAACTAAATAAAATCTGGACTCTTCATGTTCTCCTTTGGTGGACTGGTTTTGGAACAGGCACATGTAGCAGTGACAGGATACACAGATCACAAGAATACCAACGTTGAGGGTTGGCCAATAAAGTTGCGTAAGCCACAATAATACAGATGAGATGTCCATGTCAGTAAATGACGGTGAACATACATGTAATGTAAGTTCATAAACACTGAGGGGCAGATTTTCAAGACCCATGCGCCTCTTTTTCACCGCCGTTGTGTCACCTTTGTGGCGCAGCGGCGGCGCAAACCAAGCACCATGCTGCGGGGTAATTACAACGTGACGCGTCTGGGAGATGCGTCACGTTGTAAAGCCCTGCGCCACATGTAGGCGTTCTGGGGCGGGGTTCCGGCGCAGGAACGCCTCCTAAAAGTGGCTGAGTGAAATCTACAAGATTTCACTCAGTCACTTTTAGGGCTATGCTGCGTCAAAGCCCTGTGCCTGCTTCAAGCAGGCGTAAGGATTGACTCAGCATGTTAGAGATAGGGCACCCCCGAGCCTTGCTGGAGCTGCGTCACGCTTGCAACGCAACTCCAGCAATGTGCTGTATTTCCGCCGGGGATGCGTCACGCATCTGCCCACCCGAGCGCCACGGTGCGCCGCATTCGGCGCATCAGTGGTGGCGCACAGGTGGGCAGATGCGTCGCAACTCTTCTGGCACATCTCTGCTGATTAGCAGAGATGCGCCAGGAGTCGTAAATCGGCCCCTGACAACTGTAGAGTGTGATCAGAGGAAAACAAACTCTGACCTCGGCGTATCTATGTATATGTCTCGTCCTGCATGAAACAACCACCACATCAGGATTTTGCTTACATTTCAGCAGGCACAGATGGTGCGACAGAAGAACTGCATGAAAAGGTCCGGAGCAGGAGGACATCAGTTCGCCGGCGGCTACACCCTCTTTCCACCAGCGAGGAAGAAGAGGCGGAGGGAACCTCAACATCATGAGGCATGGGGATTGCGCCCACCCGGGATGAGGAAGAACACCACTCTGGTGCAACTTTCCTGGGTGGAGGCTGTGGACATTGAAGGTGGGGGGGGGGAAGGACCCGACACTTCTGACCATGATGTGGTGGAAAGCTACTCTCCCCCACGCTCTTCACAAGTGGGTCCTGAAGAGGTGTCCCCGGGGCAGACCAACATTCATTATGGGCCTGTCATCAGCCCCTCCCTACCTCCAGATTCCCCCATGCCATCGGGGGCTCCAGCTCCATCCACTGCAACCTGTCCCCCTCCTCGTAGCCGCCAACCCGAACGCAACATCTGCCCCGGAACTGAGGCATCACATCCCTCCTGTCCCCCCCAGGCCCCACCCGATGTTGTTCCTCTTGTAGCTGTGCCAGGGGACTTGAGTTGGATAGTTGAGGGTCAAAAAGACATGTCCGCTCGCATCATGCTACAAGTGTGTCTAGAGATACGCACAATGTGAGCGGACATTCTCCGACTTCTGGACAACCTCGCCACCAACGTCAATTCCCTGGCCACCGCCATGTCGTCTGTTGTCTCCCAAATCCCTTCCCATACCACCGTCAATGTCTCCCCCTGTCCGTTGCACAACACTGTTTCCCCACGTACTCCTCGTGTGTCACGATCCCATGTGGTGCCTGTTCTGCACCAACCAGCCGTGTGCCTGCATTGGACACTGAGGATCTGGACATTGGAGGATGAGCAGAAGGACACTTGACTTTTTGACTGAGACGTTGTTGTGGACAAAGATTTAATTTTCCCCTTGTAAATAGACTGGTTTCCCTGACGCTCCCTAACGTATTATATTTTTTGCCCCACCCCAATCCAAGTTCCCTTCTCCTTCTGATATAAGATCATCACTTGTTTTCCTTGCTCTCTTCCAAACGGACGGTTATTTTCTGTTCTTACAAAAATATCTTCTACTTAGTTTAACTTGTTTGACTTTATTTTGAATGTCGGTTTCCGAATATGGACACATATTTTGTGAGTCATCTGCTATGCACATAATAGCTTGTTGCAATGATGGGTTATGTCACACACACACACACACATACCTACATCGTTATACAGGACATGATACACAACAGAATATTTCTTTTGTAGATCTTTATTTTTCCTATACACAGTTGTTGTCACTGGCGATTGTGCTTGCGACTTCGCAATTTGGGAGGTGATGATCGCTGTGAGGGGTCAAGTTGGGCTTGTCACCTACGTGTTTGTGGGTGTTGTACAGAGTGATCTACATGTGCAGGGGCAGATGGTGTCTGTACATTTGGTGTTTGTGCCTGGACAAGGGCTGGTTGTGCAGGTGGTGGGAGTGACGGTACAGGGTTGGTGGTGGTTGTGCAGGTGGTGAGGGTGACGTTACAAGGGTTGGTGGTGGTTGTGCAGGTGGTGGGAGTGACGGTACAGGGGTTGGTGGTGGTTGTGCAGGTGGTGAGGGTGACGTTACAGTTGTTGGTGGTGGAGGGGATGGTACAGGGGATTGTGGTGGTTGTGCAGGTGGTGCGGGTGATGGTACAGGGGTTGGTGGTAGTTGTGCAGGAGGTGGGGGTGCCTGTTCAGGATGCCGGTGTGTTGGTGTACCTTTGTTGTGGTGCTGTGCAGTTGGTGGTACAGGTGTGTGGATGTGCTGTCCTGGAGGCAGATGCGATGGCTCCCCTCCCTGCGTTGGCCGTGAACGGAGACTTCGGATCACAATCAGCATGCCCTCTATCACCTTCATGGCCAAGGCATGGTGTCTTGCACTCTCTTCCCTTTGGATGGATATCAGGTCTCTCAAATTCCTGGACATGTCCTTCCAAGTCCTATCCAAAGCGTGGCTCACCCTGTCCACCACCTGAGGGAATTGGACCATGTCCTGCAGGGACCCAGACATGTCAGACAGGGTAGCCCCTATGACACCAATGTCCTGCCTCACATCAGCCTGCTGTTGGAAGAAGTCCTGCTCCCACTGGCCACCTGCTCCCACTGGCCACCATAGCCTGGTGCAGGCCCCCTCTGCAGGTGTCTGCCAGGGATGGGATGAGCAGGTCCAACACCAGGGGGGGTGGCAGGTGGAAGACTGGGCAAGAGAACGGTGCCCAGGGGATACCTGCACCACAACAGGGCTGGTACTTCCCAAAGATGTTGGAGAGTGTGGCAGGGATACACTGTGTAGGGAAGAGCGGGTAGGGGAACCACCATGTCGGTCCTGGAAGTGAGGGTTGTGAGGGAGTGATGGCCACGCCAGCAGATTTGGCAGGGTCGTCAGAGAACATCTGAGTTGGGAACACGGAGGATTTTTTGATGGTGGCAGTCCTTTGACAAGAGATGAGTCTCCAGGAGAAGGCATATATCAGCATGGGCATTCTCAAGGCAGGACAGGACCGCTTTGCGTTTAACGGGGTTGTTGAGTCCCCGCACGTTCATGGTGAGGATTTTAAGAGTAGTGGGCGGCATCTACCTGGTAAGAAGTCAGGAAGAAGTGGCAGCGAGGGGCAGAGATCGCCCCCGGGGCCGGAGAAAAGGTGCATCAACCACGGAGGAGCGCCTCCACTGTGTAGCCCTGCGGTGAACAAAAGACTGGTGGACGAGGGATCCCAAAACCCTGAGAAAACAACCCCAAACATAGAACAAAGGCCCCCAAAAACAGGGGAAAGGGAAAAAGGAAACACCAACAAAGACAGGAACCACGTTGTCATTAGTGCATACGATGTGCGGTCGATCCCATAGGGAAGACGAAAGCAAGCTCCCCCAATGGGGAAAGAAAGGGAAACAAACAACCAACATCTGAAACATGGTAGTCCGTCATCCCACGATGAACAGAAAAAGTCTGTTAATGGGTCCATAGAGGGGCCAAGATTACCCCCTCCCTGCCTCCCGCCTAGCAGATCAAAGAGCAGACAGCCCCTTCTAAAGTCATGTGGAATGAATTTTGGTTAGGTCCCCTGGGAGCGATTCCAGAGCAGCCCTTGGGCTCTGTGCGATTTCTGCTGGGTCCAGTCTTTTAGGGCGTGTGCAGCGTCACTGTAAGCCCGATGGCGAAACACCTGCAGCGGGCTTGAGCCGTCATTTCCTTCCTCCTCCTCCGGCATAGTGACACCAAGAATTCTGCAGGTCTCCGACAGGGATCGATGCGGATACTGTTTCCCGCGCATATGGAAAATCAGTCGAAACGGGTGACGCCAGGAGTAAGAAATGTCCCGTTGGCGGAGATGAGACGTGATTGGACGGAAAAGTCGACGTTTCGGGAAGGTGATGGCCACAGAGACCTGATAGAGGGTGGGCGTTGGTCTTGGTATATGATCGGGTGCATGGTCCTGGCCTTACGGAGGATCTTGATATCGAAATCAGGCGAGTTCCCTAGCACATGGTTGAACAGCCCCTTCACATAAGCAAAGATGTCTCCCGCTTCTGCATTCGTAGCCACTCCCTGGATCCTTATGTTATGCCTACCGGAGCAGTTTTCGAGATCTTCGAGATGCGTTCGAGGTCTACCTGTTGCTCATGGAGGCGAATTACCTCCTGTTGAATCGCTGAGCGTTCTGTGTCTCTGCCGTCCCCTTTATCTTCGGGAGCTGCCGCACAATCCCCAATGGCAAATACGTCCCTGCGAATGTCCTTTATCTCAGAAGGTGAGATCGCGTTTCACTGTCTGCAGATCTTCCCGGAGCGTTGTGAAGAGGGACTCAAGGAAGGCGTGCGTCACTGGTTCCTCTCGATCATCCCTCGGTGTTAAAGTGGATGAGGCCTCTTGGGACGAGTGAGCCACCTTGAGGGGGGGGCCCTGCTGGAAGCGAGAGAAGAGGTCCTTCACCATAAGGTCGGATTTGGAGTCCTTCTGGGGTCTGTCCCAGGCTGGCGCCCCAAGGAATGAGCAGAGCAGGCCCGCTCCCGCTGTATGCCGGGGCAAGGCAGCGTCAATCAAGCAAGCGCGCCAGGGACCAGTCTCTGAACACACCAGGACCTCGCCCAGGATCCACAGCAGGCAGAGTCTAGAGTGAGCAGTCGGGATGTCGCAGTGGCAGGCACGCCCAGCCGCCCACGGGCGGTGCACTCCAAATGATGAGGGGCCCCTCGCTGAACAGTCTCAAGTCCGGGCCCACCCTAGGTCTGCGGCAACTCCCTCCAGGGAGTCCCAACGGCGTCGGCGAATGGCGGCAACCTCTCCTCTCAATGTCGGCAGACGGGCCGCCATCACGCGGGCCCCGTGTAGCCCAGGCCGCAAGCAGGGGCCCACGTCTTCACTCCCAGACCCAACAGCCTCCAGTCGTAGCAGGTCTCAATATAGCCCAGATCTCTTGACTGGGTGAGAGTATTCTGCTTAATTCAGAGACTCTGTCCCTCACCACCCCTTGTTGTAAATATTTTTGTCCACCCTAAGCGTGGAAGGGTATACTCAGACATGAGTCCCTTGCTCATTGCACCATCAGGATTCAAGCAAGCCGGGCCGAAGACGGCTGTAATGCCAGAAACCGGTCCCCGGAAGCTTGTTTCCTTCCCAGTGTAAGAATTGGCTTTTGTAGTCTGGTCTGCCCTGTTCCCATGATGCACTGGGCCAGGGACAGACTAATTTGCATACAGCCAGGTTCTGAAACTGGGATGGTGCAATGAGCTAAAAAACGGTGTTGGATCTAGCCCAGATCTCTTGACTGGGTGAGAGTATTCTGCTTAATTCAGAGACTCTGTCCCTCACCACCCCTTGTTGTAAATATTTTTGTCCACCCTAAGCGTGGAAGGGTATACTCAGACATGAGTCCCTTGCTCATTGCACCATCAGGATTCAAGCAAGCCGGGCCGAAGACGGCTGTAATGCCAGAAACCGGTCCCCGGAAGCTTGTTTCCTTCCCAGTGTAAGAATTGGCTTTTGTAGTCTGGTCTGCCCTGTTCCCATGATGCACTGGGCCAGGGACAGACTAATTTGCATACAGCCAGGTTCTGAAACTGGGATGGTGCAATGAGCTAAAAAACGGTGTTGGATCTAGCCCAGATCTCTTGACTGGGTGAGAGTATTCTGCTTAATTCAGAGACTCTGTCCCTCACCACCCCTTGTTGTAAATATTTTTGTCCACCCTAAGCGTGGAAGGGTATACTCAGACATGAGTCCCTTGCTCATTGCACCATCAGGATTCAAGCAAGCCGGGCCGAAGACGGCTGTAATGCCAGAAACCGGTCCCCGGAAGCTTGTTTCCTTCCCAGTGTAAGAATTGGCTTTTGTAGTCTGGTCTGCCCTGTTCCCATGATGCACTGGGCCAGGGACAGACTAATTTGCATACAGCCAGGTTCTGAAACTGGGATGGTGCAATGAGCTAAAAAACGGTGTTGGATCTAGCCCAGATCTCTTGACTGGGTGAGAGTATTCTGCTTAATTCAGAGACTCTGTCCCTCACCACCCCTTGTTGTAAATATCAATATAGATCAAGGCAGGCATGGTCTGCTCCAACCGGCCAGCTAGAGTCCCCGTGGTCTCAGTGGCCAGGTAGACTGGCTATGCAGGGGGCCCACCCCCGAAGTCCCCCAACTGGGCCCACCTCAGGCACGTCAGTCTCAGGCACGTCAGTCCCAGGCAGCCGCTACCCTCACTGGCTCTGCGTGCGTGGCCTAGGCATCGAGTCCCTGCATGTCCTCCTCACCTGCAGGGACGGCTACAGCGTTGCTGCCGGTATCGCCGCCGATCGCCTGGTCTCCGCCGATTCAGAGCAGGCTCCACAGGGCCAGACTCGGGTGACGAGGCCCCGTTGCTGTGGAACCACGCCCCATCGGGCGCCTCAAGATGGTCGTACAGGAGAGAGGAAGCAGCCCACCAACACCACTCTGCCGCCGCCGGGGTGTAGGACGCACGTCCGCCGCTGGGGCGTCTCTCCTGGTTCCAGGCCCACGGGCAGCGGCGGTGTAGGTAAGGCCAAGTCGTCACACAGCACCCTGATACAGTAGCGACCTCCAGTCAGCGGCCACCAGGAAGCTATGTGGCACGGGGGCCGGGTCACTAACGCAGAGCAGCTAGCAGCGAGAGTAGGCCGCGCCGCCGCTGCAGACATACCAGCTCCGGTTGTAACCCTCTCCGTCCGCGGTGTGCGGACCGGCCAAATTCCGCACTGCAGGGGCCCTCGTTGCAACGTCGCAAGCAGATGCTATCGCCCCTGACGGAGGCGCTCCTTGGGGTTATGGGCTGGTGCTGTAGTACGGCAGTCGGCGGAGAGGTACCTACCTCGCCGCCATCTTGGCCACGCCCCCAAGAAGGTTTACAGCACATTCTGGAGAAACCAGAATATAACCCCCAATGTGTTCCGGCAATGACCACTTCTGATCACTAAACTATATTATTGATAGCGCCCTATGGTCCATTTAAGTCTCAGGTCAAGGCTTCTTCTGCAATAGTTTGAATAGTTAGATACCACAAGTCTCTGTAGAAGGAAATTCGTTCTCTAGGGTTCCCCCACTCCCCCCCCACTGTTATCCCCAAACCACAAATCTGTCCCTTGAAAACGTGTCCCATGGTTATAGGCATAGTGGGTTCGATCCACCACTGTTGAATGGGTATCTAAATGTGTCCTTATGCAGCACAGCAGCCAAGACTTATGGTGCATTATTTCCCTCAATTTAACTCATGACCCAACGAAAAAAACAGCTACTCAGACTAATCAAAGTGAAAGGAGACGTGAAGCTTCCCCAAATCAGTTGGGTTCAGTAAGTAATTTAGAAATAAAGGAGTCTCCCTGCAGACGGAGTTCACATCCACTAGAGAAGGCCAAATTGATCGTAATGAGAAACAGAACTCCAATGATGCAAGTCTAGCTCCTGCACATTGTAGGGAAAATGCACTTCTAGATATCAGAGACAGGGCCTGGACAGGAACAGACTAGAAGAACATGACTTACCAGAAGGAAGATGGCTACTTGGGATCTTCCGCTGTTAATTTCCAGGGTGAAGTGTCTTCTGTAATCCACCTGCAAACGAGCAGGCTGCTCTTGAAGGCACAAAGTACACTAAAAATGAGAAGCACAAAAAAAGGCCTTAGCACCTTACGAGACCAAGATACAACACATTCACCCCGCCTCCCCCAAATGAAACAATATTTCTTATATGGCAACGAACTAAAAAAAACAAATACCAGGGAGGCCTATGGCCAGTGTTAATAAATGGGCACAGGGTTGGGCGTCCACAGCATGGTTTGTGAACTTAAGTGTAATGCGGATACTGTTGACATTAGGCAGCCAAAGTGACACGAAGTGGCTCAAAGAATACCACAATATGTGACGCTGGCTATGATGAGTCGGCTGTCTCACATAGTTTTTCAGAGGGACAGGGTGTTATGTACACCATGTCAGTGTTTAGTGGATGATTTGAAACCAGATGGATGAGAAACCAGTATAATGGTCCAAAAAATCAAAATAGTATTCAAAATAATTTAAATCACCTAAACAAGATAAAGGTTGACAGTGTTCAAAGTGAAAATTTAGAGCGGGAGGGGTAGTTCACAAAGTCTCAGAGTCCAGTTAACAAGGCTACAAGAGGTCAAAATGTTGTGTCTACAGTGATACACTGTTCTAGGAGAGGTCAGTTGCGATCCACGTCTCAGTAACAGTTCAACAAGGGAATCTACTGGTTCTGGAGTTTGACGCGCACCAATGTATGCCTTCTTAAATGTAGAAAAACTTCAAGCACTGCTATGTCAAACCTGGCAGACACCAGCAAGATTTCTGGTTGGACAGGCATCCACTGGACCCAAATATTCAGCATTGGCGACCACTGTACTGGGATATGGGGTTAGGCCCAACACAATGTCATACACGGATATCTTCAGAAAAGTAAGGGCTGGAAGAGAAAGGGTTTCAGCACTAGGGCAATTAGCCAAAGCCAACAGAGACTACCACAAGGCCTGGCATGAAAAGAAAAAAACACCCACGTCTTCTCACCTGAAAAAGGTCCAATACAGGTTCCCACAAAGGCAGAGATGGCAAAGGGCATGTCCAGGATACTGCAGGCTCACCGACCTTGTAGGTCTGGTCTGTTTCTCCATAAATCAGGGGTCTCAGCTTACAATGTTTTTTGGCTCATTTCTGCTGAGCTCAGCTGCATGGACCTTGTGGCTTCAAATCAGATCACTTCTTTTAGAGAACCTCCATACAAGCATCTGTTAGTTGAGCCTTCCTTTTAGTCCTTTTTGGTGAGAGCATATTATTTTTTCAGGCACGAGCTAGGTCTCTGGTGAAGTCCTCCTGCTGATGTGACATTTTCTGTAAGACCGAGAACTGGTATTATCTACTTTTGGAGAACAACTATCAGCAGTATCCCATTCATGACTAAAGTATTTCTAGGTTGCTGACAATCTCCATCGAAAACACAACTGCTGGTGGATTTGGGCAAGTACACATCCTGATTTGGGGACACACGCAGAATGCTAGGGCCAAACGAAGCACAAGAATTCTATAAAAAATTTATACTTTTCCAATCACCGTACATCTTCCTGAGCTTTCCCAGAGGAAGAGAGAAGTTGGTATTAGCATGACCAGTTATGTACATTCATTTCAACAGACATATGATGCTTGCAGTCAAGTTAATCATGTATCTAGGCAATACCAAACACAACACAATCGAATAAGCTTGGATTCCACATTAGTAGAAACTAGTTGGCAAGCACCTTATGTATATTCTCCAAGCTCACCAGAAACCCAAGTAGTTTTGAGCAGACATGCAGGTACAATGTACTTGCAGGTTGTCATGTTAACAAGGGAAGAACATATTGTTCAAGCACTTGAGTCCTTCAGAAGATGCTCACAATTTCCAAGTCAAACAACCGATTTAAAAAAAGCAAAACGTACAGTACTCCAAATATAGCCAGAGGGGGAGTGGTTAACCAAGTAAGGCCCCCAGCTATGGCAGACAGCAAATATTTTTGAGGGAAGAATCTGTAGGCCAGCCCGCTACAAGGAAGTGAGTAAAAACACCTGAGCACCTGAAACTAAAATTAACTACCACCAACCCTTTGCCACCCCTTCTTGGTTTCTGGGGACAAGTATTCTCCTGGACTATGGGTGGCAGAACACTTGTGTGCACATCCTGGCTTCCAGGCTCTTGTACTGATGTATGCCTCAAAAACATGTAGCATCTTCAGCCGACTATCAGATTATCAAAAGTGATGGCTGAAAAGCGCAGGGTGGGTTAGGTGGATACAACTTGTCTTTTTGAAAGCAAACGAGGGCAAGTGGTTAAATTACCGTGACCTGTGCAGGCCCTAGAACATATCTAAAGCCCGTGGTAGAAGACGGATCCACTGCCAAGTCCGTGAGGATGCCTCCTATGAATGTGGAGCATCGCTCCAATATTGAAATAATTCTTGTTTTTTAAGTCGTGGACCGAAGGCTGCGCTTGCGCAGTCTCCGGGGGAGATTTAATGATTTGAAGTATTTTCTGTAAGGGGGCTTGAACCCGCCTCTCTCCTCCATTGGCGGGCTTCCTAAACGGAGGCCAGCCATTGGAGGAGAGAGGCGTCACTCCGTTAAAGCCCCGTCTCTTTCGGATTTGGGGGCGTTTTTTTTGCGTTTTTGCGACTGTGACGTCCTCCGTCACTCAACGCCAAAACACGCCTTGCTTTCCTGGTGGCTTTTTCCGTGATTCGGACTGCCGGGCCCCGGCCTTCCTGCGGCCCGGTGGACCTTGAGAGGGCTCCCTGCGGTGGTGAGCTTGCGGAGCTGCTGTAACTTTGAGGCGCCTACGGGAGAGTGTTGTAGCTGAGTCATCGCTGGTGTGCTGCCCTGCGATCGGAGCTCCGGCCCACAGTAGTTGATGCAGGTACGGGTTGAGGAGGTTGGGAAGGCCACAGAGTGCCCGCCTTTTTGTGTCCCCCAAGAGTGGCAAGGCGACGTCTCTCTGCACAGCCAAGTGAACTGCGGCGCTGATGTCACCGGAGGGCTGTGGGCACCAAGACAAAACGTTGTGGTGGTGGAAGCACGGGGCCATCTGGATCGGCCCGGCAGCTAGAGAAGTCCTGTGGCGCCCTGCCCAGTGAAGGTGCCGCCTCCCTGGAGCGGTAGAGGTGAGGAGTAGCGGGCCGTGCGCTGCTGGCCGTGGTTGTCTCGGTCCACGTATCGGCAGACGGCGTGACTCTGCTTGCGGGAGGGAGGTGGGGGCTGTCTGCTCCTGCGAGTCTCACCCCCCTTTTGGACCTAGCGTACAGGTGCCAGCTGCGGCTGGAAGCGTGAGGCGGGAACGGAAACTGCAGAATAGAGCTCAGCCTCTGGCCCTGGTTGCAGTGGGGGCATGTGAGCCTAGCGCTTTCACCGCAGCAGTGGCGGGGGTGGGGATGCCCTTGGTGGTACTTGTACAGAGCGTCTGCTGAGGCCTGGTGCCCGTGGCCTACTGCGCTTGAGTGGCAGTGAGGTCTGTCATCGGCCCGTAGTTCAGCGGGCAGCACACCGGGACTGTGAGCAGGCTTTAGTGATCTGTAGTAGTCCAGGCCCCCCTTGCAAAATACTGTGGGCATAGCAGGGGTGCTACAAAAAGAAACCTGCGGATTAACCACATATGGCTATATCTCGGGATTCAGGGAGGTTATACAACAGCTACGACACCAGCACCAGTGCAGGGATCAGAGGTTGTACTCCAACTCTGACACAGAGTCCCTCTAGTACCAGCGCAGGCCTCAGCGGTTGTACTCCAGCTCTGACACGAAGCGGCTCCTGCACCAGTGCAGGCCTCAGAGGTTGTACTCCAGCTCTGACATGGAGCTCCTCCAGCACCAGTGCAGGCCTCAAAGGTTGTACTCCAGCACTGACAGGGAGCCCCTCCAGCACCAGTGCAGGCCTCAGAGGTTGTACTCCAGCTCTGACATGGAGCCCTCCAGTACCAGCGCAGGCCTCAGCGGTTGTACTCCAGCTCTGACACGAAGTGGCTCCTGCACCAGTGCAGGCCTTAGAGGTTGTACTCCAGCTCTGACACGAAGCGGCTCCTGCGCCAGTGCTGGCCTCAGAGGTTGTACTCCAGCTCTGACATGGAGCCCCTCCAGCACCAGTGCAGGCCTCAGAGGTTGTACTCTAGCTCTGACATGGAGCCCCTCCAGTACCAGCGCAGGCCTCAGCGGTTGTACTCCAGCTCTGACACGAAGTGGCTCCTGCACAAGTGCAGGCCTCAGAGGTTGTACTCCAGCTCTGACATGGAGCCCCTCCAGCACCAGTGCAGCTGTGCTTGCTCCCCTGCCCCCTGGCTGTGCTTGCTTCCCTGCCCCTGGCTGTGCTTGCTTCCCTGCCCCCTGGCTGTGCTTGCTTCCCTGCCCCCTGGCTGTGCTTGCTTCCCCTGCCCCCTGGCTGTGCTTGCTTCCCTGCCCCTGGCTGTGCTTGCTTTCCTGCCCTCTGGCTGTGCTTGCTTCCCTGCCCCCTGGCTGTGCTTGCTTCCCCTGCCTGTGCTTGCTTCCCCTGCCCCCTGGCTGTGCTTGCTTCCCCTGCCCCCTGGCTGTGCTTGCTTCCCCTGCCCCCTGGCTGTGCTTGCTTCCCCTGCCCCCTCGCTGTGCTTGCTCCCCTGCCCCCTGGTTCCCCTGCCCCCTGGCTGTGCTTGCTTCCCTGCCCCCTGGTTGTGCTTGCTTCCCTGCCCCCTGGCTGTGCTTGCTTCCCTGCCCCCTGGCTGTGCTTGCTTCCCTGCCCCCTGGCTGTGCTTGCTCCCCTGCCCCCTGGTTTCCCCGCCCCCTGGTTTCCCCGCCCCCTGGTTCCCCTGCCCCCTGGCTGTGCTTGCTTCCCTGCCCCCTGGCTGTGCTTGCTTCCCTGCACCCTCGCTGTGCTTGCTCCCCTGCCCCTGGCTGTGCTTGCTCCCCTGCCCCCTGGCTGTGCTTGCTCCCCTGCCCCCTCGCTGTGCTTGCTCCCCTGCCCCCTCGCTGTGCTTGCTTTCCTGCCCCCTCGCTGTGCTTGCTCTCCTGTGTGTGTATGTGGCTCTGGGTGTGTGTATGTGGCTCTGGGTGTGTGTGTGTGGCTCTGGGTGTGTGTGTGTGGCTCTGGGTGTGTGTGTGTGGCTCTGGGTGTGGGTGTGTGGCTCTGGGTGTGGGTGTGTGGCTCTGGGTGTGGGTGTGTGGCTCTCTGTGTGTGTGGCTCTCTGTGTGTGTGGCTCTCTGTGTGTGTGGCTCTCTGTGTGTGTGGCTCTCTGTGTGTGTGGCTCTCTGTGTGTGTGGCTCTCTGCGTGTGTGGCTCTGTGCGTGTGTGGCTCTGTGCGTGTGTGGCTCTGTGCGTGTGTGGCTCTCTGTGTGTGTGTGGCTCCCTGTGTGTGTGGCTCCCTGCGTGTGTGGCTCCCTGCGTGTGTGGCTCCCTGCGTGTGTGGCTCCCTGCGTGTGTGGCTCCCTGCGTGTGTGGCTCCCTGCGTGTGTGGCTCCCTGCGTGTGTGGCTCCCTGCGTGTGTGGCTCCCTGCGTGTGTGGCTCCCTGCGTGTGTGGCTCCCTGCGTGTGTGGCTCCCTGCGTGTGTGGCTCCCTGCGTGTGTGGCTCCCTGCGTGTGTGGCTCCCTGCGTGTGTGGCTCTCTGCGTGTGTGGCTCTCTGCGTGTGTGGCTCTCTGCGTGTGTGGCTCTCTGCGTGTGTGGCTCTCTGCGTGTGTGGCTCTCTGCGTGTGTGGCTCTCTGCGTGTGTGGCTCTCTGCGTGTGTGGCTCTCTGCGTGTGTGGCTCTCTGCGTGTGTGGCTCTCTGCGTGTGTGGCTCTCTGCGTGTGTGGCTCTCTGCGTGTGTGGCTCTCTGCGTGTGTGGCTCTCTGCGTGTGTGGCTCTCTGCGTGTGTGGCTCTCTGCGTGTGTGGCTCTCTGCGTGTGTGGCTCTCTGCGTGTGTGGCTCTCTGCGTGTGTGGCTCTCTGCGTGTGTGGCTCTCTGCGTGTGTGGCTCTGTGCGTGTGTGGCTCTGTGCGTGTGTGGCTCTGTGCGTGTGTGGCTCTCTGTGTGTGTGGCTCTCAGTGTGTGTGGCTCTCAGTGTGTGTGGCTCTCAGTGTGTGTGGCTCTCAGTGTGTGTGGCTCTCTGTGTGTGTGGCTCTCTGTGTGTGTGGCTCTCTGTGTGTGTGGCTCTCTGTGTGTGTGGCTCTCTGTGTGTGTGGCTCTCTGTGTGTGTGGCTCTCTGTGTGTGTGGCTCTGTGTGTGTGGCTCTGTGTGTGTGTGGCTCTGTGTGTGTGTGGCTCTGTGTGTGTGTGGCTCTGTATGTGTGTGTCTCTGTGTGTGTGTGTGACTATGTGTGTGTCTGTGGCTCTGTGTGGGTGGCTCTGTATGTGTGTGTGGGTGGCTTTGTGTGTGTGGCTCTGTGTGGGTGTAAATGCAATAGGTCATGCATTTGCGAGCGATTAAGCTATTGGCATTGTAAATGACAATGCCATTTATTTAACGATTAAGCTATTGACAATGTAAA
Source organism: Lissotriton helveticus (assembly GCF_964261635.1). Classification (NCBI taxonomy): domain Eukaryota; kingdom Metazoa; phylum Chordata; class Amphibia; order Caudata; family Salamandridae; genus Lissotriton; species Lissotriton helveticus. The sequence continues at coordinate 1,360,620,834 of NC_136065.1, forward strand.
TGACTATGCCATTTATTTAGGATTTAAAAAAAAAAAAAGTCATGAGCAATGCAAATAGCTCTACCTTTAATAATGCCGAGACCATTGCATTGTAAATGCTTGTTTACCCTGGGGCCAATATGTGATACAGCCAGTGAGCACAAACTCGACAGATTTGGATAATTGCATACAGTTTTCATCCATGAGGGTTGCTGGTAGAAACAAGAAGGCCATTCATAACTCCATCCACTGATACTTCGAAAGAAAAAAAAGAGAGATTGAGGCAATGACAATTATTCTCAGCTATCAATACTTACACTGATAACATTCCACTCTATCCTTTCATTGGCCCTGCTACAAAAGTAACTAACAGCCCGGGTTGATAAGGTTTGCCAGAACAGGAACATTAGCAACCAAGTCATTTTTACTGTGCCGAATCAGTGAGAACATTAAGGCGGTTCAGAAAAGGGTGGCTTAGACTGTCCCTTTTCGGGTCTGGGAGAGGCAGATTTAAAGATGGTTGGACCCAGAGTCCCCTACTGCTATATTTTGAGACATTCCCGTAACATATTAAAAAAATTGTTATAGGAGAGTGATTAGTATACATCAACTGTTATAAGCAACGTTCGTTAAATACACATTATTCCATTTAACATAGTGCACAGACTCCATTCAGTTTTTTCTCTTAAAGATGTTCATTTATTCATATCTTCTTTTTCTTTTTATAAAAACTTCTTCCAGTTAAATCAAATTAATATATCTTATTTCTTGGAAATATTTCAAACTTATTTTTGATAGCCCAACGTTGTTCTGCAGGATTCGGCACATACGGTTGGATGGCTGATATAGGCTGGAACTACATACATAATTAATGACAATACGGTTTGGCCTGTGAGAAGGAAAAACGATATTTGCGAGAAATAAGATATCATAATTTGTCTTCAAAAATAAGGTGAGAAATGCTCCACTAATTGACCGATCACCAAATCATATGATGGACCCTAAATGCTAGTCTATATTGGTGCTATTACATCACAAGCCCGGGAGAAATCTGCGTTATGAGGCAAAACGAGTTGGCTACACTGGAATAAAATATTTATAAAAAGAAAGCAGATGTGAATAAAGGAACTTCTGTTGGAGAAAAAAATGGATGGAGTCTGTGCACTATGTTAAATGGAAAAATGTGTATTTAACGTACATTGCTTATAACCGTTGTGAGTGTGCTGATCACTCGCATATAACAATATTATGGAGCTAGACTCCTGTGTGGAAGATTAGGAGATTTATCTTCCAGAACTTTGTACTACCTGCATTTGGATTATAAAAGATCACTTATAAGTGATAGGTGTGAATTGTTTTGTCTTAATCCCAATTTTTGTAAATCACTCCTATTTAAAAATTGTCCCAGGCACACATCATGGATCCTTTGTTCAACTTGATTTATGGAGCAGTCCTGGAGTGGGATATACTGATACCACAATTTAAACTGCAAAGGTCTATTTCTACTGCTCAATGATGCTAGTTAAATTTGTTTGCAACAGTACTCCAAGGCCTGTTTTACACATAGTGCCCCAGGGGCACAACCAGCGCCGGACTGGACATTGCAGGCACCGGCCATTTCCTAGGTGGGCCTGAAGGGTGGGGGCTGGTTTTGGTCCAGTGGAGGCTGTTTTTGCTACTGGGGCCAGTTTTGCAGCAGTGCTGCAAAATCGGCCCCTTGTAGCAAAAGCACAGCAGCAGTGCTCCTGGTAGCACCCCCACCCCCCACCGGGGCCGGTCAGACATGATTGCCAGGGCTGATTTGCGATCTCAGTCCGGCCCTGGGCACAACGGGCGGGTGTGCCTGCTTTATGTACCCCAGGGTACTATGGTTTTACAGAAGGGGCTGCTAAAGCTGTAGTGTAGTTCCAATCTTCCTAATAGGCTCTGCGCATTGGAATAATACCTACAGCAGTAAAGGCCTAGGCCAGACGTTAACTAGGTCTACTACTGTCGATACTAGACTTAAAGTTTTGGGTTTGCCAGCGTAGCTCAGAGTTCGCTAGAAACTTTCTCGAATGTTCAAGGAGGAATTAACTTCCCTGATTAGACAAGAAGGGATTTAGTTTCTGACAACCATAGAACATGACAACTTTGCTCTCCCCTAATCAAGAGTCAATCTCGAGAGTCGTGTGAACAAAAGGCAATTTATTTTACTCAGTCAGTACGTGCATTCTTAGTCTCATCAGAATGTAGAGAAAAGGAAGAGACGGGCGTGTTCAATAAAAAGGTGTTATTTATTGATCAGTCTCTTTTCTCATACAAGAGAAATGGATCGATATTATTGCAATACTTATAGCTAAGTAAAGTTCATACATTAAAAGCAATAGTATAAAGTAATACTGTAAAAACATTGATATGGTTTCTAAGCCATATGTTGTTTAAAATGAATAAAATATATTTACATACACATATACATTTGACTAAACGTACTCAACTGGTGTTTCTAAATACGCCTACCCCGTGTACCTGACCTAAGCCTAATACGTGGGCGGGAATAGAAAGTTACAGTTTAAGTTAAGTTTGTTTTTGCCAAGTGAATAACTAAAGAATTCTCTGTGAGGGGTTACTCAGTTCTGTACCTGGAAGTTAGGATGAATGAGGAATGGTATCTCTCTCTCTGGTCTCGATATTCCAGGCTGCCTGCGAGGGCTACCCAGAAACGCCGGTGCTGGATTCTCGGCAGGAGAAAGCAGCGCGTCTCAGCGCGTCAGGAAGGCGGGGCTGCTGCCAGCGGGGTCTGCTCTGCTCTTGGCTTCGGCAAGTATGGCTGCTCCGTCTCGTCACCACGCGTGTGTTTGCATATGGCAAGATCGGTAATATTTATACCTTTAAGGTGCCGAGATTGACGTAAGGATGGACATAGATACGTCAATAAGGATGTCATACGACTTGCTCGTTAGCACATTCTTTTACTAAAGTTCTCGGTGAAATCAAAACAATGGCCGCAGGGTTTTGCCCAGGTTGTCATAGGTTTGATTTGTTATGAGAACGTCGTATGCCTTATCAGGGGCTGGAGGAATGTCGCTTGTCTAATTAGATCGCAAGCGTTATGACCTAATCAGATAACACGTTCCTGTGCCGTAGTGTGACTGCGTCAGATAACGGTATCTGCATCATGGGGGTTTTCTGCCTCATGGGCTGACTGCTAGTTAACTTGTTGGTTTGTTTAACTAGAATAGGGTCAGGAATAGGGGGATCGATTCAGAACCTATAGGAATACATGACACCCACTCCACGCTAACTATGGACATATTTACTAATCTAGGCATAGTATAACATAGTACAACATACTATAGAGTAGTGTGTATACCTTACCACCCCAAAATACATAAATGCATTTCGAAATTTTCAAATATACTGAAAAAAAATTGCAGACATATATATATGGTATGCACTCAAGCTGTAGAAAAATGCCAAAGTAACTGCATTTGTATACATTATTGCTTATTTGGTATATGAGAATTACACATGAAATGGTTTCTGACAGAAAAAAGTTTCGAGACCATTCCATCACAGAATAAAATATCTTTATGAACATGCCAGCGGGCAGCTAATGTCTATAAGTTATCTAAAATTTAGAAACCTTAGTTCTCTAAGAATAGTTCTTACTTTAAGCAGAAGATAGTGTCCCGAAAAATATGCAAAAATATTTGGGGCTGCTGGAAAAACTGCTGTCCGTGAACCGGAGCGAAAAATGTTCATGTGACTTTATTTTTAAAGTTGAAGGCCGAATTCAGGGAACGCCGTGTGCGAGCTTGCTCAAAAATCTCTATTTCTGTTCGGGTGAGAACATCATATCATTTAGGCTTTCGAAAAAACTGTCAACAGCTTCCTGGGAAAGTTCCACTAACTCGGAAATAGGTGTGATCATGCATTCTTGCGCATGATTGTCTCCATTGACATTCTGATTTGCATTACTGACAGAAGGTCGTACCTGTTCGATGCTGCTTTCATCTTGAACTTCACTACCCATCAATCGTAGTGGTGAAGCTTCCACGAATGCCGTCATCAGGATTGGTAGCCTTTGAGGGCAGCACAAAGCATGAACCTTAATCGGGCTCAACAATGTTTCTGCATCCATCGGCGCATCCGATTGTAGCGTCAGACAGGTGTCTAACACGCATTCTTCTCCGCATAGCAGACACCTCAATACAGGTAAAACACATCTTTGCCACATTGGTCGAAATGATAGAAACCAAGTCATGTTCAGGTCTCTAAGCCGGGAGAGTCCCAGGATTTTTGATATCCGGTCCCGGTATCCAATGGCTAGGACTGTTTCTTCCCTTGTCGCAAGAGTTTTGTCTGTGACATGGGTTGCCATAACGAAAAATAAGGACTAAGAATAGGATTCCTGCAATTAGTCCCAAGATCAGGGGAAGTCCGCCAAAAATCGAATGGACGAAATCTGGAAAAATACCCAGTATGGCTTTGAATGGTGTTAATGCCATCGAAAATACTGTCTTAAATACCCCTGAGATCCCATTGGTATCAGAAATATTTAAGATTTCACTTAGGATTTCCGCGAAATGTACGGGGGAATTAGTTGATAATAATGTATGCATCTCCGCAGTCGTCCTTGCGACTTGTAGATCATACGTTTCTTTTGATGACGAGAGCCTGGTAGGCGTCTGAAGAAGGACTGTTTTCATTCTGCTTAAAGTATCTATTCGAATAGAAGTAATTTTCAAATCGGGCCATGCCCTTGCCTCCCTGTCTGGGAAGGAGCTGGGGAACAATGTGCGTCCACAGCACTTGACCTTCGCAGTAGTAGTTACTAGATAAGGAGTCCCGGGCATAAGACTACAACATCTGCGGTCTACAATAAGAATGTAACTCCCATTATAGAGTCTTTGAAAGAATGGTTCTATTTCTGTTGCAGGTGCGCCTTGCTGGTGACATGAAAGGTTGTATGAATTCCCTTCACAGGTTCCATGCAAACTAATTCCGTTACACAGAAGCGTGCCGCTTAGTGACATCGCACAATTGTTGCCACTAAGAAACACTTTCTGGCCTTTATTACTGACACATGCATGTGAATAGGGCAGGTTCCATGTTGTTTTAAGGTACCCCTTTCCCAATTTCTCGTACATGCCAGCCTGTATATATTTTTGGCAGTATTGAAACCTGAAGGTTGAGATTGGATTATTTATGATTCCGTGTATTATCCATTCACTGACAGGTCGTTCTGACATTGTCATTGGTAATCTTTCTAGTTTTTCAATGCTCAAGATTGTATAATCAGCACCCTTTTGCGCCATACCGATTTGTCTATCAGTAAGGTTAAAGATTTGGAATAGTGACGTTGTGTTGATTAGACGCCAAGGCACATAGCCTGAACGCAGATTTTGTAACGTCCAGCCAAGCTGTACAATAGAACGCAATTGTGACTGACCATGTTGTAATAACAGTAAGTCTTGCGATAATATATCGATTGCTGAAGACACAATGCTGTCCAATGAAAAAATTCTGGAGGACAGAGTCATTAACCCATTGTCCACTACAGAAAGTGATTTTTCCAAATTGATACGGTCAATTTCCCGTATTCTCTCTGCTGTTTCAATTTGAGTAACCTTCCAGGCCTCATTGTATGCTGCATATACAGAGGCTGCTATGAAACGCTTTTGACGCTGTTTGCGTGGTCCCAAAGTGAAATCACGCAAGTCAGCACCATCAGTAAGTAAAGTTAGGTGTTGCTTAATTTCAGGCAGTGTGGAAGTTTGTAGCCATTGAAGGCATAATTTGCCCACACTGTAGGTGGTAATTATCCCTGGGTGATGTCTTTGGGGATATCTAGGGTCTGGCCTGGTCATTTTGAAACCTTGTGTTTTGTTCAGGAATCTGTCTTGACAGTTATTAGTATCTGTGGGCCAGATCAACCACTGTTTCCAATCAGGATGTGTTCTGTTTTGGTTTAATATTTGGTTTACGTCTATCTCCTCATCTGTATCAGAGTTATTGCTAAACATTATTGGCTTTGGAATAGACGGTTTATTTAAATCTTTGATTTTGGCTAAGCCAAGACAGGTGGTTTGTTGAACAGTGTCATTTAAAAATATCATTTGTTCTGGGATCATGCAGGCTCTAAACAAAGCTTCTATACCCTGTACTTGCCATTCTTTTGTACCCCAAACACTTTTCAATTCAACATTTTTGTCCCAATAATCAAAACCAAAAGTATTCATTTGTTCGAAAAATGAGTCTGAATATAACAATTTTGTGTTGGTTATCATGGTTTTTGTTCCTGTCTTGTTTGACAATTTAATTTCAAATTTGTTTTTATTGGTTTTAAGGGCACAAAAAAAAGCAAGCAAGACAGTATATATGTAGCAGGCATATAAAGCGAGCGAGACAGACAGGCACGTCTTCTCTAAGAGTCGTCGAAGAAGCACGTAAAATATGCCAACACCGAGAGTCACTGCCGATGTTGCGGTGAAGATGCCATGTACGAAAGTCAATAAAACAAAACAAAAAGAAGAACCACTAAACCCCCCTCCCTGTACCCAACTTCCCCCCTCCCCGACCAGTATGCCGTTTATCCGGAACTTCTGGAGCGATACGCTCAGAGTGGTGTGTTTCAGGGCGTGTAAACTCAATGGGGCTCTCCCGGTGGGCCCGTGAGCCGTAGAATGCGGAGATATTTTGGGCATGTTATCTCGTGAAATTCTCTGGACAAGAGGGACAGAAGTGGTTGCCAGACCTTCTGATAGGAGTCGGCTGTGTGTGTGAGCGTGGCCTGGATGCGTTCCATACCTAAAGTGAACCATAATTTATGTAGCCAGCCGGTGTGGGTGGGTGTGGTGGCGGATCCCCAGAGTGACAGGATATGTTGTGACGCAGCTTGCATGGCAACGCCCATCTGTTTGCCGCGAGGAGATCTCAAAGGGAATGTAAGTGCGTTGGGCAGCCCCAGGATTGTGTATGCCGGGAAGCGCGGGATTTCAGTGTCAAAGGTGGAGTCGATGTCGTCCAGAACTGCTTTCCAATATGTCTGCAGTGCGGGGCAGTCCCACAGGATATGGGTCAAAGTGCCCCGTCCACCACAGCCCCTCCAACACAGCGCACTTTGAAGTGGATTGCCTCGATTGAGTCTAGCCGGAGTAAGATGCCAATACATGGCCAATTTCACCGCCGCCTCTCTGGCACTAGTATTGCGAGTCGTGTGTGCAGCCCTGCAGTATATGAATTCCCACTCCTTGGGCGATAGTGCTCTGCCAAGTTCCGCCTCCCAGCGCTTCTGTCCCGCTGTCTTACCTGGGCCGGCCACGGGAGATAACATTTTATAAAGGTCCGAAATAAGGTGCCTATCGGAGTCTTTTGTCACCAGCCATTTTTCGAATGGTGTCATTTGCCTACTAACTCGGGGGGCGTAATCCGGGCCCGTGAGCCAATGGCGGAGTTGAAAGTATTGGAACATGTGGGGCCTGGTGACACCGTAGCCTTGCGTGACGTCGGTGAGGGGGAGAAAGCCGTTTAAGTCAAAGAGGTGGCCGGCAGAACGGCAGTCCGTACCACGCCACTGTGGGAAGGCTTGAGGATCGGTGCCCGGCGGGAATGCCGGGTTGTCGAAGAGCGGAGTGAGTGGGGAGGGGAAAGTGGTTAGGTTTCTCTTGACCGCCACCGTGTCCCAGGTATTCATAATGGCGCGCGTGATGGGGGAGCGGAGGAGATATCGTGGTCTATGCTGGCGGGTTAGGAATGGGATCTTCCACAGTGACGTCTGGGCCATCGCTCTATCCTGAAAAAGCCACCTCTTCTCAGACTCGGGTCTGTACCACTCCACCAAGTAGCGGAGTTGTGAGGCTTGAAAGTATTGTAGGAGATTGGGGATCCCGAGACCCCCTTCGTCAACCCCTCTGTACGCCACCTGTTTATGCAGTCGTGCGCGTTTCTTTTCCCAGATGAACTGGTGGAAAGCGGACTGCAGGTCAGCAAGTGCGCCAGGTGGCGGTAGCACTGGGAGAGTCTGGAAGACATACAAGATCTTAGGTAATGCTGACATTTTAACTGCCGCTATGCGGCCTAGCAAGGAGAGGGGTTGTTTCGACCACCGCGTAAGGTCGGCTCGAATCTGGGAGGCGAGCGTTTTATAGTTAAGGGTCACCGTCGAGTCTGTGGAGGAGGTGAGAGTGATCCCCAAATATGGGAGCTGCGGAGAAGATTGTAAGTCGCAACCAAAGTGCGGTGACGGGGTGTGAAGACGGGCGTTGCTACCCAGCGGCAAGATCAAGGACTTTCCCCGGTTGATTTTGAAGCCAGATATCGCTCCAAAATTCTCCAGCTCTTCCAGGAAGGCCGGTATAGAGTGGGAAGGGCGGTCAAGTGCGGCAATGATATCGTCGGCGTAAAGCCCCACCACGTGAGGTTCACGGCCGAAGGTTATGCCACTGATGCAGGGGTTGTCCCGGATATTTTGCGCTAGGGGTTCCACGTACAGGGCGAACAGGAGGGGCGAGAGAGGACACCCCTGGCGTGTGCCACGTTGTATCTCGAAAGGTTCTGATTTAAGGCTGCCTAACCGGACTCGGGCCATAGGGTGGTGGTAGCAGCTCGCGATCCAGGCCTGAAATCGGTCGCCCAGCCCATAATGCTGTAGGACTTTCTGCAAATAGGTCCAGTCGACTCGGTCGAACGCCTTCTCCACGTCGATTGCCAGTAGCGCCGAGTCCGAGTCCTGGAAGTGAGTCTTGTCCACGAGGTGCAGCAACCGCTTAGCATTATCACTGCATTGGCGGTTCGGGACAAAGCCCGACTGATCCGGTTCGAGGATACCCGGTAGGCAAGGGCCCAGGCGGGCCGCCAATACCCCCGTGAACAATTTCAGATCCAAATTAAGTAAGGAGATGGGGCGAAACGCCGCGCAGTGTGTCGGGGGCTTGCCCGGTTTGGGCAACACCACTATCTCTGCCGCCAGCATATCCGGGGGTATGGAGCTCGGGCCTTCGAATGAATTAAATAACCTCGTGAGTACCGGAGCCAGTACCTGGCCAAAGAGTTTATAGAAGCCTGATGAAAATCCATCCGGTCCAGGAGATTTGAGCGGGCGTAAGCGTGAGATGGCGGCCAGGACTTCATCCAGGCGAATAGGAGCCTCCAAGGCCTCTGTGTTCGTCTGGGACAGTGGCGTGATGTCCGCCGAGCGCAAGTATGCGTCGATGGCGGCAGGTGACACCTTATCCTCACTGTACAGGGAGGCGTAGAAGGAGCGAAAGGCATCGGCGACTTGCGACTCATCGGTAAGGGTCTCACCGGAGTCGTCGAGAAGAGTGGTGATTTTCGAGCGTTGGGTCTTGGCCTTCAAGGTACTGGCCAGGAGGCGTCCGGTGCGGTTGCCCCCTACATAGTAGGTATGGCGAAGTCGAAGGGCGGCGAATTCCGCTCTGTCAGTATCCAGGCCGGCCAATTGAGCCCTAGCGGCTTTCAGTTGACGCCAAATTCTCGGAGCGCAGGTGCGGCTGTGGCCTCTCTCTAATTCAGCTACTTGTGCTGTGAGGTCATCCCTTTTTTCTTTGCGGATCTTAGCGTCAGCAGCCGCAATGGCGATCAGTTCCCCCCTGACCACAGCCTTCAGGGCCCCCCAGAGAGCCGACACCGAGGTCGCGGGGCTATCATTTATAGCTAGGTAGTCCAATATGCATTGGTGGATTTGTTTATGAACGGCCGGCCGTTGCAAAAGGGGTTCGTTGAGCCGCCATGAACCATGGATACGTGGAGTCTTGGGCATACTGAGCGTCAGCTCTACCGCGTCATGGTCAGAGAGGGCCGCAGGGACAATAGAAACGCCCGTGACTTGAGGGGCCAGATCCGAAGAGCCCAAGAAGTGGTCTAAACGCGCGTATGTGTGGTGTACGTGGGAATAGAAGGTGAAGCGCGCTGTGTTGGGGTGCGCCGTCCTCCAGAGATCCACCAGACCCCTCTCCCGCAGCCATGACCCGCCCTCCGCAGATAGCGCTCCCGTGTCCCCATATCGGTGCCCAGATCTATCCTTATTCGTGTCCATGACCAAATTGAGGTCCCCCCCAATGAGCAGCTGAGAGTTAGGTGACTGAAATGTTTCAGAGAGTGCAGTTTTCAGGAACGGTTCCTGGCCTGTGTTTGGAGCATATATGGAGCCAATTGTCAGTGCCTTGTCCCCAATATGGAAGGTGTAAGCCAGGAGGCGTCCCTTAATTTCTCCCGTTTTGGCCCCCACCCTACCCCGAAAGCGCCGGGAGACTAGAACGGCCACCCCAGCCCTTTTAGATGGAAGTGAAGAAAAGAATTGTTGAGGAAAGATCCGGGAGCGCATCCTGTGCCAGTCTTTAGGTAGAAGGTGGGTTTCCTGCAATAAGCAGATGTCAGCTTCCGAGTGTTCTAGATATGAAATAACAGCTCTTCGTTTTATCGGGTTATTGAGGCCCTTTATGTTGAGTGACAATATCTTAAGCGTGTCAGTCATCGCGGGATAGTATGAAGGCGGCAAAGCGTAGCAGCGCAGCCCGCCGTGGCACATAGTAAGCAATGGTTAACACCCGAAATTCGACGATGTCCTTTGGCATACTGGTCCCCACCCCAGTGCTCCACCCCGCCCCATCCACAACAGCGCACCCTCTCCCGGATCCCGTCCATTGGTTCCCGCCCTCAAAGCCCCCCCCCAACCCCAAAAACCTCCCCAAACTTCCAAAAGGCAAACCATAGGCACAAGTAAAAAACTGTCGATTTCAGTGATATTGAGAACAACACCCCAGACCCTCCTCCCCTTCCCACCCTAACCCCAACTTGAGGACCCCAACCAGAAGTCATAGTCCCAGGCCTATCCATAGTCAGTTCAGGCCTGTAGGTTTAGAAGATGAAGGAGACTGTGGCAGTGGCGACCCATGTGGCCCCCCGCCCCTCACCCCCCCCCCACTATGAGAACATGCAGTAAGAGCGGACCCCCAGCAGGACCAAATTCAGGGTTTCAGAGCGGTGTCTTTGACCACTGCTTCGATGGCCGCAGTGTGTTCTTTGGCAATTGTGTCCGGGTCCGGTCGGAGGTGGGTCTTAGGTGTGCGACGTCTCCGCACTTGTTGCCAGCCGTCTCTGGAAGATTGCGTCCCGGTATGTTGGGAGGATCCCGGGGAAGGTGACCCCTCTGATGCGTCGTCGGGCAGTTCAAGGCCCAGTAGGGTACAGGTGTCCTGAAGCGAACGGAGCTGGTGCAGGGTTCCTTCCCATTTGAAGATTAAGCGAAATGGATGGCCCCAGGAGTATGGCACCCCCTTTTCTCTCAGGAATGTGGTGGCCACCCTAAAGTCTTTGCGCTTCTGCAGTGTTATAGCTGATAAGTCCTGGTAAAGTTCACCAGGGCTGTCGCGAAAGCGAAGGGGTTGCGCTCTACGTGCTTCCCGAAGGATCCTTTCTTTCAGGGGAAAGTCCGGTAGGAATGCCAAGATGTCTGGGGGGGGCGCTGGGGCCCGGCGGGGCATCCCCACCCTGTGTGCCCGGTCTATGCTAATGGGAAAGTCAGCAGGTTCTCCCAGGACTTCGCGGAAAAGGTCCTGGAGGTACATCGTGACGCTATTCCCTTCTGTTTTCGATGGCACTCCCCGAACCCGTATGTTGTTCCGCCGGGAACGGTTTTCGAGGTCCTCCGTGTGAGCTTGGAGGTCCACCTGTTGCTCCCGAAGGCGGAGGACCTCTTGTTGAAGGTGTTCCAGTTCGTCACCACGTGCATGGTTGGAGTCTTCTACCGCCGCAACTCTTTCCCCCAGTCCATCCAGGTCTCGGCGCAGTTCCCTCTGGTCACTCACTAGTTCCTGTTTCAAAGTTTGGAAATCATCACGGAGTGTGTTGAACAGGCTTTCCAAGAACGACTTTGTGATGGGGGCTTCCTCAGAGGACTTGTTGGGGGTAGTCGCAGATGTCGATGGCGACGTAGGCGTTTGGGACTTCTCGCCTTTAGTGGATGACTTCAGGAGAAGCTCATTAATCGGTCGGACACCTCTGCGTGTAGCGTTGGACATTGTGCCGTGACAATCCAGGCCACTCGGGGTCAGTCCACTCCCTCCACCGTCACCAAGGAGAAGCAGCAGCTGAGGAGCACCGGCGTGAGTCAAAGCAAGGCACCGCCCCCGGGGCCAACCGCAGGAATTTGTGAGGTGTCCACGTGGCACCCCTCGGGCCTCACTGCCGCCCGTCTACTCCCCTCTAGCAGGTCCCAGCGGGCGAGGGGGGGGAATAACGACTGGGTGTCCTCTCTCCTCCCGCCAGGGGCACGATCACCAGGCCCCTCGAGCGCCCCCCTCCTCACCTCTGAGCATGTGGCTGCCCAACCGTCTCGCAGGCCTCATGCAGTGGGCTTCGCTCGGTCGGGCCGGGGCGCTGGCACTCTGATTCTGCAGATTGGGTCCGCTCTCAGTCTTCCCAGGCGGCGGCACGAAAGCGGGCACACTCCAGCCGGACCCGTGGGGATCGTCTCGTTTGTGGCTGCGCCACACAGGCCCAAACCGGGGCCGCAGGTCGGCACTCCGACGTGGGGCGTCTTTTAGCAGCAGATGGTCAGGTAGGGGATGAGTCCGCGCTGCGCCGAGCGCTCGCGATGTGAGCAAGGTCTCCCCTCTGGCGTCTACACAGGAGGCCGACCGGCCGCCGCCGGGTGCACGTCAGCAGATGCCCACTGCAGGGTAGGCCCAAGCCGGGGTCCAAAGCAGCGCGCGCACGGGCCGCATTCCGCCCTGTGTGCAGGCACAGGGCCTCGGTGTCCCACGTGGGTTCGGGGTGGAGGCGGCTCAGCGCCGGTGGCAGTGCCGGAGGGGCTCACCAACGTGGGCAGTAGAGCGTGTGGCCGCTCCGGCGTTTCCTGTCGGCCCCTCACCGGCCGCAGGCCCAGACCGGGGGCTGGATTTGGGCTTTGCCCGGGCCGCAGTTCCCTCCGGCCGCGGGGGGTGATTCTCCGTAGGCGGCCCCCCCGTGCCTCGGGGGGTCTCTGGTACTGAGGGCGCGACCCGGATCGCAGCCGCGATCTGTGCAGGCGGGTCGGCCGGCTCTGGCACGGGAGCTGGTCCGAGTCCCTTTCGGCTGCTAACACGGCACCCTCCGTCCCCGTCCGGCAATGATGGTGAGCGATCGCCGTTTTCTCGCGGGCGAGCCGCTGTTCGGGACTGTGGGTCCGCGCTGCCTCGGGCGGAGTGCCAGGGGGCCAAAGCAGCAAATTCGGGGGCTATTGTGGGGGGTTATAGGGGGTTAGGGCGAGGAGCTCCGCAATCAGACCTCCGTCCCGGTCGCCATCTTGGCCACGCCCCCCTTGTTTGACAATTTAAAATAAAATGCTTCAGCATTACTTGTGTTAAAACCTGAAAAATATGAATATTTGTCGTAAACGGTTCTTGAGCTCCCTTTTGGAGGTGTTGCACAATGTTCCCATTGATTATAATTTAAAACATTTCTAGGTTGTGCAGATCTATGTAGAAAGTGGTTACCATAGTGGTTATAGCAATACATACTGTCATAATTTGTAGAACCCTGCAAATAATCATGTTTGGTAAATTTAGCAGACATTATTAAGTCAGACATCATGTTATTAATGCTTTCGAAGTCCCAATCATCAGCAAATGAGTTTGGTTTTGCAAAGTCACTCAATGAGATCTTAATTTGGTGTGGATATTTCAGGATCTCGACCGGACCATAAATTTCATAGTCAGTGTTGTCCCAGGCTACCCCACCAGGTATTGGATTGGCTGTGAAGTTGGCTGAAGAAAGTTCTCTTTTCTCGACGTGCGAAGATGTGTGTGGTTTGAGGATCAAGTTGATTTTCTGACTTGCTGTGTCCATTTTAGCATATTTTCCATCAATGAAGCGTCCCAAAGTAAGTACCATGATGAGCCAAAGTATGAGGATAAATGCACCAAAACCCACCCAAAATTCAATCCATGGAGAAATCAGATATGTTTCTTTCAGTTGTCTCAAAAGTTCCTTAGCTTTGTCTTTAAAGGTTTTTGATGATGGCTGTGTCTTTGATTCACTGAAGCCTTCAGAGGAATCATCGAAGTTTATGAAGTAGCCGGATGCAGTTCTGTCAATTGTTCCAATTGGTTCAGGATTTCTGTTTCTTGCATTTTCACTTGGTACTTCATTATAGATTGGTGTGTCTCTGCTAAATGTTTTTATTTGGGTTTTCAGAGGTCTGAGTTCTATTGCATTGTTGCATAGTCCTTGTTGTTCTTCTGTAGGCGTTTCGAATGTGATTAGCCTCCTCGATAGGACCTCTGTACTGGTAGCAAACCTTGGTGTTCTGCTACTTATTGGGAGTCCACTTGGCCTACTGTTTGTTATCGGCCACATGTTGTGGTTTTACCAGGTCGATTGATACAACTCGGTTCTCCTTTTTACCAGCAAGTGGCGGTAGTACAACTGATCTTGTCCCGTTGACAGACAAGACAGGAACTGCTTTTCTGTAAGAAGGCCCAAATTCCTTCTTTACCGCAATCTTTTCCCTGACTAGATCCCCGACTTTTGGAATCCAGACAGGTCTTGCTGGGACAGGTGGTGGTTCTTCAGTGGTTGTTGGCTGTTGTTTCAACTTAATGTTGCTCAGGTCTTTTCTTGTTTTGTTTAAGTCCTGCAAAATAGCCAAACGGTCTTTGATATCAAAGGTTTTTTCTTTCACCACTGAAGTCTGACTATCAATGTCAGAGATCATCATCCTAGTTCCAAATAATAATTCGTACGCACTGAATCCCTTCAGAGAATTTCTTGGCAAGTTATTGAGACTACGTTGGACACTTATTAGATGTTTGACCCACCCAGCTCCCGAACCTAATATCCTTTCCGTTATAGATTGCTTTATGCCTTGGTTTTTTCTTTACACCATCCCGTACCCTCAGGAAGGAAGTGAGAAGATTCCCGCTGGACTGTGCTCATTTGATCATGTTTCCCCTCAGGCTTGAGGGCTAGAGTGGAGACAATGGTCAAACGTAGCATGCTCTTAGCGTATATGCCATTTAGACTCGCAAATCTTTGTATAACAGTCCGGACGTCAGCCGAGTGCTGGTGATCTACATTATAAGTGGAACTAGCCTGTATATGTTAATCGCAAGCCATTCTTTTTACTGGTAATATTATCTGCCGTAATACGACGAGGTATCAAACTGTTTCTTTCCCCACTGCGATCTCTGTTGCAGTTTGGGCAGTTTTTTACAAACATGGTATGACGCAGGCTCATGCCTGGCCACCAGTACCGTGATTGTAATTCTTCCAAAGAATCTTTTAGTTTAAGGTGTCTGAGACCCTCGCCCATGTGTGCATCTGCGATTAACAAGTTTCTCCTGTCCATGTTTGGAATCACCCTATCCCCCACTCCAGGGATTCGAGCAAAAGGGACGGAGTTTGCATCGATTATGTATGTATAATTGAGTGGATAGTTGATCGGTAACGCTGAGCAGTCGCCTTTTGATGACGTTTTCACTGCCAGCACTGTTTCACCGTCAATGTATTTTAATGTACGCTTTTTTCGATCTACGGGAGCCGATTTAGTGGCTGCCGCTGCGGCTGTTTCAGCCAATGAATTCCCTACAACGTGAACGCCATCACGCTGATGACTCAGTGTATGTATCACGTGAGTCTTTGGTAGTTCTTTTTGTAAAAGAGCTATTTGTTCCCAGAGCAGTTTCTGCTTTATTGGTGCGTCTGTGTCATCTTTGTAACCGTTTTGAATCCATGTCTGCAAATCCTTGTTGTATGATTTGACGCAGTAATATGAATCGGACACTATAAGTGTCGGGAATTCGCGATCCGCATTATCTAGCGCCATTTTTAATGCTATTATTTCAGTTTGTTGTTCTGAATTAGTTTCTACTGAGTGTGATTTTGTTAATAGAGGTTTTAGTTTACCTCCGCGCCACACTTCTTTTGTAATCTCACATGTGGGGTTGTATGCCTGTTCTCCCCAAACGGAGGGTTGAGCATGTCCGTCTGTATAGATTACACAGGCGTAATGTCGTAGAGGCAGAATGTCGATTGGCAGAGGATATGTTTTTTCATATTCTAGATTTTTCAATTTCTTCTAGTTGTTAAAAAATTGTCAACCAGGCTATACTTGATAATTCATATCCGACGTACAAGACTGTTAGATGGGCAATTCTGGATTTTTTAAAGTTGAATTTGTAACCCTCTGCAGCGAACCCAAGTATTATGGTGTTCACTCTTTTCAAGTGAGTATCCAAGTCATCATCTGTTAAGTAAATGTCATCGACATAAGATAATGCTTCATCATCATATAGTTGAAGTAATTCTGTTACTCTCGCTGAGAATACCCCCGGGCTGTTCTTGTACCCCTGGGCTAACTGACAGAATTGTTTTTGAGTGCCATTTACTGAGAATGCAGTTAAATATCTGCTCTCTGGTGCTATGTTTTGACAAAAGAATCCATTGGAGATGTCCAAGGTTGTTTTGTATTTTTTGCGCACTATATTATTCATTAGTGCAGCACTGTGTGAGTTTTGCACTGCAAAAGTTTTGCAACATGTGTTAAGGTGTCGGTAATCCAAAACTAGACGATATGAATTGTCTGGTTTGGATACCGGAAACAAAGGGTTGTTCATTTGTGAGGTGCAAGTTTCAATCACCCCCTGGTATTCTAGCTGATCTAGTATTTCATTTACCTGTTTTTTAGCTTCTTGCTTAATTGGGTACTGCCTTTGTGCAGTAGGTTGTGATTTTAACTGGATTTTGTGAGGAGGGGAGTCCTCATCCCATCCTACGTGATTTTTATATAAAGCAGGAGCTAGAGCCACTGCCCATTTTCTGGCAAGTGTGTATTTTTTATGAATTGGAATTTGATTTGAGAAGGCAGGCATAATTACTTCTTCGCCATGAGGGCACTCCCTGACAAACTCTGGTGGCCAGTCTTTTTCAGCTAGAAGGATATCATAGCCCTTGGAGAGATTATCCCAAAATAGTCCCCTTATTTTCCTAGTCTTATCTCCCTCTATACGTAATGTTATCTCGTATATCTTGTGGGGTTTGCTAACCCTGGTGTCTGCAGTTTCCACTTGAAGATATTCATTCGTGTCCACTGTCTCCAGATGATTCATAAGGACTTTGCGAGCTATGCTCACTTCTGCTGCACTGTCTAGCATTGTCTGAGCCCACTCTCCGTTTTTCAGTTGTGTCCTCAGTATTCTCGGCATTGTTAACTACCTTGATACTGGCTACCTTCTTTTTTGGAAATTGTAATTTCTTTTTTAGCTGAGCAGGTTCCTTGTCTTTGGACTTGGCGTGCTCTTCTCTTTGTTCTGATCGTCCTCTTCTTTCCGATTTCTGCGAGGAAGTCTGAAAAGATTGAGAGGGACGCGTATCAATGTCTTGATATCTATCAGGCTTTTTTATATTATCCCTATTTCTAAGGTTATATCTTTTCCCAGAGGGGTCACTCTGGGGTGACCTGTGTCTTTGGTTCGGAGATTTTTCCCTTCGCCTAGGAGACCTTCCTCTGGACTGGAATTTCTTTTCTTTAGGATTGGATTGTTTGTTTCCATCCCAGTTCTTTTTTGGTGAATTATTATTAAAAAATATTTTTTCAGGACTTTCAGTCAGTTGCGGTTTTACTGGTATTCCACCTAAACTGTCCCTACCTAGTTCCTCATAGGATTTTTCTATGATTCTGGCAATTTCAGCTGGTTGGTCTGCTATATCTGTCTCCTTTAACCTCTGGCGGATCGCCACGTTTGCTGCTTCACCTTTTATGTTGGCTAATAATATAGCTGAGACCTGCTTGAAGTCTTTCAGTAATTTCATACCAAGAGTTAAAGCGGGCTCTGGACCGTATTCGTCTTGAATTTGTTTTAGCACATCTGGTATTACCGAAATGGATGGAACACCGTGCGTTTTTGTGTAGATGGAAGCAAAGACTGTACCCCAAGTGTCACAGTCCTCAATGTGTGGTGCGATTCCCACTGGAAGACAGATAGTCAGAATCCTGTGTTTTTCTAATGGGGTGGTGTCAGGAAACACCGCCTCTATTTGGGTAATTTTCTGTGCCAACCAGAATGGTATTTGTTCCCGTTTAGCCGGTACTTTACCTAGGCAGGACTGGATGTTCTGTGGTGTAATTTTATTTGTGTTCCCTTGTTGAGGGGTCAGCTGTGGAAGTTTAATCGCTGGCTGAATTGTTGATGTCCGCATCACATACTGAACTAATTGTCTATGAATTTTTATTAATTGTTTTAGCTGTGTTAACAGTTCTGCTGCAGACATCCCATTGATGTCTGGATGTGGTGTGTATCCGGCTAGGACCGGCCACGTTGCTCCTGGTCTACCTAAAGGACCGAGCCTGGTGATGTGATTATTATGTTTTAGGGCGCCATCAAATAAGAGCAAATGCTCTTGAAATTTGAGTGGTACTTCCACCTCCTCGAAAGGAGTGTACTCATTAGGAGGTTCCTCTATTTTGTAATAGTGGAAGTACTTTGTTACAGCATTAGCTGCTGGAAAATGTATCCATGAATAATATACCTCTGTCTGCCGATATTCGTGTGCCTCAATTACGAATATGACTGTGCCACCTCTAGGTGTCAGTCCATTTTCTATAAGTTTTAAGGTTATAGATTTTCTTTTAATGACCGGGATGAGTATTATATCCGGGTCTGCATTTTGTAGTGCAGTATCAGCTTCTGCTATGTCAGCTGCTAATCTGACTGCCTCTCTTTCTTCATCACTGTCTGTCATTTTACCGACAGGATGGTTATTTTGTTTGTTTGCAGATCAGGTTTCTTATGGAACAAAGGTTAGATGCACAATATTTTGGAACTGTTTATCCTTCAACGTTGACTATACCAAGAACCATACATAGGAGTTCCCTCCTGCGAGGTCTGGCGGATATAACCTTTCACCCACTCCAGACGTCTTTGGAGTATGTGGGAAAAGGGGTCTGAGTGAGAAAGCACGACTAAGTTACTCTAAATGTCTTACGTTAGTTTTATCGCCCTTTCCAAACGCGTTGGGCGCCATGTAGTGTAGTTCCTATCTTCCCAATAGGCTCTGCGCATTGGAATAATACCTACAGCAGTAAAGGCCTAGGCCAGACGTTAACTAGGTCTACTACTGTCGATACTAGACTTAAAGTTTTGGGTTTGCCAGCGTAGCTCAGAGTTCGCTAGAAACTTTCTCGAATGTTCAAGGAGGAATTAACTTCCCTGATTAGACAAGAAGGGATTTAGTTTCTGACAACCATAGAACATGACAACTTTGCTCTCCCCTAATCAAGAGTCAATCTCGAGAGTCGTGTGAACAAAAGGCAATTTATTTTACTCAGTCAGTACGTGCATTCTTAGTCTCATCAGAATGTAGAGAAAAGGAAGAGACGGGCGTGTTCAATAAAAAGGTGTTATTTATTGATCAGTCTCTTTTCTCATACAAGAGAAATGGATCGATATTATTGCAATACTTATAGCTAAGTAAAGTGCATACATTAAAAGCAATAGTATAAAGTAATACTGTAAAAACATTGATATGGTTTCTAAGCCATATGTTGTTTAAAATGAATAAAATATATTTACATACACATATACATTTGACTAAACGTACTCAACTGGTGTTTCTAAATACGCCTACCCCGTGTACCTGACCTAAGCCTAATACGTGGGCGGGAATAGAAAGTTACAGTTTAAGTTAAGTTTGTTTTTGCCAAGTGAATAACTAAAGAATTCTCTGTGAGGGGTTATTCAGTTCTGTACCTGGAAGTTAGGATGAATGAGGAATGGTATCTCTCTCTCTGGTCTCGATATTCCAGGCTGCCTGCGAGGGCTACCCAGAAACGCCGGTGCTGGATTCTCGGCAGGAGAAAGCAGCGCGTCTCAGCGCGTCAGGAAGGCGGGGCTGCTGCCAGCGGGGTCTGCTCTGCTCTTGGCTTCGGCAAGTATGGCTGCTCCGTCTCGTCACCACGCGTGTGTTTGCATATGGCAAGATCGGTAATATTTATACCTTTAAGGTGCCGAGATTGACGTAAGGATGGACATAGATACGTCAATAAAGATGTCATACGATTTGCTCGTTAGCACATTCTTTTACTAAAGTTCTCGGTGAAATCAAAACAATGGCCGCAGGGTTTTGCCCAGGTTGTCATAGGTTTGATTTGTTATGAGAACTCCGTATGCCTTATCAGGGGCTGGAGGAATATCGCTTGTCTAATTAGATCGCAAGCGTTATGACCTAATCAGATAACACGTTCCTGTGCCGTAGTGTGACTGCGTCAGATAACGGTATCTGCATCATGGGGGTTTTCTGCCTCATGGGCTGACTGCTAGTTAACTTGTTGGTTTGTTTAACTAGAATAGGGTCAGGAATAGGGGGATCGATTCAGAACCGATAGGAATACATGACAAAGCCTGCGCTTCCCCTTTTGTAATACTGCTAGCGTTTGGCGCAAATGTAGACCCAGCACTATCTTCAGATGGCGTTCCTGAGAAATCACTTTGCCTCTGCACCCGTGCTGTATTATGAATAAAGACGAAGAGGCAAACATGTCCATAGGAGGTGCCCTGCCGGTGCATCCCCTGAGGGCAGACCTATGTAGGGGACAGGGGTCCCGGACCCCCCTCCACCCGACATTCCTCTGCAGATGAGTGCACTCACTGCAGCAGCCTGCAGGGGGATCTCTAACCCCTATGAAGTGTAGATGGGATGCCAACTGCAAAAAGAAATACGGATCGGCTTTGAAGCAGCGGCTCAATATTTCACTAAATGCGCTACCCCCGGGGCAGCGCACGTTTGTAGCTGCCATAGGAACAGAGCATTCATTGTAATGGGACGAACGGTCCCCTTTTGCCCCTTGCGCACCTGCTTAGAGGTGTGCCGTGGCACAAACAAGGACAATGTGTCCTATATTTAATATGGGCTCAAGTTGGCGTTTGACAGCAATCATCCTAGATATGCCACCAATCATCCCCTGGTAGTTTCTTTGTCAACTTGTACATTCTAGATTCCCATCTTAGATAAGTGTCTGTCTGAATTATCTAGGATAGTGGGGTGGGCTTCGTCAGGTTTTCCTGCGATTACTGAGTAGTTAACACTCAACCCATGTCAATTTGTAATGTATAAAAAACACCTAATGAAGTCTTGCCGTTTTTTTCTTTAAATTGCCTCAGTGCAAAAGACCAGTCTTAAGTACTGAAGGTCACTGTTAAATATTGTTTATGGTTATTTTCAATGTTAATGGTTTCTTGAGATTATCCAGTAACTGGGTCTCTTGGGAATAGAGTTTAACATGTCCACCGTACATTGACAAAACAAGCCATGCTCGAAATGTTGAGATCATCAGGTTAATATCTGTACAAGACTGCTGAGGTTTAACTGCTGTGATTGTGTTTAATGTTCCAGCTTCTATGAAATCACGTTATGTAACCAAGTGCAACATACGTGGTGGAGCAAGACACAGGTAGGCTACAAAAAGCGGTTGTACAGATGAGTAATATGGCCAGAAACCCCAGAGTCCGCTCTAAGAACACGGTTAGATTAGTGTCTCACCTTCCAAAAAAAAAACATTTACCTGTCGATATAAGCCTAAGCAACAAAGAGTCACTTTTTTTAATGTTTTAATAGAAAGGATATATTAACAAAGACAGTATTTAGCTACTATTACCATTTAAATTGAAGCAATATACCCCGCAATTGACAAAGGCTGGTAAATTCACTTAACTTAATTGATAAAAACTGGCCCAAACTTATCCATGAGCACTTTATTATAATCACTGTGCACCCTAAAGGAACGTTTGGATTTCACATTTTAAGAGGTGTTAAGGATGGGTTAATATAGTAAAATTCTAGAGGTATTATTGGAACTATTCCACAATTGTGTCTTGTGCCAATTTTGAGCAATGACTGCCCATTAGTCTTTGTCTACATTTAGAGTCTGTACTTCCCACTTATCACAAATTTATGAAGCAGGACTGCTTTCCACACAACCTACTCTATAAATTGTTCTGGGACACGCTACTGAAAAAGGTCCCAGCAGCATGGGACTGGCTGCCCTAATGTAAAATGTGATATAGGTCAATTGACAACTCTTCTTGCAGGGACAGGTAAAAAGACCTGACCATCCACCCGAAACTGTATTGCTGCCACCACTGTCAGTCCTCTACATCCCAGCGAGCAGACAGTAGTCACGCTCGCCTGAAAGAAGGTGTACATGATGTTCTTTCGACAAAACAATTATTATAGGGGCACAATGCTCCCTCACTCGCCTGGATCAACCCACACTGTTATAAAAAAACTAGTAAGATGGGCATCATTTTGAAAGTGTTTTTAATTGTATTTTAAACGTATTACCATGTACTTTAATGGTATTTTTTAAATACCGAATAAAGGTTTTGATTGATTGATAGTATTTAATATCCTTTTTTTGCATCACAATCAGGCTTAGAAATGCACTCTTTCCAACATGTGTCACAATAGAAGATTGCTTCTTCAGGACCACAAATTATCATATTTAAATCTTTAAAAACACAAATGCAACCAATACTGCAAGTGCTCTTTAAAACAAATACTGAATGCCATTCCATCAGTTTCTTGATGCATTCATAGCTACATATGCCTGTGTGTGTACCTTAACCTCCAACAACTTTCTCTTGCTTGAAGTTGCATATATTTAAAGTCTGTCAATCAAGAACTCACATTTAATCAGACATTAGGTTTCGCCATAATTTCAAATTTGTTGCTATACTATCCAACATTCTGCTACTATAATGAAGAAGAAGAATGAAAGAAGAAGGTGAGACAGAGAATAATGATGTGAGGGTTTTTACAATCTGAAAAATGTATCTTAAAGTTCACTTAAATGCTCGCCAGACTGAGAAATAAGCTGATGGTATGCTTTTAATGCCGTCTTATGTTTTTTGCCTTACAAAAGGGCCATTCTTTTTACACCAAAGGCTCTCAAGCCTCTTACATTTCTTTTTAGACGCAATGATTTCCTCGTAAAACCACCAGCTTTGGTCTCGGAGCAGCTGGTTTAACCGGGGGAGGGGTGGTAAACTGGTCAAGAGTTTCTTTAGGCCAGCTGGGAGCGGACTTTGCTGACGTTGTGGTCTAGAATCAGAGTTTGACTTTTAAGGGCATAATAAAGCCTCTCAGGAGCAACTTTATACCACGTCCAGGCCCAGATGGGGCCAGAGTAGAGACCGCTCGCAAAATAGATATATAGGGATAGCTAGGTGGTCTGACCACACCAGTGGGATCGGCGTACAAATTCCACTTTGACCATGTTAGTAAACATGAGGTCGGGAATGTAACTGTGTTGGGGAAGATACTTGCTGGAGAAGCTGTGAACTCCAAGATCACCAATTAAAGTTTTAGCTATCTGACAATTGATATCATCAATCCGAATACTAAAATCACCTAACACTATCAATTTAGAATAGTGCAAAGCTAATGAGGTGCAGAAATTAGCCACAGGTCCTGGAGGGTGATTAATTAAAACTCTGAACCCTGTGAAGTTGTTTAAGAGGGACAGGGAGGAGGCTTTACTGCCGTCAATAGAGAGGTCAGAGAAGGAACATTTGAGGTCTCTTAAAAATGATAGCGATTCTATACCCCATGATAATCTATCTTGCCTGAGAATAGTGTAACCTTGCAGGATGGCCAGGGAAGGAGTCCTTATTAAGCCATGTTTCAGTTAGAAAAACTGTGTCTGCCCTGAGGTCCTCGAGAAAATCATGCATCTCAACTTTATGCTTGACAAGTGACCTACAGTTAAGAGAAGAACATTTAAAAGTGTGGTATGCTGATACTGAAGGGCAGATTCAAGTTGACATTAACATGAGAGTTGAGAATGAAAAACTGCAGTGGTCACACATAGGGTCTACATTTCCCAGGTTTAAGGACCCACAGCAACGGGGCGCAGGCCTATCAGATCAAGTTTGGTATAGAGTGGGGGCTGACCTAAAAGGCACAAAGGCAGACAGGCTTGTCTCTGGCGCGCCAGCATCACTGCTGCACAGCACCCTCGCTTTTAAGGCCAGCTTCCATAATCACTAGTACGCTGACCAAGCTGGTTCTTAAAACCCCCCCAAGTCGCGTAATATAACACACCACTGCTGACAGGTAATCCCGCTCCCTACGCGTATCCACCAGTCAAAGGGTGCCCTCAAACAACTCGAAAATCCTCAAAAGTGCAAAGAAGCAAACATTATCTGGGTTCCTTTCTCCCGAAGAAAATTTTTTTTTTAAAACTAATAGCAGCAATCTAGAATAGCAGCAGTTATGTGTAAATTGCCAGAGCGAAACTGATTTTTATTGGGGCAGCAATACTGTCGAGTGTGCTGAGGTGGGGGTCAAAAACCTTCCGCTTGCTACGAGGAGCCCGATGCAGGGGAACATGCTCTTCAAAACCATGCAGGGAATCTTTACTGTCCCAACAGTATGTTAAACATCCCATCGACAGCATGTTTTTACCACCTCTAAATAAAAATCAGCTGGTTTAGGTCGAAGTGGATTCAAAGTTTGAAACCAAGAGAGGAAAAACTCCACCTCTTAAGAACAGAATCTCAGAGAGTGTGCGCGCTACGGCAAGGATGTTAAAGAGGAGAAAGAGTAGGAAACCTCGCTGTCTCTCTTCTGCACTAGAAACCAAAACTTTAGCAGTCATAATGTTGATTTTCTAAGCAGATTACAGTGACCTTTACAAACTCTGAAAGATGGGATAGAAATGGGTCCCAGTTATGAGTGATGGACTGGCTTTACCTCTGTAGGAATGTATCATCCTTAACTATGAAATGGATCTTTTTGGAGTAGCCTTCTACAGAAGCTTAAGGAACTCGTATGGAACCAAACAAAGGTAAAATTTGATGCAAACCGTATAGGAGTCTTGAGACACGTTTCACCAAGAGAAAAAGCACGTGGTTTGCCAGAATGTGCAAAACAAAGCATGATAGTGCAAGTGCGCAATATCAGACGGTTTTGCGACACCACACCTTATTACCTCACCTCTTCATAACACAAACTACATTCTAGTGAACATAAATGTGGTTCCCACCAAACCCATCCCAATGCTATCAGCACACGTTTCCGCCTGTTATTTTGCAAACCTCACAATATCCCTCTGTCCACAATCCCAGCATTCCTTACCTTTCCGTTTGAAGTCGTCATGGTTCCACAATTCATCTTGTCAGCCCAGCTGTCTGTCTGCTACACCAGATCTAAGTTCCTCCCAGTTGCAGAAGAGCCATAAAAGTCAATGTTATGAAAGCACTTTGTGTCTTTTTACCTTTTTTAAAGACATTTACTGTGATATTTTTTAAAACAGGAGCTATTCTGAGGTCAAGTCACTAGGAACCTTCTTAATCAGAGGTACAAGACTAGGGTCCTATTGGTCTGGAGTTTGGGTCTTTGGGAAAGCAATGGGATGGAATCAGCCATTAAAATGTTGGGGAATCCTGTAGGCCAATTACATTTTAAGTTGGGAGTTCTGATTAGGTTTGAAGACCATCTTGCTGTATATGCTCAATGCCTGGAAGCGATTCTGTTAGAAGGGAGGGATGAATGAGAGGGGTTGACGGATCATGTGACAATTGTGGCAGTACAGGAAGGTCGGTTAGTTTGAAACTATGGTTAGCCACTCCAGGGTAGAAAAATCCACTCAACCGCTTGCATATGCGAGCTAAATTTAACGAGGTAGAGCTGCTTGTAGGTCCTACTCGCCAGAAACAAACTAACTTTTGTCCTCTATCTGGGAAAACGGAGCAAATGTGACAAGATAAAAAGATTTAAAGGCATTTTTATTGCTCACAAAAGGTAATGAGCAATAAAGATGCCTTTAAATCTTGTTATCTTGTCACATTTGCAAGGTTGGAGTTAGGTCGAAGAGCTTTTTCAAGGTACTAGTCCTGCAGGACTAGTACCATTTTTGGGATTTTTCGAGCTCTGCACTCCAACTTTGAGGGAGTCAAGTCTTGTGACTTCCATGTCAATAAGAGGGCGAACCAAACGAGTGAGTGGATGGAAAAGAAATGTGACTTTGGTCATTAACTCATCTGGGGCACCTACTGACACAACCTTGGTCGTACACCAGTACAAGAGGCATCCTAATCTGTCATTTGACTTAGTTTGTGTTGAATAGGAACTATGCCTTTTGGATCTTGTGAGCTTGGTTTCCAGCTCTAATAGTAATGCCATGTTCCCAGATTAGACGTATGGAGGCATGGAACAGAGGAGTAGGGGTGAGTGCACTCTTACAGTTTTAGCTTGGAGTGAGCTGCTAGAAGTCAAAGATTTTACACGTAAGTAGAAGCTGCATATTGGATATTACGCTTGAGACTTAAAATAGGGAGGTAATGCAGGAGAGAAAAACAAACAAAAGAGCAGATTAACATAGCTTACTTGGGTTTGCTTTCTAACACTAGAATACAATTGTCTTGATAAAGCAGTATGGAACCTACATCACACAAAGGAAGGGCAAAACTCTCTACAAAATGCAGATGAGAAGACAACAAATAAACATGCAGTAGTAATCAGCTGCAAATGTAGATTGAGACAGTCCTAAAAACACGGAAAGGCAGACAACTTAAGAGTGTTGAAGACCAAAACAACTTCTGTTCAGAGAAACCCATCTCAAGCAGATTACATTAACAGGCGAGGCAAAGGATAACAATGAGCAACTTCTACTATTAGCTTCAAACTCTGCAACAATGGAAATGACGAACCGCTCAGGTTAACAAATGTAGCAGAACGTTATAAGTAAAGAGATGCAAACCTCGATTTCCTTTGCATACATAATGATGCATTCATCACAGGACTGAAAGTGTGATTTGAGCTCAATATGCAATGGAACTTGTATGAGATGAAACCACAGTTCCTGGTAATCGCAAAGTACGTGAAGCACCTGGATACCCAAAGAGATGTATAGCGACCAGACAAACTCAAGCCAAAATTGACTTTACACATTGTTGCACGTTCTTTCTGATCAATGCATATTAAAGAGACAAAGTATAGTTGGTGTGGGAAGGATTTTGGAATACTGGTAGAAAGACTAACTACTCAAAGTATTTGTAGGTAAAAGCAGTTTGTGATCAGCCTGTCTGATATCCAATCTTTTAGATAAAAGTTCACAGGGGGCATTTATTCACCTATAATGTCCCATCAAATAATTGTGAGTCTCTCTATTTAATCCTTGCGCAAATAAAAAAATACTGAACACAGAAACTGGGTAGTCCTCCACAGTATGCTTACATTGTGCTCCTTGTATTCGCAGTTTAGTTAATACGAAATAAGTCATTTAAACAAATTCAACCACGTAAAAATAAATTCAGACCACTGAAAAATGCCAAATGCAGACTTAAGTCTCCAATCAGTATCATGAAAATCTACTCAAGGACCTCCAATACACTAAACTAAATTACAAGAGGAATATTGGGGTGCAGAGGGACATGTACAACCAGCAGACACGGGAAGGAGATTTCAATATGCACAAGTCAATGGCAAAGCATCAAATCCAATACAGGAGGCCAAATCCTCCCATTAGCAACAAGTTAAAACTCCAAGAGAAACGAAAAAATGAAAAAGTTAAAACTACCAGCAACGGGGTAGGTTCAGAATTTCAATCGAAGACATTCTAATTAAGACAATGTACAAGATTCAAGAATCTTTCAGACCAATAGTCTTAGAACTTGGAGTCATGATGACATGGGACAGGAGCGTATAAACTACAAGATTCCTCTCAGAGAGCAATATTATGGAAGAGCAGTTGACAATAGAACAGTTAAGGAGCTCAAAGCGCCTTGGGCACGAACATGGGAATTACAAAGAAAGCAAGACTTAAATTATTGACTATACAAAACTAGGCCATCAAGAGCAGAAAGATGTGATGTTTATACTTTGTAGTGACTACAAAGCAGGAAAAAATTATAAAACGCTAACCTACATGCAAAAGAACCAAAAGGTTAGTAATAACTTATGTAAACAAAGTCTAGTATGTTTCCATGGAAAAACCAAACTAACATTCATCATTCATGCTTAAATGGAGGCAACGATGGCCAACAGCCAGGTTATGTGCTATTGCAACAGACACCAAAAAAAGTACACAAAATGTATAGGAATAGAGCTAACTAAGCAGGTTCTAGTCTTTTTGGAGCCGCTCCGAGTTTCTGCACATCTTTAGTTCAAATAGTTTAAACTGCCACACTTCGCTACTGGGTGCGGTCGATAGCATTGGGAACACACGTGCTTAAAGAGGCAGATATTCCCGAACTTGCATTTTTCTATGTTGTACTGCTGGCAGATACGTGTTTTTTTGGTGGATCTCCTCTTGCCTCGTCTCGTCTTCCTTTTATTTGATGGCTGGGACATAGATTTCAATTTGCTACACTTCACCCTTGGGTGATTATCCCCACAGCCGGAACAAACATGCTTGTAGCGGCATATTTCCCCCACCCTGCATTCCCCTTTGTTATAGAAAGTGCAATAGTCTTTGGTCACTGGGCCAACACTGGGATTCTTTTGGTTCTCTTGTTTGAGCTTCTCAGGGCCAGGTTTCACAATGGTACACTCTGCACTTGGGTGCATACCGCCACATTTTGAACAGATGGTCCCAACCTTGAAGTCACCCATCCCCAATTCAGGTTCCTGGTGCTGGCGGGGTTTTTTCTTCATCGCTGCCTCGTCATCGAGTTGCTGTTTCGTCTTTAGTTTACGTTTCTTGGACTCCAACTCCACTTTGCTACAATCCACCCTTGCATGCGCCTCACCACAGCCAGAGCAGAGATGCTTGTACTTACAGTCCTTACCAAACTTGCAGTGCCCATGGCTATAGACACGACAAATAAGTGACACTGGATGCATCTTACTTGGATGTTTCTGCTCCTTATGTTTTGTATCTTTGCCATCGAGGTCCCTCTGTGGTTGCTGCCTAACGACTGTCTCCTCCCTGGAAGATGGTTTAGGATGCATGCTGGATCTGCATCTCATCTTTGGGTGCTTACCCCCACAGATGGAACAGAGATGTGCAAATTGGCAGAGTTCTGCCAGTTTGCATTTGTCTTTATCATACAGCTGGCAGGTTTTCCCAACTGCCTTCTCCCCTTGAGGGTGCAGCACTGGCTTGGAGGCCTTCTGCCACAGCTGAGGGTGCACCACTGCCCAGCTCATATTCGGATGGGCCTCTTTCAATTTACGAAACAGCTGATCGTAGATGTGCCATGCACCCTCAGGCAAATCGTCATGGGCCCTGCGGATTGTAGCGATATAGTCAAAGAAGCCTGTCATCTTTTCTGGTGCATCTTCTAGAAGAATACTACCCATTACTTCAAATGCTTTCTGCCAATTCACAAGTGTCCTGTCATTCGCATCCACTTTTTGGCCGGGGCCTTTGGTGGACTGCCCTTGCAGAAGGGAGAACATGTCAAAGAACTGTAAAGACCCCACTGTCTCCCGTAATTGCTTGGGGACATGGGCTGCTAATGGCTTAACACAATGGAAGTCATCAGCTACCCCAGCAGGGGCTGGAAGGACTGACCCAGTAACTGCCACTGAAGGCAACACAGGCATTACCGGCAGCGGACTGGCTCTAGAGATTGCATCAGTTGGTAGTGGTCCTACAGGAACAGAGGATGCATCCCATGAGGGCACTTGGGCCTGTGCATCTTTACTTGGCCTCTGTTCCCACATGCCTGTAGACAGACCTGGCTGGCCATATATCAATGCTGGGCCTGAAGGCTCACATGATGGGAGAGTCTGCCTGCTTCCTGCCATCTCTAGGCCAGAAAAATAGTTGTGGAACACTCTGGTCACCTCAACAATGAACTCTTTTATCTTTGAGTGCCCAGGCGTCCCACCCTGATACTTTCCCTTGGTGCTAAGCACTGGGGGCTCCTCTCGAGGAGAGAGGATGGTTGCACTACACTTAGGACACTGTCCAGACCATGAAGGCCATTCATTGCTATTCAAGCAGGATGTGTCAATTACAGTCATCTCCTCCTCTTCATCCCCAGACTCCTGGCTGACCATTAGATTGTCTTCTGAGATAGGACCTTGCTGTGACCAATCTCCAAACTGACCCCTGAATCCCTGGCCTTTGCAAACACCGCTGGCAGGTAAGGAAACGTCCACTCCCCCACACAGTAGGGTGTCCACTACAAATCCCCACCCCTTTCGCACTGCCACATCCCAGGTCATTAGCACGAGCTGCTCATCACTTAGCTCCATGATAGGCTTCTTTCTTAATGTGCTTGTTGGATTGCTTTGCTAATGGCACTATCGTCCAGTGGAGTCAAGAAGAATGATGATCTTGTGATAAAAAAAACCTCTTGTTCGGGGTGAATGTGTCGGTCTCCACCCGATCAGTTCAGCATACCTCTCAATGCATGCGTCATAAAAATCCAGCAAGGCCTATGTAACCGAATTAGAATGTTTGTGGGTTATAAAAAATACACTAAAGGGACTACCTCATCAACTTGAACAAATGTAGTTATCACACCAAGTGCACTTATCCTCCAGCTTATACACACACAGAGCAGTGTAAACCGTGTGGCACCTAATTGTTGATCAATGCCTCTTGGAAGTGGTGGATGCTGCCAACTATGCCTTATGAGGGTGGGAGCTTTGCTGGATCTCAGGCTTGAGAGTTGATCTGTTTCTAGAAGGGTTAGATAAGCTAACTATCCCGAGTTGAGGTGTGATCTTTGTGCTTTTTTAGGTGTTAGACGTTCAGTCAGGATATGAATGACGGGGAAGTTGTAACCAGGGTGGGGGTAACACCGGTCTTGGGAAAGATTGTGATTGCCCAGGGCACCGGCCTCGTCGTCAGGGTAGCTCAATCCAGGGGGGAGGAGTGCTGTAAACAGTCTCGTTGGGCGAGGGGAAGATTTGCTTAGTTCCTTAAAAGGGTACCTCCGTTACCGGTGCGGAATAACATGGATTGTCCGGTTCTCCATCACCACATAAGAAGCTCACTCGCAACGCGATCTGCCGTAACGTATAGTTAGTTTTGATTTAGGGAAGTAGAACACTTCGTTGGACGCGTTTACTTTCTCTACAGAGTGATGACCAGATCTCCCATCAGCCCCCAGCAACGCGCGCCAGTAGACAGAAAAAGCCACGCCCACAAAAGGCCTCGACAAATCACGGACTGCATGAGCTGGCGACGGAGAAATCCATTGAAAGTACATACAAGCAGACATTTTAGAACAGGAAAGTGGGACATTTAAAAGATAATCGGGGGAATAGATTTCCCCAATTGATTTCTATTTAAACAGATACAGTTTCAGGCGGGAGATAACTCAAAGCCGTTTTTAGCCACAACAAAATTAATAACGGGGAGTCTCCCGTCTGAATCGGGTCGATTGGAGTGTATGATATAGTGGAACTTTTTGGTTGTGATGTACAAAAAATGTTCCTTTCTTTAAAAAAAAAACGGAGATTCGGATGTATTCAGAAGGAAACGCAAAGTGTCAGCAGCAACAATATTAAACGAAATAAGCTCTCTTTAACTTGACAAAGAAGCCCATTGGTTTCCCTTGCCTCTACGAATAATCGTTTAAAACGGAAATGTACCGTATTCTTTTCAAGTACGCCGGCAGCCCATCGATCGATTGACAGACCTTATTAAGCTGCTCAAGAATAACGATGGTAACTTGCTGTTGCCGGAAAAGGAGTCAGGCCAATCCAAGATGGCCGATGAATTAGCCTTCTTTAGACGAACAGCATAGTTTCAGCTTTTTTTATTTAGGAAAAAAAATCGAACATTCGGCTGCATCGTCGTAAAACGGGCACTTACCTCTCTCCCTCAGTTGGAGGAAGGGCTGAGCAGCAGGGAGGCTCCTGGTGGGGCTCTGCATAAGATCTTAACTTGGAATAAATCTACATAAAGAAACTACATGGAATGGAGCTACTTCTTTACAACATATTTTGGCGATGATTTTAAGGAAAAGAACCTGCGTATGCAACTTCTGCGGACTGGAACTATGAACTTTAAAAAACTTCAAGGTAAAAAAACTTAAAATTATGGGGCATATTATTGAAAGGGCGAGATTTTGATCGATACCTTATATCTATTGATCCAAACCTCGATCTGGTCGACTGAACCTTTGTTGCCTGTCTTGGAGGAAGTAAGTGCCCCTCTCTGCAAGTTAGTTCACCCAATAAAGTACTCTGCTCCCAAAGATCACAAACAACTTCTAGCTTTCAAAAGTTTATTGTAAAGATATGATAAGCTGCAAATACAAGCATCTCAGAATGAGATTCACGAGATACACAGGTCCAATTACATACATGTGCTCTCGGAAAGCCCTCAGACGAGCAACAGAAATCACTAACACAAGTTCTAAGAATAATAAAGCTATCAGCATTGACGCATATCTCTCCTTCATTTAGGTTGGAGGAAAACGCACAGGTTAGGCTGTCCCTACCCTGCTCTAGATGGTATCCCTACTTAACCAAAACCCAACCTAACAAAGGTGTCAGCAGTGAATGACCCCCAAGGGAAGTCACTCACTCTAAGTCTCTTGGTGAAAACCTATAGTTCTCCAGTCATGACCCCTCTCTGCCTACCCATCAGCTCTCTAAAGGGTCCTCAGGCATCTGCTCTAACTCCACCCAGGGGTGCTGTCCCTAATACAAAACAGTCAACAACAATTGAGACGCCCCTTGCGAGACGCCCCTCACGTGGTGTAGCTTCTGGCTTTTTCCATGATGCTTTGTATTGGGCCTCATACGTTAGAGTTGACCTTGCTTCTCAGACTCTTCTCCGGCCCGCTGATACCCCTTAAACATTCCGGAACCCTCCTCCATGTCTGGGCCTTCTACTGAACAGACCTCTATTCATTCATTTATAATTGGATCCCCCCTTTCCTTGCAGACAGCTATCTGCAGCCAAGAACCCAACTCTCATAGACTTCCAAAAAGGCCTGCAACATTTCTTGGCCCAGACATGTACGTGTAAATCAATGTTAAACTAATTCAGGCCTACAATATTTCTCATCATGATTATAGCATTCAACTTCTTCATTAATTAAAGCATGTTAATACTCTTATTCTATTATTCAGTAAACATCTCTATAAATCATGGCCCATTTAATACAATGACCAAAACATTAATACAATCTGTGTCGTGAAAAGAAACATCTTCCCTTTTAGCTCTGGCTCTGAGGCCTACCACATTCTGCGTTTAACCACATACCATCTTACATTTTAACAGCTACACGACATGGATTCAGAAATAATCACATCTACTAAAATCATATAATGTCACACATTTCTGTATTAGTTCCACTTCTATTTAAATCTCTACATTAGCTATACATTCAGAATATAATTATAGATACTATTAGCACTCATGGCATTTCTCCTCATGATTTGTGCTTACTACAGGTAAGTGTGATGTACTCATACATTTAAGTCAGTTTGCGCTCTCTCAGTTCCCCCCTTTGATGACCTCTCGGGGTCATCACTAACATTTAAACTGCAGTTATTGCTGGCATGAATTGTCTCTGCGCTTCCAGAGCCCTCAGACTCCTGTACTGATTATCTTGTATGGCAGCCAATCTCTGCAGCTGTTCTCTTTGGGCCCTTTCTGACCTTCTTGCTCTGTACCATTTGTATACCCTCACCAATCCCCACAATATAATCCCACAGATCAATATTATGATGATAGGTTTTAGTATATACCACACAAAGCTTTTGCCTAAGGTGGAAATCCACCCTCCAACTTCACTCATTCCGTGGCCCACCTTTTCCCAGACATTTTCTCTACTCAAGTCTTCGATCTCCTTGTGAATATTAGTTATGTTCCTAATAACTTTTTCAAGGGGTTTTGAATTGTCTGGAATGTAAGTGCAGCATTCCTGGACCTTCAAAGCCTTACAGACTCCGCCCTCTTTTGCTAGTAGGACATCTAACGCAAGACGGTTCTGAAGAACCATAGCCCTTATCGATTGCATCTCTCCTTCTACCAGCATTAAGGACTGAGCAGTGCTGGCAGACAACCTGTCGACAACTGTTGCCAGTCGTCTAATTTTAACATCATTAAGGATTACTCCCAAAAGAGGGAACATAGCTCCAAAGACATCTCCAACCATTTCTGCATCTCCTATATCTCTCTTTCCCCTCGATGATGTCTTGCCCTCAATGATCACTAAGTCTTGTGCATGATATATTTTGGGGAAGACAATTGCTAAGTAACATGATCCATACCAGTTGTCAGGTAGTCTCACATAGGCATTTCTTCCACATACAAAATACACATTTGGAATCACTTGCATTCCCTTCAGGAAATCTTTAGTATAGTACTCTATATTGAAAGCATGTTCACAGTCTACTTCTCCCACGTATACATTTTCATAATACGTTTTGGCTCGGTGAAGACATAGCTTTCCTCTCTGCGTCTTATCTAAAGCTATTGGACCACTACTACCCTTTCTCTTGTGTGC
Organism: Lissotriton helveticus; assembly: GCF_964261635.1. NCBI lineage: Eukaryota > Metazoa > Chordata > Amphibia > Caudata > Salamandridae > Lissotriton > Lissotriton helveticus. The sequence goes on from NC_136065.1 coordinate 1,360,655,219, forward strand.
CTTCTCTTCCTCGGTCCAATCTGTTTTCCATTGTCCTGATTTTTTCAAAATCTTTTGTCTCCTGTAACGATCATCCACCTGCCCTATGAACTTCTTCTCGACTTCTGACACCTTGCATGTCAGGTTATTTCTACGGGCATGTGAAGTATCTAAGGTAATCCAAGGAATGAAGAACTTGGCCAATCTGTCTTCACTCTTCCAGTAGTCCCATTTGTTCATCTGCTTATAATTTGGGACTTCTGGCAACACTGAATCATAATTGGAGAAATAGTATTCAAAACTATCTCTCTCATAAAATATACTAAGCAATAAGCTACATGTAATGCCATATGTCAGCGGGAGGTGATGATATCGGATGCCTTCATCTACAGACGCCGGCAACTGCATGCAGACGTAACAATCCTTAACCTCCATGGCATCCACGTATTCATATAAGAGTTTAGCATAAGCATTTGACCTAAAGTCTCCTTGGGACTCATCTACGTGTAACCTACGGGCTTCTGCAGCTAATAACGCTTTCTCTTGAGTGTTTTCCCTTTTCTCACCAGCAACAGTAGGTGTAAGCGTTTCTACAGAATTCACATCAGTTACCTTTGCCTCTTCCTCATGTCCCTTTACATAAGAAATTGTTACCACTAAAGCTATTAATATTATCACTCCTACTATTAGTGTACCTATTATACATTTAGCTCTGCGGTTCTGGGTGCCGGCCTCCATTTCGTCAGACAATATGGCTCTCTCTTATCTTAGCAAAAAGTTCTTTTCCTCTCGTTCCTTTACAGTCTCTTTTTAATCCTTTTGTCTTTAGAATCCACACAACTGGAAGCTGACAACCTTCTTCGCAAAAGTCCTTTAACAGTTCAATAAAGACAACCCTAGCCCTTCTCCATCTACTCAAGGGAAGTTCCCTAAAATTCTCTGCTTCCTGGGCGCTAGGTAATCTTCTTTTTCTCTGTTCACTTTATTTACAAAGTCCTTTAACAGTCTACTATCAAGCCTGTGCCTGCAGCTTCAATAGCATAGTTCAGTATTTCCAAACGAAGATTGTGCTCTTCATGTGCTGTTATCGTTGTACCAAAGTCGGGGAATTGCAATTCTGAAAGGAACATGTGTTTTAACTTGCTGAGGCGGGGAGGTCTGGGGAGCATGAATGTTAGTGACCCTTCTTGTTCGACTCCGGGTACCAACAGTCGTATTTCCACGGTGATAATGGGCTCAGAACTGGACACCACCACCGCTCGGATCCTCCCTGTCTCCGGTTTCACAGACATTTGTCGCCAGATATGTCCACTCAGGTGTGGAGTATCTTCTGTTAGGCACACGCACTCTTCTTGACCTTCTTCGGTCGGGTGCTTCAGCGCCCTGAGCACCTTCTTCTGGGTCTGAGTCTTCTGATATCGGAGGAAGGGTTACCTCTGGAGTTGACCTCAGGCTAGAGCTCCTTCTTTGCGGCCAATTAGCTTCTCCACGTGCCCTTCTACTCCTTCTCCTTCTTGTCTGTTCTCGCTCTCTGTCAGACCTGTCAGTGTCTGACTCGTATTCCCAGCTACTTTCCCCTTCTGTAGCGTCTTCCGTTTCGCTGTTGTACTGACCGTCCTCAGCTTGGTCAGACTCGTTCCCTGCTTCCGCTGGCACCTCTACAGCTTGGCTAGCCCCCTCTATGGCTTCTCGGTCCTCTTCTGGACGTCTATCCGAGAGAGGAGCTGTTTCTTCCCGAGGTGCTGGAACCCTTCGCGTATGTGACGCGTGGATCCAATTGGGCAGGCCTCCCACCTTCACAGCTGTGTTCGTGATCAGGATGATCTGGAAGGGCCCACGCCAACGAATATCCAAGCAGCTTCTTCTCACATGTTTTTTCACCAGGACCCAGTCCCCAGGGTACAGGTCATGGCACGGGCCCTGGCACGCTGGAACCTCGGCAGCCTGCACCTGAAGGGACACAGAACGAATGGCGTCAGACAGCCCCTTACAATAGTCCAGGATCATATCATCTGTGATATTTAACAGTGCAGTAGTTGGGACAGATGGCAGCCTCATTGCTCTCCCCATTAACACCTCATGTGGTGATAACCCCGTTCTTCTGTCTGGGGTACTACGAAGGCTCATGAGAACCAATGGCAGGGCGTCAGGCCAACTCAGGGTCGTTGAGGAACAAACTTTGGCTATTCTGGCCTTGATCGTGCCATTGATCTGCTCCACAATTCCTGAGGCTTCTGGTCGGTAACTGCAATGCAACTTCTGATCAATATTCAGAGCTGCGCAAATCATTTTCACAAGCTCGCTGTTAAAATGGGTTCCCCTATCTGATTCCAAAAAGGCCGGCACCCCGAAGCGCGGAATGAGTTCCCTGAGCAGTAACTTGGCCACTGTGAGGGTGTCGCACCTACGTGTAGGGTATGCCTCAACCCATCTGGAGAACACACAAACAACCACCAGGACATAGCGGAGGCGGTTGCACCTTGGCATTTCAATGAAATCTATCTGCATTCGATTGAATGGACCTCCAGACCTTCCTATGTGGCTCAGCGCAACTGGTGTTCTTTTTCCTACGTTCAGCTGCTGGCAGGTTACACAACGCTGGCACACTGCTTCTGCTGCTATTCTAAACTTAGGATTGTACCAAGTCTGTCTAAACACTCTCAGCATAGCATCTCTCCCTAAGTGTACGGGACCATGTATGAGTCTAGCCATTGGACTCACCATCTCATTGGGCAACACTGCTCTGCCGTCTGCTGAGACCCAAAAATGGGACTCACCCATTACACATCCTGCCTTTTCCCATGTTTCTTTTTCAGAATCAGGAGCATTTTCTTGCATGTTTGACAGTTCATCCCAAGTATCAACAGTTTCCAGTATCATGGCTAATTCAGTCCTTACATTTATTCCACCCACTTCCACCTCTGTGAAAGAGTACCCTTGTTCTGCGCAATACCGCGCAACTTCATCAGCATATCTATTGCCTTTTGAAACGAAGTCCTCATTTCTGGTATGTGCGGTGCACTTTACAACTGCGATACCTGCTGGGCATTGCAACGCCTCTAACAACAGGCGCACAAACTCTCCATTGCGAATGGGAGAGCCTGAAGAGGTCATGAAGCCTCTTTGAGACCATAACTGCCCGTAATCATGAACTACCCCATAACCATATTGGCTGTCGGTGTATATGGTGACTCGAATTTGATTGCTTGCCAAACAAGCACGTGTCAAGGCAATAATTTCAGCTACCTGAGCGGAGTGTACTCCTTCCAGGCACCCAGCTTCCACAACTCCAGTAATTGTACAAACAGCATAAGCTGCTCTCAACTGCCCAACTTCGTCTCTTACACATGAGCCATCGACAAAGAAAATTTCGTCTGGGTCGGTCAGTGGCTCATCTACGATGTCGGGTCTGGGTTTGGTACATAGTTCAGTCACATCAAGGCAGTCATGGTCTGTACATTCATCATCATCTTCGATATCATTTGGAAGTGGCATCAAGGTAGCAGGGTTCAAAACAGAGCATCTCTTGAGGGTCACATTCTCTGCAGCAAGAATAACTTGCTCATATCGCGTGAGCCTGCTGTTGGTCAGATGCTGTGTTTTGGTCCTGGTCATCAACAGTTCAACAGAATGGGGCACGCACACCTCTAACGGGTGCCCCATGACGATATTTTCACATCTCTCAATGCTGACACCCGTTGCAGCAACGGATTTGAGACATCCGGGCAACGCTGCGGCTACTGGGTCTAAAGTAGCCGAGAAATAAGCAACTGGTCTACGGGCATTCCCATGGATTTGGACTAACACAGACAACGCGCAACCTTCTCTCTCACAACAGTAAAGAAAAAATGGTTTATTGTAATCAGGCATTCCCAATGCCGGAGCACGACACAGGTCCTCTCGCAGCTGTAGGAATGCCATCAAACAGTCTTTGTCCCATGGTACCGGATCGCTCACCTCCTTGTGTGTCAGTTTTTGCAAGGGCTTTGCTTTCAGTGAAAAGTTCACGATCCACTGTCGGCAATAACCCACCATCCCTAGGAACATCCTGACCTCTCTCTGTGTCTTAGGCGCATTCATTTTCATGATCGCCTCTATCCTGTCTGGTGACACCTTTCGTTTGCCTTTCTCTATTCTGTGTCCCAAGTACTGCACTTCTGTCAGGCAGTACTGCAATTTCCCCGGGGACACCTTGTGCCCATTGGCAGCTAGGTGATTTAACAAAGCAATGGAGTCCTCCCTGCAAGCTTCTTCTGTTTCTGACGCCACAAGGAGGTCGTCTATGTACTGGACCAGAACTGACTTCTGGGGCAGCACTAGACTTTCAAGATTTTTCTTCAAAAGCTGGTTAAAGATCGATGGGCTCTCTGTATACCCCTGAGGGATACGACACCATGTTAGGACGCGATTTTCCAGCTTAAATGCGAAAAGAAAATGGCTTTCTTCGTCCAGAGGGATCGAAAAGAAAGCCTGACAAAGATCGATCACAGTGAACCACTCAGCTTGGAATGGAATCTGAAACAGTATCACTGATGGATTCGGTACCACTGGACAACACGAAACGACTATGTTATTAATCTTTCGAAGGTCCTGTACTATCCGAAATTTCCCATTTGGTTTCTGCAGACCCATAATCGGGGAGTTGCATGGACTACCCACGATTTCTTTCAGTATTCCTTGTTTAATCATGGACTCAATCACGGGTTTTATGCCTGCAATCGTTTCTGGAGTCAATTTATATTGGGGTGTTCTTGGGAACTCAGCATGCGGTTTCACTACAATTTTCACTGGGTCCACCCCTTTTACCAATCCTATCTCTTCCCCAGTGAAATCCCATACTTCTGGTGCCACTGTCTCTCTCAAGTCCCAGGGGAGCTCATCTACTGTTAAAGTAGGATACAGCTCCACGCATATTCTTGAGTTTGCAACTTTGAAATCTGCATCGTCATCATTGGTCAATACCTCCACTCCCTGAGGTGTACAGTATATAGTACAATTCAATTTACACAACAGGTCTCTTCCTAGCAGACACACAGGACTTGAATCGCAAACTACAAACTGGTGCTCATCGCTGTACTTCCCTATTTTCACCTGTACCGGTTCTGTCAATTGGCTGGTTATTCTCCTGTTTGCGACCCCCACCACCTGTATGGTCTCTCCAGACATGGGCAGGTCTGGAACTGCAGCTGATCTGATCGTGGATCTAGTGGCTCCTGTGTCCACCAGAAATGTCGTAGGGCACCCTGCTACTTCTGCTTCCACATAGGGTCCCCTCTGGTCCACCTCCAATGCTGCCCCGAGGGTGCAGTCTTCTCTTTCCACTCTCTGTCCGGTTAATGGGTCCACATAATAGCACTCTTCCCCTTCTACAAACAGGGGCATTTGTCTATAGGTCTTACCCATAGACCCTACTCGAGGAGGTTGCGGGAACTGGGCTCGGGGAGGAGCCCCCCCCCCTTTGAGCACCTTTCCTTGGTATGGCGTCACCCCTCTTGTAGGCGCGCTCTGGACCTCTTCCTCCTCTATCTCTTGTTCTCCTATCTCTACATTGTAGGGGCACTCGCGTTTCCAATGCCCCACCTCGTTACACTGGTGGCACCTAGTCGTTTTCTTCAAGGCAGCTATATCTAATCTGGGTCTAAAGGTGGAACTCTCCTCATTGCCCTTGTTCTGACTGTACTGCTTCTTTCCTCCTGTACCTGTTCCTTGCTGCTGTTGCTGTTGTCCCCCCTTCCCTGCTGCCTGCATCTGTACCACCATCAACTTTTCTTTTAATTTCTTAGCCTTGGAGTCTATCTCATCACAACAGTACCTGGCATATCTCAGTATTTCGTCTAGGGGTTTACTTTGCCAACAAATCGAGTGTTGCTGAATCATTAAACTAATATCCGGTCTCAGTCCCAGGACGAACTTGGACACAAATTGCCCTATGTCTTTTGGATCCATTACATCCAAGCCGCTATACTGTTTAAACGCCTTCAGCAATCTCTCGTAATATTCGTGGACTGTCTCTTTGGGTTCCTGTCTTGTTCGGTCTATTCTGACCCAATCTATGTCTTGCATTGGCACTTTCTCTTTCAGCCAAGTCATCACTCTCTCGAATTTTGCCATCACAGTCTCAGACGGCCCATTAGTCTTAGCATCTCTCTCTGGCTCCGTTGTGGGCCACTCAGCGCTAACCTTGCATGCGGTCCACAGATCTCCTGGTACTACAATGTCAAACAGCGTGTTCAGATCTATCCATAGGACCTTTGAGATTTTTACAAATCTCTCCACTTGCTTGTACCACTCCACTGGGTTTTCCCGTAATTTGGGGAAGGAGGTGGTAAAAGCAGCTAAATCTCCCCTACTCCAAGGGACATGTACATAGTTCCCGTTTGCGACTTCACGCAAAGGGTAAGCTTCTATTCCCTGCTGTCCTCCTGGTGTCATACCAAGCGTGCTTCTCCTGCCGGTCCCTTTCTTGGACCACCTCTCTTCCCACTTATCTAGTGCCCTCCATGTCCTTATTCCAGTGATCAGTTCCCTTATGTGCGTTTTCAGCCCAATCGTTCTCCTCTCATCTAGGTCCCGATCTGTATAATGTAGCCTGTGGTTACCCTGTAATGCTTTGGTTCTTGACAAGTCCACCATATATTTGCCTGCTAGTTCGACTAACTTCTCATGGACTGCTCTCGCTTTTCGAGTAATGTCCTTTGCCATATACAGTATTTCATCCTGTTCATACATTTCCATTCTTTCTAAAGGCAGGGTACCATCTACCATATCATCCAGGTCTGACCTTAAACTGGCGACATCGAGTCTCTTGGCTTTTATCTCAGCTCGCAATACGTCTTTCGAAGGGGGCTCACTGGTCTCCCTACCATCCCAACTTCGAGCTCTACGTTTGGGCTCGGGAGAGTTAAAGGGTGCCCTCCCTTGCTCCCATCTCTCCAGGTCCCATGCTCGGCCATCCGATCTTGGAAGGTGATGGAACACGGGCCTGTTACCCCTACTCTTGCTCTGCCCACTCTCTTCTTCTTCTCTCCTCTCACCGCACACCTCTCTGTTATTTTCCCTCTGGTCGCTACTCTCTCTTTGCCTAGTATCGCTCAGTATCCGATACGATCCTTCCTGGTTCCCCATATTCCCTGGACTGCGCTCATTTCCGTCATCACAGGGACTATGGTGCGACCTCTCACAACTCCCATTCAGTTCTCTGGTGCCGGGCACACAGTGTGGACACTTAAAGCTGTTTCTGTACTCTTGCGCTCTCCTCTCCTCTTCACTGAGTATTGGGCGCGCCACCCCTCCACTCCCGGGGCCCCCGTTTTCCAGGTCTGTTCTATCTCCCCTCCGGGCCCAATGGGTGACTCCCCTACTCTCTCTCTCTCTACAGTCCCACTCCGGGCTGCTCTCCCCAGCCCCGCAGTGAGTCCGAGCTCGGCTGTCCTGACTTTCTCTTTCAGCTTCCGCAGCATTGATGCTCTTTTGAGCCTTCACTGCCTCATCCCACTGCTTCATGTACTCATTTAGCTCTTGAAAGGATTTTCGTCCAGATCCCCTCAGATCCATTGGCCATCTAGGGCCCCCAGGATCTCCTCCTGGGTCCCCTGCTGTGTGCATCGGGGTGCTCCACTCTCTCGGTATCGGCATCTGACTTGGGGAATTGATCGTATCGTTCCTTCTTGCCTTCTCTGCTCTTTCTCTGTCCTTCCGTACCCGTTCTTCCCCTCTTGCTCTCTCTTGGTCATATATCGATATTATAGGACCTATGGTAACAGGTACCTGTAGTGCATCTGGTAATGCGTAGGATGTGGCGCTTTCCGTTTCCGGCGCTCTTTGTACCACAAACCTCCCGACTACCTGTTGCACCTGACTAGGCTGGGACAGTTCTTTCTTTGCCTCAGGATCCCACTCTGAACTGGGAAGCGGTCTATGCTCTCCTGCATTGCCCCCCTTTTCTCCTTCCGTATGCTCGACCTCTCCCCCTGCTCTATTATACGGGGGTGGCCTGTCTGTCAGTAATCTGTTTATCAGGCTGTCCTCTGTTTCGCTCTCATCATCTTCTTCTAGGGGGCTTTTATTTACGGGTACCTCTAACACTGGGTACAGTTTATTTACTTCCAGGTTATGCACTCTCCATCTTTTAGCATCCGCATCCCACCTGGCATCCTGCACTGCCCTTACCGATCGTTTCACCCTTTCTTGTCGTCTGTTCATATTCTTTTCATGCGCTGCCCTAACCCATGCTTCAAGAGCTTCAAACTGGGTCGGTCTAGGCAAGGGTCTCATTGAGGTCATGACTGATTTTAATCGATGTAACACCTCTAATCTGAACGTCCCGTACTTCGGGAACGTCAGTTCCTCATTTCCTTCAGTAATCTTACTCCACTCTGATATCCAAAGGATCGTATGCAGCCCAACATTCACTGCCATATAACGAGCTGGCGTACCCTCCGGCGGGGCTTCTTCCCCTTCATACGATCCCCGCTTCTCTTTCTTAAACACCGCTTTCAGCCATTTAAAACACTTCATAATTATGCGCACAATATCCAGCTTCGCTACTCTGTTTACTTCCTGATGACAATCCACCAATCCTGTCGCGGCTTTGCTAGCTTGGCCTATCGCAGCGCGGTCTTTCTCCGGTCGGCCAATCACGTCGCGACCCTGTCTGACGTCACTTTTCTCCGCTTCGCAGCAGCACCCCTCCTTTCTCAACTCGTCTCCCGGTTATGCATGCGTCCCATTCATACACCGAAAAATGACTACTTCCGACCAAGCGGTCACTTCTCTCGACTGTACGTCCACAGTCTATATGTAATTGTCAACACAACTGACGAAATGTCTATCGTCTCTCTGATAGGTTGCTTACACACACAGTAACTTCCGACCAGCGTCCGTTACTCACGCACTCACTCTTACGTTCCCCCTATCTCGGTCTTTCGGGTGATCAATGGTACCTCATGACCCCCTTCACACTAGTTGACAATTACTCTGGGTGTCCGATACACCCGAACCACTTAAGCTCTCCTTGAACTTAAGATTTCCACCGGTTGCGCGCGCTCACAACCTGTTCCACAGTCACTCTACAGACATTCAACTCCGCCAGACATTACAACATAGATACAATACAAAACACCGCAATCTAACACGCATAACCCTTTATACTCACTCTCGACCGATACTGCTGCTTTTTCTGTCTCACGTCATCCGGATCTTCTTCGGCGGGCGGTTCTTCCGATCATCGATCTCTAGGGGCCTTGGGGTAAGCTAACCTGGCCTAGGTCACCGTCCTCAAGAAGGCAACCATCCTCTATAGCTACCAACTGAAAGGGCGAGATTTTGATCGATACCTTATATCTATTGATCCAAACCTCGATCTGGTCGACTGAACCTTTGTTGCCTGTCTTGGAGGAAGTAAGTGCCCCTCTCTGCAAGTTAGTTCACCCAATAAAGTACTCTGCTCCCAAAGATCACAAACAACTTCTAGCTTTCAAAAGTTTATTGTAAAGATATGATAAGCTGCAAATACAAGCATCTCAGAATGAGATTCACGAGATACACAGGTCCAATTACATACATGTGCTCTCGGAAAGCCCTCAGACGAGCAACAGAAATCACTAACACAAGTTCTAAGAATAATAAAGCTATCAGCATTGACGCATATCTCTCCTTCATTTAGGTTGGAGGAAAACGCACAGGTTAGGCTGTCCCTACCCTGCTCTAGATGGTATCCCTACTTAACCAAAACCCAACCTAACAAAGGTGTCAGCAGTGAATGACCCCCAAGGGAAGTCACTCACTCTAAGTCTCTTGGTGAAAACCTATAGTTCTCCAGTCATGACCCCTCTCTGCCTACCCATCAGCTCTCTAAAGGGTCCTCAGGCATCTGCTCTAACTCCACCCAGGGGTGCTGTCCCTAATACAAAACAGTCAACAACAATTGAGACGCCCCTTGCGAGACGCCCCTCACGTGGTGTAGCTTCTGGCTTTTTCCATGATGCTTTGTATTGGGCCTCATACGTTAGAGTTGACCTTGCTTCTCAGACTCTTCTCCGGCCCGCTGATACCCCTTAAACATTCCGGAACCCTCCTCCATGTCTGGGCCTTCTACTGAACAGACCTCTATTCATTCATTTATAATTGGATCCCCCCTTTCCTTGCAGACAGCTATCTGCAGCCAAGAACCCAACTCTCATAGACTTCCAAAAAGGCCTGCAACATTTCTTGGCCCAGACATGTACGTGTAAATCAATGTTAAACTAATTCAGGCCTACAATATTTCTCATCATGATTATAGCATTCAACTTCTTCATTAATTAAAGCATGTTAATACTCTTATTCTATTATTCAGTAAACATCTCTATAAATCATGGCCCATTTAATACAATGACCAAAACATTAATACAATCTGTGTCGTGAAAAGAAACATCTTCCCTTTTAGCTCTGGCTCTGAGGCCTACCACATTCTGCGTTTAACCACATACCATCTTACATTTTAACAGCTACACGACATGGATTCAGAAATAATCACATCTACTAAAATCATATAATGTCACACATTTCTGTATTAGTTCCACTTCTATTTAAATCTCTACATTAGCTATACATTCAGAATATAATTATAGATACTATTAGCACTCATGGCATTTCTCCTCATGATTTGTGCTTACTACAGGTAAGTGTGATGTACTCATACATTTAAGTCAGTTTGCGCTCTCTCATTATCAAGGGCCTATCGCCGCTTTAGCTGCACTTTTTTGCCGCTAAAGCAGCGATAATTGCATCTCACTATTAGCAACCTGCAGCAAACTGGCTTTAGCGTGAGTTTTTGCGCGATAGTGGCCCTTTTTTTATCTCAAAGCATGTAAGCGATATTTATCGCTAATTACATGCAAAGTAGGCGTTCCCGTGCAAAAAGGCGCGCAAACACCACTACTCCATATTATCACGGGGTTCCATGAAATTCTGAAGAGCCAAAAAACTGGCTCTAACAGCAGGTAGAGCCAGTTACTTAAGACCAGAAAATAGCTGGTCTTAAATGGTGATAAAACTTGGGCCCATATCTCTGCAGGTTTTGGCGCTGGCCAGCGCTGCAAGCAATGTTGCAGTGCTCCCCTGCGACAAAACTACAGTGCAGGAATGCGCACTATCAATAAGATAGTGCGCATACCTGTCCCCCAGTCATGAAAAGTGTTGTTGCGCTGCGACAAGACAGCGTTGCAACACGTCTCACTTCTTGCGACAACATGGATGCGCTGTAATCACTGACAGCACTCATGACGCAAGTAATGACAGATATATCAGGAATCCTGACGTATCTGCTGGCGCTAAAGTCAAGCATTGCTGCAGTGGTGTCACAACCAAGACGCAACTCCAGCAATACATGGGGCCATCCTATCCCTATGACACTGCCTCACCCTCACGCCTGCCATTAGGCAGGCGGATGGTACTGAGGCAGTGCTGTTCAAGAGGGGTGCCCTAATGTCGGCGAAGTTGGAGATCCATCTGTGGTGGTTGAGCGCTGCGGTGTCATCGTTTGGAAGCATTGGTGGAGTGTTGGTGCGGAGGGAGTTGACGAGATGTTCTTCTCTGGCCTTGATCCAGCTGCGAGGGGGTGCGATGATGGCGGTGGCGTCCGGTGGGCAAGGTGAAGACGTGATATTACCAATGATGGTCGGTCCAGGAGAGTCCGGTGTTGTGGCTGTAGTTGAAGTACCCGGTGGCGGAGGTGACGTGTTCGACCATGTGTCTTCCTATGTGGCCTGCTGAGGTGACTTGCTGCTTGCGTCTGATGTCCGTGACCCTCCCCAGGAGGGGGTGGTGCTCTGGTCACTGGGGTTGTCCAGGTGGAACTTGAGTACACAGAGTCGGATGCCGTTTGTGGATGGGAGACCCTGGGGTGCAATGAGGTCTACAATGGCATTGGAGAATGGGGAGCCTTGGCCCGGGGGGACCTGCACATGAAGGTGCCACAGAGGATGTTCTTGGGCTTGGTCCAGAAATCTGGGAGTTGACATGGTCCATGGTCACCCGTGGCACATTAGAGTGCGTTGTCATTCGGAGTGTGCCTCTGTAGGTGACGGCCATGCGTCCTCCTTGACGGTCGGAGTGCTCCTTGCGGGTGATACTGCAGCTGACAGTGATGGTGAAGAAGGGTATGTCCGGCATGGAGCAGAGGTTGGTCAAGGCAGGCGAGGTGGCATCCAGAGTTGATAGCGAGGAGGGTGCTGGTGTTGTAGCTGTGGAGTGTCCAAGAGGAATGCTCCTTGGTGCTGAGCCCGGTCCAGGGGCAGACGGTCGCAAACGGCATAGCCAATGGGTTGCCTTTGGCACGGGAGATGACCATTACAACGCAGGCAGTACATCGTTAACAACGCAACACCGACAACGTGGGTGCCTTAACATCGCATTTGATCACAACTCCTTGTGAGGTCAGTAATGGGATAAATTAAAGTTTCTCATGTGAGTATGGGTTTTGGGGTAAAATTTGAAAATTAATTTTTTTTGGCAGTAAAATATGAAAAATTGGGTGGTTTTTGGGGTAAAATATGAAAAATGGGTGAATTTTGGGCTAAAATGTGAAAAATGGGGTGAATTTTGGGCTAAAATATGAATGAAAAATGGTGTGTGCATTTGTCTCAAATTTGAATTTTGTGTGTGTTTTGGGGACTCAAAAAAGGAATTCCATGGTTCACAGTTTGGTTTTTGGGGTAAAGGTCAGTTTTGGGTTGCACTCACTGAAGTGGGAACATTGATCTTTATGTATCCGCTATGCAACACCCACACTACTGTTGCAATGTGCCTAGTATCAGTATGCATTGGAATGGAATGTGAGGTGATGACATGCGCCGCAACAACGTATGTGCCTTTGGCACACGAGTGGTACTGCCACTGTGTATGGGCGCACAGCTGCCAACATCGAGAAGTACGGGGGGCTGGACAGCTGTGAGGTGGGAAACGCCGGAAATAACACTGGATGGTGAGTGGACGCGGGGATGTGTGTGTGATCGCGTGTTGTTAAAAATGTATCAAGGGAAGTCTTACCTCGAAGGTGTAACCCGTGTCTTTGGAGCGCCTGCTCTCCTGTGTCTGCTTCCAGGAAAAGGAAGTAGGCAGCCAGACTCCCTCCCCTGAGGCAATCACAACGCTGCGATGCAGCTGTGGGATTGGTATTCGGCAACGGTACAAGTCATGCAGCCAGGGGCCGGAGGGGTGGCAATATTCTCCATGCAGGCTGTAATTCAGCCTGAATTGAGAACAGGGAAGTGCGCATGACTGCTGTGGGTGGCCTGAGTGGGCCGACCAAACAGTCATTACACACTTGAGTGGGCATGCCAATCTGCCCAAGCCCTGCTCTGTGTTTGGGCAGTCCTACCCACCCTCCCACTCCCTGAGGATACATAGCATGATTACATCAGTTATTCCTTGTTTTTAACTTTTGATGTTTTTTTTGGTTTCTAGGAGCCCGAACTTCCCGCTGCCCCTGTGGCCCGCACCCCTGTCCTCACACATTGCCACCTCCCAGCTGATCATTCCTCCCCCCTCTCCTACTAAATGGCAGAAGCTGCGCAGTTGCGCAGCGGACGTGCACCACTGGCATGCAGAAGGTGCACCTTATCCAAGCCCGTCTGCGACCGCGACCAGCGTCCGGAACACAGGATCTCAGGCCACGCACTGCTACAGCACAGCCAGCCCCCGGAAAAGTCAGAGACTTCCAACAGGCCTCACCAAACATGACCCATGGCCAGTTCTCCTGCCTCCAAAGCCTCCAGACCTTAACCACCACCCCGGAATCCAACACAGCCAATGCCAGCACCGGTGACACCCTAAGATGCATCCTCCTCAACGTCATGGAAATCTGTAACCTACTCAACTCTTTCGTCCTACAAAAACTTCTTCACAGAGACCTGGACCAACGCCTCCTCTGCCCCTGACATCAACACCGCCATCCCGGATGGATACAAGATCCAGAGGAAGGACCGCCCCAACCACCCAGGAGGGGACCACGCTATCGCCCACAAGAGCACCCTCCGCCTCAACACCTCCAGCGAAACCTTCCCCTCCGCCGAACACCTACACTTCCAGATCCAGACCAGCCTCAACTCCACACTCTGAGGAACCCTCGTCTACAGACCCCCCGGCTCCCAGACACCCTTCGCCACCACCATCACCGACTTCATCGCACCCCACACCATCGCCTCAATGAACAACATACTCACTGGAGACCTGAACTTCCACCTCGACAACCCCAGCGACCCCAACTCCACCATCCTTCGTGACAACCTCGCCAACAACGGACTTGAACAACTCGTCACCACACAGACCCACAGAGCAGGCAACACCCTCAACCCCATCTTTGTGACAGGAAACAACGTTCACTTCAGCCACACAACACAACCGCCATGGACCGACCACCACTGCGTATACTTCGCCGTTGACAAACACAATGCACCCAAACCAGCCCCACGCACACCACGGAGGAACTGGAGCAAGGTTACCGACGAGCAACTCAACTCCGCCCTCACCAGAGACAACCACACCTAGGCACCTGACACCAACATCGCAGCCAGAGAACTCCACACTTAAATCTCCAACTGCGCATACAAGCTCGCGCCGCTATGCAACCCCGACAAACAGCACATGCGGAAAGCCGCCTGGTTCACCACCGATCTCCAAGAAGCAAGACGCATCTGCAGACGCCTGGAGAAGGACTGGAGAAACACCAAGACACCCAAAATCTACACCACCTACAAGGACGCCATGACAGACTACCACAACCAAATCAGGACCACCAAGAGGGACGTCATCCATAACAAAATCCTCAACAACTCCATCAACTCCAAGCAATCCTTCAGTGTCATTCATGCAACAACCCACGCAGCGAAGCCACAGACCTCACCCCGTCCCAAGAACTCTGCGATAAACGAGGAACTTACTTCCTCCTGAAGTTAAAAAAACTCTACGATAACTTTGCAGAACATCCAGCAGATGCCATAGCCGCCCCCCGCCCCCAGACACACCAGCCAGCCCACCATCTCCACCTGAATGCCAGTCACAGCCGAAGACACCGCCGCAACAATGAAAGGCATCCACTCAGTGACTCCCACCGACTCCTGCCCTCCTCACATCTACCACAGAGCCGCGGCCGCCATCGCACACAAACTACAAGGCACCATCAACACCACCTTCAAAAGAGGCACCTACCCAGACGACTGGAAGCATGCATAAGTCTGGCCCCTGCTCAAAAAGTACACCAGACTGAATTATCTGTGGGTCTAACCAGTCACCTGGCGCATTAGGGCGTCCTAAACACAATAAAGTATATTGAACCTCTCACAGGGAAGCCCTATTTAAAGGACGGAATCCCATCACTCACCAAAGGTGACATGCTTAATCATCTGGGATCTCCTCCCGGCTGTAAATCCTAGTACAGCCAAGGGCTACAACCCCCTCACTATGAGGGAGGAGCTCAGGGATGTGTTCAATGTTCAAAGGATATACTAAAATCCACCAGATGAAGAGCTACAGTAGGTGATGGGTGCAGTGCTCAAAGAAAAAGCGTGAAAAAGTGTGCTAAAACAAACTACCAGGAGAAGAAAAAAGTTTAATGTGTATCTCGTGGTGTCAGGGTTGAAAACAGTGCTAGTGCAACTATAGTTGCAGTTATTTTTTTCAAACTGCGCTAGCACTGTGAGATGTTCAATATATAGGCTCAATATACTTTACTAGTGTTTAGGACACCCTAGGGTGCCAAGTGACTGTTTAGACCCACAGATCTGTTGTACGGTTTTCATAGGGAATACATCTGTGCAGTTCTTTAAACTTTCCCACGGACCCTCCAATCCCCGGTGGTGTATCCCTGCTCAAAAATCCCACAGCTGACCACTGGCCTCAAGAACTACCGGCCCATCTTGCTTCTCCCCTTCGCAGCCAAAGTTGCAGAGTAAACAGTCAACAGGGAACTGACATGATTCATTGAAGGCAATGCCATCCTCGACCCATCGTAATCTGGACTGCGAAGCAACCACAGCAATGAGGCCACCCTACACTCTGCCACAGACGACATCCGTACCCTCCTGGACCAAGGCCACTCCGCAGCCCTCTTCCTACTCGACCTTTCAGCAGCCTTCGACACCGTCTCCCAACGCACATTAGTCGCCAAACTACATGACGCCGGCATACAAGGAACAGCCCTAGACTGGATCCGATCATTCTTCACTGGAAGAAGCCAACGTATCAGACTGCCGCTCTTCCTCTCTGATCCCACGTAAATCGCCAGCGGAGTCCCACAGGGGTCAGCTCTGAGCCCAACCCTCATCAACATCTACATGGCCCCCTCGCTGCCATAGTCTGACAACACGGCCTCAACATCATATCCTATGCTAATGACACCCAGCTCACCCACTCCTTCACCAAAGACCCCAACACCGGTAGACTCAGCTTCCAGAAACGAATGCACGACATTGCAGTCTGGATGACCAACAGCTGCCTGAAGCTCAATGCCGAGAAGACAGAAGTCCTGGTCCTTGGAACCACCCCTTCTGCATGGGACAACAACTGGTGGCCCCCACCCTCGGAAGCCCACCTACCCTCTCGGACCACGCCAAAAACCTCGGCATCGTACTCAACTCATCCCACACCATGAACTGACAGGTCTATGCCGGCACCTCCAGCTGCTTCAACACCCTCTGCCTCCTCTGCAAGACCTTCAAATGGATCCCCACAGAGTCTAGGAAGACAGTCACCCATGCACTCATCACCAGCAGACTGTACTATGGAAAGGCACTCTACGCCGGCATTTATAAGTCCCTACTCCGCAAACTCCAGACATTAGAGAACACCGTCGCCAGACTCGTCCTCGGCATCCCCCAGCACAAACACATGAGCCAACACCTACATAGACTCCACTGGCTCCCCGTGGAGAAAAGCGTCACCTTCAAAATCCTCACTCATGCCTACACAACAACATAACCAAATACCTCAATGACAGAATCAACTTCCACGTACCCAAAAGAAACATCCGAACTTCCAAACTCACACTAGCCAAAAGCAAGCTCATCCACAGAGCCAGCGCAAGCGGAAGTTCTATCTCCCATATTGCATCCAAGATCTGAAATGTGCTACCGGCAGACATCAGAGGTGGCCCCTCCCTGAACACCTTCAGGAAGACCCTCAAGACCTGGGTCTTTGGCTAACAGTTCTGCACCCCCCACCCCTCAGCGCCTTGCTACACTCACGGATGAGTAGCGCGCTTACAATTCCCCTGATTAATCCATTGATTGAGTTATCATGTGATGATTGTTCCTCTTGCTTGAGGCGGTGGGGCAACCCTCTTCCGCCATAGCAGAAGAGCCGCACTGTGGGTGGGTCATCTACGTGTGTTAGGCTTGACCGACTCACCCCCCAGACCTCCTGCTGTCAGGGCTCATCGAGCGAGATCGCACTAACAGCTGACAAGAAGCAAAGACGGACAAAGAACTACATTTCCCGTCACTCCATCCGCGCTGACAATTGAACGCGCTGGCGAAGCACGCTCTCAGACGTTCCGTCGGCGGATCACTATCTCTAAAGATGTCACCTGGACAAGGACGCCGATTATTTCTGTTGTTCCCGCAGTACACGGTTGTACGGACGGGTAAGGGTGCGGATGCGCACCGACTTACTTCTCTCGTTGGTTTTCATTTGTATCCCGAAGCTTTCGCATCTCGTTTCTTGATTCCTCCCTTTGGCGAGATTCACAATTTCCTGGTGGTCTCATGCTGGAGGATAGACTTCCTAAGGCACATTTTCTGGGGCATTATTACTCACATTATGAGGCAATAGCGAGAGTTATATCCGCATGGCTATCTGGCATTGCCGCTTTCCTAAGGCACCTTCTCTGGGGGCATAATTATTCTCGTTATGAGGCAATAGTGAGAGAGATACCCGCGTGGCTAACTGGCATCCTCATTACTGGCGAAGTTTTCTTTTCACTGTTACTGTAACTCTGTTGAGCGCAAATAGGATGTTATTTTTGAGAGTGTGTTTCCCGGTCTTATGAGTTACGGAAGAGAACTATTATACGACGTTCTGGATGTACAGTTAATTTTGGCCACTGTATTATCTTTCATTTACAGGGAAGATCAGTTTGGGGTGTCCAGGGCTCAACTGTCAGAGTTTGGTAGGGGACAAGCATGATCCATTTGAAGGTATGCGCATGGTCATAATACATTCTAAAAGCATAGAGTGGGAGTAGTTGTTGATCCATTGTGTTATATATGGATACTAACTCTATATTTCTTCATGGTAGGATCTTGCTGGTACCTTGTGATCACCCTCATATCTCACCCCATTTAAGGCCATCATTATTTTTCTTTACAAGTATATATATGTATGTGAATATCCTTATTGTATGACGTTAAGTAATATAAGGATATAAGTAGGAGTTGAACCTCACAGTAAAACTGTTTTCCCTCTTTTGTTTATTCATAGGTCTCCCTCCCTGCTGTTCCTACACTTTCCTTCCCTCGCTTGACCATCCCACTAGTCCGAGAGGATTTATTCCATCCGGACTTTGGGGCTGTCGAGAGGTGGACCCCTTAGAGCTTCAACCTGATTCTGAGGATAACCTGGTGACTGTGACACCTGCGCTACGCGTCTCAACTTCTACTTACCTGGACATTGACACCGTGGTGCAATCCACTGCATTCTCTCCAAATCTGTGACTCAGCCAGCAGTGGCCTCAGCTAGGTGTGATTTCACTCGGCTGGGTACAGCAGTCGCCGCCTAGTACGTTGGTGGACCTCCCGATGCAGTTGATGCAGCAGGGGTCCCTTAGCCGTGAAGGTGCAGCACTCACGCCACAAAAGTTCACTGTAGCACAGGGGCCTTAGCCTCCACACCGTACGGCCAGCTCAACATCTTCCGGCCTGTGATGCATGGAGACGGCACACACCGTTGGTAATCCCCTCTGGGCACCCCTGTGTAGTGGTGGATTGTAGTATGTGATGCGGACCTCACTATGTTGGTGCTCTACCATTAACAGCTCCAAGGGTCGCAAGGAGGTCTTCTCACACAGGTCAGCAACGTGTCTCCATGCAACCCCCAGACTTCACCACCAGGTACGGGCGATCGTCGTGCATCAATGTCTCCCGCCACGGCTCATTGACTCCACAGCTCCTCCACATCCCGCTCCAGATGCAGGTCCAGTGAGGCATCCAGGTTCCAGATGCAGGTCCAGTGAGACGTCCAGGCTCCAGACACAGGTCCAGCAGAGCATCAAGGCTCTCCTCCTGGTCATCCTGGATGTTGGGTGGCTTGAGGGGGTTGTTGATATGTGCTGCACTTGGCCCTGGATGCTACAATCTGCATTTAACCTTTTTTTGGGCATCTTTTCTACGGGAGGTGGACTGATAGGCTATTTTTTTCTAAGTCCTCACTTGGTGCCTAGCGTGCATTTTTTTTGCGTATCGGCTTATCGCTAGGATTCTCCTACTAACGCAGGAATTTTTCTCGCCGTTTAGCTAATTTTATCACCGGATATTTGAGCCGATGAGGGAAGCTATCACCTGTTCGTGGCGTTTTGGTAATGCGCCGCTAACACGGCAATAGTTTCCTGCGGGACAACGATAAGGAAAAGAGCGTTAACTATGTTAAGCGATAATTGTCACCTTTTCTTGCTAATATCCCCCAAACTCTTTGGTCACATTGCAGTACGCAATCGTTACTGTCTTCTGACAACCACTAACAACCTTGCATGGCCTGGGTTTAGGATAACAGTTTAGGATCATTCCCTCAACCTCTGGGACCTTACACACTATACTTTCTCGGATCGAGACAAGACTATGCTTTCAACTTTGTGAGTGCTTTACAAACATGCACTGTGAGCTTGTCTCCATGTCATATGTTATGACTATCGAGAGCACCTTCACCCAATGTCACAACAGTGCCACTAGGCCAAGAAATAGACAAATGGATGAATGCTTTGCTACTCAAAATGAATGTACTATAAATTAAAACTGATAAACATAAAATAAGGTTGTTTACCTAAATGAACATATTGACTTTTTACAGTCGTAACACAATGATTTCCGTTTCTTAATTGCAAAAAGATAATGCAAAGACTGGAATGAGATGTAGCAATTTTTCATCAACAATGGAAATTATTAACCATAGGAGTCGGCTAAAAGTTTAAAATGTTTCTCTACTTGCGATGGAGGAGCTAAGGGTAAAAAGTGTGATTGTTATTTATCTGTTGAGCATCTAGCTACCATTTTAATATGGGAAGCAGCTTTAGAATGGTTGTTTTGAAGATATGCCTTCTCTGGCAGTGCTGTAAGGCAAGTTGATACCCCCTCAACCGAAGAATTTGATGAGAGGCATCTAAGACTCCCATATCACACAGACATTCATTGTTCTTGGGCTCGAAGGGTTCCTCCAGGCGGGGTGGGGCAGCTGAAGGGTTGGCGGCCCTTTGTGCCACACAGGTGCTGCAGGAGCCTACATTACGGCCCGGTCCCCTGCTGCTCTTGGACACTCATAGGAACATAAGGAATGCATGCATACACTGGTGAATACTTACGTTCACATGTGTACACATACCCAATCACGTGCCTTCCATGATAGTTCTAGATTCGGGGCTCTTAGTCTACTCCACCCTCTTAGTTCTGTTGTGAAATACTTTTTATAATCAGCAGGTGGATGTGGCAGCAGCATCCCAGAATCCATGGGTACCATACAGGCAGCTTTATCATTCATTGCATGTTTCATGTCTGTGGGGGTGAGCCTGACTTTGCGTTCATATGTGAGGCTGAAATCCACAGCAGTGTCAAGTAGCATTTACCAGGTCATTGAAAGGGTATCACATCAAAGTTGTACAGGGGAAGACTGGTCTATAGGGCAACCAGGCAGAGCCCGACGGACTGGTCTGACAGGTGTGGACCGGTGTTTTGATTGTTTTGGGCCTGTTTTGCGGACTGCTGGGCCGTTTTTTTATGATGATGTTACTGATGTTAAAACAAACTGTTAGACCTGGCACCTTGGCGTGAGTCTCCCTTCCATTTTTTCTGATGTGCCTCAGATGTTTTGCTGGTATTCGATGCTCAGGGCACTGCGCCACGGCCGATCCGTGCCGCAGTGCAAGTGCTCCCAATGTAAAATGTGTCTGTAATTGATTTCCACGATTGGCTTATTTGGTTTACTGTCAGTCCCCAGTAAAGTGCACGAGGAGTGCCGGGGCTTGTAGATACAAATGCTGCTAGTGGGCCTGCAGCGCTGGTAGCGCCACCCACAGAAGCGGCCTCGTAAGATGTGTCTCGGGTCCGCCATTGCAGACCCCTCGTACGGTGTCGTACTGTCACGCTGACTGCGCAAGTGCCCACACTTGCCAGTCCCTGAAACTTCCCTAACCTTCATATCAGTCACCCCTATGGTAGGCCTACGGGCAGGGTGCATTGTAAGGGTAAAGTAGGACAAGCCTAGAGTGTGGCATGTCATAGTAGTGAATTACCGCCCTTTTCGTTCTTCACTATTGAAGGGCTACCTGTTCTGTTAGGCCAAGATGAGCTGCCGGAACTATTACACGCTATAGTCCCGGCAGGCTCAGGGAACCCGGTAGCACGTCGAGTTTAGTATGCCTGGACTCAGAATAATAAAATACTTCCTTTAGCAAGGTTTATTTTAATATCCTGGGTTTGCAAATGCTACTTTTTGAAAGTTAGCTTTTGCTGGCCTAACCGTTTCAGCCCGCCTCTGCCAGGATGTGTATCTGCTGTCTGGGTTTGTGTGAGTGACAGGGCTGGGAGATTCCCGGGGACAGTCTGGGGTTCCAGGTGGTGAATAGGGTGCTTACTCCAGGATGGGTGGGCGGAGTAGTCCTTGACTCTGAATAGGGTTGTGCTCCACCACCACAATGCTGGCTCCACCTCCTGCGGAGCGTCTGATGTCCCTGCCCTGCGCCCTGAAAGAAGACGGCAGCGTCCTGTCAACAGAGTACTCCAAAACCGGGTTGAACTAGGCTCAGACCCCCTGGCCTGCAAAGACAAAAGAAACGCAGTATAAACATAGGAGCTCCGCTCCTTACAAATCAGATCATGTTTGGACCACTGACTAGAAGGACCAAGAGAAGCTGAAGGACGGAAACCAGTCTGTATCCTGTAAGACTGGCCTGCAGTGGTGCCTTGCTGAGAACGGAGAGGAAAGGACCAGAGAGGACTTTGTAGACTTGTGCCTGAAACGATCTCCAAGGGCTTGATCGAGAGCTTGCCCCCTGAACGGAACCCCAGGACCATTGGGTTCTATTCTGCCTGTGCCCGTCTGCTGTTGGGCCTTAGTTCTTATTCCCTCGCCAGAGTTGTGACTCGGGTGCCTTCGCCCCTCCCAAGGTCGTGACAGCTCGGAGCCTGGTTGCCCCGCCGCAGAGAGCCCCGCTCATCCTTGAGCCGCTCTTCGCTTCAGTGCCGGGCCGTCGGCTCTCCTGTCACCTCGCCTGTTAACGGAGCACGTTGTGCGCCTCTCATCTTCTCCTGCCGGAATCTGCACGGAGCGCATTCCATAGCCTCGGACGGTCCGTACGTCGTAACGTCTCGCTTTGCCCCCCCTGCATACCAAGGCTCGTGCCGCACCTCCAGAAAGGCCTCCCCGTACAGTGGTACCGGAAGCCTGGTGCTGCACCCGTCTGCCCGAGAACGTGACGCCCCTCACAGATCCACGAGTATGACCCGGCGTGCTAAGAAGTAGTACGTCCCGCAGGCCTGAACGGCGCCTCGCCCCGTGAGCTGCATCGACCCCGGATCGCCGCAACCCTCCACCGTCCTGCTCCCCCGCCTCGCACCTCGAGGGGGATCAAGCCGCAGAGATCCTCTGGAGAACCGTCGGCCTCGTCCCGGGTCCGCCCTCACCAGTAGTCGCGCCTGAAACGCCTCGTACTTCCACAAGCAAGGTACACTTGAACTCCGTCCCGAGTTCATACCGGATCCAGGGTCCGCAACGTTCTTATTTCCCTGTCATCGTACCTTGCTGAACAACGAACAGTTAAAGACTAATTGCCTATTGTAATCTGGTGGCCTCAAATCGCTAAACGTTATATGGTCTTGTGATAATCCTGCTTTTGAATATATCTTTTATATAAAGTATACGTATTTTTGATACAACCATACGACTAGTGTCCAAATGCTTAACTTACTATCGCCCTGAGGATTAGCCTTGTCTGCTCGCGCCACACTACCTAGAGGGTGAGCAGGGGTTATTCGAAGGAGTAGTTCCCTTGCCCTGACTGGAAGTGAGGGTCCCTGCTTGTCACAAGTGCATACCTGTGCCAACCAGAGACCTTCCGTTCCAACATTGGAGGCAGCGGCGAGGATTTCGGATTTGCATTTATGATTCGTGTACAGTGAATTACTGACCACCACGTAGTGAGAGCAGACCTATAACAAAGCCACAGATTTACATTCTTGTCGAGAGATCTCCAATCTCCAAACCATGCCTGGTTCACTCCCCGAAAGAGCACCCTCTGTCATCTCTGGATTCGATGATGTTGACTGGGAAGGGCTTAACAAATTTAAAGCCGATCAATTGAAAGCCCTCTGCGTAAAGTTCTGAGTCGCCCACTCCGCGTGCAAAACCAGAATCCAGACCCTCAAGGCACTGAGAGCCTGGAAAGAGTTGAGAGAGACAGTAAATCAGGTGGCAGTAGATCCACCAGATAGCCTTGTCGAGGTGCACGGAGGCCCGTCTTCAGAAGAGCTGGCGGACAGGGCCGCAACCAGAGCGCATGAAGTGGAAATGGCCAGATTGAAAGGACAGATGGTTATGGCGGAGAAGAAACTCCAGCTAGAGCATGAAATATGCATCAAAGAAATGGAGTTGAAAGCAAAGAGCTTGGACGCAGCTCCTGGTGGCAGCACAACGCCAGCCCAGGTAGAGTCAAGGGTCTACGTACCGAAGATGTGGTTAAGAAGTATTTTAAGGGGGATGACATAGGGCAGTGGTTTTGGGCCTACGACGTAGCCATGTCCTCCCACCGGGTCCCTGAGCGAGATTGGGGAGCGGGGTTGTGGGGACGGTTCCTGACCGAGGGGCGGGATACCCTGCTAGACCTTCCCTCTGAAGAGTCCAACTCCTACCAGCACATGAAAGATGCCCTGATGAATCAATTTGGGTTAACCCCTGAAATGTACAAACAGCAGTTTAGGAATTGTGTGAAGATTCAAGGGGGTACGTATGTGACCTTTTTCTGCAGAGCGCTGGATGGTTGGGTGAAGGGCAGTAAGGTAAATGATTTCCAAGGCTGCTTGATTTAATGGCATGGGAGCACTTGTCGCTTAATTGTTTTCCTGAGTTACGCCAGCACCTGATCGATAGCAAGCTGTCCAACCCGAGGAAACTTGCTGAGGAAGCGGACCGCTGGCTCAGCACCAGGGTCCACAAGGGTCCAGTGGGAGACTCAGCCAAAGGTGGGCAGGGTCCCCAGCAGAAGAGTGGGGGGGGCAAGGGAAAACAGAGAGGGTTCCACAAAGGCCCCCAAAGTAATCCCCAAGGGAACCAAGGGAAAGGTTCTCAGCCTCCTCCACCCCCGAAACTGACCGGGGCCCCGACAGGTAAACCTGTTCAAAGAAGGCCCATCACCTGCTTTAGGTGTGGCGACCTGGGTCACGTTGCCTCTGACCCTAAGTGTCGCTTGTTCGCAAAATCCGCACCCACTGGTGCTCCACCCCGGCAAATAGCTAGTGTTAATTTTGGGGAGGAAGTAGCCGTCCAAATGGGTGGGGATCCCGTACAGATGACCCTAGTCTCGCTAGGAGACAGTGAGATGGTCCCCGAGAACTACCTACCCAGTAACACTAAGAAATATGGGCAGGTAGTGACCATCAACGGTAAGAAGGCGGAGGCTCTTCGAGATACAGGAGCCAGTGTGACTGCAGTGAGGCAGCACCTGGTGTCTCAAGAGCAGGTGGTATCGCACGCCTACTGTAGGGTTGTCAATGCTGACAATTCTGAGAGCCAGTGTCCGATGGCTCAGGTTCCCTTTGAGTGGGGGGGGGGGGGGTCTCTGGTACTCTGCAAGTCGCTGTGAGGACCTCCATGCCTGTAGATTGTCTGCTAGGGAACGATTTGGAGAACTCCCCTTGGGGAAAGGTGGAGAAAACGACTCATCTGCGGATGGTGGGACTACCCGACTGGGCGTGCGTGACCACGCGGTCCATGGCAGCCAGTAGGGGAGTTGAAGAAGTCCTTGAGCCTGAAGGAGAGGCCCAGGAACCGGCCTTAGAGAGAGGGCACGGGAGGCGCAGACAGCCGGCCCCCGAAGTTCCCACGCCCCAGGAGGAAGCAGACCTCGAGGGGGATGCCCTGGAACCTACCGGGGAACAGATCGCCGAACTGGGAGACCTGCCTGAGCTGACCCATTGGCAGTAAGAAGGAGGCCCCTCCAGGGAGGAATTCTGCAAGGAGCAGAAAGAAGTCCCTTCTCTCGTGGGTATGCGGCAGCAGGCTGCAGACCAGGCCAATGGTGTTCAGTCCGGAAAACACTTGGTCTACTGGGAGAACGATCTCCTGTATTCAGAGCCTAAGGCTGCTGAACCTGGGTCAGCCCGTGCGCTGGTGGTACCCCAGAAGTTCAGAGCCTTCCTACTGGGTTTGGCTCACGATGTGCCTTTAGCAGGACATTTGGGGATGGACAAGACCTATGACAGGCTTGTCACCCACTTTTATTGGCCCCAAATGCACAGGAGCTCAGATGCTCACTGTAGGACCTGCCAAACTTGCCAGGCAAGTGGTAAGTGCGGAGGGAAGAACAAGGCTCCCCTTCAACCATTCCCCGTCGTCAGTACCCCATTCCAGCGAGAGGGAATTGACATTGTGGGGCCTCTGGACCCCAAGACAGCCATGGGCAACAGGTTCATCCTGGTCTTGGTGGACCATGCCACCCGGTACCCTGAAGCCATCCCTCTGAGGACAGTGACGGCCCCCGTGGCGGGACGAGCACTGATGGGAATTTTCTCACGAGTGGGATTCCCTCTAGAGGTGGTGTCTTACAGGGGTGCCAATTTCATATCGAAATATATGAAGTCCCTCTGGCAAGAGTGTGGTGTAATGTACAAATTCACCACCCCTTACCACCCCCAAGGAAACGGGTTGGTTGAACGATTCAACCGAACCTTGAAAGGCATGATCATGGGCCTAGAAGGACCAATGAGGCGTAAGTGGGACGTCCTCTTACCATGCCTACTGTTTGCATACCGAGAGGTGCCGCAGAAGTCGCTCGGGTTCAGTCCCTTCGAGCTTCTGTACGGTCACCCGGTCCGAGGACCTCTGAGTCTCGTTAGGGAAGGCTGGGAGCAATCTCCCAGGAAACCTCCCCCGAATGTATACAGTTACATGCTGGCCTTCCGAAACCACACCAGGCGATTCAGGCAACTTGCTGAGGCAAACCTGGAAGCCAGCCAGGAAGAGATGGAGCGGTGGTACGACCAGAATGCCACTCTGGTGGAGCTTCAACCTGGACAAAAGGTGTGGGTCTTGGCCCCAGTGGAGCCTTGTGCACTTCAGAATAAGTGGACGGGTCCATTTGAGGTTGTGGAGCGCAAGAGTCCTGTCACCTACCTGGTGAACTTGCAAACTCCCAGGAACCCTTTGAGTGTCCTACATGTTAACCGCCTTAAGCCCCACTTGGAGCGGTCCGAAGTGGACATGCTGTTGCCAACCGATGACGGAATGGAGGAGGAGACCGAGCCTCTTCCAGACCTCTTGGTGGCCTCCGAGCGAGATGGGTCAGTGGATGGAGTTAACCTCTCACCCTCCCTGACCCCTGAGCAGCAGAGTGATTGCCGCCAGCTGCTGGGGCAATTCTCTGACTTGTTCTCCCTGGTTCCGGGTGTCAGAGATTGGTGCGTCCATGATGTGGACACGGGAGACAGTTTGCCGGTAAAGCACAAGGCTTACCGCGTGACTGACAGGGTACGAGCCTGCATCAAGGAGGAAGTCTCGAAGATGTTTGCTCTTGGGGTGATTGAGTCCTCCAGCAGTCCTTAGGCCAGCCCAGTGGTCTTGGTCCCGAAGGCTGCGACGCCGGGAGCCACACCCGAACTACGGTTCTGTGTGGACTATCGAGGACTCAATTCCGTCACGAAGACGGACGCGCACCCCATCCCCAGAGCTGATGAGCTCATCGATCGGTTGGGGGCTGCACGGTATCTCAGCACGTTTGACTTAACGTCTGGGTACTGGCAGATCGCCTTAACTGACGGGGCCAAAGAGAGGTCAGCGTTTTCAACCCCAGATGGGCACTACTAATTCCGGGTCATGCCATTTGGGATGAAAAACGCCCCTGCCACCTTCCAGAGGTTGGTCAACCAGGTGTTGGTTGGACAGGACGCGTTCAGTGCCGCCTACCTGGACAACATCGCAGTGTTCAGCGGTACGTGGGAAGAACACTTGCGACATCTTTGGGAAGTGTTGGCGGCGCTGCGCAAGGCAGGCCTCACGATCAAGGCAAGCAAGTGCCAGATCGGGCAGGGTTCGGTGGTGTATTTGGGACACCAAGTTGGGAGCGGCCAGGTGGCACCCCTTCAACCCAAAATTCAGACCATCCTGGCTTGGGAAACCCCCAAGAACCAAACGGAGGTGAGGGCCTTCCTCGGACTCACCGGGTACTACAGGAGGTTCGTCAAGGAATACGGCACCATCGCTGCCCCCTTGACAGAGCTGACTTCGAAGAAGCAGCCCCGGAAAGTGATCTGGACTGACGCCGGTCAGGTAGCATTCGACACCCTGAAGGCGGCCATGTGCACGGCGCCGTGCTCCTGGCTCCTGATTTCTCCAAAGAGTTCTTAGTGCAGACAGATGCTTCAGAGCATGGGATAGGGGCTGTCCTTTCACAGACGACTGAGGAGGGCTGGGATCAACCTGTGGCCTTCATCAGTCGGAGGTTACTTCCACGGGAACAGAAGTGGAGTGCGATCGAGAGAGAAGCTTTTGCTGTGGTCTGGGCCCTGAAGAAGCTAAGACCCTACTTGTTTGGGTCTCACTTCCGAGTTCAGACAGACCACAGGAGCCTCAGATGGTTGATGCAGATGAGGGGTGAGAACCCGAAACTGTTGAGGTGGTCCATTTCTCTACAGAGTATGGACTTCACGGTGGAACACCACCCTGGCATAGACCACGCCAATGCTGACGGTCTGTCAAGGTTTTTCCGCCTTAGTGATGAGGAACTCCCTGGGGAAGGGTAGTTCTCCTCACGTTTCAGCTGGAGGGGACACGTGTTAGACCTGGCACCTTGGCGTGAGTCTCCCTTCCACTTTTTGCTGATGTGCCTCAGATGTTTTGCTGGTATTCGATGCTCAGGGCACTGCGCCACGGCCGATCCGTGCCGCAGTGCAAGTGCTCCCAATGTAAAATGTGTATGTAATTGATTTCCACGATTGGCTTATTTGGTTTACTGTCAGTCCCCAGTAAAGTGCACGAGGAGTGCCGGGGCTTGTAGATACAAATGCTGCTAGTGGGCCTGCAGCGCTGGTTGCGCCACCCCCAGAAGCGGCCTCGTAAGACGTGTCTCGGGTCCGCCATCGCAGACCCCGCGTACGGTGTCGTACTGTCACGCTGACTGCGCAAGTGCCAACACTTGACAGTCCCTGAACCTTCCCTAACCTTCATATCAGTCATCCCTATGGTAGGCCTACGGGCAGGGTGCATTGTAAGCGTAAGGTAGGACAAGCCTAGAGTGTGGCATGTCCTAGTAGTGAATTAACGCCCTCTTCGTTCTTCACTATTGAAGGGCTACCTGTTCTCTTAGGCCAAGATGAACTGCCGGAACTATTACATGCTATAGTCCCGGCAGGCTCAGGGAACACGGTAGCACGTCGAGTTTAGTATGCCTGGACTCAGAATAATAAAATTCTTCCTTTAGCAAGGTTTATTTTAATATCCTGGGTTTGCAAATGCTACATTTAGAAAGTTAGCCTTTGCTGGCCTAACCGTTTCAGCCCGCCTCTGCCAGGATGTGTATCTGCTGTCTGGGTTTGTGTGAGTGACAGGGCTGGGAGATTCCCAGGGACAGTCTGGGGCTCCAGGTGGTGAATAGGGTGCTTACTCCAGGATGGGTGGGCGGAGTAGTCCTTGACTCTGAATAGGGTTGTGCTCCACCACCACAATGCTGGCTCCACCTCCTGTGGAGCGTCTGATGTCCCTGCCCTGCGCCCTGAAAGAAGACGGCAGCGTCCTGTCAACAGAGTACTCCAAAACCGGGTTGAACTAGGCTCAGACCCCCTGACCTGCAAAGACAAAAGAAAAGCAGTATAAATATAGGAGCTCCGCTCCTTACAAATCAGATCCTGTTTTGACCACGACGAACCTCTGCCTGACTAGAAGGACCATGAGAAGCTGAAGGACGGAAACCAGTCTGTATCCTGTAAGACTGGCCTGCAGTGGTGCCTTACTGAGAACAGAGAGGAAAGGACCAGAGAGGACTTTGTAGACTTGTGCTGAAATGATCTCCAAGGGCTTGATCGAGAGCTTGCCCCCTGAACGGAACCCCAGGACCATTGGGTTCTATTCTGCTTGTGCCCGTCTGCTGTTGGGCCTTAGTTCTTATTCCCTCGCCAGAGTTGTGACTCGGGTGCCTTCGCCCCTCCCAAGGTCGTGACAGCTCGGAGCCTGGTCGCCCCACCGCAGAGAGCCGCGCTCATCCCTGAGCCACTCTTCGCTTCAGTGCCGGGCCGCCCGCTCTCGTGTCACCTCGCCTGTTAACAGAGCGCATTGTGCGCCTCTCATCTTCTCCCGCCGGAATCTGCACGGAGCGCATTACATAGCCTCGGACGGTCCGTACGTCGTAACGTACCCGACTGTCTCGCTTTGCCCCCCCTGCATACCAAGGCTCGTTCCGCACCACCAGAAAGGCCTCCCCGTACAGTGGTACCGGAAGCCTGGTGCTGCACCCGTCAGCCCGAGAACGCGACGCCCCTCACAGATCCACGAGTATGATCCGGCGTGCTAAGAAGTGGTACGTCCCGCAGGCCTGAACGGTGCCTCGCCCCGTTGCTGCATCGACCCCAGATCGCCGCAACCCTCCACAGTCCTGCTCCCCCGCCTCGCACCTCGAGGGGGGATCGAGCCGGAGAGATCCTCTGGAGAACCGTCGGCCTCGTCCTGGGTCCGCCCTCACCAGTAGCCGCGCCTTAAATGCCTCGGACTTCCACAAGCAAGGTACACTTGAACTCCGTCTCGAGTTCATACCGGATCCAGGGTCCGCAGCGTTCTTATTTCCCTGTCATCGTACCTTGCTGAACAACGGACAGTTAAAGACTAATTGCCTATTGTAATCTGGTGGCCTCAAATCGCTAAACGTTATATGGTCTTGTGATAATCCTGCTTTTGAATATACCTTTTATATAAAGTATACGTATTTTTGATACAACCATACGACTGGTGTCCATTTGTGGTGGGTCAGTGGGTTTACTGTGCGTGATCATAAATGCTTAACTTACTATCGCCCTGAGGATTAGCCTTGTCTGCTCGCGCCACACTACCTAGAGGGTGAGCAGGGGTTATTCGAAGGAGTAGTTCCCTTGCTCTGACTGGAAGTGAGGGTCCCTGCTTGTCACAAGTGCATACCTGTGCCAACCAGAGACCTCCGGTTCCAACAAAACATTGCCTGCAGCAAGCACAAACCCACCCCTTGCAAAACCCTTATGCAGCGTGTTTTACAAGTTCGAATCTGTTCTAGTTGTTAAACACGGTCACGTTTTTAGTTCACCAATATGGGCCACTTTTAATTTAGTGCCTGGGCCTATGTTCGATCTCACTTCGAACCTGAAGCTATCAGCTTGAGGTTGTGTGAGGGAGGTTTAATAGGTACCACATGCTATACAACTTATTACAACTCATGTCAGACATTGTTATGGGAATGCTTTGACAAATGATGCGCTGTCTCTCATCACCATTCGTCCACAGGTTTACAAACTCCTCGAAGAAGCTCTGGCTTGTGGCTGTCACCTTAATCACTCAAGTGAACACATGTTCGTTCAAGGCAACATCTCAGTATAGACGTACAGCACAGTATCCAACATTACATGCAGTTCCAGTCTCACGCAAGTAATGCAAAGACTTGTTCTGCAACTTGCCCCTACCACATGTGCCCCTGTCACTCAGCACGCTCCCCATCTCTGTTAAACTGCGTTGTTTTGATACATGTCTCATATTTCTTCTGGGAGAACTGAAATACAATCGTGTCTTACAGCACTAATATTTTGTCAATATGCCTGTCTTATTTCATTCTTCCCTCGCCCCGGTCAGCTGCATCAGGATGTGGATTCTGTTTGAAGGAAGATGGACTGGTCTTGCAAACTTTTCCTAACATCAGTAAGACGGTCTGGGGGATATTATCAAGAAAAGGCGATAATTATCGCTAACAGCAGTTAGTGCACCTTTTCTTATTGCTGTCCCGCCATTTTTATTGATGGACTTTTGACCCGAGAGGGGAGCTATCGCCTGTTAGCAGTGTGCTGGCAATACGCCGCTAACACGGCAATAGTTTCCCACGGTAGACAGCGATAAGAAAAGGAGCGCTAACTGTGGTTAGCAATACTTATTGCCTTTTCTTGCTAATATCCCCCTATGTATTTAAAAAAAGCTGGCACCCCTGAGCCCCACCAGTGACCTTAACACCGGTCGTCCAAAACCCGAAGGTGCCAGTTTCTACTGCAGTTTCCTTCATCTGCCTGCTGTAACCTGGAAGAGCTGTCTGTGTCCTGCTGCCTGCCTGTCTTGTTGCCTCCTTCTCCTGCTGCTTTGAAAGGGGTGTCACTGTTTTGTTTCCTTATGGGAGTGTTTCCAGAACATGCAAATTCCCACAGCAGTGACTAGTTCCTGCCTCCTTCTGTTTTTCATCTGGCCAGTGATCTACTCTACCTCCGTAACGGTGAAGACCCGCTGTTCCTGCTTCTGACCACACCCAGCCGTGCCAGATCGAACCCAGCTGCCTCAGCTTTTTATTTCCTTCGTGCCACCCTGACCTGCCGCTACTGTAGAGCAACATATCAGCCCTACTGGTCCTGCTTCGCCGCATCTACTCATTGGCACTTCAGTCAGCTGGATTTCATGGATTGATATGGTATTTTTTTTTTTTTAATATTTTGGGAGGCAGTTTTGTTCACATATATTAAATCGCTGTGCATGAAGCTTTCTGACATTTAAAATGTATCTGGTAACTCACTTACCAGTAACTGCCACTACGCTTCTGTTGTTTTAGCGCGATCTCTGCCTTCGGCTAGCGCAGTGTTCTTATCCTTGTTAACTCTGCAGTCATGTCCTTGCTTTTTTTTTTTTTTACTTTATTTATCATTTTGAAAATAAAAAAAAAACAATGATGCATCACGTGTTACATATCTAATCAGATAGATAATGGCGGAGTGGAAAGCACGCATATAAATCACAGAGTAAAGCATGATACATAAGTCGGGATGCTATAAAACAATGAGCTGTACAAACGGTGCAATATGTGAATTACAATGCAAAGAAAAATGGCAATGGAGAAGAAGAAAAAAAAATGCGTATGAAACCATTACTAAAATTATAGCATTGACGTGGTAATGTGACATTCAGTTCCACAAAAAAAGGACAATCATGATCAGAAAATCAAACGAATAAAGCTCCAATACAGATCATTTGGAAATTGCAAGGCACATTAACCCTCAGGAACTATGTGATTGTCTGGTTGGGACTGTCGGTCAACAATAATCTTGGTGATATATGATCGATACGGCCCCCAAATGTCAACAGGTCGGGACGCACTGGGGACCTGCGTAGAGTACTCCACACAATTAGCATTGCAAAAGGCCATGCTCCCAAGCCACGATTTCAATCTCGGAGGACGCCTCTCACACCATAGTAATACGACTTCCCTTTTCGCCAATAGGAACCCCAGTGCAGCAAGTTTTCTAACAGCGCGTGGGAAATTGGAAACATAGCCCAGTAACGCAATTTCTGGAGTGGGGACCAGGTTCATGCCTAAGATGTCGCTGAGCGTGTGGTGTACCTGGGACCAATAGTCAAGAGGAAGAGGACAGGTCCATGAGAGGTGGGCAAAATCGGCAAAGGGGGCCTTGCACTTGGGGCAGTGGTGTGGGCGACTAGGGTCTATTCTGTGTGAGCTTGTTGGGGTGTGATACAGCCTATGGAGAAATTTAAAATGGACAAGTTTGTCCCTGCTGTTCAGGGAGACTTTTTTCGTGGCTCTGCAGCACTGTTCCCAGTGTATGTCTGAGATGGGTTTCCCCAGATCCTCCTTCCACGCGGTACGAACTTTAGCGTCCGAAACGGGGATTGAGAGACAGCATAATTTGTATAGTTTAGAAACCAAGTGTGCCCCCGATGGGTGCTGGATGAGAAGCGTAAGTGGGCGACCCGGGTCAGGAGCCAATGGAAATGTAGGCAACGACGCTCGCAACATGGATCGCAACCTAGTCAAAACAAAGGAGTCCATAAACGATCGTTCAGTGAAGCGGGGGTCCTCCGATATGGAAAAGGCGTGACCCTCAGGAAAGAGATCACCAATAGTGTGTATGCGGAATTTAGTCAATGTGTTTTTGACAACCAATTCCCCGGTGATCGAGAACCAAGAGGCGTTGGGCAAAGGAAGGGCAGGTGAATACAACTGGTCAAGACCAATAAGTCTACTCAGTCTGTCCCAGGCCCAGCAAGTCGACGAGACAGTCTGTATGTCTTGCGGGTCACGAGGGAAGCCCCTAGGAAGCACATTAGAGAGGAGTCCAGGAAGGACCAAATCAGCTTCAGGTTTCAAATACAGAATGCGAGCATCTGGGTGGAACCAAGGGTACGCGTAGGAACATTGTGCGATTAAAAAATAAAGATAAAAATTGGGGACGCCGAATCCACCTCTTTCATATGGAAGAGTCATGATACGCCAGGTGACACGTAGACTTTTGTCGCGCCAAACCAAGCGCAACAGCAAAGTGTGTAATTGGGAAAAAAAGACTTTGGTGAGAGGTATCGGGATGTTACTAAAAAGATATAAAAAACGAGGGAGGACAATCATTTTAATTATGGCGATACGTTCTGCCATGGATAAGGGGAGGCGTATCCATCTCTCAACCTGACTTTCCAGCCAACTAACCGCACTACCATAATTTGATCTAATCATGGCTGCGGTGTCCAGATGAATATGAACGCCCAAATATTTGACGGAATCATTGCTCCACTCAAGGGGGAAGGGGCAGTTCCAAACGGAAGTGCAGGGGGTGAGCAGGAAGATCACTGATTTGTGCCAGTTGATGCGAAGGCCGGAAAATGTGCCAAAGCGGGTTATTTCCACAATAAGGGGTTCAAGATTAATGTGGGGCATCCTGACATACAAAATCGTATAGTCCGCATACAATGAGATCAGGAGAGGACCAGTACGGAACTGGAGCCCCCGGTGTAGATGTTTTTCTTGAAAATGACG
This sequence comes from Lissotriton helveticus, assembly GCF_964261635.1. Classification (NCBI taxonomy): domain Eukaryota; kingdom Metazoa; phylum Chordata; class Amphibia; order Caudata; family Salamandridae; genus Lissotriton; species Lissotriton helveticus. The sequence goes on from NC_136065.1 coordinate 1,360,689,615, forward strand.
GACCAGAGGATCCATGGCCAGGATGAAAAGTAGTGAGGATAAGGGGCATCCCTGACGTGTGCCGCGCGACAAGGAGAACGGCTCGGTTATAGTGCCATTAAGGCGTATCCTAGCCGTAGGCGCAGTATATAATAGCACTACCGTGGAGACGAAGCATTCTGGCATGCCCATACGTCTCATAATGGACAGAAAAAAGGGCAACTCCTAAGAGTCAAACGCTTTCTCAGCATCGAGAAGGATCGCGGCAGCTGGCGTGGAGGGGTCTATTTGGTGTAAAACAGCACACAGGGTCCACCAGTTCAGCGAAGTCGAGCGGTGTGGCACAAACCCAGACTGAGCCGGAGAAATAATAGACTCCATCAGCAGTGAAAGCCGGATAGCTATAACTTTAGCCAGAATCTTATAGTTGAGAATTAGTAAAGAAAGAGGCCTGTACGAGCTGCATAATTTGGAGTCTGTGCCCGGCTTGGGAAGGAGAATGATGACCACCTCTCTAAACGTGGGGGGCAGACGACCCGTCTCAAATACCTTGGCATATACTTCGACTAATCGCGGGACTAAGGCCTCTTTATAGGCCTTGTAAAACTCGGCAGAGAAGCCGTCTAATCCGGGCGCCGAGGAACCTCTTAACGCATAAATAGCTTCAACTATGCCATCCTGAGTAATGGGAACAGCTAGAAATTCTTGCATGTGTTATTCTAGATATTTTCTCGTTGAGATAGTCACCCTGATCTCTCAAGCCGCCCGTCAGTGTGAACGTGTATAACGTTTTGTAATAGGACAGGAAGGCGTTACAAATGTCTGGCATGGAATAAAGTAAAGTACCCTGGGGATCCTCGATTTCTCTGATGTAAGATGAATTATAAGGGGGACAAGGTAGCTGAGCCAGTAATCTGCCGGGGCTGTCGCCTTCACCATATTCACGCGCTGTATGTTGTTTAGTAAGGCATTTCAGTTCCCTGTCAGCATCCACCCTGAATTCCATCATTAATGACAAGCGTTTGGCTTCCATCTCCCTGGCAGTTCCCTGTCTAAAGCGGCGATGTCCTTTTCAACGCGGGATAGTGTGGAGCGAATGTCCCTCAAAACTCCAACATGTTTAGATATGCAAACTCCATGAATGTACGCCTTGAACCCCTCCCATAGAGTCGCCCAGGAATCCACCGACCCAGTGTTGAGGTCGAAGTATTCTTCAATTGCCTGCCGGACTTCCTCGGTAAAGACGGGGTCGGAGACAGCCCTACTGGGAAATCGCCACTGTCTCTCATATCCCCCCAGCCTGGGAACCTTTAATTTAAGGACTATTGGCGAGTTGTCTGAGAGTGTGCGAGGGAGTGTGAGGAGGTTTTCCACCCAACCGGCCACTCCAGGAGAGAGGAGCCAGTAGTCTATTCTAGTCCAGGTATTATGGAACCCTAACCCTAAGTGATGTGTAAAGTCAGGGAGGTGCGGGTGTAGCCTCTCTTCGATGTCAATTAATGAGAAGTGTGCGCGTATGTCAAGAAGAACCAGGCATGATCTAGTCTTAGGGTCGAGTGCCGCTCGCTTTGAGGTGTTTTTGCCCTGTGAACTGCTTGCCGCTACAGGAGTAGCTGAGAAGATTCTGAATCATCCTTGGTTTCCAGTGGGAGGAGGAGACCAACTCCGTGGCCGCAGAGGAGGCGAGAGGCGCGGCCCCGGGACTGCGAGGTCCAGCATTCAACACCAACAGCTGGGTCCTCTTCCCGCGTGAGCCGCGCCCCCTCCCAGTGCCACGCCCCCTCTCATCCAAACAGGATCTTAAGTAAGTCCACTAACGCGCATCGCGGGACGCGCGCGGGTCGCAGCCCGGGGCGAAGCCCGGGCCAAGGGCGGGCCCGTTGTTGCCCGTTAGTGCCCGATAGAGGCCGGTCCGGGCCACTCCCCTTGGTCCCTATTGTAAAAGCTTTCCATCCTACAGCACACAGGACTATTGCACATGTCCACCATGCCTAGTAGAACCAGAAGTAAAACCAAAACCAAAACTGCCCTGGCTGTAGCTCAAATTACTGGACCGATAGACCAATTCATCTCACGGACCAACGAGGTAATTGATCATAGTATCTCTCTTCTCGAACGTAGAGTGTCACTGGACCTCATGAATGCAAAACGTTCGTCCCTGGGTCTTCTAGCAACTGCAGTTTCCCCTATCCAGCATACCCTACCTACCTCCTCCCTTCCCATGTCTGTGACTGTTGCTGATATTAATACAGTCCCTTGCACAGTTGATCTATCTGTAACTCAATCTGAGTCTGATTCACTATCATCTGATGACCTAGAGGCAACCCCCGACCTAGTAGCCTGTCAAACACTCGAAAGACCAGTATCTAATATAGACAATTATCTTCGAGGAGTAAGGGAAGGAGCCATTCCCAAACAAGGTAGTACGAATCCTTCTGACAACGCAGTAGCTCCTGCCATTCCTATAGAACATGAGAGGGAGCCTGGGAGGGATCGATCCAACCAGTCAACGCAACTCGCACAAGTAATGACAACAATTCCAATAGAAACCAACCTCTTACTCCCTTCTATCCTCATTGAGGATATAGATAACCCCTGTAAAACTTGTAAAACCACATCCCACATACTAACCTCAATCAAAGATCTTCTTTCTCAGCAGCTGAAACCTATACAAATCAGTATAAGGTACTTGGAAGCCCAATTAGCAATTTTTTCATCCACATATCCTACTACAAACTCACATCCAGCTAAGCAAGGGACAAGAAACGTTATTCAGCCCTCAAAAGCACCTCTTCAACCACAACCACCTATAGCAACAAAACAATTAGTCCAGACCATTCCACCTTCTCATAAACCTCAACATAATGTCCCAACGAAAAACCTTCAAAATTCAATGCCTAGTGTACAAAAGTCTAAAACCACTACGGAGCTGCCCCAACGCACGCCCAGTACAGGTCGGATAAAACCAGGAACAACAGGGAATACAGCAGGCAACGTAACCACGAATCCTGCTATAAATAAATCGACACCTATATCCTCCAAACCAACGGTCTTACCCCAGCTGATATCTAAAAAGACCCCAAAAAAGACACCAGGAGTTAGGCGTCCAGTCCACCTGCCGCCAGAGGCTACCCCATATATAACCATTCTTACTGGAGTACCTGAACTAACGGAAGGTATGACAGAAACTGCCTGGTCACTCAAAAATAAGGTCATGCAGTGGCTAAGTATCAATAGGCCACTAGAACCTCACCACTCCGGAGGGATCTCTACAGTCCGCAGAGTAACATGGGTAGGTGGAGAACCTAAGTCGATCCACGGAGACTGCATTATAGTAACATGCAGAGATCCATCTACCGTGGAACACATTTGCTCCTGGCCCTCATTGGAGAAAAAAGGTGGAATAGATGCCCAACACCTTTCTTTCTTCTATCCGCCATTGAACTCACATCAATATATCCCAACCTGGAACTGGCACCACCCTCAAGAAGATCAATGGAAACAGGTGGGCTATACTTATGGCCATGGAAATAGAAATAGATCTAGAGATTGGCAAAGGCAGCCCTGGCAAGGCAGACCCTATCATCCACAGGAGGGCTGGCAGGGCTTTCCAACAGGAAACCGTTTTGACTGCCTAGAGATGGTGGATTGACCGTTTAGGTCCCAACCAAAGAGTAAAAACATCTACACCATGTCCTCACTAGCAAACCCTAGACACCACCTATTCCCACCCAAATCTGGAAGCCAAGCAAAACAAACTTCGCCTATCAACACAAACTCTAAGCTAGTGACTGTGGTAGACACCTCCCACATTTCTACTAACGGACCGACGACCAGAGTTTCCGTTTTCCCTAGGGATAGGACAGATCCAAATTCCCATCGACCAAACGATTCGAGAGATACCATTATCCCTCCTCTGATCTTGACAGAGATTTCGACAGAGAGTTTTTCGAGGGAACCCCCCGTCCCATACGTATCCCCTGATTCTAAAAAACTGAACCTTTCCATTATATACTGGAATGTTGCAGGACTGTCCTCCAAAATAACATCAGAGTCATGGTCTGAAACAGTAAGGGAACATCAGATACTCTGTCTTCAAGAAACATGGTGCACAACTCCAAAATATCTAACGGGATATAAAACCTTCTTCACCTCAGCAGTGCAGGGAGCTATGGGCAGGCCCAAGGGGGGTCTCATGATTTACGTTGCCAATACTCTCCCCTGTATATCCATAAAAATGCTAAAAGAATCCTCGACCTACCAAATCATGCAAACAAATTTTACAAAAGATTGTACTTATATTCTTATCAATTACTACAATAATTCAGGTACATTGGATTGTTTGACAATCCTAACAGAGATTGCTACTTTTCTAACAGCCTTGCAAAATGATCCTAATCAAAATACAGCACACTTAATATGGGGCGGTGATTTTAATCTCCCACTGTGTCTCAACCATAGAAGTGGAATCTGTGGCTTGAAAAATGAACTTGGCAGTCCCATGCCCCACTTTGCCCACTCGACCTGTGGCAACAAATTAAATGAGATTATATTCTCTCTAGACCTGGACTTTGCAAACAAACTAGTAGACCCACAGCAATACTTTTTGCCAACTTTTCATGGAAGAGGCTTCTTAACAACCATAGACTATATATTGTCCTCCCATTCTCTCAAGGGGCAAACAAACTAGTAGACCCACAGCAAGACTTTTTGCCAACTTTTCATGGAAGAGGCTTCTTAACAACCATAGACTATATATTGTCCTCCCATTCTCTCAAGGGGCAACTAACAAACTTTGCAACTGGGACAAATGTAATGAGTGACCACTGCCCTCTCAGTGTAAGAATTACCCCAAAATTGGTCAATGCACACTCTGTAAAATCGAGTCTTTTAAACCAGCACTCACTAACTATGAATAAACTGAATGGCTACACGGTCAAATGGGCCAAGACTGACCCGGTGGAGATGACAGAGAGGATCCTCGAAAAATCTAAGCCTTGGATACTGGAATGCATATCTTTAGAGACTACACCTCGAACAATTGTTAATAGCTTTCACAACATCCAAGAAATAATCAGTAATGAACTATTTGTCAAGCTAAAGAACAATAAGTCCTCTACTATGAGATGGTTCGACGCAGCCTGTCGGAAGGCCCTTTCAAGCCTAAAGGAAGCCTTACATAGACCTATAAGAGATCACGTGGAAATTTCCAACCTAAGAAAATCATACAACTTAGCCAGACGGGAACGCAAAAAAGAAATCAAACAAGATCTATGGTCACAACTCCACGACAGCAGCCAAAGGAAGGATAGTGCCCTATTTTGGCAAGTTATAAGATCTCCTTTTCTGGCCGACAGTATTGAAGGCCAACACCTAGATGTGGCAGTAACTGAAGAAGACTGGGTCATGCATTTTTCCAAAATCTTTGGTCCATCAGCCCAAATTGCAGCAGACATCGGACCAATACCAAGTGATGCCCACATATCGAAGAATAACATCTATCCGATAAATATTCATTTCCAACTTAGCGAAGTCATCAAAGCAATCAAGGCATCGAAACCAGGCAAGGCTCCGGGCCCCGATGGAGTTCCATTGGACATCTTCCTCCATAATACAGAATTTTGGTCACCGATAATCACTCGGGTTATGGCAGCAGTAACTTCGGTTGGGCTCTTTCAGTCATGGTCGACATCAACCCTGTTACCCATCTTTAAAAAAGGCGACCGCAACGACCCAGCCTGTTACAGGCCAATCTCCCTTCTGGATTCCATGGGTAAAATTGCAGGTCGAGTGCTCCTGGACCGTTTACAATCTTGGGCCCAGGAAAACAACATCATAACCGACCTGCAATACGGTTTCCAGAAGGGGCTTGGGACCGTGGAACAGGCCCTCAACCTTGCCCTCCTGACTGGGAAATATGTTGGCGCTAAAGGAGGTAACATCTTCCTCGTCTATGTCGACCTCAGCGCGGCATTTGACTGCGTCCAACATGGAAAACTCTGGGAAATACTCAGCGACCTTGGAGTGGACCCCCCATTAATAGTCTTCCTACGCGAACTCTATTCAAATGCCTCTGGGCGAGTTAGATTCGGTACCAACGGTGAGTTGTCCCGCTCATTTCCAATAACAAAGGGAGTAAGACAGGGTTGTGTACTGGCTCCCTTCCTGTTCAATCTTTACACCAATGGACTAGAGCAGGCTATGCTGGAAGGGATACACAAACAACAAAGGAGTGACTTGGCACAAGCATTTAAAAAACAACAACCACGGTTCCCTTAACGTGTGGTGAAGGTTAAATAAATAAATAAACCCCCATGAAAAGTGCTCTGTCTTCATCTAAGATAAAATGGTACTGCCAGTTCCGTTAGTATACCAACTGGTACGCTTCTCACCCTCTAGAGCTAGCAATCTACAGTGGTGAAGCTCTATTCATTTAGAAGGACCCTCACTCACCACTAGTTGGTGACATGCTTCATCATCGGGTCCCCGCTAGGGTGACCGAGTATCACCCTAGCGTGCTACAACGCCTGACTACAGCGGAGCAGGATGTGGTGAGTGGAACAGTGCCCAAATCAAAAAGTGACTAAACGTGTGGTGTTAGTGCAAATTAAAAAATGCATAGGTTGTAACCAGGTCAAAATTTTTTTAATGATGGTCAACCCGCATTGATTAAAAATTGTGAGTGGACTAGACAAGGTTCTGAGTTACGGAACCCGAGTCCTAAAAATCGGTCGACATGTTTCTGCTGTTTTTTTGCATTTTGCTCAGCTTTCTTCAGGACCTAATAATTAGTCCTCCGGTGGTGTGCGCGCACTAAGGCGTACCCTCCCAGGAGGCTCTAAATGTGAAAAATAATTAAATATAAAAATGTGTGAAAAAATTATCACACAACAGTTAACCATGTCATCTCATGCCATTTGCAGAAACAATCATAGCAACCTATGGGAAAAAAAGGACAGAGACAAAGACAAACAATGACACATAATTAGATCTCAATTGTGGTCCAATATTTCAGAATAAGCTACATTAATGGAGCTGGCTTCATGTGTCATACTGGAAACAAAGCCCGTCCAAATGTGACGGTGCAGTGTAATATCATTTATATGAATGGGTGCCGATTGCTTCAAAATTATGGATCAGATCCCAACATGCCCGACCAATTCTGCCGGTAAAGAGCGGGGCAAATCGCATGTATATCCTGCTTTCAATTCAAGTCAGACTTGCCTTATACATATGGCTCATTCGTCCCATAATAATAATCATAGTCGAGTGAAGGATTAAACGTTCCGTTTTTAACGTCATGTGTACAATACATAACTCAAGGGCTTTGAACCTCTCCATAGCAGAAAAGAAACGAGAGTGCTATATTTCTTAATTACTCACAAAAAGCGGGACATTAAGATGCCCCTTCGGTGAGGGTGGCGCGGGTGTACTTCACGCGGTGGCTTTCTGCAGTGGGAGAAAATAAAGGGCGGAGGCATGTATCAATTTCCCCACTATCGGAAATAATAATAGCGCGGAAATCCAGGGGCCCCGGGCGAATATTTAACTGGTCGGGTATCACTTACTTCTGCACTCGCGGCTCCCCGCCCGTGACCTGCTTTCTTGTCCAACCCTCCCGGAAGTGGTAGTTTCACCGGGAACTCAGCCTGTGTATATAGAACGCCCTGGGAGGATCAGAGTACACCACGTGGGATGCTTGTAGTCACGTGGTGTCATCCGCGGGAGCAATCTTAAAGGGATACAGTGCTAAAAAGTGGGTTACTAATGCCGAGCATCGCGAGTTCGAGCCCCCGCATTGACATCAGTAACCACACTGCGCTGTAATTTATAGTAATGTTCTCGAGCCAGCAGTTAATCAGTTTTCATTATTACAAAAAGTCTCATTTCGAATATATGATGGGTGATACTTATTATGTCAAGGAAGCAGAGTATCAAGATGCTAATTACATATGCTGCTTCTTCATACAAATGGAGCAATTAATAATAATATTGATACTAACAGCGCTTCCCTTAGTCGAACACTCAACATACTCCCTACATAGGTTTACTGTTCAGAGATGATAAAAAAAGTCGAGTTTGTCAACTGTTATATGACATAGAGAACCAGAACATGACAAATCATGGACATAGTGTAATCCTCTATCTTCGCAGGACACTGCCCCATGGGATATCATCATTGAGACCAACCCTATTTGTTCCAAGGCGATACACCCAACGTTGTTCACGTTCAAAAAGCGACGCCTCAGACCCATATTCTTGATGTTCTAGAATGGTCCACTGTAAGTCATTGGGGGTATGTCCAGCCTGTAGAAAGTGTGCGGTGAGTTTTGTGGTCATCTTTTTACACCGTATATTACTTCTGTGTTCACAGATTCTGATTCTTGTACGCCGCGTTGTCATTCCCACGTATTGGAGGCCACATCTGCACGTAATGAGATACACCACGTTGGTGGTGTTACAATTCGTATGACCACGCTGCTCCCAACGGGTGCCATCTGTCAAGTCTAGATATTTGGTATTGGAAGTCAGGTGGCACACGTTGCAATTACCACATGAAAAATGGCCTTTAACCGGTGGAAGGCCCCATGCGTTGAGAACGCTTGGTGTGGGATCAGTCGTCCTTTCAGTTCTGGGTCTTGTGTGGACCAACGAGTCCTTCAGGCTAGTTGCTCTCTTGTAGGACAGTAAAGGTTTCTTCCAATCTGCTTTATTGCTGGTTATAATCCTCCAGTTCTTCTTGATACTTTTACTCACTGCGTTGGACAGCGAATTACAAGTAGTAACGCAGGTTAAAGGAATTTCCTCCTTCTCTTTGGGGGGATTTTCATCCAACAGAATATCCCTCTGCTGGTTGCGAGCCCTCTTGTGACTCTTGTTGATTATCCTCTGTGGATATCCTCTGTTTTGTAGTTTGATAGACAAAGCATTAGCTTGTGATTTAAAGTCAGTGAGGTTACTGCAGTTGCGACGTATCCTTAAATACTGCCCATACGGGAGATTTTCCCGTAGGGCTCTCGGGGGGTAGCTGGTGAAGTGCAACAAATTATTTTTCGCAGTTTGCTTGTAGAATGTCGTTGTCTCAAGCCGATTCTCCTTTCTCCTGATTTGGACATCCAAAAAGGTCAAATCATCTCTGGAATATTCATGGGTGAATCTCAAATGATCGTCAAGTCTATTCAGCCATGTAAAGAAATCCAACAGAACCGCTTCATCGCCTATGTAGCGCTGCCACATGAGTATGTTGTTACCGAACGGGTTCAGGGCGCTCAAAATATTCTTAGCCTCAAAATCGAAGACATATAGGCCCGCCACCGACGGAGCAAAGGTACTGCCCATCGATGTCCCCGTAGCTTGTAAGTAAATCTTGCCATCATGTTCAAAGAAATTACGTTTCAGGGCAAGGGTAGCGCATTCCGTTACAAATACCTTTGATGTGGCATACTCCCAAGGTGTTCTCTCAAGGGCTTCTTTCACAACCTTGATGGTCTCATCCTGCGGGATGCAGGTGTATAGACTCTCAATGTCCATTGAGACAAGAAAGCATTGGTCATTTGGTAAGGTAATGGATCTCAGTAAAGACAAGAAACTTTCGTGTCCTTCAGATAGGTACATGTGGATTGGATGATGGGTCGCAAGAAAAAATCACAGTATTTTGAAAGGGGTTCAAGCAATGATCCTAAACCTGATACTATCGGTCTTCCAGGTGGGGGTAACTTCCGTTTATGAATTTTAGGTAGTATGTAAAAATAGGGTACCCGGCCTTCTGAAGTTGTTAGGAAATCTGCCTCTTTTTTAGTGATGTAACCATCCCTTTCCGCTGTTGACACCAACTCACAAATCTCATCTCGTAGATCATCCGTCTGGTCCACCATTAGGGGGACGTAATTGGTGGCGTTGTTCAACAGGCGTAAACATTCCGCATCATAGTCTTCTTTATTAAGAATTACAATGCCACCCCCCTTGTCTGCTCCTTTGATAACGATCTTGTCGTTTTTCTTGAGAGTTTGGATTGCCTTAAACTCATCTGCAGTTAGGTTTTTGTAAGGTGTTGGTTCCTGCATCTGTTCCACTTCCTTGAATACTGCCTGCTCAAAGGCCAGAATCTCGGGAGCGATAGTGTGTGGGGGGGGTACAAAATTAGATTTCAACCTGAAATCAGTGTCACTTTTTACTCCGGTTGTTTGATCTGTGCCACCCGACTCAAAGAAGTTCTTCAGTCGCAATTTCCTAAAGAACTGACTTAACTCACAGTGGAGTTTGAACCGATCAAGTCGGGGTGTAGGAATGAACCCTAACCCTTTTTCCAGAACGGTATTTTCTGCCCTTGAGAGTTCGTGAGATGAAAGATTCACCACTAAACTTTCGCGTTGCTGGGGCCCGGTCTCTGGTCCGCCGGAGTCGTCTTGGACTGGTCTCCTGTGCTCTCTGGTTGTCCCCAGTGCACTTGATTGTTTCCTTTCTGCCTCCACCGGTTGCCCCGCCTGCCTCTGTCCTGAAAAGGAGGCGGGTATCCTTGTTGGTTCATTGGAGGATATGGCATGAAATGTGGATTCCAACCCATCATTGGTGGGAAAGGTTGGAAAGGATTGTGGTTATAGGGGCCCATCCCCTGTTGGTTGTATGGTGCATTCCAAATGGGGGGGTGCGAATCTGTTGTAAATTGTTGATAACCCCGTCCCCTCCCTCTATTTTTGCCCCTACCTCTTCCCCTTTTCCCAGTGCTGTCTGAACTAGACCCACTGTTGTTGGAATCTGCCGAGGAATCTGAGTTATATCCAGCATTAGTGGAAGGGACAAAATCAGGTGTAGAATAGGGATAGGCTTTGGCATAGGACCATCTCTTCAGATCCTTTTGTAACTTTTGGGATTTTGACTGGGCTAAATTCTCTCTGAACTCATTTTGTTCTTTGTTCAACTCGTCCAGTCTTTTTTTATACCCAGTAATAGTCACTTTGAAATGGGCCTCTGTGGTCTGTATCTCAACCATAAGTGCTTCCGAAAGTCTAAGTGCTGTTTTTATAATTAGAATGCCCCAATCCCTTGTGCAATGCCAAGCAATCTGAGCCCATTCTTTCCGGAAGGCAGCATCTTCCAGGAATATTCTCGGGGCATTAGTAACTAGTAGTCCTTTAGGAGCGGAATTGTTCGTTAGGTATTCTTTAATCATGGTACCGTGCAGTATTGCTCTTAACAGGCCCTCAACCTTGCTCTCCTGACTGGGAAATATGTTGGCGCTAAAGGAGGTAACATCTTCCTCGTCTATGTCGACCTCAGCGCGGCATTTGACTGCGTCCAACATGGAAAACTCTGGGAAATACTCAGCGACCTTGGAGTGGGCCCCCCATTAATAGTCTTCCTACGCGAACTCTATTCAAATGCCTCTGGGCGAGTTAGATTCGGTACCAACGGTGAGTTGTCCCGCTCATTTCCAATAACAAAGGGAGTAAGACAGGGTTGTGTACTGGCTCCCTTCCTGTTCAATCTTTACACCAATGGACTAGAGCAGGCTATGCTGGAAGGGAGCCAGGATCTACCCCAGATAAACCACCGCCCGATACCTACACTGCTATACGCCGATGATTCAGTCATCTTAGCCCGTACTTTGAATCAACTTCAGAATCAAATTAACAAATATAGCAGTTTCATGGACTCACTTGGCCTCAAAATTAACATAAAGAAAACCTTTACTATGCACATTGGCCCCAGGGTTAAAAACCATAGATCGATATTGGTGGATAATACGAAGCTGGAAAAAACCTCAGTCTACCCCTACCTAGGAATTCTGGTGGACGATGCGTTAAATTGACGTCAAGCCACTGCCACTAGAAACCTTCACTTTCATCGTGCAACATCGGCCCTGATCTCATTCTCGAGGAAACTGGGGAAACCCGCGCCACCTGAACTTTTGAAAATATACTACGCCAAGTGCCACAGTGTGGCTACTTACGGAGCAGGCGTATGGGGGTATGCCCATATAGACCATCTACAAGTAACGGAGAACGGCTTTATTAAATATGTCCTAGCCCTCCCGCAAAGCTCCCCGACCTTTGCTTCGCACAATGAGCTCGGCATGGAACATATTACTGACACTATACGCTCTCAACCCATTTTACTGTGGCAACGTGTATGGACCAAACCTGAGTGTCACTTAACCCGTTCCCTCATTACAGACTGTTTAGCTCTATCCAACTGGCATAAGATCCCATGGCTGATTTATGTAAGGAACTTTTTTAATGACCTCGGCTGCAAGTCCTACTTTGAAGATCCTGCTACTATCGAAGATATCTCCAGGAAACACTTAAAATCAATGTGCTTGGCACACCTGAGAGAGCTCCGAAACCAAGCTGAGATCACAAAATCTTCAAATGAACAAATTTGTGCAATACAACCTCTCAAAGGCATGCAACCCTACCTGTCCTACTTTTTGTCAAACTATGAGAAATTCTTACTAACAAGATTCCGTTTTAACACATTTTTTCGTTTAGTCTCTTTTCCGGAAATTCAAAACTGGTCCCGCAAATTGATGAACTGTCCTTGCGATGGAATTTCTCTACAGACAACGATCCATGTTACTTTGTTCTGTAAATATTACAAATCTCCACGTAAATCATGGATTATCCCACTCCTTCGATCCAGTGGTCATAGACAGTGCTACTCCGCATTCCTCTTTCTGCAGAGCTTGAACACACCACATGAAGCTAAATCCATAGTGACTTTTCTTAAAGCCATCATCACATTACGTCAAAAAATTTTAAACTGATCAGAAACATTTAAATCATAAGCTTCTGCTAAGTATCTTTTTTAACCTTGTCTTTTTTAAATTTATGTTTGTGATGAAAACTTTTTTCTATGTACTTTTTATGATTATACAATTGATAATCGAATAAAAGTTATTGAACTGAACTTAGTGTCGGGGGAGGAGGAGGTGCTGTCTCGAGAGGGATTCATTAATAAATTAAAGTCTCCTCATACAATCAACAGTCCGGGCTCGAGTGTGAGAAGGCGCACCCGCAGGTCTTGGAAAAAAGAAGGGGAGTCGACGTTGGGGCAATAGATCCCGACCAATGTGAGCTTATGTCCCATAAGAGTACCAGTGACAATCAAATAACGACCGTCTTTGTCAGTCATATTGTTGAACAGAGCAAACGGTACTCGCTTGTGTATAAGTATGGCCACTCCCCTGGAATATCTACTATAATTAGAAAAAAACCTGTGGGAGCCCCAGCTTTTGGCGACCTGATGGGAATCAGAAGATGCCAAGTGTGTCTCCTGTAGAAACGCAATATCAACGTTATGTCTAGTGATTTAATTAAAAACCTGTTTGCGACACGTCCCTGCTTCTTCAATGTTCGTTGCTGCTGATGGACGCCCAGCTGCTCCAACGTGCCGTGAGCCACCCGGTTCAGTGTCTGGAGCGTGCCGCCATCTTTTGGTTGGCAGAAGGCACAACTTTTCACTATGTACTGCGCACATTAAGCGCAGGTACCACCAAAGGACTTTGTTCTTTGCCAACCAAGCTGTTCATTTAAAAATAATAGGCTTCAGACTTGACCGGGTACTCTCCACCTCGCAACACTCATTTCATTCCATTCTTTGTTTTCCACCGTCAGTATCCTCTTATTTTTTTTGTGAGGTGAGCCTCTCCAAGCCGGTTAGTGCTGAGCAAGTTGTTTGTTTGTGAGTTGTTTTAATGTTTCCTGCACCTTCTTCCACCTATATCTTTAAATATTTCTGCAGTTGAACTTATTTTCTAGCACCGGTTACCATGGAACATTTTGTGGGACATACCTTGTCTTCAGAGTTCTTGCACACTCGGGTGAGAGGTCGCTCACCAGTGTTAATTGCTCACTTTACTTTGTTCTTTTCTTTTTAAGGTTTTACCACAGTAACCATTCTGCATTACCTAATTCATGACTACGTACTTTATTTGATGATTATTTGTCACACTTTTGTGGTGTCTGTGCGTGTGGTACCCGATAGGACTGTAGTTGTGGGCACTTTACATTTTCATTGTGTACATGCTGTAGCTTATTCTCAAAGTTCTGCACTTTGTTTTTGATATGTTGCTTGTGTGCTGTGTTATGCTTTCAGATTCCCTTATTTTTTATATTGTTGTGCAGGGGGTACTGTGCTCATGATTTTGTTAATTGTGCTTTTTGCCGATGTTCCGTGTGGAGCGTATTTTCCACACATCACAACCCAAATTTCGGTTTGGGTGGACTTTCTTATAAGAGTATAATTTCCACACGAAACAACCCAAATTTCAATTTGGGTGGAGTTTCTGCTTGGTGTCTGGTCTTCTTGTGTTCCAGGATATGTTTTTGGGTGAAAGGTTTATTCAAGTGTGTTGTTGTGTTGGTGCAATGTGTTACACCCTTACAGGTTCGTGTGGAGCGTACTTTTCCACACATCACAACCCAGATTTTCTTTTGGGTGGAGTTTTTGCTTGGTTTTCTTCTCGTTCCGTGTGGAGCGTAGTTTTCTACACGTCACACCCCATCTGTACTTGGGGGAAGTACTTAAATGTTGAGTTAAGTGTTGTGATTGCATAGATTCAGTGTACACATCACACCTTGTCTTTTGGTGGGGGAAGCATTGAATTTCTTGCAAGTATGTTTCCTGTCGCGCCTTTTAGCCAGGACCCTTCCGACCTTTTGTTGGCCTGGCCAGCCTGCTTGTTTGGTTTTTGGAGTTTTGTTTATGTTTTGGTGGTGTGGCAGTGTGTGTGTTGATTTGGCTTGGTTTATGTGAGCGTGGATTGGTTTTTTTTATGGAAAAGGGAGAAGTGATGAGTGTTAGAATTGCTGGATTACGTGACCCGTTTACTTCTACCAAATATTTATCTTTTGCTATTTTGTATACATCTATATCACCATCTACATGTATTGCATGTTGCCACTCTCTTGCATGTAATTATTATTTGTCACCTTATGCATGCACCTATTTTATTGTGATTCTTTTCCTGTTGTTTTCATTTGGATTAAGAAACTGAGATGTGTTATACCTGCTGCTCAGCCTGTCTGTCTGTGGAGTGGAATGTTGGCGTGAGAGCTGGTTGTGGAATGTTGGATGAGACAGACTGTCAGTTGGAGGAGGGACTGAGCAGCAAGGAGGCTGCTCCTTGTAGGGCTCTGCATAAGATCTTAACTTGGAATAAATCTACATAACGAAACGAAATGGAATGGACCTACTTCTTTACAACAAACAAGTAACATACCTACAACAAGTCAGGACAATTGGCTTTGTCAATGGTTGTTAGTTGCATAAGATAAATAAGCAGCAAGTATGGCTTGTATATAATATTGAAAAAGCTTCACTTAAAGCCCTAGTGATACCACAACGATGTTGCTGCTCCTGAGTTTCAAAAAGAGAAGGGAAATCCAGAGCGAAAATGACTCTCTTTAAAGGTTTTCCTTTCCCCTACAACGCTCACCTGGCATGACGTCATGCCGGAACTTCTCCACTAGTGAGAAGTGAGCAGCGCACATCGATGTGCCTGCTCTACTGCAGTCGCCAAAAAATCGGACTGCCTATGCCAGGGCACAAAACAGAGCCCGATAGAGACCTTTTCGAGGCCTCCCTAAAAAAACTGCCGGTGCTCAGACCTGGCCCACTTAAAGCCCTGACTTTATGTGATAAAAAAGATATTTTAGGACTTCTGCAGAGAGAGGCAGTAGGGGTTCCCCCCTGGAATATTGGTTCACCTCGGAGCAGCTTCTGATTGAAGGTGTATGCTTCCACACAGTACAGGCCCTTGCTCGGATAGCGCTGTAGCAAAAAGAAATGTGCCCCCCTCTGCAGTTAGTGAATAAAAGGGGTGCCCATTTTGTGTTCTCCAGTTAGTCAAATATCAAATCACCGATTGGCGTCTTAGCTTGATCACATTAGTAGCAAGTTGTTGTTAGAGCAGAGGGCAGTGCGTAGTTGCAGGAGGTGAGGGCAGATAAGAAGGAGTTAATGGTACGTAAAATGTCCCCTTCAGCAGCTAAAATAAGAGCAGTTTAATCGGAGTCATTTGAACCAAGTGAGAGGGACCCAGCTGTCTGTAGGATATTCATGCAGGCCGTTCCATATGCCCCTCTAAGGATTGGCGCTCTGGGCCTAAACCCAGCTCGGCCATGCCAAAGGCCCTGCCTCCCCCGAAAAGGCTTATCCTCCAAGCAGCGATGAGCATTTGTAATTGTATTTATATACCACTTACTACCCCTAATGAGGTGTCAGAGCGTTTTTTTGGTGAGCAGCACGCTACTCCGGAACCCAAAAGGATTTGTGTTAGACATGGGGAGATTACGTTATTTGCCAAGAATCCCCAGCTGTTGAGCGTCCCTGCCAAAACTCAAACCCGGTTCCCCAGCTTCGAGGTCAATCACCCTAACCGTTGGCCACATCCTTTTGAAGAATTCCAAAAGTGTTGTTTGGAAGTAGTAAAATTAGGTTTGGGGTGAAGGAACTAGGAATAGAGCTGGAAAGAGTCTAAAAAGGGTTATTTTGGAGATCATAGTAGTAGAAAGAGGTTTAGGATGAGCCAGAGGTTGCAGTAAAGAAAATATAGAGAAAGGAATAGGGTGAAACATAGGGTAGTGTGTTGGAGAGACGCAATTTTTTAAAATTTGTTTTATTTTACAGTAGGAGTAAACATAAGTACATGGAGTGTATACATGTATAAGGAAGGAGATTAAGCATGATTGTTTGCGAATCATTTTGCTTGATCAAATCTACTCATAAGTATGTTATTAATAAGTAATACTAATAGTGTGAAAAGTTATTAACATGTAAAACTTTCAAAAGTACAGCATACAAATGTGCAAGAAAAACACAACACGTTTAATATAGAAAAACTGCAATACTAAACGTATAGAGAGCATAGATAAACATGTGAAGTGATTCAATGAATGAATTTTAAAAATAATCATGAAAGAGAAAACTTGATAAAGTGCTAAGAAAAATTTACAAGTAGAACTTTGAAAATAATGATAGAGAAAACGTTTAGGGTAAAATGTCAATGATTTTGTTTTCTTTTGCCATAACAAGAAAACAACAGTTTTTTTAAATGTATTTTTATTTTTTATTTTTTATAAACCTTTATGGAAAAATAAACAACATGTTGCGTTACAATCAATCAGTGAGGCAAATGTATAGTCACAAATTACATACCCGTTACATCTACATAGCAAGAATGGTCATGATGAAACAACCCAGTGTACTACATGGCAGGAAAAAGTGTGGCGCTAAGCCTACAAGAAACCCTCTGCTGAATCGAAATGTGTGCAAGAGTTAGTGCTCAGTATCGTGGGGTCCGCCGACGGCAATCCCGCATGTGGTTGAGTAGCCGTACCGTCCGTGCCCACCAAGGTGCTGCTGTTGGGAGAGGTGGGGAGTGAAAAGATCTTTGCGTTGAAATAGGAAACAAGGGGGGCCCATATATCAGGCGGCCTGCTGGTGGCCGGCATCAAGTCCCAGATTTCCCCCAGCAATGTCCGGCAGTGTGCGGAGTCCTCCAGCCAGTCCTTTAGGTGCTGGTCTTCTTCCCCAGTGCAAGGACACCCTGCGCCTAGCAAGAACCAGTAGCATGGCGATGAGCTTCCGGCTAGTGTTGGGGAAGTGTTTCACATAGCCCTAGAGGCACACCAGGGGGTCGGGAGTGATGTGCGCGGAGGTGATCTTGGTGATGACAGAACACACGTCTCGCCAGTAGGCAGAAACGTTAGGACATAGCCAGGCCAAGTGAGAAAGTCAGCCGCAGGGGCACAGCACCGCATGCATCTATCACTAACAATAAGACCCATTCTGTGTAGTGTGGCAGGCGATCAATATAGTCAGTGCAAGTATTCGAAGTGAATGAGCCGCAAGCGATCGTTTGGGGACAAGCGTGTAATATGGTTGCAGCAGTACAGCCATACTTCCTGGGGAAGGTCCGCCCCCAGGTCCTCGCTCCAGACAGTGCGGGCGCAATCAGTGTAATTTGAAGTATAAACTAGGTCGAGGGTAGCAAGCGCAGGGGGGCTGAGGGAATGTGGGGTGAGATTCACGACAGGTTTCCCTAATTTCTTAATGTAGCAACGTATCTATTGGTCCTGTTGCACCGTCAAGGGCAAGAAAGGTTTTGTTGGGGGTAAAGGTCCCCCATAACAGCGAGCCCAAAATGTGCAGCACACTTGGCCATGCCGGCAGTCTGTAAAGGAGGGAAAGCTTGGTTGTTGGCGAGGGGCATGGCGAGAACAGAGAGTGTGCAGGCACCAGAGTACTTCCAAAGTCCCTCCCAAGTCCAACACAAGTTCTCAACAGTGTCTATCTCGCCACGCGGGGGTCTAGGTGGAATGAAGAGAGCGGTCTGCGGTGGCCAAGGAGCAACATGATCGGCTTCCACCATGACGTGAGGTTGGAAAGGCGTGGGGTGTAGCCAGAAGTGGAGAAAGATAGCCTGGGCGCTTAGGGCGTATAGCTTGAAGTCTGGGGTCCCCATGCCGCCACATGGGGAAGAGCGAAAATGCTGTATGCAATTCTAGGCCGACAACCGGCCCAGATAAGAGAGATTGCAAGAGAGGGTAATTTGCTAAAAAAGTGTGCTGTAAAAATTTCAGGAGTACCACCATTTTTGCAATGGCAATACGCCCGCCAACGACAGGGGGAAGCCTCTGCCACAATTGGATTTTGGTCTCTAGCCAGTCCATCGCACGGCTGAAATTTGCCTTCCATAACTCATCCACATCCCTGCTCAGCCAGATGCCAAGATATCTGGTAGGGCCCTATGCCCAGATGAAGGGATAGTCTGGGGCAAAGGGTGTGGTGGCGCCCATAAGATGGAAGAGAATAGAGTTGCTCCAGTTCACCTGGATACCGGACAGACCTCCAAACTGCACAACCTCCCTGATCAAAGGGGCGAGGTTTTCCTGTGGATTATGAATGTACAATGTGGCGTCATCCACGTACATGGAGACAACCAGGGCCCGGGCTGCAAAGCCAATGCCCCTGTAGGTGTGATGCTGTCTGAGCCGGGCAGCAAGGACTTCCATGGTAATGGCGAATAGCATGAGGGAGAGCGGGCATCCCTGCCTAGTGCCCTTCACGATGGTAATTGGCCCCACAATCTGACCATTTATCCTTATGCGGTGAGAAGAGTGTATAAAAGCTGGACCTTGCACAGAAAGACTGGCCTAAATCCCAGGCATGGAAGGAGATAGAAAAGGAAGGGCCATTCAAGGGTGTCGAAGGCCTTGGTGGCATTCAGAAGAGCCGCCACTGCTGGGAGGGAGGGATTGATCTGATGGAGGACGGCAAATTTGGTACAGAGATTGTGCAATGTAGCTCGCCTGGGAATGAAGCCGGATTGGTCCTGGCGAGCTATCAGGGGCATAACAGGAAGAAGGTGCAAGGCCAGCAATTTAGCGTAAATTGTATTATCGGTATGAATGAGGGATAAAGGGGGATAAGAGTCACACTATTCGGGGAATTTGTCGGGCTTTAAAAGGAGAGTGAGCAGGGCCTCACGGAGAGAGGGGGGAAGCAGCCGTTTTGAGATTTTGATTATACTTATGAGATTAATTAGATTCATGAATCTTTGAATATTGAATTTATGTATTTCTTGTGTTCTCTTAACTGAAGTGTGCTTTATTCTTCAGAAAAACATCAGTTTTATGGTTTCTCAATGAAGGCCTCAAACCTTGCTAGAGAAATTTCCTTTTTCCCCTAACGCAGGCCTCAGAAGAATGTATTTTATCCTTCATTATTTCTAAAATACTGATTTATGTGTTTAAGCTGTGCACAAACATATCACTCGAATTTCCTTCCTATGGTTAGAGTAATTCTTTTTATGAATAATTGTATCGACTATGTTGCAAGCTATGAGGAAGCGACACAAGAATGTGGACACATATTCAATATCTTTCCCTGCTTCCGAACAGCGATGATGACATCCACTTTAACAATGGACTGTAACATGAATCTCGGCTGAATGGGCTTGGAAGATGATCTAATCAATAAAAATGTGTAGAACTGTGAAATTGAAACATTAAGGGGTTGGATTTGTGAACATTTGGGGTATAATTATTACAGTGAAAAAATAACTGTTAGTAGCTGATTTTCTTGAAGAGAGCTCTGCTGCTGCACTCTCTATGCTACTCTGCTGGCTATATTCCTTGCAAAACCTGGGTGTGACATGCTGTTGGTCCAAATCTTTAAACTATCCTGATTTTTCTTGCACATCATCGGCTGGTGAATGATGCTCAAGCTATATCTCTTCGGCTGAAGGTTTAACGATCTGATTATTGCACGCTGTGCATCGGCTCATTGATCTTAGGTTCGTATGAATTTCTGAAATTGCACTCGGATAGTGCAATGATATTCTTTCGTCTCTCTCTCTCTCTCCTCTCACACTTGTTATTGATTTATGATGAATTTGCCATGAACTGTATTATTTTAGTTATTGTGATGTAATCTGTAACATTTGTGAGAAGTTGGCCTGGTATATGATGTCCACTATTCTAGTGGGCACCTTGCACCAGTCCAAACGACCCTTATTGATGGTAGGTTATAAAGTCAATATAGAAGGTAGGGGATGCACACCTGCTTTTCAAATTCATCCGTGTTTGTCCATGTTAATTCAATGTTGCGTGCTCACTGGTAGAGTGCCTTGCCCTGGTGGCACATGCAAACTAAATTACCAGATTTTGGAGCAACAATCCGCCCCAAGACCAGTGGCACAGCCAAATGCTTCCTTTTCGCTACTTGTCCACATAGTTATACTCCATTTTACTTCATGTACTCATATGTTTGATCAAATCTTTCATTTAAATCTAATGGTTTCCACACGCAAAGTGATGCATTTTTCATAGGTTTCCTATGCTCAAGATGTGTCCATCCAGACCTCTCTTCAAGAACACGTACAGCCGCATTGTTCATCCAAAGCAGTATTTATTAAAAACCCAATGCATTTCGGGCCACTCGGACCCTTCGTCATTGGTAACTACAAACAATAAAATGAGCGTTATTATTTCATAGACCAGTTTGTGTGCATACATTCAAAACATACAAATAATATTTGTTATACTTCAATCCCTTATATCCGTCACCTTTCAAGCTATCAAATTCATGAACTGAGAATTCTCGGACTTATTATCCCCTTTGTTCTTACAGAAGGCCTCTTTCCAGATTACATCCTATCTCTTTACAAAACTTCATATACCTATATTAATAACCCCCACTGCATCCCAACATTAACCTGGACAACCATCTAACTATACCATTTTACTTTCACATGCTGTTAATTTCACCCTCCTCTAGAGTGCAAAAATTATTGAAATATTTCCCTTTAAAATATCAGCCCCTCGCTTGTTACCTTCCCTTGCATATATCTAAACTGTAAGCCCTCTAGGGGCGTAACAAAGACCCACGCGGTGCGGGGGCCCCAGGCTTACCCGTCCTCGACGGGGCCCCCCCTCAGCCCCTACTGTTGTGCGGGCCCCCTTCCACACATCTTGCATTTGCCTCCAGTGTTTCTTAGAGATTGTAATGTCACCCTAGTAAGAAAATGTTCACCCTCATTGCAGACGTGGCCATTGCTTTGTATGTGCAGGCAGTGAATGAGAATAAAAAGTGCCAGTCTCAAGAATGCTTTTTATCTGAGCATTGTTCGGGCCAGCAGCTGTCTCAAAGGCTGCGCTGCCTGAAGAAATCCCAGGCTATGAATCCTGTTAGAGGATACTTCACTCCGCCAACGATCCAAACCCTTCCTTCCACCTGGCAGAAGAGCGTCTGTGGAGGCATGTGTGAGCGCTCAGAGAGATGCGACTGTGAATGCAGTGTGAGGGGCCAGGCTGTGAATGCAGTGCGAGGGGTCTGGCTGTGAATGCAGTGCGAGGGGTCTGGCTGTGAATGCAGTGCGAGGGGTCTGGCTGTGAATGCAATGCGAGGGGCCTGGCTGTGAATGCAGTGCAAGGGGCCTGGCTGTGAATGCAGTGCGAGACAGTGCAAGGGGTCTGGCTGTGAATGCAGTGTGAGAGGCCTGGCTGTGAAGAGAGGCCTGGCTGTGAATGCAGTGCGAGAGGCCTGGCTGTGAATTCAGTGCCAGAGGCCTGGCTGTGAATGCAGTGCGAGGGGCCTGGCTGTGAATGCAGTGCGAGGGGCCTGGCTGTGAATGCAGTGCGAGACAGTGCAAGGGGTCTGGCTGTGAATGAAGGGTGAGAGGCCTGGCTGTGAATGCAGTGCGAGAGGTCTGGCTGTGAATGCAGTGTGAGAGGTCTGGCTGTGAATGCAGTGCGAGAGGCCTGGCTGTGACTGCAGTGCGAGAGGCCTGGCTGTGAATCCAGTGTGAGGGGTCTGGCTGTGAATGCAGTGCGAGAGGCCTGGCTGTGAATGCAGTGCGAGGGGCCTGGCTGTGAATGCAGTGTGAGACAGTGCAAGGGGTCTGGCTGTGAATGCAGTGTGAGAGGCCTGGCTGTGAAGAGAGGCCTGGCTGTGAATGCAGTGCCAGAGGCCTGGCTGTGAATGCAGTGCCTGAGGCCTGTCTGTGAATGCAGTGCATGAGGCCTGGCTGTGAATGCAGTGCCTGAGGCCTGGCTGTGAATGCAGTGCGAGGGGTCTGGCTGTGAATGCAGTGCGAGAGGCCTGGCTGTGAATGCAGTGCGAATGGCCTGGCTGTGAATGCAGTGCGAGACAGTGCAAGGGGTCTGGCTGTGAATGCAGTGTGAGAGGCCTGGCTGTGAATGCAGTACAAGAGGTCTGGCTGTATTGTATGTATTGCGACTTATATAGCGCACGTATCACCCGAAGGTATCAAGGCGCTTGCTTAGGGAACCCGTCCTGGTATTCCCCTGTGAGATACCCCGGCAGGGTATCCACAAGGTGAAAGCCAGGCATCCCGCCGCGAGGGGCCGTAGTGGAGATTAAGCAAGCTATTGCCCAGAGTCGCAGAGTGTGACCCCGTGAGTCGAGTAGGCACCGGAGCGAGAATTGTCGAGTCCGTGGAATTTTTGAGCCCGAGACCCGCCGAGGCGGGGAATCGAACCCTGGTCCACGGCCGATCTCAGCTTCCGGGTCTGCCGCCTCTAACCACTGAGCCACGCTTCTCCACTGTGAATGCAGTGCGAGGGGTCTGGCTGTGAATGCAGTGCGAGAGGCCTGGCTGTGAATGCAGTGCGAGAGGCCTGGCTGTGAATGCAGTGCGAGAGGCCTGGCTGTGAATGCAGTACGAGAGGTCTGGCTGTGAATGCAGTGCGAGAGGTCTGGCTGTGAATGCAGTGTGAGGGTCTGGCTGTGAATGCAGTGTGAGGGGCCTGGCTGTGAATGCAGTGCGAGGGGCCTGGCTGTGAATGCAGTGCGAGAGGCCTGGCTGTGAATGCAGTGCGAGGGGACTGGCTGTGAATGCAGTGCGAGGGGCCTGGCTGTGAATGCAGTGCGAAACAGTGCAAGGGGTCTGGCTGTGAATGCAGTGTGAGAGGCCTGGCTGTGAATGCAGTGCGAGAGGCCTTGCTGTGAATGCAGTGCGAGGGGCCTGGCTGTGAATGCAGTGCGAGGGGCCTGGCTGTGAATGCAGTGCGAGGGGCCTGGCTGGGAATGCAATGCGAGACAGTGCAAGGGGTCTGGCTGTGAATGCAGTGTGAGAGTCTGGCAGTGAATGCAGTGCGAGAGGCCTGGCTGTGAATGCAGTGCGAGAGGCCTGGCTGTGAATGCAGTGCGAGGGGCCTGGCTGTAAATGCAGTGCGAGAGGCCTGGCTGTGAATGCAGTGTGAGACAGTGTGAGGGGTCTAGCTGTGAATGCAGTGTGAGAGGCCTGGCTGTGAATGCAGTGCGAGAGGCCTGGCTGTGAATGCAGTGCGAGAGGTCTGGCTGTGAATGCAGTGCGAGGCGTCTGGCTGTGAATGCAGTGCGAGACAGTTCAAGGGGTCTGGCTGTGAATGCAGTGCGAGAGGCCTGGCTGTGAATGCAGTGCGAGAGGCCTGGCTGTGAATGCAGTGCGAGAGGTCTGGCTGTGAATGCAGTGCGAGAGGCCTGGCTGTGAATGCAGAGTGAGAGGCCTGGCTGTGAATGCAGTGCGAGAGACCTGGCTGTGAATGCAGTGCGAGAGGCCTGGCTGTGAATGCAGTGCGAGGGGTCTGGCTGTGAATGCAGTGCGAGGGGTCTGGCTGTGAATGCAGTGCGAGGGGTCTGGCTGTGAATGCAGTGAGAGAGGCCTGGCTGTGAATGCAGTGCGAGAGGCCTGGCTGTGAATGCAGTGCGAGAGGCCTGGCTGTGGATGCAGCGCGAGGGGCCTGGCTGTGGATGCAGCGCGAGGGGCCTGACTGTGAATGCAGTGCTAGGGGTCTGGCTGTGAATGCAGTGCGAGACAGTGCAAGGGGTCTGGCTGTGAATGCAGTGTGAGGGGCCTGGCTGTGAATGCAGTGTGAGGGGTCTGGCTGTGAATGCAGTGTGAGGGGTCTGGCTGTGAATGCAGTGTGAGAATTGTGACTGTGAATACAGTGTGAGAGGTGTGACTGAGAGTGCCGATTGAGATATGTGGCGCTGTGAGTGTACAGTGAGAGCTGAAGTTGTGACTCCAGCCTGAGAGGTGAGCCAGTCTGAGCGGAGGGTGAATGATGCACCTGTTCGAGCGCCGAGTGAAGTTTGAGCCCATGTGAGAGCAGAGTGACAGCTGAGCCGTGTGAATGCAGTTTAAAAGGGGGGCCTCTATGAATGCACTTCAGACCTTGTGAATGCAGGGTGTGCCTCTGTGAGTGCCGGTTGAGACTCCTGGTGGCCCCCCGCCCTGGGCACCACACCCAAGCCAACAGACCACGCACGCAACCTGGGCTTCATCCTGGACTCCTCCCTCTCGATGACCAGACAAGTCAGCGCCGTCTCCTCATCATGCTTCAACACACTACGCATGCTTCGCAAGATCTTCCGATGGATCCCGACCGAAACCAGGAAGACGGTCACCCAGGCACTCATCACAAGCCGACTGGACTACGGGAACACCCTCTACGCCGAAACCACAGCCAAGCTACAGAAAAGACTCCAACGCATCCAGAACGCCTCCGCCCGACTCATCCTGGACATCCCCCGACGCAGCCACATCTCCGGCCACCTGAGGGACCTGCACTGGCTCCCCGTCAGCAAGAGAATCACGTTCAGACTCCTCACCCACGCACACAAGTCTCTCCACGACCTGGGCACCAAGTACCTCAACGACCGCCTGACCTTCTACACGCCCACCCGCCAGCTACGTTCTACAAGCCTCGCCCTCGCTGCCGTACCACGCATCCGAAGAGCCATCGCCGGAGGAAGATCCTTCTCCTACTTGGCGGCCAAGACATGGAACTCCCTCCCCACCCACCTTCGGCTGACCCAGGACCATCTCGCCTTCAGGAGACAACTCAAGACATGGCTGTTCGAGCAATAGCGGACCCCTTCCCCCAAGCGCCTTGAGACCCTTCCGGGTGAGTAGTGCGCTATACAAATGTTATGATTGATTGATTGATTGATTGATTCATGCAGGGTGAGTGGTATGCCTATGTGAGAGAGGAGTCTGTGTGGATGAAGGGTAAGAGGCGTACCTATGTTAGTGCATGGTGAAAGGTGAGTGTGCGACAGTGCATGGTGAGAGGTGAGCCTATGTGAGTGCATGGTGAGATCTGAGCTCTTGTAAATGCATGGGAGCCGAGAAGAATGCAGGGGGATATTTGAGCCCTTGTAAATGCACAATTAGAGAGAAACCGTGGTGAGTGCATGGGAGAGGATGTTCCCATGTGAGTGCACAAGGAGGGGTGTACCTGTATGAGTGAGTAGCGGTCTACCTATGTGAGTGCAGGGTGAGAGGGGTGCCTATGTGAGCAGAGAGTGAGTGATATCAGTGGGTGTACGCAGGGTGAGTGGTGTGCCTGTGTGAGTACTGGGTGAGTGGTGTGCCCACATGAGTGCAAAGAGGGAGGCATGCTTGCTTAAGTAGAGGGTGAGTCATATGAGTTCAGGGGGAGTGTGTGACTGTGTGAATGCAGGGCGAGAGGCACGTCTGTCTGAATGCATGGGAAGAGGAGGGTCTGGGTGAATGCAAAGTGAGAGACATATCTGTGTGTAACGGAGTACCCAGAAAATTAGAATATCCTACCACTTCGAACCAAAGCTCTGATGACACCAAGCAAGTGCAGCAAGTGAGTCCAAAACACCCTAGAAGTGCTCTTCTGTCTCTTCCATCCAAGCATCTATTCAGTCATCCTTTCAACCTCCCATCCACTTTCTGCTATTAATCATTTCACGTTTACATTCTGTTATCCATTCATTATTTCATACAACTTTCAATCATTCACCATTCCATCCATTGGGCATTTTATCCATCCATCCACTAAGATTTTCATTTACTCTACCATCCTTTCACCCTTCCTCAGATTTCCATTTACTCTGCCATCCTTTCACCTTTTCTCAGATTTCCATTTACTCTGCCATCCATTTATCCTTTGAAATATCCCTTTACTCTGTCATCCTTTCACCCACCCATGTATCTATCCTCTCACTTATCCTCTCACATGGCATAACATATGTATTTGTAAAGCACACATATCTTGGCGTTCAATAAAAGATGTTTATTGTTGTCCAACTCAATGGTATTCATTTTATCGACCCCAGAAGTACGAAAGGCTGAGTGGACCCGCCAGGATTTGAATCTGAGACTATGAGGTCAAACAAAGGTCCTACAGTTGACACATTAGTCCAATGAGCCACCAGACCCACTCATTCAACTATCCTTTCACCAGTGACATAACAATAGCCCTGGCACACCCAGCAGTGCAGGGAGGCCCAAGCTCCAGATGGCCACCTCCAACACGGTGCATGAGTGGCTGGCCCCTGCCCTGAGAGCTCCTGAATGGGTCCAGAGCAGGCCCGGACTGGCCGTTGCGGCACCGGGCAATCCCCCGGTGCGCCGCAAGGGTGGGGGCTTGTTTTGGGCCGTGGGGGTCATTTTTGTTACAGGGCCGATTTTACAGCATAGCTGCAAAATCGGCCCTGTAACAAAATCGGCCGAAAACCGGCTCCGCCAAAGAGCTCGGTCGCACCCCCAGGGGGCCGGCCGGATGACCCAGTGGCGTCACTAGGGGGGTGCGGACCGCACCGGGTGACACCATCACAAGGGGTGACACCAATCTAAAGAAAAGGAGAGCCTGGTGTCCGCGTAAGTGTTTTTGCTAAACTTTTTTTCAGCAAAGCTGTTGACGTTCCCATGGATACAGTTTCTGTAAATGTGTTTTATAGTCGTGTGCACTCACTAGCACAATAATTCCTCGAGGAGGGGGGCTTATGGCGGCACTGTATGTATTTACTGCCGCTCGCCCAGGTAACTCAAATTAAATACAGGACAAACTAATTTGACCCATTTTCTTCACATGCTGTAGAAAATGGTAAAATAAATTTTGCTCCAGTTCACTCCAGAAAAAGATTTTTGAACCAGCCGATAAAAGGAGCTGGATTGTGAAACCATAGGCAACGCATGCAATACTTAATGATCTTAACTGAGTTGTATTATTTTTAACGAAGGAATCGTAATCCATAAATTGCACTTTTAAAAACCCTCAAGTGGATTTGTTGTGCTCTTATCTTACTATTTGTTCAATACAAAAAAAGAACAACCAGATTTTTGCCTCAAAACAGACCCGCATTTCACATTTATAAACTGGAAGACATGTTTGTTATCCCTTCTTACTCAGTTAAATACATATTTTGCACTGAAGCAACAGATTATATTTACTCCATTACACAAACAGCAAAAGTTCTTCACACAGAATTGCACCTTGTATTTTATTCACCAGTGACAATTTTTCACCATATGGCCTTTACACTTTACTTGTGGCTCTGTGAGTCAACATGTCAAGCTCACTTGCAGCCACTAAATAATGTTGACTCGGCCCCATGTTTGGAAAGCTACTGACCACCTTTCTGACTAGCAAATGAGTTCACCTATACAACCTCATGCAGGACATCTTTTCAAGTACGTCAAAATGTACCTGCTCCACTTTTCATCACTTGTGGATGGCTGCCATCGCTGATGGATGAAAGGTAGAGTAATCTTGGTGGATTTTGCAATAGTTTTACAAAGTCTTCCAGAGTCTCACAATGAAGTATGCATCACCCAAGCAAAAAGAAAGGACTATGTTGTAATGGGGATTGCCATTAAATGCAGTCTGAACACTCGAAAACCATACTCACCCCCAAAACTTTGACTATTGACTTTGATTCATCTTTCTGGGTGTCCAGCGTTGGTCCACGTGGACCGCACTCCAGCCGGACTCTCAGGACATCCATGAAATGTAAATTCAGTGAGCCTGGTTCTCAAACAGCTCTGTAAATCTGCACCTGTAGGTTTAGTACTATGCTTTCCAGCAGATTTACAAATTCTCCAAATGCAGAATTCTTCAAAGAGTACTGCTGGAAAAGGTTTAGCCTTATTATTTAAAATATGTTTAGAGTTAGTGTGGCAGCAGAGTGCTCTTTGGGTGACTTTAGCACCAGTTCTTGGTTTGTACTCGTAATGTATGTTACACCTTGTACACCTGCTCATGTGTAATTGCATTTGCATTAGTAAAGTTGCATTTTTATTCTATTTTTTTCGCCATGAGGCAACCATTTCTATTAGTGCGCTATTCCTTCGCCTTTTCTGTCACTGGCGATATTCCTTCTCCTATAGCCACACCAGTTTTGAGGGGTTTCTTTCCTATTTTCACCATGAAAACAGATTTACTACTTTCCATAACAGGAGTGAATCCCTGAATCCTCCCAAGGTGTGATGAATTAATCACGGAGAGGTTTGCGAATACCTACAAACCCTCACTCAGGTTTGTGAGTGTTCTTGAAATCTACAAGCACTCAGGTTTCTGTGTGAACCCGTATACCCATAAACTCTAAAGTTGTGCGGGTTCCCAAACTTTCCAGGACCTCCCCTCCCGAGATAGCTGCTCCTTATCCATTTGATAGGGTTCACCAAATGGGTTTGTGTTGTGAACTGGACCCTGTGAATTAAGTGGGGAATATTTACATAGTGATTATAAGGAAATTTTGGCCTCGATTTTATTTTGTGCAGTTTTATATATCTCGAACTCGACCTGAAAATATCAGAGCGCTTTACATGAGCATCAGTTGCGTTTACAGACGGACACATTCATTTTTTGGGGCACAGGGCGATTAAGTGATTTGCCCAGAATCACAGGATGTTTGAACCTCCCACCAGATTCGAACCTGGTTCTTTAGCTTCAAAGGCGGCCATGCTAGCCCGGGAGGGCCTCGATCAGACCCTTGTGGGCCTACTTTGGATACCTCTTTAGGCGAGGGCCCACAGGAGAAGGGCCATGCGGTAAGTTGTGAGGGGGTGACACCATGAGTTACCCGCACTGGGTGACACCAACCCTAGTGACGCCACTGGGCCGACCCTCAATGTACTTTGCAGGGGGGGGGGCTCCAGTTTTGTTACGCCACTGGGGCCCTCCCTTATTTGCTGTTACTTATCACGTGCGTTCCAAAACAGTCTCCCTAACGGAATACCGGCAACTGCCTTTTCATTCTCAAATCCTAATTAACCGCACTTAATTCTATGGCAGGACGGAGGCTCCGATTATGCTTACTCAATTTCTTTACTGAAACACAGCAGCCAATCAGTACACAGTAAAGAAATAACAAACTACATTACCCATAAACCCTGGGTAACCATAGAGTATGAGAGAGTATATAAAGAGTCATAGAGGTGAACACTTCCTCTTTCTTTGCTGCTGCGCAGCCAGTTAAGTGCCTTATTTCATTACATTGCTATTTATGCATTGTGTGTCTAGATAATTGCACCGCTTACTTGTCTATGACTTGTGCTTAGTTTTCGCGCTGTCTGCGCTCTCTTTCTCGCCGCTCTGCGTGTTGCTTCGAGGTCGCTGACCTCGTTTCTAGTGTTGGTGCCAGGTCGGTAACTTCGTTTGCCTTTTCACTTAGTGGAGCGTGTGTTCACCTCCTGGGTTACTCAACGTGCATTTCGCGTTGTTTTCTGTTTGTGTGGAGCGGGAGTTGGAGCTGGCAGGGTCGCGCTGCCTCGCGCGTCTCTTCCTATTCGGCAGCGGCTTCGCGCATGCGCGAGTGCTTTGTTTACACGCCCAGCGAAGGCGTGTGTTTTCCTCAGCCGTCAGCTGCCTCTGACGGAGGACACATCTGGTGTTTTTCGACGCCTGCCCTTTGGTGCTGCCGATTGAGCTCCCTGACGCCCTCTTGCTACTTACTTTGAGGGTTGTATAAATTAGCATAGGCTCTGCCTAGAGTGACAACATTTTGCTGGTATTCGGTGCGAGTCCTCCCTCCACGAAATATTGTATTTTAGTCAGGTTTTTCCTGCATTTCAAGACTTGCACTAGGGGTATCACTCCCCCAATTTGGCTTTGCCTTCTAATAGTTCTGAAAAACTTATCACTTACCTTCCTGTGGGCTGTACTTGGTGGTCTTTGTCACCATGGCGAATTACTATGATGAGGAAGGTGAGCATTATTATGAGGAGGATGAACCTTCTGCGTCCCTTGATGATATCATTCACCCCAATTCCTCTGCTTGGTTGCCATCCCCCGAGGTGGCTGACTATGTCCAGTCCCACATCCGTTCCCCTTTTGAAAAAGATGTGCGAGCTCGTTTACGCTCAGAATGCCCTCGCCCTGACCTTTCAGACAAGCTTGCTTCCACGCCTGATATAGACCCTACCATGGTCACATATATGCGTAAGTACTCTAAAGATCCTACTAAGGGTTTGGATAGGTCGTGGCGTTCGTGCCAAGACAAACTTCTGGATTTGTTGGGCCCTCTCACAAAGATACTGGACTTGGGCTACAGGGCAAAGGAGTCTGGCGATCCAATTGACCCAGATGAGTTGATTGGTTGGTCCCAGCGGGCTGTCTGTTTTCTTGGTAATGCAAATTGTGCCTTGTCGGCGGAGCGTCGTCGCTCCATCTTGATGAAGCTTGATCCTCGTCTCACTGATTTAGCGTCTTCGGAATCTGGCCCCCCAAGCTCAAGGTTTGCTCTTCAGAGCTCCTTTTCTCAAAGAGCTTACTAAGTTTGCTTCGACCTTTAGTGGGCTTGATAAGGCTCAAGCGAATCTGAGACGGGCTTTCCGCCCGGTTTTCGGCAGGGCCGGACGAAGGGGACGTTCGTCCGGCCGCGGGTCAGACCAGCCCGCTCAGCGGGGGAATAAGTCCCACAGAGGAGGACAAGGACCTTCCTCCAACAAATCTTCTTTCTACCCTTCCAGAAAAGGCCGAGGGCAGTATGGCAAAGGCGGTTACAACGGTAACCAAGGAGGACGTCCAGATTCTTCCGCCTCAGGTGAGCTTGATTCTCGCTTCCAATGTGATTTTGGGGGGGAGAATTCAGTTTTTTCTGCACAATTGGCGTTTGATCTCAAACGATGCCTGGGTGCTGGAGACGGTGCAAGGGTACAAGATAGAATTTTACTCTCGCCCTCACCAACAACTCCGGCCGCGCCCTTTTGTT
Source organism: Lissotriton helveticus (assembly GCF_964261635.1). Classification (NCBI taxonomy): domain Eukaryota; kingdom Metazoa; phylum Chordata; class Amphibia; order Caudata; family Salamandridae; genus Lissotriton; species Lissotriton helveticus. The sequence continues at coordinate 1,360,721,070 of NC_136065.1, forward strand.
TTTTCCCGACCTGATCAGGAGGTTATCTCCACAGAAATCTCTTCACTGTTGGCCAAAGGGGCCATTGTTCAGACGTCTCCTCGTCCTCAGGGTTTGGTAAGCAACGTTTTTCTCGTGGAGAAAAAAGGGGGAGGGTCTCGTTTAGTACTCAATTTAAAAGACTTCAACGGTGGCGTGGTCTATTGTCATTTCAAGATGGAAGGTATCCATCTTCTCAGAGATCTTCTTCAGGAGGGCGATTGGATGGTTTGACTGGATCTAAAGGATGCCTATCTCTCAGTTCCAGTTTACGCTCCTCATCGTCGCTTCCTTCAGTTCCACTGGATGGGCAGCTGGTACGAGTACAAGGTCCTTCCTTTCGGGATTTCTTTTGCTCCGTGGTGCTTCACGAAGCTCCTTCGTCCAGTGATGGAATCTTTGAGATCACGCGGAGTACGGTTGATTGTCTACCTAGACGATATTCTCCTCTTGGCTCAGTGTCCTGTTCTTCTTCAATCTCATTTGCAATGGTCCGTGGATCTTTTACAATCTTTGGGTTTTCTAGTGAATCCCCTAAAGTCAAATTTTTCTCCATCTCAAACTATGGATTTTCTGGGCTTTCAGATAGATTCAATCTCATGTCAGTTACTTCTGCCAGGTCAGAAGATCAGATCCATCAAGAGGGACTTGAGGTTACTTCCCGCTCAAGAGACGATCTCTTTGCGCTCCGTGGCTCGGATTGTGGGTCTTCTCTCATCCTCCATCCAGGCGATTTTTCCGGGTCCATTGCATTATCGCGCGCTTCAACGCCTCAAAATCCGTCATCTCCAGAAGGGTCTTCGTTACTCAGATCACGTCCCTCTTTCAGAGGATGCCCGGACGGAGATGATGTGGTGGCTGGACCACATGGACTCCTGGAACGTCCGCGCGCTCTTTGGGAGGACTCCCGATGTTGTGATAGAGTCAGATGCCTGCCTCTGGGGTTGGGGAGCCCGCTGCGGTTCAGTGTCAACAGGGGGTCGTTGGTCGTTGGTCTCCGGAGGAATTGTCTCTCCACATCAATTGCCTAGAGCTTCTGGCGGGCTCTTTCGCGATTCGATGTCTCTCTCCTCTCCAAACGAATTGTTGCATTCTTCTCAGAATGGACAATGTCTCAGCAGTTCGACTACTGTCGGAAATTGTGAAGGATTTCTGGCACCTGTGCTTGAACCGCAAGATCACTGTTATTGCCGAATATCTGCCGGGCTCCCGCAATCTAATTGCGGACTGGAACTCTCGCCATCTGCGGGATTTCAGCGATTGGAGGCTTCATCCTCGGATATTTCGCAGGTTGTCCCAATTTTGGGGGACTTGTCATCTGGACCTCTTTGCCTCCCGACTCAACACCCAGGTTCCCCAGTTTTACAGTTGGAGGCCGGATCCGGAGGCTCTAGCCACGGATGCATTTCTTCAGGTCTGGCCTCCTCTGCTTTGCTATGCATTTCCGCCGTTCCTCATGATTCCCCGAGTTCTGGCCCGGGCCCGTCTATTCTCTTCGGAGCTCATTCTAATAACCCCTCTTTGGAGGGCTCAAGCGTGGTTTCCAGTTCTTCTGGAGATGAGTTGCTCGACACCGCTCCTCCTTCCACATGTATGGAACCTGTTGCTGGACCCTCTACGGGAACCACATCCTCTGGTACTGTCGGGCCAGCCCCTGCTTGTAGCGTGGAGAATTTTGGGGAACGCTGGAAAATCCAAGGCTTATCGGGAGACGCTACAAGATTCATCAATGAGGCTTGGGCCCCTAACACACATAAGCGCTATAAGTCAAGTTGGAAGCGTTGGTGTGATTGGTGCTCACTGCGGTCGGTGGATCCCGTTTCAGCGGATCTTACTTTGATCATTAACTTTTTGGCTTCTATGGCATCCTCTGGGCTTGCTTACAGGACGATTAATACTTTTCGTTCTGCAATTTCTGCAGGTCATATTCCTGTGGATGGTAAACCAGCGGGAGAACATCCCCTGATCTCAAAATTGTTGCGGGGAATCAGGATGGTAAAACCTCCTAGCCCCAAGTATGTTGCCCTTTAGGATGTTTCTATTGTCTTGCGTTTTGTGTCTGATTGGCCTTCCAATTCTCTCTTATCCCGCAAGCAACTCTCAGCTAAGCTGACTATGCTCCTGTGTTTGGTTTCTTGTAAAAGAGTGTCTGATGTGCGGGCTTTAGATCTCGCGGGTCGTACCTTCTCGCCTGAAGGTGTCTCTTTTGTCATTTCAAAGCGAACTAAATGTAATACAGCTGCGGTCTCTTATCCTTGCTTTCCTCACAACCCTCAGTTGTGTGTAGTCCAATGCCTAAAGGATTATGAGGTAAGCACTGCTCCTTTTCGTACTGATCCACAAGGTCAATTGCTTATTGCTTTACAGAAGCGTTTCAAGCCTGTTTCTCCAGCTACGTTGGCACGTTGGTTACGTTGGCTCATGCAAGAAGCGGGCATTGATATCTCCCTCTTTGGGGCCCATTCTGCAAGAGGAGCAATGGCTTCCAAGGCTTTTTCCATGGGTGCTAGTCTTCATGATATCATGAGGGCTGCGGATTGGTCATCTGAGTCTGTTTTCAAAACTTTTTATTTTAAACCAATTGTAGATGTTGCATCTGTTGTGGTGGCAAAGCTTTAAACAAGCATAATCGGAGCCTCCGTCCTGCCATAGAATTAAAAATTTGCTAACATTCGTGCCAAGAATTTTCAATTCTATTAAGGACAGGAGGCAAGGATTATCCCACCCTTTCATTTGTTGTATTTATATTATGTTTACTGCATTTCTGCTGTATCATGCTGTTTACTGTTAATGAAATGTTTCCCACCCTGTTCTGGATTCTATGTTCAATTCTTTTGGGTAACAGTTTTTACGGCTTCTGTTTCACTTCTTCCAGGCTCCGACCTTAAATGAAGTGTGCCGCGACTTTATTCTCCTGGTTGGTCTGTTGCTGTTCCTGTGGCTCTGGGAGGTTCCTTCTCCTCTTCAGCCGGACGCTGACCTCTCCGGGGGACGCCTTTGATGGATTGTTTGAGTTTTCCGTTTGATCTTTATTAACTGACTTTTGGACAAAGAAAGAGGAAGTGTTCACCTCTATGACTCTTTATAAACTCTCTCATACTCTATGGTTACCCAGGGTTTATGGGTAATGTAGTTTATTTCTTTACTGTGTACTCATTGGCTGCTGTGTTTCAGTAAAGAAATCGAGTAAGCATAATCCTCGCCTCCTGTCCTTAATAGAATTGAAAATTCTTGGCACGAATGTTAGCAAATTTTTAATTCTTGTGCACGTTAATCATATTCACTTTTCAAATACCGCTGTCCGAACTCTTGGGGTCTGGTTGTGAATGCAGTGCGAGGGGTCTGGCTGTGAATGCAGTGAGAGAGGCCTGGCTGTGAATGCAGTGCGAGAGGCCTGGCTGTGAATGCAGTGCGAGAGGCCTGGCTGTGGATGCAGCGCGAGGGGCCTGGCTGTGGATGCAGCGCGAGGGGCCTGACTGTGAATGCAGTGCTAGGGGTCTGGCTGTGAATGCAGTGCGAGACAGTGCAAGGGGTCTGGCTGTGAATGCAGTGTGAGGGGCCTGGCTGTGAATGCAGTGTGAGGGGTCTGGCTGTGAATGCAGTGTGAGGGGTCTGGCTGTGAATGCAGTGTGAGAATTGTGACTGTGAATACAGTGTGAGAGGTGTGACTGAGAGTGCCGATTGAGATATGTGGCGCTGTGAGTGTACAGTGAGAGCTGAAGTTGTGACTCCAGCCTGAGAGGTGAGCCAGTCTGAGCGGAGGGTGAATGATGCACCTGTTCGAGCGCCGAGTGAAGTTTGAGCCCATGTGAGAGCAGAGTGACAGCTGAGCCGTGTGAATGCAGTTTAAAAGGGGGGCCTCTATGAATGCACTTCAGACCTTGTGAATGCAGGGTGTGCCTCTGTGAGTGCCGGTTGAGACTCCTGGTGGCCCCCCGCCCTGGGCACCACACCCAAGCCAACAGACCACGCACGCAACCTGGGCTTCATCCTGGACTCCTCCCTCTCGATGACCAGACAAGTCAACGCCGTCTCCTCATCATGCTTCAACACACTACGCATGCTTCGCAAGATCTTCCGATGGATCCCGACCGAAACCAGGAAGACGGTCACCCAGGCACTCATCACAAGCCGACTGGACTACGGGAACACCCTCTACGCCGAAACCACAGCCAAGCTACAGAAAAGACTCCAACGCATCCAGAACGCCTCCGCCCGACTCATCCTGGACATCCCCCGACGCAGCCACATCTCCGGCCACCTGAGGGACCTGCACTGGCTCCCCGTCAGCAAGAGAATCACGTTCAGACTCCTCACCCACGCACACAAGTCTCTCCACGACCTGGGCACCAAGTACCTCAACGACCGCCTGACCTTCTACACGCCCACCCGCCAGCTACGTTCTACAAGCCTCGCCCTCGCTGCCGTACCACGCATCCGAAGAGCCATCGCCGGAGGAAGATCCTTCTCCTACTTGGCGGCCAAGACATGGAACTCCCTCCCCACCCACCTTCGGCTGACCCAGGACCATCTCGCCTTCAGGAGACAACTCAAGACATGGCTGTTCGAGCAATAGCGGACCCCTTCCCCCAAGCGCCTTGAGACCCTTCCGGGTGAGTAGTGCGCTATACAAATGTTATGATTGATTGATTGATTGATTCATTCATGCAGGGTGAGTGGTATGCCTATGTGAGAGAGGAGTCTGTGTGGATGAAGGGTAAGAGGCGTACCTATGTTAGTGCATGGTGAAAGGTGAGTGTGCGACAGTGCATGGTGAGAGGTGAGCCTATGTGAGTGCATGGTGAGATCTGAGCTCTTGTAAATGCATGGGAGCCGAGAAGAATGCAGGGGGATATTTGAGCCCTTGTAAATGCACAATTAGAGAGAAACCGTGGTGAGTGCATGGGAGAGGATGTTCCCATGTGAGTGCACAAGGAGGGGTGTACTGTATGAGTGAGTAGCGGTCTACCTATGTGAGTGCAGGGTGAGAGGGGTGCCTATGTGAGCAGAGAGTGAGTGATATCAGTGGGTGTACGCAGGGTGAGTGGTGTGCCTGTGTGAGTACTGGGTGAGTGGTGTGCCCACATGAGTGCAAAGAGGGAGGCATGCTTGCTTAAGTAGAGGGTGAGTCATATGAGTTCAGGGGGAGTGTGTGACTGTGTGAATGCAGGGCGAGAGGCACGTCTGTCTGAATGCATGGGAAGAGGAGGGTCTGGGTGAATGCAAAGTGAGAGACATATCTGTGTGTAACGGAGTACCCAGAAAATTAGAATATCCTACCACTTCGAACCAAAGCTCTGATGACACCAAGCAAGTGCAGCAAGTGAGTCCAAAACACCCTAGAAGTGCTCTTCTGTCTCTTCCATCCAAGCATCTATTCAGTCATCCTTTCAACCTCCCATCCACTTTCTGCTATTAATCATTTCACGTTTACATTCTGTTATCCATTCATTATTTCATACAACTTTCAATCATTCACCATTCCATCCATTGGGCATTTTATCCATCCATCCACTAAGATTTTCATTTACTCTACCATCCTTTCACCCTTCCTCAGATTTCCATTTACTCTGCCATCCTTTCACCTTTTCTCAGATTTCCATTTACTCTGCCATCCATTTATCCTTTGAAATATCCCTTTACTCTGTCATCCTTTCACCCACCCATGTATCTATCCTCTCACTTATCCTCTCACATGGCATAACATATGTATTTGTAAAGCACACATATCTTGGCGTTCAATAAAAGATGTTTATTGTTGTCCAACTCAATGGTATTCATTTTATCGACCCCAGAAGTACGAAAGGCTGAGTGGACCCGCCAGGATTTGAATCTGAGACTATGAGGTCAAACAAAGGTCCTACAGTTGACACATTAGTCCAATGAGCCACCAGACCCACTCATTCAACTATCCTTTCACCAGTGACATAACAATAGCCCTGGCACACCCAGCAGTGCAGGGAGGCCCAAGCTCCAGATGGCCACCTCCAACACGGTGCATGAGTGGCTGGCCCCTGCCCTGAGAGCTCCTGAATGGGTCCAGAGCAGGCCCGGACTGGCCGTTGCGGCACCGGGCAATCCCCCGGTGCGCCGCAAGGGTGGGGGCTTGTTTTGGGCCGTGGGGGTCATTTTTGTTACAGGGCCGATTTTACAGCATAGCTGCAAAATCGGCCCTGTAACAAAATCGGCCGAAAACCGGCTCCGCCAAAGAGCTCGGTCGCACCCCCAGGGGGCCGGCCGGATGACCCAGTGGCGTCACTAGGGGGGTGCGGACCGCACCGGGTGACACCATCACAAGGGGTGACACCAATCTAAAGAAAAGGAGAGCCTGGTGTCCGCGTAAGTGTTTTTGCTAAACTTTTTTTCAGCAAAGCTGTTGACGTTCCCATGGATACAGTTTCTGTAAATGTGTTTTATAGTCGTGTGCACTCACTAGCACAATAATTCCTCGAGGAGGGGGGCTTATGGCGGCACTGTATGTATTTACTGCCGCTCGCCCAGGTAACTCAAATTAAATACAGGACAAACTAATTTGACCCATTTTCTTCACATGCTGTAGAAAATGGTAAAATAAATTTTGCTCCAGTTCACTCCAGAAAAAGATTTTTGAACCAGCCGATAAAAGGAGCTGGATTGTGAAACCATAGGCAACGCATGCAATACTTAATGATCTTAACTGAGTTGTATTATTTTTAACGAAGGAATCGTAATCCATAAATTGCACTTTTAAAAACCCTCAAGTGGATTTGTTGTGCTCTTATCTTACTATTTGTTCAATACAAAAAAAGAACAACCAGATTTTTGCCTCAAAACAGACCCGCATTTCACATTTATAAACTGGAAGACATGTTTGTTATCCCTTCTTACTCAGTTAAATACATATTTTGCACTGAAGCAACAGATTATATTTACTCCATTACACAAACAGCAAAAGTTCTTCACACAGAATTGCACCTTGTATTTTATTCACCAGTGACAATTTTTCACCATATGGCCTTTACACTTTACTTGTGGCTCTGTGAGTCAACATGTCAAGCTCACTTGCAGCCACTAAATAATGTTGACTCGGCCCCATGTTTGGAAAGCTACTGACCACCTTTCTGACTAGCAAATGAGTTCACCTATACAACCTCATGCAGGACATCTTTTCAAGTACGTCAAAATGTACCTGCTCCACTTTTCATCACTTGTGGATGGCTGCCATCGCTGATGGATGAAAGGTAGAGTAATCTTGGTGGATTTTGCAATAGTTTTACAAAGTCTTCCAGAGTCTCACAATGAAGTATGCATCACCCAAGCAAAAAGAAAGGACTATGTTGTAATGGGGATTTCCATTAAATGCAGTCTGAACACTCGAAAACCATACTCACCCCCAAAACTTTGACTATTGACTTTGATTCATCTTTCTGGGTGTCCAGCGTTGGTCCACGTGGACCGCACTCCAGCCGGACTCTCAGGACATCCATGAAATGTAAATTCAGTGAGCCTGGTTCTCAAACAGCTCTGTAAATCTGCACCTGTAGGTTTAGTACTATGCTTTCCAGCAGATTTACAAATTCTCCAAATGCAGAATTCTTCAAAGAGTACTGCTGGAAAAGGTTTAGCCTTATTATTTAAAATATGTTTAGAGTTAGTGTGGCAGCAGAGTGCTCTTTGGGTGACTTTAGCACCAGTTCTTGGTTTGTACTCGTAATGTATGTTACACCTTGTACACCTGCTCATGTGTAATTGCATTTGCATTAGTAAAGTTGCATTTTTATTCTATTTTTTTCGCCATGAGGCAACCATTTCTATTAGTGCGCTATTCCTTCGCCTTTTCTGTCACTGGCGATATTCCTTCTCCTATAGCCACACCAGTTTTGAGGGGTTTCTTTCCTATTTTCACCATGAAAACAGATTTACTACTTTCCATAACAGGAGTGAATCCCTGAATCCTCCCAAGGTGTGATGAATTAATCACGGAGAGGTTTGCGAATACCTACAAACCCTCACTCAGGTTTGTGAGTGTTCTTGAAATCTACAAGCACTCAGGTTTCTGTGTGAACCCGTATACCCATAAACTCTAAAGTTGTGCGGGTTCCCAAACTTTCCAGGACCTCCCCTCCCGAGATAGCTGCTCCTTATCCATTTGATAGGGTTCACCAAATGGGTTTGTGTTGTGAACTGGACCCTGTGAATTAAGTGGGGAATATTTACATAGTGATTATAAGGAAATTTTGGCCTCGATTTTATTTTGTGCAGTTTTATATATCTCGAACTCGACCTGAAAATATCAGAGCGCTTTACATGAGCATCAGTTGCGTTTACAGACGGACACATTCATTTTTTGGGGCACAGGGCGATTAAGTGATTTGCCCAGAATCACAGGATGTTTGAACCTCCCACCAGATTCGAACCTGGTTCTTTAGCTTCAAAGGCGGCCATGCTAGCCCGGGAGGGCCTCGATCAGACCCTTGTGGGCCTACTTTGGATACCTCTTTAGGCGAGGGCCCACAGGAGAAGGGCCATGCGGTAAGTTGTGAGGGGGTGACACCATGAGTTACCCGCACTGGGTGACACCAACCCTAGTGACGCCACTGGGCCGACCCTCAATGTACTTTGCAGGGGGGGGGGCTCCAGTTTTGTTACGCCACTGGGGCCCTCCCTTATTTGCTGTTACTTATCACGTGCGTTCCAAAACAGTCTCCCTAACGGAATACCGGCAACTGCCTTTTCATTCTCAAATCCTAATTAACCGCACTTAATTCTATGGCAGGACGGAGGCTCCGATTATGCTTACTCGATTTCTTTACTGAAACACAGCAGCCAATCAGTACACAGTAAAGAAATAACAAACTACATTACCCATAAACCCTGGGTAACCATAGAGTATGAGAGAGTATATAAAGAGTCATAGAGGTGAACACTTCCTCTTTCTTTGCTGCTGCGCAGCCAGTTAAGTGCCTTATTTCATTACATTGCTATTTATGCATTGTGTGTCTAGATAATTGCACCGCTTACTTGTCTATGACTTGTGCTTAGTTTTCGCGCTGTCTGCGCTCTCTTTCTCGCCGCTCTGCGTGTTGCTTCGAGGTCGCTGACCTCGTTTCTAGTGTTGGTGCCAGGTCGGTAACTTCGTTTGCCTTTTCACTTAGTGGAGCGTGTGTTCACCTCCTGGGTTACTCAACGTGCATTTCGCGTTGTTTTCTGTTTGTGTGGAGCGGGAGTTGGAGCTGGCAGGGTCGCGCTGCCTCGCGCGTCTCTTCCTATTCGGCAGCGGCTTCGCGCATGCGCGAGTGCTTTGTTTACACGCCCAGCGAAGGCGTGTGTTTTCCTCAGCCGTCAGCTGCCTCTGACGGAGGACACATCTGGTGTTTTTCGACGCCTGCCCTTTGGTGCTGCCGATTGAGCTCCCTGACGCCCTCTTGCTACTTACTTTGAGGGTTGTATAAATTAGCATAGGCTCTGCCTAGAGTGACAACATTTTGCTGGTATTCGGTGCGAGTCCTCCCTCCACGAAATATTGTATTTTAGTCAGGTTTTTCCTGCATTTCAAGACTTGCACTAGGGGTATCACTCCCCCAATTTGGCTTTGCCTTCTAATAGTTCTGAAAAACTTATCACTTACCTTCCTGTGGGCTGTACTTGGTGGTCTTTGTCACCATGGCGAATTACTATGATGAGGAAGGTGAGGATTATTATGAGGAGGATGAACCTTCTGCGTCCCTTGATGATATCATTCACCCCAATTCCTCTGCTTGGTTGCCATCCCCCGAGGTGGCTGACTATGTCCAGTCCCACATCCGTTCCCCTTTTGAAAAAGATGTGCGAGCTCGTTTACGCTCAGAATGCCCTCGCCCTGACCTTTCAGACAAGCTTGCTTCCACGCCTGATGTAGACCCTACCATGGTCACATATATGCGTAAGTACTCTAAAGATCCTACTAAGGGTTTGGATAGGTCGTGGCGTTCGTGCCAAGACAAACTTCTGGATTTGTTGGGCCCTCTCACAAAGATACTGGACTTGGGCTACAGGGCAAAGGAGTCTGGCGATCCAATTGACCCAGATGAGTTGATTGGTTGGTCCCAGCGGGCTGTCTGTTTTCTTGGTAATGCAAATTGTGCCTTGTCGGCGGAGCGTCGTCGCTCCATCTTGATGAAGCTTGATCCTCGTCTCACTGATTTAGCGTCTTCGGAATCTGGCCCCCCAAGCTCAAGGTTTGCTCTTCAGAGCTCCTTTTCTCAAAGAGCTTACTAAGTTTGCTTCGACCTTTAGTGGGCTTGATAAGGCTCAAGCGAATCTGAGACGGGCTTTCCGCCCGGTTTTCGGCAGGGCCGGACGAAGGGGACGTTCGTCCGGCCGCGGGTCAGACCAGCCCGCTCAGCGGGGGAATAAGTCCCACAGAGGAGGACAAGGACCTTCCTCCAACAAATCTTCTTTCTACCCTTCCAGAAAAGGCCGAGGGCAGTATGGCAAAGGCGGTTACAACGGTAACCAAGGAGGACGTCCAGATTCTTCCGCCTCAGGTGAGCTTGATTCTCGCTTCCAATGTGATTTTGGGGGGGAGAATTCAGTTTTTTCTGCACAATTGGCGTTTGATCTCAAACGATGCCTGGGTGCTCGAGACGGTGCAAGGGTACAAGATAGAATTTTACTCTCGCCCTCACCAACAACTCCGGCCGCGCCCTTTTGTTTTTTCCCGACCTGATCAGGAGGTTATCTCCACAGAAATCTCTTCACTGTTGGCCAAAGGGGCCATTGTTCAGACGTCTCCTCGTCCTCAGGGTTTGGTAAGCAACGTTTTTCTCGTGGAGAAAAAAGGGGGAGGGTCTCGTTTAGTACTCAATTTAAAAGACTTCAACGGTGGCGTGGTCTATTGTCATTTCAAGATGGAAGGTATCCATCTTCTCAGAGATCTTCTTCAGGAGGGCGATTGGATGGTTTGACTGGATCTAAAGGATGCCTATCTCTCAGTTCCAGTTTACGCTCCTCATCGTCGCTTCCTTCAGTTCCACTGGATGGGCAGCTGGTACGAGTACAAGGTCCTTCCTTTCGGGATTTCTTTTGCTCCGTGGTGCTTCACGAAGCTCCTTCGTCCAGTGATGGAATCTTTGAGATCACGCGGAGTACGGTTGATTGTCTACCTAGACGATATTCTCCTCTTGGCTCAGTGTCCTGTTCTTCTTCAATCTCATTTGCAATGGTCCGTGGATCTTTTACAATCTTTGGGTTTTCTAGTGAATCCCCTAAAGTCAAATTTTTCTCCATCTCAAACTATGGATTTTCTGGGCTTTCAGATAGATTCAATCTCATGTCAGTTACTTCTGCCAGGTCAGAAGATCAGATCCATCAAGAGGGACTTGAGGTTACTTCCCGCTCAAGAGACGATCTCTTTGCGCTCCGTGGCTCGGATTGTGGGTCTTCTCTCATCCTCCATCCAGGCGATTTTTCCGGGTCCATTGCATTATCGCGCGCTTCAACGCCTCAAAATCCGTCATCTCCAGAAGGGTCTTCGTTACTCAGATCACGTCCCTCTTTCAGAGGATGCCCGGACGGAGATGATGTGGTGGCTGGACCACATGGACTCCTGGAACGTCCGCGCGCTCTTTGGGAGGACTCCCGATGTTGTGATAGAGTCAGATGCCTGCCTCTGGGGTTGGGGAGCCCGCTGCGGTTCAGTGTCAACAGGGGGTCGTTGGTCGTTGGTCTCCGGAGGAATTGTCTCTCCACATCAATTGCCTAGAGCTTCTGGCGGGCTCTTTCGCGATTCGATGTCTCTCTCCTCTCCAAACGAATTGTTGCATTCTTCTCAGAATGGACAATGTCTCAGCAGTTCGACTACTGTCGGAAATTGTGAAGGATTTCTGGCACCTGTGCTTGAACCGCAAGATCACTGTTATTGCCGAATATCTGCCGGGCTCCCGCAATCTAATTGCGGACTGGAACTCTCGCCATCTGCGGGATTTCAGCGATTGGAGGCTTCATCCTCGGATATTTCGCAGGTTGTCCCAATTTTGGGGGACTTGTCATCTGGACCTCTTTGCCTCCCGACTCAACACCCAGGTTCCCCAGTTTTACAGTTGGAGGCCGGATCCGGAGGCTCTAGCCACGGATGCATTTCTTCAGGTCTGGCCTCCTCTGCTTTGCTATGCATTTCCGCCGTTCCTCATGATTCCCCGAGTTCTGGCCCGGGCCCGTCTATTCTCTTCGGAGCTCATTCTAATAACCCCTCTTTGGAGGGCTCAAGCGTGGTTTCCAGTTCTTCTGGAGATGAGTTGCTCGACACCGCTCCTCCTTCCACATGTATGGAACCTGTTGCTGGACCCTCTACGGGAACCACATCCTCTGGTACTGTCGGGCCAGCCCCTGCTTGTAGCGTGGAGAATTTTGGGGAACGCTGGAAAATCCAAGGCTTATCGGGAGACGCTACAAGATTCATCAATGAGGCTTGGGCCCCTAACACACATAAGCGCTATAAGTCAAGTTGGAAGCGTTGGTGTGATTGGTGCTCACTGCGGTCGGTGGATCCCGTTTCAGCGGATCTTACTTTGATCATTAACTTTTTGGCTTCTATGGCATCCTCTGGGCTTGCTTACAGGACGATTAATACTTTTCGTTCTGCAATTTCTGCAGGTCATATTCCTGTGGATGGTAAACCAGCGGGAGAACATCCCCTGATCTCAAAATTGTTGCGGGGAATCAGGATGGTAAAACCTCCTAGCCCCAAGTATGTTGCCCTTTAGGATGTTTCTATTGTCTTGCGTTTTGTGTCTGATTGGCCTTCCAATTCTCTCTTATCCCGCAAGCAACTCTCAGCTAAGCTGACTATGCTCCTGTGTTTGGTTTCTTGTAAAAGAGTGTCTGATGTGCGGGCTTTAGATCTCGCGGGTCGTACCTTCTCGCCTGAAGGTGTCTCTTTTGTCATTTCAAAGCGAACTAAATGTAATACAGCTGCGGTCTCTTATCCTTGCTTTCCTCACAACCCTCAGTTGTGTGTAGTCCAATGCCTAAAGGATTATGAGGTAAGCACTGCTCCTTTTCGTACTGATCCACAAGGTCAATTGCTTATTGCTTTACAGAAGCGTTTCAAGCCTGTTTCTCCAGCTACGTTGGCACGTTGGTTACGTTGGCTCATGCAAGAAGCGGGCATTGATATCTCCCTCTTTGGGGCCCATTCTGCAAGAGGAGCAATGGCTTCCAAGGCTTTTTCCATGGGTGCTAGTCTTCATGATATCATGAGGGCTGCGGATTGGTCATCTGAGTCTGTTTTCAAAACTTTTTATTTTAAACCAATTGTAGATGTTGCATCTGTTGTGGTGGCAAAGCTTTAAACAAGCATAATCGGAGCCTCCGTCCTGCCATAGAATTAAAAATTTGCTAACATTCGTGCCAAGAATTTTCAATTCTATTAAGGACAGGAGGCAAGGATTATCCCACCCTTTCATTTGTTGTATTTATATTATGTTTACTGCATTTCTGCTGTATCATGCTGTTTACTGTTAATGAAATGTTTCCCACCCTGTTCTGGATTCTATGTTCAATTCTTTTGGGTAACAGTTTTTACGGCTTCTGTTTCACTTCTTCCAGGCTCCGACCTTAAATGAAGTGTGCCGCGACTTTATTCTCCTGGTTGGTCTGTTGCTGTTCCTGTGGCTCTGGGAGGTTCCTTCTCCTCTTCAGCCGGACGCTGACCTCTCCGGGGGACGCCTTTGATGGATTGTTTGAGTTTTCCGTTTGATCTTTATTAACTGACTTTTGGACAAAGAAAGAGGAAGTGTTCACCTCTATGACTCTTTATAAACTCTCTCATACTCTATGGTTACCCAGGGTTTATGGGTAATGTAGTTTATTTCTTTACTGTGTACTCATTGGCTGCTGTGTTTCAGTAAAGAAATCGAGTAAGCATAATCCTCGCCTCCTGTCCTTAATAGAATTGAAAATTCTTGGCACGAATGTTAGCAAATTTTTAATTCTTGTGCACGTTAATCATATTCACTTTTCAAATACCGCTGTCCGAACTCTTGGGGTCTGGTTGTGAATGCAGTGCGAGGGGTCTGGCTGTGAATGCAGTGAGAGAGGCCTGGCTGTGAATGCAGTGCGAGAGGCCTGGCTGTGAATGCAGTGCGAGAGGCCTGGCTGTGGATGCAGCGCGAGGGGCCTGGCTGTGGATGCAGCGCGAGGGGCCTGACTGTGAATGCAGTGCTAGGGGTCTGGCTGTGAATGCAGTGCGAGACAGTGCAAGGGGTCTGGCTGTGAATGCAGTGTGAGGGGCCTGGCTGTGAATGCAGTGTGAGGGGTCTGGCTGTGAATGCAGTGTGAGGGGTCTGGCTGTGAATGCAGTGTGAGAATTGTGACTGTGAATACAGTGTGAGAGGTGTGACTGAGAGTGCCGATTGAGATATGTGGCGCTGTGAGTGTACAGTGAGAGCTGAAGTTGTGACTCCAGCCTGAGAGGTGAGCCAGTCTGAGCGGAGGGTGAATGATGCACCTGTTCGAGCGCCGAGTGAAGTTTGAGCCCATGTGAGAGCAGAGTGACAGCTGAGCCGTGTGAATGCAGTTTAAAAGGGGGGCCTCTATGAATGCACTTCAGACCTTGTGAATGCAGGGTGTGCCTCTGTGAGTGCCGGTTGAGACTCCTGGTGGCCCCCCGCCCTGGGCACCACACCCAAGCCAACAGACCACGCACGCAACCTGGGCTTCATCCTGGACTCCTCCCTCTCGATGACCAGACAAGTCAACGCCGTCTCCTCATCATGCTTCAACACACTACGCATGCTTCGCAAGATCTTCCGATGGATCCCGACCGAAACCAGGAAGACGGTCACCCAGGCACTCATCACAAGCCGACTGGACTACGGGAACACCCTCTACGCCGAAACCACAGCCAAGCTACAGAAAAGACTCCAACGCATCCAGAACGCCTCCGCCCGACTCATCCTGGACATCCCCCGACGCAGCCACATCTCCGGCCACCTGAGGGACCTGCACTGGCTCCCCGTCAGCAAGAGAATCACGTTCAGACTCCTCACCCACGCACACAAGTCTCTCCACGACCTGGGCACCAAGTACCTCAACGACCGCCTGACCTTCTACACGCCCACCCGCCAGCTACGTTCTACAAGCCTCGCCCTCGCTGCCGTACCACGCATCCGAAGAGCCATCGCCGGAGGAAGATCCTTCTCCTACTTGGCGGCCAAGACATGGAACTCCCTCCCCACCCACCTTCGGCTGACCCAGGACCATCTCGCCTTCAGGAGACAACTCAAGACATGGCTGTTCGAGCAATAGCGGACCCCTTCCCCCAAGCGCCTTGAGACCCTTCCGGGTGAGTAGTGCGCTATACAAATGTTATGATTGATTGATTGATTGATTCATTCATGCAGGGTGAGTGGTATGCCTATGTGAGAGAGGAGTCTGTGTGGATGAAGGGTAAGAGGCGTACCTATGTTAGTGCATGGTGAAAGGTGAGTGTGCGACAGTGCATGGTGAGAGGTGAGCCTATGTGAGTGCATGGTGAGATCTGAGCTCTTGTAAATGCATGGGAGCCGAGAAGAATGCAGGGGGATATTTGAGCCCTTGTAAATGCACAATTAGAGAGAAACCGTGGTGAGTGCATGGGAGAGGATGTTCCCATGTGAGTGCACAAGGAGGGGTGTACTGTATGAGTGAGTAGCGGTCTACCTATGTGAGTGCAGGGTGAGAGGGGTGCCTATGTGAGCAGAGAGTGAGTGATATCAGTGGGTGTACGCAGGGTGAGTGGTGTGCCTGTGTGAGTACTGGGTGAGTGGTGTGCCCACATGAGTGCAAAGAGGGAGGCATGCTTGCTTAAGTAGAGGGTGAGTCATATGAGTTCAGGGGGAGTGTGTGACTGTGTGAATGCAGGGCGAGAGGCACGTCTGTCTGAATGCATGGGAAGAGGAGGGTCTGGGTGAATGCAAAGTGAGAGACATATCTGTGTGTAACGGAGTACCCAGAAAATTAGAATATCCTACCACTTCGAACCAAAGCTCTGATGACACCAAGCAAGTGCAGCAAGTGAGTCCAAAACACCCTAGAAGTGCTCTTCTGTCTCTTCCATCCAAGCATCTATTCAGTCATCCTTTCAACCTCCCATCCACTTTCTGCTATTAATCATTTCACGTTTACATTCTGTTATCCATTCATTATTTCATACAACTTTCAATCATTCACCATTCCATCCATTGGGCATTTTATCCATCCATCCACTAAGATTTTCATTTACTCTACCATCCTTTCACCCTTCCTCAGATTTCCATTTACTCTGCCATCCTTTCACCTTTTCTCAGATTTCCATTTACTCTGCCATCCATTTATCCTTTGAAATATCCCTTTACTCTGTCATCCTTTCACCCACCCATGTATCTATCCTCTCACTTATCCTCTCACATGGCATAACATATGTATTTGTAAAGCACACATATCTTGGCGTTCAATAAAAGATGTTTATTGTTGTCCAACTCAATGGTATTCATTTTATCGACCCCAGAAGTACGAAAGGCTGAGTGGACCCGCCAGGATTTGAATCTGAGACTATGAGGTCAAACAAAGGTCCTACAGTTGACACATTAGTCCAATGAGCCACCAGACCCACTCATTCAACTATCCTTTCACCAGTGACATAACAATAGCCCTGGCACACCCAGCAGTGCAGGGAGGCCCAAGCTCCAGATGGCCACCTCCAACACGGTGCATGAGTGGCTGGCCCCTGCCCTGAGAGCTCCTGAATGGGTCCAGAGCAGGCCCGGACTGGCCGTTGCGGCACCGGGCAATCCCCCGGTGCGCCGCAAGGGTGGGGGCTTGTTTTGGGCCGTGGGGGTCATTTTTGTTACAGGGCCGATTTTACAGCATAGCTGCAAAATCGGCCCTGTAACAAAATCGGCCGAAAACCGGCTCCGCCAAAGAGCTCGGTCGCACCCCCAGGGGGCCGGCCGGATGACCCAGTGGCGTCACTAGGGGGGTGCGGACCGCACCGGGTGACACCATCACAAGGGGTGACACCAATCTAAAGAAAAGGAGAGCCTGGTGTCCGCGTAAGTGTTTTTGCTAAACTTTTTTTCAGCAAAGCTGTTGACGTTCCCATGGATACAGTTTCTGTAAATGTGTTTTATAGTCGTGTGCACTCACTAGCACAATAATTCCTCGAGGAGGGGGGCTTATGGCGGCACTGTATGTATTTACTGCCGCTCGCCCAGGTAACTCAAATTAAATACAGGACAAACTAATTTGACCCATTTTCTTCACATGCTGTAGAAAATGGTAAAATAAATTTTGCTCCAGTTCACTCCAGAAAAAGATTTTTGAACCAGCCGATAAAAGGAGCTGGATTGTGAAACCATAGGCAACGCATGCAATACTTAATGATCTTAACTGAGTTGTATTATTTTTAACGAAGGAATCGTAATCCATAAATTGCACTTTTAAAAACCCTCAAGTGGATTTGTTGTGCTCTTATCTTACTATTTGTTCAATACAAAAAAAGAACAACCAGATTTTTGCCTCAAAACAGACCCGCATTTCACATTTATAAACTGGAAGACATGTTTGTTATCCCTTCTTACTCAGTTAAATACATATTTTGCACTGAAGCAACAGATTATATTTACTCCATTACACAAACAGCAAAAGTTCTTCACACAGAATTGCACCTTGTATTTTATTCACCAGTGACAATTTTTCACCATATGGCCTTTACACTTTACTTGTGGCTCTGTGAGTCAACATGTCAAGCTCACTTGCAGCCACTAAATAATGTTGACTCGGCCCCATGTTTGGAAAGCTACTGACCACCTTTCTGACTAGCAAATGAGTTCACCTATACAACCTCATGCAGGACATCTTTTCAAGTACGTCAAAATGTACCTGCTCCACCTTTCATCACTTGTGGATGGCTGCCATCGCTGATGGATGAAAGGTAGAGTAATCTTGGTGGATTTTGCAATAGTTTTACAAAGTCTTCCAGAGTCTCACAATGAAGTATGCATCACCCAAGCAAAAAGAAAGGACTATGTTGTAATGGGGATTGCCATTAAATGCAGTCTGAACACTCGAAAACCATACTCACCCCCAAAACTTTGACTATTGACTTTGATTCATCTTTCTGGGTGTCCAGCGTTGGTCCACGTGGACCGCACTCCAGCCGGACTCTCAGGACATCCATGAAATGTAAATTCAGTGAGCCTGGTTCTCAAACAGCTCTGTAAATCTGCACCTGTAGGTTTAGTACTATGCTTTCCAGCAGATTTACAAATTCTCCAAATGCAGAATTCTTCAAAGAGTACTGCTGGAAAAGGTTTAGCCTTATTATTTAAAATATGTTTAGAGTTAGTGTGGCAGCAGAGTGCTCTTTGGGTGACTTTAGCACCAGTTCTTGGTTTGTACTCGTAATGTATGTTACACCTTGTACACCTGCTCATGTGTAATTGCATTTGCATTAGTAAAGTTGCATTTTTATTCTATTTTTTTCGCCATGAGGCAACCATTTCTATTAGTGCGCTATTCCTTCGCCTTTTCTGTCACTGGCGATATTCCTTCTCCTATAGCCACACCAGTTTTGAGGGGTTTCTTTCCTATTTTCACCATGAAAACAGATTTACTACTTTCCATAACAGGAGTGAATCCCTGAATCCTCCCAAGGTGTGATGAATTAATCACGGAGAGGTTTGCGAATACCTACAAACCCTCACTCAGGTTTGTGAGTGTTCTTGAAATCTACAAGCACTCAGGTTTCTGTGTGAACCCGTATACCCATAAACTCTAAAGTTGTGCGGGTTCCCAAACTTTCCAGGACCTCCCCTCCCGAGATAGCTGCTCCTTATCCATTTGATAGGGTTCACCAAATGGGTTTGTGTTGTGAACTGGACCCTGTGAATTAAGTGGGGAATATTTACATAGTGATTATAAGGAAATTTTGGCCTCGATTTTATTTTGTGCAGTTTTATATATCTCGAACTCGACCTGAAAATATCAGAGCGCTTTACATGAGCATCAGTTGCGTTTACAGACGGACACATTCATTTTTTGGGGCACAGGGCGATTAAGTGATTTGCCCAGAATCACAGGATGTTTGAACCTCCCACCAGATTCGAACCTGGTTCTTTAGCTTCAAAGGCGGCCATGCTAGCCCGGGAGGGCCTCGATCAGACCCTTGTGGGCCTACTTTGGATACCTCTTTAGGCGAGGGCCCACAGGAGAAGGGCCATGCGGTAAGTTGTGAGGGGGTGACACCATGAGTTACCCGCACTGGGTGACATCAACCCTAGTGACGCCACTGGGCCGACCCTCAATGTACTTTGCAGGGGGGGGGGCTCCAGTTTTGTTACGCCACTGGGGCCCTCCCTTATTTGCTGTTACTTATCACGTGCGTTCCAAAACAGTCTCCCTAACGGAATACCGGCAACTGCCTTTTCATTCTCAAATCCTAATTAACCGCACTTAATTCTATGGCAGGACGGAGGCTCCGATTATGCTTACTCGATTTCTTTACTGAAACACAGCAGCCAATCAGTACACAGTAAAGAAATAACAAACTACATTACCCATAAACCCTGGGTAACCATAGAGTATGAGAGAGTATATAAAGAGTCATAGAGGTGAACACTTCCTCTTTCTTTGCTGCTGCGCAGCCAGTTAAGTGCCTTATTTCATTACATTGCTATTTATGCATTGTGTGTCTAGATAATTGCACCGCTTACTTGTCTATGACTTGTGCTTAGTTTTCGCGCTGTCTGCGCTCTCTTTCTCGCCGCTCTGCGTGTTGCTTCGAGGTCGCTGACCTCGTTTCTAGTGTTGGTGCCAGGTCGGTAACTTCGTTTGCCTTTTCACTTAGTGGAGCGTGTGTTCACCTCCTGGGTTACTCAACGTGCATTTCGCGTTGTTTTCTGTTTGTGTGGAGCGGGAGTTGGAGCTGGCAGGGTCGCGCTGCCTCGCGCGTCTCTTCCTATTCGGCAGCGGCTTCGCGCATGCGCGAGTGCTTTGTTTACACGCCCAGGGAAGGCGTGTGTTTTCCTCAGCCGTCAGCTGCCTCTGACGGAGGACACATCTGGTGTTTTTCGACGCCTGCCCTTTGGTGCTGCCGATTGAGCTCCCTGACGCCCTCTTGCTACTTACTTTGAGGGTTGTATAAATTAGCATAGGCTCTGCCTAGAGTGACAACATTTTGCTGGTATTCGGTGCGAGTCCTCCCTCCACGAAATATTGTATTTTAGTCAGGTTTTTCCTGCATTTCAAGACTTGCACTAGGGGTATCACTCCCCCAATTTGGCTTTGCCTTCTAATAGTTCTGAAAAACTTATCACTTACCTTCCTGTGGGCTGTACTTGGTGGTCTTTGTCACCATGGCGAATTACTATGATGAGGAAGGTGAGGATTATTATGAGGAGGATGAACCTTCTGCGTCCCTTGATGATATCATTCACCCCAATTCCTCTGCTTGGTTGCCATCCCCCGAGGTGGCTGACTATGTCCAGTCCCACATCCGTTCCCCTTTTGAAAAAGATGTGCGAGCTCGTTTACGCTCAGAATGCCCTCGCCCTGACCTTTCAGACAAGCTTGCTTCCACGCCTGATGTAGACCCTACCATGGTCACATATATGCGTAAGTACTCTAAAGATCCTACTAAGGGTTTGGATAGGTCGTGGCGTTCGTGCCAAGACAAACTTCTGGATTTGTTGGGCCCTCTCACAAAGATACTGGACTTGGGCTACAGGGCAAAGGAGTCTGGCGATCCAATTGACCCAGATGAGTTGATTGGTTGGTCCCAGCGGGCTGTCTGTTTTCTTGGTAATGCAAATTGTGCCTTGTCGGCGGAGCGTCGTCGCTCCATCTTGATGAAGCTTGATCCTCGTCTCACTGATTTAGCGTCTTCGGAATCTGGCCCCCCAAGCTCAAGGTTTGCTCTTCAGAGCTCCTTTTCTCAAAGAGCTTACTAAGTTTGCTTCGACCTTTAGTGGGCTTGATAAGGCTCAAGCGAATCTGAGACGGGCTTTCCGCCCGGTTTTCGGCAGGGCCGGACGAAGGGGACGTTCGTCCGGCCGCGGGTCAGACCAGCCCGCTCAGCAGGGGAATAAGTCCCACAGAGGAGGACAAGGACCTTCCTCCAACAAATCTTCTTTCTACCCTTCCAGAAAAGGCCGAGGGCAGTATGGCAAAGGCGGTTACAACGGTAACCAAGGAGGACGTCCAGATTCTTCCGCCTCAGGTGAGCTTGATTCTCGCTTCCAATGTGATTTTGGGGGGGAGAATTCCGTTTTTTCTGCACAATTGGCGTTTGATCTCAAACGATGCCTGGGTGCTGGAGACGGTGCAAGGGTACAAGATAGAATTTTACTCTCGCCCTCACCAACAACTCCGGCCGCGCCCTTTAGTTTTTTCCCGACCCGATCAGGAGGTTATCTCCACAGAAATCTCTTCACTGTTGGCCAAAGGGGCCATTGTTCAGACGTCTCCTCGTCCTCAGGGTTTGGTAAGCAACGTTTTTCTCGTGGAGAAAAAAGGGGGAGGGTCTCGTTTAGTACTCAATTTAAAAGACTTCAACGGTGGCGTGGTCTATTGTCATTTCAAGATGGAAGGTATCCATCTTCTCAGAGATCTTCTTCAGGAGGGCGATTGGATGGTTTGACTGGATCTAAAGGATGCCTATCTCTCAGTTCCAGTTTACGCTCCTCATCGTCGCTTCCTTCAGTTCCACTGGATGGGCAGCTGGTACGAGTACAAGGTCCTTCCTTTCGGGATTTCTTTTGCTCCGTGGTGCTTCACGAAGCTCCTTCGTCCAGTGATGGAATCTTTGAGATCACGCGGAGTACGGTTGATTGTCTACCTAGACGATATTCTCCTCTTGGCTCAGTGTCCTGTTCTTCTTCAATCTCATTTGCAATGGTCCGTGGATCTTTTACAATCTTTGGGTTTTCTAGTGAATCCCCTAAAGTCAAATTTTTCTCCATCTCAAACTATGGATTTTCTGGGCTTTCAGATAGATTCAATCTCATGTCAGTTACTTCTGCCAGGTCAGAAGATCAGATCCATCAAGAGGGACTTGAGGTTACTTCCCGCTCAAGAGACGATCTCTTTGCGCTCCGTGGCTCGGATTGTGGGTCTTCTCTCATCCTCCATCCAGGCGATTTTTCCGGGTCCATTGCATTATCGCGCGCTTCAACGCCTCAAAATCCGTCATCTCCAGAAGGGTCTTCGTTACTCAGATCACGTCCCTCTTTCAGAGGATGCCCGGACGGAGATGATGTGGTGGCTGGACCACATGGACTCCTGGAACGTCCGCGCGCTCTTTGGGAGGACTCCCGATGTTGTGATAGAGTCAGATGCCTGCCTCTGGGGTTGGGGAGCCCGCTGCGGTTCAGTGTCAACAGGGGGTCGTTGGTCGTTGGTCTCCGGAGGAATTGTCTCTCCACATCAATTGCCTAGAGCTTCTGGCGGGCTCTTTCGCGATTCGATGTCTCTCTCCTCTCCAAACGAATTGTTGCATTCTTCTCAGAATGGACAATGTCTCAGCAGTTCGACTACTGTCGGAAATTGTGAAGGATTTCTGGCACCTGTGCTTGAACCGCAAGATCACTGTTATTGCCGAATATCTGCCGGGCTCCCGCAATCTAATTGCGGACTGGAACTCTCGCCATCTGCGGGATTTCAGCGATTGGAGGCTTCATCCTCGGATATTTCGCAGGTTGTCCCAATTTTGGGGGACTTGTCATCTGGACCTCTTTGCCTCCCGACTCAACACCCAGGTTCCCCAGTTTTACAGTTGGAGGCCGGATCCGGAGGCTCTAGCCACGGATGCATTTCTTCAGGTCTGGCCTCCTCTGCTTTGCTATGCATTTCCGCCGTTCCTCATGATTCCCCGAGTTCTGGCCCGGGCCCGTCTATTCTCTTCGGAGCTCATTCTAATAACCCCTCTTTGGAGGGCTCAAGCGTGGTTTCCAGTTCTTCTGGAGATGAGTTGCTCGACACCGCTCCTCCTTCCACATGTATGGAACCTGTTGCTGGACCCTCTACGGGAACCACATCCTCTGGTACTGTCGGGCCAGCCCCTGCTTGTAGCGTGGAGAATTTTGGGGAACGCTGGAAAATCCAAGGCTTATCGGGAGACGCTACAAGATTCATCAATGAGGCTTGGGCCCCTAACACACATAAGCGCTATAAGTCAAGTTGGAAGCGTTGGTGTGATTGGTGCTCACTGCGGTCGGTGGATCCCGTTTCAGCGGATCTTACTTTGATCATTAACTTTTTGGCTTCTATGGCATCCTCTGGGCTTGCTTACAGGACGATTAATACTTTTCGTTCTGCAATTTCTGCAGGTCATATTCCTGTGGATGGTAAACCAGCGGGAGAACATCCCCTGATCTCAAAATTGTTGCGGGGAATCAGGATGGTAAAACCTCCTAGCCCCAAGTATGTTGCCCTTTAGGATGTTTCTATTGTCTTGCGTTTTGTGTCTGATTGGCCTTCCAATTCTCTCTTATCCCGCAAGCAACTCTCAGCTAAGCTGACTATGCTCCTGTGTTTGGTTTCTTGTAAAAGAGTGTCTGATGTGCGGGCTTTAGATCTCGCGGGTCGTACCTTCTCGCCTGAAGGTGTCTCTTTTGTCATTTCAAAGCGAACTAAATGTAATACAGCTGCGGTCTCTTATCCTTGCTTTCCTCACAACCCTCAGTTGTGTGTAGTCCAATGCCTAAAGGATTATGAGGTAAGCACTGCTCCTTTTCGTACTGATCCACAAGGTCAATTGCTTATTGCTTTACAGAAGCGTTTCAAGCCTGTTTCTCCAGCTACGTTGGCACGTTGGTTACGTTGGCTCATGCAAGAAGCGGGCATTGATATCTCCCTCTTTGGGGCCCATTCTGCAAGAGGAGCAATGGCTTCCAAGGCTTTTTCCATGGGTGCTAGTCTTCATGATATCATGAGGGCTGCGGATTGGTCATCTGAGTCTGTTTTCAAAACTTTTTATTTTAAACCAATTGTAGATGTTGCATCTGTTGTGGTGGCAAAGCTTTAAACAAGCATAATCGGAGCCTCCGTCCTGCCATAGAATTAAAAATTTGCTAACATTCGTGCCAAGAATTTTCAATTCTATTAAGGACAGGAGGCAAGGATTATCCCACCCTTTCATTTGTTGTATTTATATTATGTTTACTGCATTTCTGCTGTATCATGCTGTTTACTGTTAATGAAATGTTTCCCACCCTGTTCTGGATTCTATGTTCAATTCTTTTGGGTAACAGTTTTTACGGCTTCTGTTTCACTTCTTCCAGGCTCCGACCTTAAATGAAGTGTGCCGCGACTTTATTCTCCTGGTTGGTCTGTTGCTGTTCCTGTGGCTCTGGGAGGTTCCTTCTCCTCTTCAGCCGGACGCTGACCTCTCCGGGGGACGCCTTTGATGGATTGTTTGAGTTTTCCGTTTGATCTTTATTAACTGACTTTTGGACAAAGAAAGAGGAAGTGTTCACCTCTATGACTCTTTATAAACTCTCTCATACTCTATGGTTACCCAGGGTTTATGGGTAATGTAGTTTATTTCTTTACTGTGTACTCATTGGCTGCTGTGTTTCAGTAAAGAAATCGAGTAAGCATAATCCTCGCCTCCTGTCCTTAATAGAATTGAAAATTCTTGGCACGAATGTTAGCAAATTTTTAATTCTTGTGCACGTTAATCATATTCACTTTTCAAATACCGCTGTCCGAACTCTTGTGTTCCTTCTTCATCGATGTACTACTTTTTTTGTCTCACGTACCTGCCAAAAAGCATTCCGTCCTCGTCTCTCTTTCCAGGGGACTAATTCCCCACTTTCACACACCCAAATGTGAGTCCAGGACCCGCCCACATTGTTAATGGCTCATTATCTGTTCCCCCTTCCCTAATCAAAGCTCTGCCCTCAGTTTTAAAACACTACGATTCCCATAGTGCACTAAATTTAACTGTGCTCGTTGTTAAAATAACTTGTTATCTTAAGTTATAACTCTTCGTGATACAAGTGTTTAAACAAATAAAAAATATACTGGAAATTTCAGACATGTAGTATCAATGTCCTAATGTTCGTTTCTGTTTGGAGCGCAGGTCATCATCAGACATGTCTGGAAGTCCATGTCCTGTGTCACAGATTCTTCGGTATCCGGCGTTAGCCTCGAAATTGCAGACCAGCAAAGATGCTGTTGGTGCCTGTTTAGACAGGGTGGTCACTCCTTGACCACAAGGTAGATTTCTTCCATCTTCCAGTCGAAATGGAATGTCGAAGGTCCAGAAATTATGTATCGGAGTTTTGTCCATGGTAATCTAAAGTCCTAGGGACTGGGGTTCTATACTTATAGCAAGTTTAGGGGTTGGACTAACTCTAAGGTCCCTCCTAAGGGTGGACCTGGGGAGGGGGTGGTTACACCTCTTCCCCTTTGTCCAATTTCGTGCCAGAGCTGGGGCTGAGTGCCCCAGCAACTGGTTTGAATTGGGAAATGCATGAGGCACCTTGTGTGCCCCAGGCAGTGTCTGAGAAGCATTCACTGAATGCAACCCACCCTGCCCCAACACACTAAAGCCTGACTGGGGAGGTGCTGGCACCTCCCTGGACAGGAAACCTATTGTCCAGGCCTTCCCTGCCGGAGTTTTGTCCAGCAGGAAGAGGGCAGACTCGTGTCTGTGGCAGCAGCATCCATTTTGTGATGCTGGGGCTCTGTTTAACTTTACCCGGGTTTACCAGTAACTACATGTCTCTTCTCCCTCTAGAAGGGAGGAATGCTACCTCCACCGCCAGGACTGGTGGGGGGGGGGGGCTAATATTCCAAAGTGTTTGACACCTTACACAACATGTTTTGATAAAGCCAAACCAGAGTTAGCATTAACCGCGAGGATTATAATGCACTTAAGAGTATATGGTATGGCTATATCATAGAACATCTATAAGGAGCTTGGTTCCGAAAGCTGCAGAGGGGCTCAGCTCATGCTAGGGCAGCCTCTCACACAAAACCAAACACTCTGCCTCCAGGATTGTCAAGGCCTGCCATAGAAGTGACTTATAGGTTAATATGTGTCTATATATCTATATAGATATAGGTATACTATATCTAAGTAAGGGGTGATTACACCACCTTACCGAGGCTGTAAATACAGACCTGTGGTGTCAGTTTGGAAGGCTAACCAGGGGTGGCACAATACATGTTGCAGCCCCTGGTAGGCCTAGGGTGCACCTATGCCCTGGGAACCTAAGGTAGCATATACAGGGGCTCACAAGGGTGACCCTGTAACCAATCTGGTATGTACCTAAATTACATGGTATCAATTTAGAGAGAGAACAGCCAGGCTGTGGGCCTGATTAGCAGGGCCACAGTCATGCTAAAGCCGAAAAACAAGTGAAGCACAGCAAAAAGCGGGGGTAACCATAGGAAGCAGACCCTATTCTCCTACAACATTGACTTAACAAGAACTTATATTCTAAATGTACTTTGTATTATGACTATTCATATTTTGAAATATTAGATAAAAGTGACTTGATAAGTAGTTCAGAGTTCGTCTTTATTAATGAGTTATTTTGACATAATATATTTTGTGACTATTGTTGGTGAGGCGTTACTTTATTATAGGTCCTCATGAAGGAAATAGCATCCGTCTCTTATTATCTGAGTCCCTATTAGATCTATTGGAGGACCAGATGTTTGTAAGTGGTTATCAAGTTTCTATGGGCCCAAACTCACAATTTAAAATAAAGTTTGGTTCAAGGAATATTGGATATATAGTAAATGAGTATAAAAAATTATCAATGCTTCAGCTGGATCAGTTTCTGGTAGTGTCATCGGATGGTTAGTTTAGACTAAATATGCTAGGTAAAAAGAGACCGCATTTAGAGACAGACGTTTATTGACTATGTACCTTTATGTTATATGTTGTGGTCCATTGTTGACCTTAATGAAATTAAACGGGTGCGCCGTGGCCGAAGATCCCGGGAAGAGCCTAAGGGCAGTCTTAGTGTGGCATACACTAAGTTGATTTGTCTGCTGTTGATGCGGTGCTGAGCAATAGTTATATTGTCGGTACTTGCACAGGGAATCTTGAAGTGTGAATAGTGAAGATCTATTTGGGTACCTTCGGAAAGGTCCTGAGCGTTTATATTGAGTGAGGGTAAAATCACGCTGGTCGAGATTTTGCTGAAAGCGAAAGAGTTCTTAGAGTATATGATTCATCATTTTTTATTTTCTTTTAGTGGGGCAGACAAGTTGTTTTATGTTGTTTTGGCAAAGACTTGTTATGACATAAACGTAGATTTTGTAAAGAGAGGGTCAGGCGCTGGAGTTAAATTCATCAATATACTAGGAGCCCAGGGGGAGAAAAGGGAAAGAGGCCGCCCCCCACTCAAACTGCAATACACAAAATATGGCCTCACCCTCAAGACACTGGATATCTTGTCTTATTATAACAAAAATGTGGGATTGTTCACGTTTTTCCAATACCCAACTCGTGTGTAGTACAGTTATATGCTACAATCAAAGGGTTCTTCCTAAAAAGTGTGTAAAACATGAACAAATCAACTACCATCCAGAAACCCACAATACATACAGTGAAAAATATGTGAGAAGAGAGAGAGTCCCTCACGGTAGAACCGCCAATAGGGTTGCTGGTTAGCAATTACCAGTAGACCCAATTATCATCATAGGTAGCTCTCTCTTTTATAGTGCAAAAGAAATGAGAAAAAGAAAAGAGACTAGACAACAATTAGCAGTGCTCTTTCTCCACAGAAACCACCAAAAGTACTGTTTCTCGTGTAGTAGTGAGGTAGGACAAACAACACTTACTAATGTGTATAAACATATACCTAAACAACCCCAGTGAGAAAATGAAAATGTGTTTCTCACCATTAAAATTAAAGAGCTAGCTGGCCACTCATGCTTTTATTCTGGGCTGCACGCTCTCTAAATGTAAAAAATGGTTCACACTAAACCAATCCCAATATTATTAGATTTCGCCAACATGTTTCGTTGTTCTAATTTGTGCAACTTCCTCAGGGCAAACGGGGGTTATCTTCTCATAATTCCACTTCTTTATTTACACCTGTGATAGTAGAGATTAACATAAAAAAGCATTGTTGAGCCATTGTATCTAAACCGGCCTGTACCAAAGGCCAGGACAGTTAAAATTGCAAGAGGGTGGCGCTTAGATCGTTTAGGGGATAATCACCTGGAGGCTGCATCGTGCCAGCGTACCTGCAACCCTCTCAATTGGGACCACTGTGTCAATTGATCACGCATCCTTCTCAAAACCAGCTGCAGTCTGGTCTTCTGTGAATGTATGGAGGGATGAAATAAGGCAGAGCCAGTATTTGTCCCCTGCTAGCCAGTGACTCTATATATCGTTTCTGGTCGCAGTCATATCAGTCGGTTGAATTTAGTTAACATCACAATTGCAACCACTATTCCAAATACCCAGTACACTCACCCACGGCTTTCCAACCATTACAAACATCGTAACTAGGCGCGGGCTCACCGTGATCCATAGTTTAGTATACACGTTAACCAACGCGATCAATGTGACCCAAAAACCATAATCCCAGACCATTACCAGCCCATCTCGACACGCTTACCACATCCGTTCCACACCGACGTTGTAAACTCCACACGGACAGAGAAGTCCCGGTACCTCGTAGATTTAACTTCCTGCATTGTCCCGCCCACCACGAGAGCACGTACCTATTCACCTTAGTAAGGTTGCCTTAGACAACGAGTTATGGTGGCGGCCATCTTGGAATGGGGAGAGATATTCTAGATCCCTATCTCTCGTAATTCGGAATGAACTGTAATCAAGCCATATTAGCCCAGCGGTTGCGGCCATAGGGAGAAAAATAGCTAATCAAAGCGCCAAACTACAATACAGTACGCAATTTAACTGCGCCGACTTGTATCGTAAAATCAAAAAGACGTCGCACCAACACTGCCGTAATTATGACGGAAACGCCAAGCTGGCGGTGGTAATCCATATGAGTCGGAGGGAACATTCATGATGTCAAACTATCCCTGTCGTATATTAAATACGAGGCGTCCATCAGAGCTATCTCCTCGCCGGCAACCCATTTAACTAAAGTCGCCATCTTAGAATTGTATCATGTAGTCAATAACGTTTTTAACAAGAATGAATTCCATAGTCATAACAGGATGGCCTCATTCCAGGTGATCAGAAATAGAAGAATTTTTGGCAATAACCCAGAGCATACATCTCGCACATTAACCACACATAGTCATTCATTATTGGCAATTCCAGCCATATGTGTTATGATGTTAGTTCGTCAGGTATTATCCTCATAATGCTCATCGTGAAAGGGGGCTAAACCATAGAAGGTCAAATGATTCCTTGTATATACGTCATCAGTTCCACCAGCCCAAAGAAGAGGGTGAAAATACAGCCAATGTATTTTACTGGTATAAGAAATCTAGTGAGATAACAAAATCAGCGCTTGCTGATCTTGTTCCATTCAATGGAATCATTCAAACCATCCCTGTCAACCTGTTCTTGATAAATCCATCTAGCCTCCTTCCTGGCCAATGTGTTCTCAATATTGTGGCCTTCACCAATGACCCTCTCAAGAACCACCCATCTGAGATCCCTGGGGTCATGACACTTCTCACTGAAATTTTGTACCAAGCGTGTGGTCAGTTTTTTAGCTTTTATAGTGCTGAGGTGCTCTTGTATGCGAACCTTCACTTTTCTAGATGTAAGGCCTATGTAGTGCAGACCACAGTCACATGTCAGTCCATAAATCACGTTAACTGTATTGCAGTTGCTAAATTTAGTCAGGTGCCGAGTTCTCCCATCTCTCAAGGTGACCGCATTCGTAGTTTGAGTCAGGCGCCACACTGAGCAGCATGTACATGGATGGTGCCCAGCTGGAAGGGTACTCACATAAGGGGTGATGTGATCGGAGTCCGTGTGTGGACCAGTTTGTCCTTAAGATTAGCAACTCTTTTAAAGGCAAACCGGGGGGGTGGCATCTTACTGGTGCTGGTGTTAAGAATAGCCCAGTTTCTTCTCACTATTTGTCTTATTTTTGTGGACAAAGGATCAAAGGTTGTCACTACTGGTATGCAGTCTTGTTTGGCCTTACTGTTCCTTTCCAAGAGTGCTTCATGAGGGGTATTGAGGGCTCGTTTGTGGGCTTGCTTCACCACTCTCATTGGATATGCTTTCTCTGCTAGTTTATTAACAAGTTCTTCTGATTGTTCCATAAAGGATTCAGTGGTTGAGCAATTGCGCCGGTAGCGCAAAAATTGCCCTACAGGGAGATTATCCCGCAAGGCACGGGGGTGGAATGACCGGTAGTGGAGTAAGGAATTTTTATCAGTTTTCTTATGGTGTACACTCGTGGCCAACCTCTGTTCAACGGCCACAATGTCCACATCCAAATACACAACAGAGGTATTGCTGATCGACCAAGTGAACTTTAGGCAGTCGTCAGCTAGATTAAGCCAATTAAGGAAGCTTAAAAGACAGTCCTCTGTACCTGTCCAGATACAGAGGACGTCATCGATGTATCTCCGCCACAGGGATATATGTTCCCTGAAGGGATTGTCTTGGTGGTAGACCACATTCACCTCAAACTGGCCCACATAAATGCAGGCCAGACTTGGAGCGAATGTGGCCCCCATGGAAGTCTCGGACACTTGGAGATATAACTGCTTGTTATACTCAAAATAGTTCCTTGTCAGCGCTAGTTCGATGCATTGCATGACAAAGGTGGGCGGGGTATCGTAAAACCATTCCAGTTCCCCCAGGGCACACGCTGCTTCCACCAGCGTTGCGTCCTGGGGGATACTGGTGTAAAGTGACTCGATGTCTATGGTCACCAGTAACTGGGAGTCAGGATCAAATTAAACTTCTTTCAAAATATTAGTGGTATCCAGCACGTAGGAGTCCTGTGTAATCAGAGCCTCCCTCAGAAAAAAGTCGGCAAACTGTGATAGTGGCTCAAGCACGGACTGGATGCCCGAAATTATGGGGCGTCCCGGTGGTGGTCGTTGGGGTTTGTGGATTTTTGGCAGAATATAAAAGGCTGTAATGCGTGGCTTTTTATTGACAATAAAATCTGCTTCTTTAGGTGTTATCCACTTCTTTTCCAATGCAGCCGCCACCATCCTAGTAATGATATCGAACAATTCAGGCGTTGGGTCCCTAGTTAGGGGATGGTAATTAGTGCGCACCCCTAGGAGTCTGAGTACCTCTGCCTCATAATCACAAGAATTGAGCACAACAACTGGCCCGCCCTTATCGGCCTGTTTAATTGTCAAAAGCTCATTGTCTTGTAGTGATTTGACAGCTGCCCAGTCTTCCTTGCTCACATTACAAAGACTGTGTCGTTGTTGGGATTGTTCTAAACTGACAATATCATGGAGTACACGCTGTTCGAAAACAGCCACCTCCGGTCCCAAGGATGTAGTGGGGGGACAAAAATTAGAGGGCCGATGGAGATTAGTGTCGAACAATGAGGGACCTCCCCTTTCCTTTTCAGCAAAAAATTTGTGGAGTTTGATCTTTCTCATCATATCTGCCATTTCCACCCTGCAGGTGAAGGAGTCATGGCGCGGCGTGGGCACAAACCCCAATCCCTTGTTTAAAACCTGTAACTCAGCTACAGTCAATGTATGACTGGACAAATTTACCAGTATATCGCTAGTTCTAGTGATATTCTCCTTTTGGCTCAAGATTGGAAAGTTCTGCCTTGGCTGCGAGTTATGCGTGGGGAATGCTGTTGCCATGTTGGCTGGAATTGTGCCCTGCCCCTCCCTCGACCTCTCACGGTTTGCACGCCCCCTCCCCGTGTACCTCTCTGGTTTTGCCCTAAAAAAGCTCGCAACAGAGCTCCTAGGTCTTCGTCTGACCTTGTGTCTGGTGTGAAATTCACTCTATTAGGGTTGGATGTGGTGGGGCGAGTAGAGGATTCGTCCTCCCTGCTGGTATTATCGAACACCCAGTTGTTTGGTGTCCTTCTCTGCTGTCTCTGTCCACCACGCTGAAAATTCTGTCTCCTTCTTTGGAAATTCGCCTGCCTTGTCTGATCTACAGAGGTGTCATAATATTGATCCTCCGTGTAAGGAAATGCCCATGAATGTGAAAAACGGTCCAGGTTCTTTTTGAGACCCCTGATCTTCTGATTGACCATATACATTTTGTAATCTGCTAATTCAGCCTGGATCTTGTCCAGGTAGTCCCTAGCGTCTGTCAACGTTGTATCGTTTTTTTAACTCTCCTCCAACTCGAGGATTTCTTTGAGTAGCTCTTCACTCAGTCTTTTAGCAGTGATTAAAATAATCTTCTAATCAGAAGTAGGGGAGATGGAATATTGATCCATTCACTTTCCAAAAAGATATAATCTAATCACAGGAGAAAGGATCACTTGTCCTGCTCAACCTTAGGTGTACAGGATGGGGGGGGGGGGTTGAAGTCCCAATATTAAGACCCTCAGATACGTGATGGGTATGGTGGTGTCTTAAGCGGTATATCTTGATTCTCCGCTTATAATTCACGTGTGTGCATAATCATTAGGTCTATCAGGTTATGCAGCCTCCACCAGGAGGTTGTTACCCAAGGTTGGTGCAGTAGTGAGCCAGAAATAAAGAATTTGTTAAAAAACCGAAAACCATGAAGTCAAAAACATTTTTTTTATTAGGTCTGGTTTCAGGTCTGGTAAACTCAATAATTGTGCATCTTGTTAACTGGATAATGAGTTGTAGTTGCACTTTGAGTATCGAAAAATAGAACTGGTAACAGGAGGTTAAAAATTGGTTGACATGTTTCTGCCTCAATAGCCTGTGTTCTAGGACTTACGGGCATTCATCAGGACCGTGAAACAACGTGCAAAGATATGTTAAATAAGGTGTCAAGAAGTGAAAGGAAAAAGGTTATTGACCTGTTCCTATGTCTTGGAGGTCTTATGGTACCTGTAATGAGTAAACACAAGGTTTCAACACACACACGGGGTGGGGGATGTGGGGAGACACACACCTATAGCAGAAATCTGCTACACATTTCTATCCATCGATAGATATTAAACAACTAAAAAATGGCAATACTTTTGTAGACCGTTCTCAATCATGGCAATATCAACTCTCTCTTATCCTTTCTTTACTCGAGCAACGAACTATAGCATGCTGACAGGTGGACGGACATGCATATATTGATATTGTATCGTGGGTTCGTATTCAGTGTATAGAATTATGCGCTACTCAGACAGTTTCTGTGTTTGTTATTCATTCTTTAGGCATTCTGGGTGTTAAGTAAGCAATGTTGATTCAACCTATTGTGCCCATTATTCTATTTTTTGTCGTGACATGCAAGGCATTCTAATCGCTTGGTGAGCTTAGATGTAAGTGTGCAGTGAGAAATCATGGCACACACAAAGACTGATTGGTTACGGATACTTCTAGCGATTACCTCGCGCATTATTTTTGCACACTTCCTTCAGTTGGTAGAGATTTTGGAGCGGGCTAAAGGGGAGGTAAAATAAGGAATTGTTAGGACGGGTATTTTTGTGTACTTGCGGTTTGTGGAAGACGCGGTCGAGTCTGTCTCCTCGCTACCTGTTGCGCCCAGTCCTCAGCTTTCTGGTGAGCGCCCTGCTCTGCTCTTACCGAACCGGAAGTGGTTCGCGTTCTTTCCGGGTCGTTTTTGAGGATCTTTCTATGGGGCGGTGCTCACGCCATCGGCACTTTCCTATTGGTCTATTAGCGTTGTCTTGGGGACCGTAAACATTGTATTTCGTTGTCAATTTTATATGACGCTCAGTATTGTTTTTGGCAGAACAGATAGATGTTGGTAGTCTCGCTTTATTTAGACGGTTATGTATGTCTTTAAAATACAGTGTTAGTCTCGCTCTATTTAGACGGTTATGTATGTCTTTAAGATACAGTGTTTGACTATACATCTTGTTTGGCGGATATATTTACTGATAAATTCCTGTTAGTATATTCAACTCGTCATACCTCTAAAAAGTGTTTCGTAGCATTTCTCATTCAGTAGTCGGAATGGTTCTGCTTGTGTGTTGTGTCCAAACCATCTCTCTGAGGTTAAGATTCGAATCTGCACCGTGCTGGGGAAACATGTAAGTGCCACTGTGGGTGGTCTTTTCATGAAGAGTGTTGCTTTTGAGGACATTGACTATTTCTATTATGAAGGCCCCTGTGATTAGTCTCTATATCTCGTTGATCTGAGATAGTGCCTCATATCTGTGATTTGGAGACTGTGTATAATCTGTCGGGTCACATGATTCTACATGGACACTTATTTTCTTGCCAAAG
The DNA here is from genome assembly GCF_964261635.1 of Lissotriton helveticus. Taxonomy (NCBI): domain Eukaryota; kingdom Metazoa; phylum Chordata; class Amphibia; order Caudata; family Salamandridae; genus Lissotriton; species Lissotriton helveticus. The sequence goes on from NC_136065.1 coordinate 1,360,755,354, forward strand.
TGAGCCAGGGTATATTATCATTCAACCCTTCGGTGTCTGTTCTGAGTCTGTGTACCCATCTTTGCTCCTTTTCAAAGAGAATTTTTTTAGCATTGTGGTCTTTGTTGGGTAACGTTTCTAGGATGACCCATTGTAAGTCAGATACAGTGTGGCCCTTCTCTAGGTAGTGGGTGGCCATCTTAGTGGTACTCTTCTTGCATTTTACATTGCTCTTGTGTTCGCATAGTCTTTGTTTCGCTCTTCTGCATGTCATTCCGATGTAATTCATTTTGCATGGACACGTAATCATATAAACCACGTGGGTGGTATTGCAGTTTGTGTGACTGTTCAAAGTCCATTTGAAGTTCGGTAGTAGTTGTAGTTCTTTTGTTGGTTTTGTGAGGTTACAGACAGAACATGAGCCACATGGGTAGTGACCTGTCACTTGTGGATTGCCCCAAGGATTTGTATTTTCTCTTGGTTTTCTCGGGGCTGGCCTCGTATGGACCAGGATATCTTTTAAGTTCCTGCTCCTCTTGTTGGCGAATCTTGGTTTTGGCCAGGTGAGGTTGCCTGATGTGAGTATCGGGCCAGTTTTTATTGACAATCTTTTTTAAATTGTTTGTCATCGGGCTGTACGTAGTGACACATGTGAGTATTTCTTCAGGAGGTGTTCTTGATGTATTCTCAAGCAGTGCTTCTCTATTTTGATTTCTAGCACGTTTTTTGCAATTGTCGATGATCTTCTTCGGATAATCTCAGTTACGGCGTAATTGCAGCAATACCTCAGAATACAAAATACAAGCAAATGACCTCTGTAAAAAACTAGAGAGTCGAGATTATCCGAAGAAGATCATCGACAATTGAGAAAACAAACAGTGGAATGGTACAAACAAGCGAAAAGATTAGTTAAAGTTTCGAAAGTTTTGTGGAAAGATTTAGATGGCTTAGTTCATATTGTTGTTCAAACTGATTTGTGGGTTGAGGGTAACATTTCTGTAGTTTGGCCGAAAGAAGAATATCCAAGAGAACAAAAAACAGGAGCACCATTTAAAAAAGTCATGAAAAAATATAATCAGGTCATTACATATTTGAAAGAGAAAATTCCACCATAAGAAACAGATTGGGTGAGAATAGAAAGGACTACACAGGAATTGAAGGAATTAGTGCATGCATATAATGAAAGGCTTCTGCAGGTATTCAAACAGTGAAGTGACATTGAGAACATCACTGAGAAAGATATGGGACATTTTGTGTATAGGTTTGTGTATGGGTTGAGACCAGAAATAAGTGCTATGATTCAGCAGCACTTAATTTGTTTGCAGTGTCAGACGATTGATGAAATTCTTCGTTATGCAAAGTATTGTGGTGATGACATTGAAATGCAACATAAAAAGTTAAAGGAAAAACTAATGTCAGCTCAATCAATCAATCAATCAAAGCATTTGTAAAGTCCACTACTTACCTGCGAGGGTCTCAAGGTGCTGGGGGGAGGAGGTGCTGCTACTGCTCAAAGCCAGGTCTTGAGTCTGCCGTTGGTGGGTGGGGAGGGTGTTCCAGGTCTTGGCGGCGAGTTGCCACCGGAGGTCGCTCTTCAGATGCGGGTGACTGCGGCAAGGATGAGGTCGGTGGAGTCGAGCTGGCGGGTAGGGGTGTAGAAGCTGAGTCGTCTGTTGAGGTAGACTGGTCCGGTGTTGTGGAGTGCCTTGTGTGTGTGTGGGTGAAGAGCTTGAAGGTGATCCTCTTGTTGATGAGGAGCCAGTGCAGGTCTCTCTGATGTGGGGTGTAATGTGGCCGCGGCAAGGGATGTCTAGGATCAGGCATGCAGAGGTGTTCTGGATGCATTGAAGCAGTTTCAGGAGTTTGGCTGAGGCTCCTGCGTAGAGGGCGTTTCCGTAGTCCAGCCTACTGCTGACGAGGGCCTGGGTGACCATTCTTCTGGTTTCGGTGGGGATCCACTTGTAGATCTTGCAGAGCATGTGGAGGGTGTTGAAGCATGAAGAAGAGACAGCGTTGACCTGCTTAGTCATGGAGAGGGTGGAGTCTAGGATGACCCCTAGGTTGCGTGCATGGTCGGTGGGTGTTGGAGCTGTTCCCTGTGTGGTCATCCACCGGGAGTCGTCCCAGGCTGACGTGGTGGGTCCGAGGATTAGGACCTCCGTCTTGTCCGAGTTCAGCTTCAGTCGGCTGTTGCTCATCCATTTGACGACGGCCTTTATTCTTTCGTGGAGGTTGGTTTTGGCCGTGTGGAGGTCCTTGGTGAGGGAGAGGATCAGCTGGGTGTCATCGGCATAAGAGATGATGTTGAGGTCGTATGGTCTGCGATGTGGGGCGAGCGGTGCCATGTATTATTATTATTAGATCTTGCAGAGCATGTGGAGGGTGTTAAAGCATGAAGAAGAGACAGCGTTGACCTGCTTAGTCATGGAGAGGGTGGAGTCTAGGATGACCCCTAGGTTGCGTGCATGGTCGGTGGGTGTTGGAGCTGTTCCCTGTGTGGTCATCCACCGGGAGTCGTCCCAGGCTGACGTGGTGGGTCCGAGGATGAGGACCTCCGTCTTGTCCGAGTTCAGCTTCAGTCGGCTGTTGCTCATCCATTTGACGACGGCCTTTATTCTTTCGTGGAGGTTGGTTTTGGCCGTGTGGAGGTCCTTGGTGAGGAGAGGATCAGCTGGGTGTCATCGGCATAAGAGATGATGTTGAGGTCGTGCGGTCGGCGATGTGGGGCGAGCGGTGCCATGTAGATGTTAAACAGCGTTGGGCTGTGGGATGAGCCCTGGGGTACGCCGCAGATGATCTCGGTGGCTTCAGAGCCGAAGGGGGGGAGGCGGACGCTCTGGGTTCTGCCAGAAAGGAAGGAGGTGGTCCAGTCCAGGGCCTTTTTTTGGATCCCGGCGGCGTGGAGGCGTGAGCGTAGTGTGCGGTGGCAGACCGTGTCGAAGGCGGCTGATAGGTCCAGGAGGAGGAGGGCCGAGGTTTCTCCGTTGTCTAGCAGGGTCCTGATGTCATCGGTGTCATCGGTGGCATGAGGGCAGTTGTGGTGCTGTGGTTGCTTCGGAACCCAGACTGGGACGGGTCAAGGGTTCTGTTCTCCTCGAGGTAGCGGGTCTGTTGTTTTTTGACGGTCTTCTCGATGACCTTCGCAGGGAGATGGGCCGTAAGTTCTTGAGGTCCTTGGGGTCCGCGTTGATCTCGGCATGCTTCCAGCTCTCCGGGAAGGTAGCTGTCTCGAAGAAAATGTTGATGGCTTTCCGGGGATGGGGTGCGATGGTGGTGCTGGCTTTGTTAAAGATGTGGTGAGGGCATGGGTCTGACGGAGATCCGGAGTGGATGGTGTTCATGATCTTGATGGTGTCGTCGTCGTTCATGTTGGTCCAGGAGAGCAGGTGGTTGGTGCGGATGGTGGTCGTGGGGGCGGAGGTCTCAGTGGTTGTCAGGCCGGTCGTGGCGTTGAAGCTATCGTGGATGTCTGTGATCATGCGATGGAAGAAGGTGGCCAGCGAGTCTCATAGGTCCTGCGAAGGTGGGATGTCGTTGGTGTTGGAGCTGGAGCTGGGGTTGGAGTGTTCCTTCACAATGTTGAAGAGCTCTTTGCTGTTGTGTGCGTAATTGTCTAGGCGGTATTTGAATGAGGCTCATCCAAGCCTCTCCTTTGGTGGCTCTGATGAGGTGATGGTGTCTGTGGGTGGCGCTTTTGTGGGCTGCATAGTTGTCCGGGGTTAGTTCCCGGAGCCAGTTCCTCTCTCGCTTCTGGCAGGTTTGCTTGGAGGCCTGGAGGTGTTCAGTGAACCAGCTGGCTTTCTTGCTGCTGTGGCTGTTGGAGGGTTTCTTGAGTGGGCGCGGGTGTTTGCGCAGTCGTCGATCCATTGTCTGAGTTTGCGGGCGGCGGTGTCTGGGTCGGTGGGATCGGCGGGTGGGCCCAGGGCGAGGGTGGTGGTTCACTGGTCTTTGATGACTTTGCTCTAGCAGCGGTGAGGTATCTGTTGGGTGCGGTGGTGTGTTTCCGGAAGGTGAAGTGGATGCAGTGATGGTCGGTCCAGTGGAGTTTGGTGGTGTGGTTGAAGGAGACGTGGAGGCTTGCGGAGAAGATGGGGTCGAGCGTATGGCCGGCGGAGTGGGTGGGTGTTGTGATGAGTTGTCTGAGTCCGAGGTTGGCGTAGTTGTTGTTCTTGAGGTGGAAGTTCAGGTCCCCTAGTAGGATGTAGTCTGTGGAGGCGAGGACGTGTGTGCTGACGAAGTCGGCGATGGAGTCGCTGAACTGTGGTCGGAGTCTGTGGGGTCTGTGGTGAGGGTTCCTCTGAGAGTGGTGTTGGGGTCGGTGTGGATCTGGAAGTGCAGGTGTTCGGCAGTGCTGAGGGTGTCGTTGGTGTTGGTCGAGACTCTGAGAGTGTTCCTGTAGACGATGGCGATTCCTCCTCCTACTCCGTTGGTGCGGTCCCTGCGGGTGATCTTGTAGCCTTCCGGGATGGCTATGGCGATGTCGGGTGCCGAGGAGGGGTTCAGCCAGGTCTCCGTCAGGAAAGCGACGTCTGGGGTGGTTGAGTCGAGTAGGTCCCAGAGTGCAACAGGGTGTTTTTGTGGGTGGAGTGGGTGTTAAGAAGAAAGCATCTGAGGAATTTGGGTTCTTTCCTGGTCGGAGGGTTGGCAGGCCGGATGCTGGTGAAGCTGCAATTCCGGCAGGAGAAGGGTCCTTGGGTGTGCTTCGGGCGGCCAGGAAGCAGGTGTGTGATTGTCCGGCGTTGAGTGCATGGAGGGTGCTGGAGTTGTAGCGGAGGCGGGTGTCGTGCCGTTCGCGGGGGCCAGGGGTCCTGGCGCTGGGTGCGATCCAGGCATGGACGGGCTCAGACAGGCTTGCCTTAGGCGCGCCTTCGGTGCGCCAGCGTTGCGCCCGCTGCGTGGCCTCCATATAAGGGGAGGTGCGAGAGAGGAGCAGCTGGGAGGCGGGAGCGGGCGGCGAATGGGCAGCAGGGACGCAGAGGCGGGAAAGAGCTGGAGAGGACAGTGGGGGAAACAGGAGGCAGAGACAGGACACGGAGAATAAGACTATAGTAACAGGGGAAGAAAGCAAATTAAGGCAAAACACAGCAGACAAGCACAATCCAAAACAATACAGACGCAGTGTAATAGGCAATTACAGACAGGAGCAGCGCAGCAGCGTGGGCAGAGACCTGCCTGGGAGCAGGGTCAAAGGTCGCTACTTTCACTGCTGCGCAGCCTCCATTTAAGGGGAGGTGGGAGGGAGGAGCAGCTGGGAGGCGGGAGCGGAGCGTCGAATGGACAGATGGGGGCGGGGACGCATCGGCGGGAACGAGCGGGAGAGGGCGGCGGGGAGAACAGGAGGCAGAGACAGGACACCGAGAATAAGACAAAGACAGCAAATTAAGGCCAAACACAGCAGACAAGCACAATCCAAAACAATACAGACGCATTGTAATAGGCAATTACAGACAGGAGCAGCGCAGCAGCGTGGGGAGCGACCTGCCTGGGAGCAGGGTCAAAGGTCACCCAGGAGAATGCAGCGAAGAAAGGAGGATTTTAAAATACAGATTTTACAGAAGCTTACCCAGGAAATGGTCGGATTGCTACTGGTATGGAGGTGTAGTGTCAAATGGAAATACTGTGACACAAATGATATCGATTCCACAAGGGAGAAGTAGATGTTTTATGTATAAATTGAAAAATAAATGTCCTTGTCATGCGTACAGCAAGTTGGGGCATTGGAAGCGCGAGTGTAGAAGTTTACAGGTGAACACAAGTGATACTGGAGTAAATGGAATGAATCCGATGCAGATGAATCAACAGAATAAGAATCAGCAGATGTTATTTGGCAGAGGACAGGGTCAACAGATACCTCAAGCTCCTATGCAAAATCAGAATGTGAATGGTCAAGTACAGAAGTATAATGCAAATGTGGGTTTCCATACAAATGATCAATTGAATTCAAATGTGCAGGTGTCTTCACAATATTTGATACAGTGGGATAGAAATGAACTAGATACATCTCCATGATGGTGCCTGAGGCGGGAGGAGGAGTGTGTGCTTGGCGCATCCGTAGAGGTAGATCAGTGTGGTCCCTATGTGGATGGTGAGGTTGACGGAAATTCAATTACGTTCCTGGTAGATACTGGTGCTACCCGTTCCACTGTGAGAACTGTGAAAATCCCCAACCTACCCCTCTCAGGAGAAAGTATCCAAGTTGTAGGAGTTTCAAACCAATTGATTACGACCCCAGTGACTAAACCGATTGATTACGCATAATAAATCAGATAGTAATACTTTGTTATCCAATAGTGCCAAATCCAGCTGTGATTCTTTATCGCCTGTGAAGCAGAATGGTTTTCGGTGATTTATTTGTGTCAAGCTTATGTCTCTATACCTCTGCACCCGGATAGCCAATTTTTATTTGCTTTCTGGTTCGGAGTCCTTGTTTTGGCATGGTGCTGAGTTCCTAAAGAGTATACCGAGAGCCCCTCAATCTTCAATCAACTATTGACGAAATGTTTGGAATCACTAGTATTGCCTAATAATTCAGTTTTTGTCCAATACATAGATGATTTGTTGGTTGCATCAAAAATGAAGGAAGCTTGTGTGACAGATACAATTTTTTTACTGAACTATTTGGCAGTAGGTGGGTGATCAAAGCAGGATGTACACGCAGGGCAGATGATGAAGTGTGTATTTACACTGATGGAAGACCAATATTACCAGACAGTCTTTTATCGCAAATGGCATGAGTTTGGCATGGTCCTACACATGTGGGTAGAGATGCTATGATTAGACTTTTCAAACAGACTTGGTATAATCCAAGTTTAGATTCATTGCAGAAAGTCTATGTCAGAGATGCATAACTTGTCAACAACAAAATGCTGGGAGGAAAACAGTTGTCAGTATGGGTCGAATTGGGAACGCAGCAGGTCCATTTACACATATGCAGGTTGTTTTTATCGACATGCCTCCTTGCCATGGCTAAAGCATGTGTTAGTAATTGTGTGTCTGTTTTCTCATTGGGTTGAGTCTCATCCAACAAGACGTAATGATAACCTAACTGTTGCTAAACTGCTTCTTAGAGAGACTATTCCGAGCTTTGACATTTCCAGGCTCAGTGGAATCTGATAGAGGAACTCATTTTAATAATGAAATCATTTGGATGATTTGTGCTGCATTACAAATTGAGCAAAAACTGCACTGTGCTTGTTGACCTGAGGCATCTGGTGTGGTCGCACAGATTAGCAGTACAATAAAATCAAGACTGGCCAAGGTTTGTGCATCCACAACACTGAAATGGCTTGTTGCATTCCCACTGGTGTTGATGAGTTTAACAAGTATCCCAGACAGAAGAACTGGACTGTCCCCCTATGAGACAGCCAACAGTCCCAGCAAATTAACTTGTGAACATAACTGATGATTTAGTGCTCGATTATTGCAAAGGATTGGCTGATGTGGTGCATTCTGTGTCTCACTAGTTTGGAGAAGTCGCAACCACAGTTCATCAAGAACAAGCACATGAAAGAGTGTTGGTCCCTGAAAGAGACATAGAAAAAGACAAGCATTTGCAATGCAATAGGTCTTGCAGTTGTGAGAGTTTAAGCTATTGGCATTGTAAATGGCTGCCTTTTATTTACGTGTAGTTTTTTAAACATAAATAAAAGGCATTGTCTTTTACAATGCCAATAGCATAAACTCTCGCAAATGCGAAACCTATTGCACTGCAAATGCTTCTTTGTTTTGGGAATCTGGTCACACTACAATAGCGTGAAAAAGCTGTGCCAGGACTAACTCCGGGCTCTCTTCCACTCTCTCAAAGGCTGCTATCTATGTCGTCCCTCCCATTGTCATATGTTAAACAGTAGTGAACTGTCAAACTGTTTGCTCCGCTTTAGAGGCATGCGGGTCTGCGTCATGTGCGCCCTCTTGAAGTAGAAAACTGCTCCGCAGAAGTATCCTCGATGATAAGGAGGGCGATTTCTTGCGGTTTATGTTGTGCTACCATTTGGCTGATGGCGGTTTTAAGTGGCATGCAGTGGCAACATTCCATACAGGTGGATTTGCTGCATGGAAAGCAACTTCTCAAAATAGAATGAATAGCCGGGGATATCCTCTTGCGCTGCCACCTTTTAAGCCACTGTGCTGGGCTAATGCCTCCTGAGAAGAAAAAGTGAAAGAACTCCAAAGCGCCATGCCTGCACAGCAAACGTGAGGAGACCGCAAAGAGGAGTCCAGGCGCCTGCACATGCCCTGTCCGGGCACGTGCAGGCAGGGCAAAGAGGAGACGGCAAATAGGAGTCCAGGCGCGTGCACATACCCTGTCCGGGCAAGCATGCCAAATGAAGACGCGGCAGAAGCGATGCCCCAGGCCTTCGCGGCTGCCCTGTTGCACTGCCGGAGGACTTGGCTGCACACGGGCACACAGCGGTAAGTGTGTGGAGGCCTGGGCAGGCTGCGGGCGTGAGGGCAGACTGTGGAAGGAGACTGCCTGAAGGTCCTGTGTTGCGCTGATGCTGTGTGCGAGCAGAATCTCCTCTCAGGGTGGGCGGGGCCTAACGGGGACAGGACGGGCATAAACCCCGCTTCCAAAGAACGCAGACAGCAAACCAACGTCTATAGCTCTTGCCAAGGCGAGCAGCGCATGCTCTGCAACGCAGGTGAGGCCTAAAAAAGGGAATCAGCTAAGCGAAGTTGAATCGGATTAAGTAGAAACGTTTCTGGAAAGCGAACAAGAAAAGATGATAAATGGCCTAAAGGAGTTAAAGTGAAGTATACTCTGAATTAGAATATTCCAACGACTGTAATCGAAATCTCTAGTCAATCTGAACAAAGTGATACAGAAAGAGAAGAAAATACAGTACGCAGAGCTAAAAGTGCACGAATACTAAGCAAGAAGTATACAGCACCTGAATGGTCCTATTTGGTGGCTGCTGCAACATACGTTTGGGGAAAAGGATTCATCGAGTTTTGTTCCAAAGAGAACTCCTCATATGAGCCACCCTAAATGAAATGTTCTTAAGAAAAGGGGTGCAGAAAAAGAGAGAGTGAATTTGAAAATAAGGCTGTGACCTAAAACTTGAAGTGTGTGGTATACACAACTCTTGCCAAACAAGTCACCCACATTTTGGATTTTTGTAAATGTTTTGATTTTGAATCGTAAAATGGATAACATTGAGACTGGTAGTCAAATTCGACGTTTAACTAGGCGAAGGTGTTTTACCGCTTGCTTTATATGTGTCCTTATAATATTGTATGTCTGGTTAATACTAATCTTAGCAGTGCCCTATTTTATGTATCCTATTAATGTTAATTCTACTAATGAATATGGGGCATACGTATCAAGCCCTTTTCCCATTCGCAAATGGGCCGATTCTCAGAATCGGCCCGTTTGTGAACAGGAAAAGGCCTTTGGCAAATTAGAGTATCGCAAAATTTGTGATTCTCCATTTTGCAATTGCATTAAAGGAATCGCAAATTGCGATTCCTTAAATGTGATGTTGAACGCACGCAAGTTGTGCGAATTTGGAATAAGAAATCGCAAATTACCACCATCTGGCAGTTGGTGGTAATTTGAGAATTCTTTGAAAAAAGCACTTTTTTCCTTTTTTCAAAGTGCGATGTGGCACACATACATGCCATTAGGGCATGTATGTGCGCCACATGTGCACACATGCTCAGTTCAGGGATGCATCAGGGTGTCCTTATGACACCCCTGCACCCTTGAAATTGCATTCGCAATTTGTGAGTACCTAATGGGTACTCGCAAATTACGAATGTCTTCCCATTCATTCCTATGGGCCTCTAGGCACATAGGAATGAATGGGAAGCCATTCCTTAATTGTGACTTGCAATTTGCAAGTCACAATTAAGGAATACCAAGGAATCGCAAAATATTAGCACATTTTTTATTACATCTCGTTTTGCGATTCTCAAATAGCGAGTCTCAAAAAATCGCTATTTGAGAATCGCAAATACAGTAATAGATACATATGCCCCTATGTAAATACAAAAACTAATGTAAATCAAGATCTAAGTTATATTTAATAAACTCAGGCTTTCAAGTGTTGCTGTACTTAAAGCTAATTTAAGTGTGTATTTTTTTGTTGAAATATTTCAATAATTCAATAATTAAACAATTGTAGATACATATGTATGATAATGTTTACATATTGCGATAGGTAAATAAACTAAGAACCATAAGCATCTAATCAAATAACTTATATGAACAATATACAGTGACCTACATACATGTTAAACATAGAATACTATATATATATTTTTTTAACCCTAAGTAATATGTACAGTTTTTTAAGCAGACCTAAAGAATATATATTTCAGAACATTATTATACATATTCATACAAATAAATGCACATATCTAGGTACATACCTATAATCTAATGTTCATATACAGAGGGATATGCTGTACATTTGTGTTTGAGTATGGTGGTTAGAGCAAACGCTTGAGTAGCCTTCTGAAGAAAATATAGCTATCCGTGCATCTTATGTTAGGGGGTAATGGGTTCCATTGTTTGGCTGATTGAAGAGAGAAGAATGTGCCACCAGTGTTTTTATTTTTATTTTTGTATGGTGGGATTTTCAGGCGAGGCGCCAATCTGGAGCGGAGGTTCCTTTGTTGAATGTATTTGGTGTTTTTATTCTGATGAAAAGCGGTCCTGTTCCATGTATTGCTTTGTGGGTGATACAAAGCAGCTTGAATGTTGATCTTCTGTCAACCTGTACCCAATGTAGGGTCCTCAAGGCAGGGGAGATGTGGGCTTGTGGCTTTACATGTAGGCGTAGTCTGGCAGCAGAGTTCTGAATCCTTTGTAGTCCTTTCATGGTTGATAAAGATGATCCATGGTAGAGGCCATTGGCGTAATCAAGTTTTGACAGTACAAGAGAGATAGTAGCCTGGACCTGGTGTAGAAATCCCTACTGGGGTAAGCTGTTTCACAGAGTTTTCATAGTAGTGAAGCTTGATCCTGTTCATTTGTCCACTTCGGCATTAATTGATATCTTGGAGTCCATGTTAATTCCAAAGTTTCTTACTTCCTTAGATACTTTAGGAGGTGGTCCCAGATCGTCAGACCAGGAGCCGAGTGGGTCATAATTTTTCCAATCGCCATATGTGAGTATTTCAGTTTAGGAAGCATTCAATGTGAGATGGCTACATGTCATCCACCGATCAACGGCTTTGAGGCAACTGAAAATTTGTGAGTTTCCAATGTCTTTGGAACTTTCCAGTTTAAGGAGTATTTGTGTGTCGTCTGCATAGTTATAACACATGAGTGGAAATTCATTGCTCATTTTCAGTAATGACTACATGTAGATGCTGAAAAACATGGGTGAGATGATACAGCCTTGAGTGACCCCGGCTTTTGTTAAGTATTGTTTGAATGAGACAGGAGGAAAATGGATGACATTGGTTCTGTTTTGAAGGTAGGATGTGATCCGCTTGAGAGCAGTCCCCTCTATGCCAGCTTTGTAAGGTCTTTGTATTAGAGTGTCATGGTCAACTGTGTCAAAAGCAGCTGAGAGGTCCAAGAGAAGTTGTGCAGCGACTCTGTTCCTGGCTACTGTGTTTTAAGGTCATCCCAGATGGTGATTAGGGCAGATCCTGTGCTCCTCCTGTTTGGAAGTATGAAAGTCTGTAGTTATCTTAAATGACTTCTGACATTTGGGCGAATGTTGCTCTTTTTATCAGTTTGTCCAGGAAAGGTCCATTTGTAATTGGTCTGTGGTTGTCAGGGTCAAGCAGCTCCAGGTTAGTTTCCTTTATTAATGGGCGCAAGTATGCATTTCTTTAGGTCTTCTGGAAAGATTCCTTTAGTTAAGGAATTATTAATGATTCTTCTTGATGGTGTGGCAGCAGAAGTAGTTAAAAGAATGTTCTTAAAAATTTGTGGTGGACAAGGGTCAGAAGGTCTGCCTACTGGCCTACTTGAAGGGAGTGGCCCAATTCGGGTCACATGGGTCACTTGCGACCCCCTTTATGCCTTCCCAATAAATAAAGAGTTGATCAGACAGTAGAGAATAAAAACCAGTTTGTTTATTGGTAATATGCTGCAGCGGAGCCCAGTCTGACCAGTCTCCTGAGATGACTGCCGAGGGGTCTGATCCCCCTCCACATGGTAATACAAATTATACAATTTCAACACCCCTAGAGGCCCGCCCAAACCGGAATTTTCCAGCTCGGGCCACGATGAACAAACAAGGCACATAAGATGGGCAGTGCCACTGAGCAGGGAACATGCTATCTCAGTCCCAAGGCCGCTCGGCAGCTCTCTACCATCTAAAGCTGTGAGAACGAGTGTATCTAACGGCATGACTGCTCACCTGGTGTTTCCACAGGAACGAGAGGCAGGAGACCATTGCACAGGTCCCAACTTCCCACTACCACCAGCCTGCCCAACTACCTCAAAGCGAAGCTAGTGTGCAGGGGGAAGCGGGGAAACAAAGGGAGAAAATAACAGCAACAGGATACCCCAGCTCGCTCCGGGCAGCAGGACCACCAGAAAAAGAACCCCTTGGCACGACCTGGGTAGCAAGAAGTCGTCACTGGAGACTTAGTGATCCTATGAACAAAAGTATTATCAATGATCTACTCTAAAGAGTTTACAGTGACAAATAACATTCCCATATATTGCCATACCACAAGGAAAGCAAAAAGGACTATCTGTTGGCTTCCCCTCTTCCACTGATGTCAACAAACTGTAAGACCAGAGCTTCTGATGGAACACTACCTAAATAGAATAGAGAATTGTTACTCAAAGTACTATGGTAATTAACTGATATGATGAAAGCTTACCATTGAGGGATTGTAGAAAAAGAAAAATAGCCCAACAAAACTGATGACTAACTGCCAGGTGTCAATCTTAAAAAGGGAAAAGAAAAAAGGTGCAAAAAATGCGGGCTAACCTATCTCATATCCACGTGCCCTCTGGGCTATGCGATACATAAAGCTAATGAACTGGCAGCATTCAATTAATCTCAAAACTCCTACATTTCAGGAGTGACTGTTAAATACAGGAAACTCCCCTTACATAAGGAGAGCCCCCTTTTGCTTGGTATCAATGATACCAAAATGTTATGCTCCCCACAGAGAAATGTGGATGCTCATAAACGGGCCCCCACTCATGAGGAAGACGACATACGGAAAAAACACATACAACAGACGTCTGCCACTCATTCACTGCGCAAAGCGCATTACCGCATGGTTTCGAGTGCTCGTTTGGTAATGCCAGACTTGTAGATGGATAATGCGCGGATGGCCACTGAAAGTTTGCCTAACAGACCCCTGGACGAGTCCGTAAGGCTCACGGACAATCTGCAGAGCCCCTGAAGCGAGGAGCCAACTGTTCGTGAATGCGGCAGCGAACACAGTATCCCCGGAAGTAGACGCACAACGCTCCGGACGGGAAAGAAATGCTAAGAAGCTAGTACGCGAAGCACTCCTGCCGTCCCGCCACCTGCACCGAAGACAGCGGGAGCGGGGCGATCCTGACAGTGCACCCCCCCTCTGGTCTCTCCCACGGGTTAGGGTTTCCAAGGAAATCGGCTATGGAACAGGCAGACCAAACGGGGGGTGTGGACATGTCCTGCTGGTTCCCAGGTACGATCTGCAACACCATACCCCTTCTAGTGTTTCAGGTATTGAAGCCTGCCCCTCACTCTTCTAGAATCAAGGATAGCTCCAATCTCATATTCAGTTTCATCCTCCACTTCCACAGGAGCAGGCTGAATGGGTAACACAGTGCCCTGCGCAACTGGTTCCAACAACGACACGTGGAATACAGGATGTTTTTTCAAATTGCCAGGAAGTTCATTGCAACAGGGTTAATGTGTTTTATTATCTTGTAGGGCCCTATGTAACCAGGATTAACCTGTTGAGGTCCTTTTATTTTAATGTGACATGTGGACAACCACACCATATCCCTGATAGCATAGTCAGGGCTAGGACAGCAATGAAGATCCGCATTTGTCATGTGGTCTGCTTTAGCTTTCTCTAAATTGTGAGTAGCTGCCTTTTGTATTTCCTGAATTTGCATGACAAAGTCACGAGCTGCAGGGGCTGGAGTAGAGGAGGTAGGTAGGAAGAGAGAGCAGAAAACGAGGATGAACCCCAAAAGAGCAGAAGAAAGGGTATTTGCAGATAGAGGAATGTGTACTATTGATAAAAGAGAACTCGGCTGCCCATAGGAACTTGTTCCAGTCAGTGGTGGATTGCATCAACTGGCACCTCGTATACTGTTCTAAACATTGATTTACCCTCTCCATCTGACCATCGGTCTGTGGGTGGTGACCAGAGCAGAAACGCATATCAATGTGCAACAACTTGTCCAACCCCTTCCAGAAATTGGATACAAACTGAAGTCTCCGATCAGAAATTATCACAGAGGGAAGACAATGAAGTCTAACGATGTGTTGCACAAACAACTAAGCCAATTACTGGGAAGTGGGAAGGGATTTCAGGGCTATAAAGTGAGATAGTTTTGTTAACATGTCTACCACCACCCACACCACTTTATTACCCAGCGTGGTTTTGGGCAATTTTACTATGAAGTCCATGGAAATAGAATGCCATGGACTGGGTGGGATTGGTAAGGGAACCAAAAGTCCTGCAGGTACCTGGTGTGAGCTCTTGCTTCTTGCACAAATGTAACATTGTGTCAGGAAGGCCACCGGAAATACAGCCGTTCTAGATCCACGGTCTTTGCGCAACCCGGATGACCTGTGAGTACATGATTATGGCTCCATTCTTAGGCCTGTTGTTGCAATTCGATTGTGGGAACCACCGAACCTCCCTTGGCATACATAAGGTTCTCTAGCCTGGATGCTGAGTGTTTCTTTTCCCATTCCTTGACTTCATCTGTGTCCTGAGATACTGCAACGTTCTGTAAGAACTCCTCTTCTGACCTGATGACCCAAAGAAAACGCCCAGAGGCTATAATGGGAGGAGAATCCACCTCTTGCTCCTCGACCTTATACCCATATCTGGATAGGACATCTGCCTTCCCATGTCGTTTCCCTGGTTTGTACTGTATCACGAAATCGTACTCACTAAAATGTAATTGTCTCCTGGATAGAGCTCTGGCAGATTTCAGAAACAGTAAGTTCCTATGGTCCCTCAGAACGGTTATTCAATGTAAAGCACCCAACAAATACTGGCGCCATTCCTCAAAGGCTCTCTTGATGGCCAGTCATTTTTTGTCTCCCACCAAGTAATTCAGTTCAGTAGGACTGAGTTTGTGTGAAAAAAAGGCCACCAGATGCAGACATCCGATGTTGGCATCCCGCTGGGATAGAACCCCCTATAGTTAGTTGTGAGGCATCTGTTTCTACAGTGAAGGGGTGAGCAGGGTTCAGATGTCTTAATATGGGAGCCTGAGTAAAAGCCTGTTTCAGCTTTGCAAAAGCTTATTCAGCCTTGACCGTCCAAGTGAATACCAATCCTTTTTTGAGCAGTCGTGTAATAGGGGAGGCCAAGGCAGAAAAGCCCTCTATGAAACGCCTGTGGTAATTTGGCAAATCATAAGAAACTCTGTGTTTCCTTAACTGATTTAGGAGACTCCCATTGAGTAATTGCTGCCACCTTTTGAGGGCCCATGCTCACCCCCTTTGGTGAGAGGATAAAACCCAAAAATGCCACCTGGGAGACATGGAACTCACACTTCTCCAATTTCACAAATACCTTGTTTTCCTTTAAATTCCGCAATACCTTCCTCACATGGTCTTTGTGTTCTGCCACAGAAGCCGAATAAACCAGGATATCATCTATGTATTGTATGGCGTATAAGTCCAGCATGTCCCTCAATACCTCGTTAATTTACAACTGAAATGCTGCTGGGGCATTACAGAACCCAAAAGGCATCACCAGGTACTCCTACAACCCAAACTTAGTGCGAAAAGCGGTTTTCCACTCCTCACCCTGTTAAACGCATACCAAGTGATAGGCCCCTCTTAAGTCGAGCTTCGTGAAGATTTTAGCCCCCTTAATTTGGTCCAGTAAGGAAGGAATCAACGGTAGGGGATATCTATTCTTGATGGTATTGTCATTTAACATGCTGTAATCAATACAACAACGAAGTCCCCCTTCCCGATTGGGTATGAAAAAGAGGGGGAAGAGGCAGGAGTTCTGGAGGGTCAAATAAAGCCTATTCGTAGCATTTCATCGAAGTACTCTCTCAGATAAATGTTCTCCTCGGTAAGAACATAGACACAGCTACATGGGAGTTGAGCTCCAGGAATTAGATCAATTCTATAATCATATGGGCGGTGGGGGGAAAGACTGAGGCTTTCTGTTTACCGTATTTTCCGGCGTATAAGACGACCCCCCTACTTTTCTTGTTTAAAATATAGGGTTTGGGCTATACTCGCCGTATAAGACTACCCCTCTTCAATGGGTCAATGGGTATTGAAATTAATGACCCATCTAACCTCAAATATGTTCAAAAGGCCTATCCAACCTCTATTGTGTTGTGATTCACTCACCCAATATGCGAACAAATGGCTGCGTAGGTCCCTTGGTTCTTTGAAATCAATTAATAATCTCAGCTGCTCTATTCAGGGAGTGAATTTATCCAATCTGTAAGGAAAACAGAATTCAATTGTACACTGTACTAATGCTGTGCACTGTAACGTTGCATATTAGTCGAAGGACACAATTTACACATCAACACACGCTCATTTCACTTGACACTGGGACACTGGCAATTACGACACCCGGCGTATAAGACGACCCCCGACTTTCAAGAAGATTTTCAAGGGTTAAAAAGTAATCTTATACGCCAGAAAATACGGTATCGAAAACATCCGCTTCTTCCTGATATCAAGATGGGAGTTCGGGTTCTGCAGTGACACATGAACCTGTTGTGGCATAGGGTGGAGACAGTGTTTTCAGACAGTGATCTGAAACAGAAAGCAGACTTAAAGGATAGGGGTTTCTGTCTCCAATCTATAGAATGATTATGTTGCACTAACCAAAGGACACCTACTATAGTGGGGAATTGTGAGGAATGAATTAGGTCAAAAGCAATGGCTTCCATGTGGGTTTTGTTTATGCACAAAGACAAGGTATTCGTAGTGTGTGTAACAGGCCCTGATTTTATGATGCTGACATCTATTGTCTTTACTTCTTCTATGGATGTTTTCTTCTCCACTGGAATCCCCATCTCCTGCGCCCGTTTTATGTCCATATAATTCCCAGTTGCCCCAGAATCCACCATAATATATAAGTCCACAGACTTATTCTCCCAGTAGAGGAGTGCTTTTACATATAGATGAGAAAATGACACTCTGAGGAGTACTTTGGGAGACTATTAACCCCAACCCACCTGAAACTCTTGTCCCCTTAGGTTTCAGGCTCAACAGTTTCCCGAGTCCTGTCTTCTATTGGGTTTAACAGGACAGTCTCTTAAAAAATGTCCCTGCGCTCCACAATACAAACACAATTTCTTGTCTCTACGCCTCTGTCGTTCCTCGTTACTAATGGGACCTCTACACTTCCAATGTGCATTGGTTCTACGTCTGTCACAGGCTGTTCTGTCTCAGCACGCTTCTCGCGATAAACCGCAACTCGTGCCTTGGAGAGCCCCGGTCTTTTTTTAGGTCGAGCAGAGTCTGCTCGAGACCTATTGTTGCCCGTATTTGGGAATGTAGACACGAGAGGGGCACGAGCGCAGATTTCACCTCGTGGGCGCGCACGGCGCCGTGCCCCTCTCGTGCCTCATATTCCCATGCGCAAACACACTCACACAGCCACACTCACGCATGCGCACATACACAGCCACATGCATACACAGGCACACACACACTGCATACACACACGCACCCCCCTTAAACAGACCCATGCGCACACAGACAGACACACGCACAGACACACTCGAACACACACAGACACACGCGCGTACACCCTCTCCCCTCCCCTCCCCTCCACTTACCGGGCTCTTTCTGCGTGTCCCTCGGCAGCCAGCATTCAGCGTGCAGGGTTCCAGGACGCTCTCCCGGCAGTTCCTTCCTGTTTGTTTGCAGGCCCTGCCCATGTCCTAACGAAGGCTGCCTGACTTCCGCTAGTTTCTTTTGGAAAGAGCACATTCAAACACACGATACAAGCACTACGGTCTTTTTTTCTTGTAAAGAAAAACTGAATTAATGCGTTGGCCATCTCCGATTGGGTTTATAGTCCCCGAACGAGGCGATGCTAGTCCTTCGTCCCCGGCGGTGACGTAACCCTCGCTACTGCCCCTGGTGGCGCTGTTCTCTTTCTCTCTGCTACTGCAGGATTCACGCTCTCCGGGTAAGATCATGGTCGGCCCTTCGTTCTCCCTTGTGGCTTTGCACGTGGTGGTGGGTTAAGAGAGGTGGGACATGTTTTAATCGGGGCCGGGGGGGGGGGGGGAGTAGCCGCAGGCTGTGGTCGCTTCTGAATGGGGGTGTGTTCTGTGAGAAGCTTGGGCTGGTTAAGTCAAGAAGGTCAGGAAAAGAGAAGTGGCATCACACAGCCGACTGTCATTAGGTGTTGGTCATACAGCGCAAATTCCTTATTCAGAAACCTAGAGCCCGTCATTTGTATGTTTTCTTTGTTCCTAGTGAAAGAAATCAAACGCGTTTCCCTGATTGCAAAATGCTCACAGCCGTTTTAAATTATTATAGTTGTTTGGGTTTTGTCCCGTAAGGCTTGGTGGGCATCTGGAGAAACTTGCACATTGTAGTCAGGATATGGTTCACTCGGGCTGTAAGAGCCGGTGCACGAGACGAGCCTTGAATATTTGGCATGTCAGCCTACAGCTAAGACATAGCTGCCAAGTAATCAGATTGCTGATCTGTGACATTAAGATATTTTCCGTGTGGTTAATGCGTGACATTCAAATGTTTTTCTGAATGACACCAAGTAATACTTTAGGGCAGTCGTCATGCGAGTAAAACAAAAAAAATTCTGAAAAATATTGGTTGCCACCTTCGGTCATTCATTATTAATATATATATATTTTTTTACAACAACGGTGCATTCAGGGATTTGTCGTTTTGTTTTTAAAGCTTGCAGGAGGGTTAACAAATCAGAACGAGCTGAAAGTGACACATATGGCAGCAGCCCGGCTACATATTTCTGTACTTTATGGCTAGACATGGTGAGGGGAACTACAGCTTTTTGTCTGCTGGTGTAAGATGTCAATCTGGTGTCACCTGCTGCGCGCTTAGGTCAATCGATAAACCCCTGTTGCCTTTATGGGAAAGTTTACAAAGGCCAAAAAACAACAGTCCCATGTTTTTAACCACGCTCTCTGCTAAGTTACTACTGCTGCTTACAGTGCTGGCATTTATAAATGAGTTATTGTTATTCAGTGAAAAATTAACTGAATAACATTTCCACTCAGATGGCTGTTTGCTCGGTGCCATATAAACATAGAAAAACTACTTTCAGCAGTGCAAATCTCTTAACATTACTACCAAACTTGGGGTTTTAAAATGAAAAGTAAAAATAATATGCTAAAAACAAACTGAGCAGATTGGAAAAGAAAAATACCCATTAAAGCAATATGTGTGTGTTTTGCAAGTGACAAAAAAATATCAAGCAAGGAACACACAGCTGTTTCAGGACTTAAATGTAGCAGTGGAGGGCAGAGAGACCCTAAACAGCGAGATGCTGCTAGCATTGAATCTCTCCTCCAGCACAGACACCGGCATCGCGCCTGTAAAGCACCTAGAGGAAACGTGGAGGGAGAGGGGCACTACTACATTTGCGGGACATTGCATTTCAGTCCAGTGATGTGGGAATATGCACTGAAATGAGTCAGTCTAACCTTCGATGTTTGGCACTTAGCAGGGCTTCAAAGAACATGTTAGGAAAAAATAAGGTGCCTTCTAAATGCAATGAAATCACTTGCTTAAACACGCAGAAGCGTCTCAACTTAGTAAATCAGAATACATGCTATCTATTGAAAGGGAAAGTTTTAATTTTACTACGATTGACCTCATTCATAAAATTATCTGTGCTCTTTCTTTGATATATCCTAAATTCATGAAACTGCATAATATCCTGTTAAAAAATCCTACTTAATTATGCTGGTTAAACTCTGGAATAATAGCTTCCTCTTCGCAAACAATTTAGAGCGAGAAAATATGATACATTAATGTACCTTTTGCTCATCAGAAAGGTGACGTAAGATCACGTTGTGTAAGGGCTCATTCATCTACGTGTATCCCATTAGGTTTGCGTATGCAGAATGACCTGCAAACTACAAATTTTGGCCAATATCTCACAGTTTCCTCACATTTCAGTGCAGGGAAAGTTCTGAAAACCGCCAGGAACCATATAAGTACTACCACCCAGCCTTCCCAGGTTTTTTACACAGTGTATTGGGTTGGAGCGGCTCAGGAGGCTGGAAGCCAAAAGGTGGATTCATTCTGCTCTGATTGACATTGTTTTGTGCCTGGTTCACAGGAAGCTGTCTTGCAGATAGAAGTAGCTTAAACACTGCGTGAACATGATTTGGTTCCCAGTTTTATTTAAGAAGCAGAGGTAAATCTGACATTGTGCATGCTATTGCTCAGTTATATGAATCAGTGGCACATCTTGAAATGATTGAGCTGCAACAAGGGACTCAGGTTGTTGGGGTTTATATTTCTCTATCTATCTATCTATCTATTGCCCTCTCTCTATCTATCGCCCTCACTCTATCGCCCTCACTCTATCTATCTATTGCCCTCACTCTATCTGTCTATCGCCCTCACTCTGTCTATCGCACTCCCTCTATCTATCTATCGCCCTGACTCTATCTATCGCCCTCACTCTATCGCCCTCACTCTATCTATCTCCCTCACTCTCTATCGCCCTCACTCCATCCATCTATCTATCTATCTATGGATCTATCTATCGATCTATCTATCTATCGCCCTCACTCTATCGCCCTCACTCTATCTCTATCTATCTATCGCCCTCACTCTATCGCCCTCACTCTATCTGTCTATCTATCTATCTATCTATCTATCTATCTATCTATCGCCCTCACTCAATCTATCTATCGCCCTCACTCAATCTATCTATTTCACCACCACAGCATCACTCGTCGCCACCAAAACATCACTCGGCGTCACCACTGCATCAATCTGTGCAACCATTCAACATTCAACAACAACTGGTTCAAATATGTTCTTTCAATGTTTCAAACTTTATTACAAATGTCACAAAAATATGTTAATATTTCACTTCTGTTCTTGGATTTTCGTCACAATAAAATACACTGAACATAATTTTCACAAAAGTTATTTACAAAAGTTTAAGCTTTTGCCATTATACATTACAATAACTTTTATTTAAGTCTTAATTATTTAAAAAATGTAAAAGCCATTGTTATTTGTGATATCAATACATCTAAGTCACGTAAATACAACACATATTGCATTACAAATGCTATAGGTGTCACATTTGCCAAAGTTCAAACTAGTGGCATTGTAAGTGACAAAGCTATTAATTTCGCTATTTTCAAAACCAACACATAAACAAAAAATGTGTCATTTACAATACCAATAGCTCAAACTTTCCTAATGCGAGACCTATTGCATTGCAAATGCTTGTTCTTTCATGGAGCCTATGATCCAACTTCACCACAAGATCAATGAGGGATTTGCAATCATCAGGGGGATCTACTACCTGAGCTAACCGGTCTATCAGTTCATCTCTTAGGCCTTTATAAAATAAGGCACTCCTCTTTGCCAAAGGCCATCTTGCTTCTGCCACTAACCGATTACATTCAGATACATAGGTAATCAAGTCTTTGGTACCCTGTTTGAGATTCAAAAGTTCTGTATCCATGGACTGAACAAATTAATGTTTATCAAAGAATTTCTTCAACTCCTCCTTGAACATAATCATAGTTATATAGTAAAGGGTAATTGCTCTTGACAAGCGGTGTAGACCACGTAGCCGCAACCCCCCCTAGATACGACAATATAAAGGCCACTTTAGCTTGCTCAGCGGGAAAACAGGCCACTTTACACATGAAGTGTAATTGACATTGGTTTATAAAGGATGCAAGAATCGCCCATGAACCTCTCAGGAGGAGCTAAGGGAATAGAAGGAGGAGTGGTTACCTGTATTACCTGGTTCCCTAAGCTAGATGATGCAGAAAAAGGAGAGAAGGACCCTCCGGTAGCCCCTGAAGGAAACTCAGATGGGGCTCCCCTTTGTAAGGTATCTGCCCGCAATAAAAGGACTTGTGCCTCTTTTTGCAAGTTTCCTAACAGATGAGCCAGGTCCGCCAAAGTGATCTGGCCTTCCTCCAACTCACACAGGTGGAAAATCAACATGGGTTTCACGTTCTATTGCGGCTCACCTGGTGTTTTCACAGGAACAAGAGGCAGGAGACTGTTGCACAGTTCCCAACTTCCCACTACCACCAGCCTGCCTAACTACGTCAGTGCAGGGGCCAGAGGGGAAATAAAGGGAGAAAATAACAGCAGCAGGACCCTCAGCTCGCTACGGACAGCAGGACCACCAGAAAAAGAACCCCTCGACACAACCTGGGTAGAAAGGTTGCCTAACGAACCCCTGCACGAGTCCGCAAGGCTCACGGATGATCTGCAGAGCCCCTGAAGCAAGGAGCCAACTGTTCATGAATGCGGCAGCGAACTCAGTAACCCCAGTAGACACACAATGCTCCGGACGGGAAAGGAATGCTAAGAAAGCTAGTACGAAAAGCACTCCTCCCGTCCGGAAGCAGGGTTTTAACTCCCTTCAAGCCCCGCCCTGTGCACCGACGACAGCCGGAGTGGTGCGATCCTGACAAACGGTAAAGGTATGGAACGATGAATAGTACATTCATTAGTACAGCAAAGCTTCAACCTTGAAAAGTACAAGCTGGATGAGCAGGGCAGCCTTCTTGAAGAGGCGAGCATTTTAGAGACAGACACTCGATCTCTGTTACAAAACAACATGGCGTCAATAAAGATGGTGCTATGCATGCTAAGTTTACAAGAATAGGGGTTTGAACATGGCAAATAGGGCATTTTAATCATGTGAATTACGGAAATAATGTTTCAAATATAACATGCTTGAATTGAGCAGATCAGTAAATTCACTTTGTGATATTGGTTTGAAGGAATGCAGAGGCAGGGTTAGTCTACTCTTGGAGGGGATTTTTAGAGATGAATTTGTTCTGGTGGTTTTCCTTTGTTTTAAATAGGAGTCCCACATGTCTGCTGTGGTTGTGTAATGATTTGCCAGTTTGTCTGTGAATTCTTGATTAATGGATGAGTTCCTTTTGTTCATTTAGGTTTACAAAATGTTGTGGGAATTTTATAAAATTCTTTATTTGCACATTTAAAATTTGTAATTCTCTCCGAATAGAATTTTTTTTTTTTTTAGCTTTTTTGATTGTTGAGTTGTATAATCTGTTAAGGTTCTGTGGGTGAAGTGTGTCTGTATTGCTGTTTGTTTTGAGCCATGCAGCTTTCTAATGACCTGTTTTCTCTCTTTTAGTTCCGTATTTTTCCAAGGGGCTTGTTTTCTTTTGTCCTGTTTTGTTGTTCTGAATGGTATTAGGATATCAAAAGCTTACTGTAGCCACTCATACAGTTTTTGAACAGAATTTATTGTGTTGTATGTTTTATCAATCGGGGCCTAGAAAACATGGTGCAAATCATTGTGCAACCCATCATGGATCATATGGTTATTGGCTGTTGCAGCAGTTGGGCCATGCTGTGTATTGGTTACCTACTTCTAGGGCCACACCCTTATGGGTGATGTGGAGCATCATATATTTCAGTCTTCTGGAGATCTGGCTATCTATTACTCTTCCGCACCTTCAGCTACTCCCCTCAGTAATCCGATCATTCACACTTTGCAGTACGCTTGGCAAGGGGCTCATAGGCTGGTGCAAGTCCTGAGCCGTATTAACGCTAAAGCCCCATTGTGGCGCAATGTGGCCATTACGGTCGGTAGGGAGGAAATTTACTGGTCCATCTGGATTACTCATTACATTGAGAACATTGTCGCTAATGGTTTTATCTAGTCCTGGGACAGGAATCTGCGATTCCATCCTCCCAACATTAGCTATACATTCAATTGTCCCTGCCCTATTACGTGTTGTGGAGATCGCGCATATTGACCTCCCTAGCTCGCCCATTACTCCATATATCCATCCCTGGAAAACTTTGTGTGCCACATTGCTAGACCCCTGTTTCTCCGTTCTCACATCCTTAGCACTGCGTGTTTTGTGTGAAACTCGTCTTCATACACAATTCTTGGATGATGAATGAGACTCTAAAGGCAGAATATAATGAAGAATTACGGGAAGCGTCCCTTATGTATAGTTTAAGATGCTGCACCGCTGGCTTTGGTGCCCAGTAAGGTTGCACAATGCCCACCTTAATGTGGATTCACGTTGTTGGAGATGTACCAGACTGCAGTACCGTTCCATATTTTATAGGAATGTAACTGACTGAAGGCCTTCTGGTCGCTGCTTTGACCATATGAAAAGGGTGCTGAGACAAAATATTGAGTACAAAATATGGACTTGCAAGAATATCGAGTCAAAAATAATGTTGTATGGAAATATCGTCAGCAAGAATATTGTTGTCAAAAATATTGATTTTAAGGTAAGTACAATTGTTTTTTCAACACCTTGACCGTGGCACGAATTCTGCCGCGGTGCTGGAATACTAATCAGTGGGTGACGCCCACCGTAAGGGTTGAAATAGCCAAGTTACTAATATACTTCACAAAAATATAGTTGGTTTTAATTTTGTTTTTTAATTATTGCTATTTATTTTGGTATATATTTTAAATGTATATGATGTCTAGGTCTATGTCTATGTGGGGCTATTTATAAAGCACAGCTGTTCCACCGAGGAGTGTCCTGGCGCTACTGCAGGAAGAGTATCAGCGGGGGAATAGGAGGGAAGATCTAAGGACTTGAAAAAGGCCATGTCTTAAGTTTTTCCGAAACACAAGAGTCGCCTTGATGCATCTAAGTGTCAGTGGAAGTTTATTCCAGAGAGAGGGGAGAGGTGTGGCGCTCGGCCAGGGTGACTGACTCCAGAATCTGGGGATCATGGTTCGATCCCCGGGGCCGGCAGCAAATTAGCCCAGCACCATGTGACTCTGGGCAATAGCTTGCTTAATCTTCCCGACGGCCCCCAGCGCCTAGAGACCCTAACTAGTGATGGTTCGCGCTTTACAAAGGTGGATTAATATTATTATTATTAGAGGAGCCTTCCTGATCTGCGGAATTCTGGCAAGACAAAGATTTCCAGAACAAAGGTTTCTCTGTGGGTGTAGAATTAAATTCTGTCTTGTAAGTAGCCTGGGCCAGTTACGTGGAGGGCTGTCTGGGTCACAAGAAGTGTTTTAAAAATAATCCTCTTCCTCACCAAGAGCCAGTGAAGACTCTTAAGAAGACATGGCGCATGGGAATTGCGGAGGAGCCCGAAAAATATTTGTGTTGCTGCATTCTGAACCAGCTGCAGCCTATCAATCAGGTATTTGAGCAGGCCTGAATAGAGTCTGTTCCCATAGTCAAGCCGTGAAATTATCAGGGCTTGGATTACTTGTTTAACCGTAAAGGACAGTAGAAACAAAAACTTACAAAGTCGTCGAAGTAGGGAAAAACAAGTGCCCGCCAGAGTGTTAGCTTGGGTGTGAAATAGCAGTTGTACATCAAATTTGAAGCCCAAGTTTTTCAACACCAGATTTTGGGTTGGAGGGGTGGGAGAACAGTCATCTGATGGCCAAAAAGACTGCCACAGTGTCTCAGCCTCTGGACCAAAGAAGAGAAGCTCTGTCTTCCCAGCATTATATTTAAGTTGGTTCATGGACAACCACTTAAACACCGCTCTGGACAGTTGCAAATTTTTTCGCCTGGGAAGGCCCCACTATTCTTCCAAGAGAACAACAGTTGGGTGTCATCCGCATGTGATACGATTTTTGCCCCTAAGGATTCAGCCAAGGGGGTGAGCTAGACATTAAATAGAGTTGGAATCTGGGCAGAGCCCTGTGCCACTCCTACCCTTAAATTACGGGGATTGGCAGAGAAAGGGTAGCACCATACCTCTTGTCCTCTCTCCTCCAGAAAAGATGCGAGCCACTTCCAGGCCAGCCCCCTAATTCCTACTGAGTGGAGACAAGCAAAGAGGATGTGGTGAGAGATCATATAAAATGCAGCTGATTGTCAAGTACCTATTCCTGAACTTCAAGCTTCCGCAGGAGCCGATGCTTATTCCTCAATTCCCAAACTATGATACCAAGGTCATATAGATCCTGGCAGCAAAGAGGGGGAAAGGGGGAGTGGGAGAAGAAAGAGAAAAAGCCACGTCTTCTTCTGGTGGGACCAGTTTGCCGCTATTCTTTTATTTTCTTCATGTAAAGACAGAGCAATTCTAGCAATTTCCACATTTAAACTGCTTTAGTCTAAAATCTTATCTGTATAGAAATTATACCTGTCCCAGCCTAGTGGCTGTCTGTGTTCTAACAAGGTGTCTGCTACAGTGATGTTCCTCTAAAGAAGCAGTTCTACAGGAATGCAAATAACAAGAGTTTATTTCTGCAATTAAACCTCCTATCCTGTCTATTATCCTAGGACTTCTTATTATCTCAATGAACCTTGTGTTTTAGTTGTCTATCTCTTTTTTCTTTAGGTATGTGGACCTAGTGGCAAAGTTCGAAGAGAATCCAGAAAATGAATGGAGGACGGGCTTCTTTAGGAGGTGGTAAGTATCTATATATATATATATATATATATATATATATATATATATATATATATATATATCCTCCAAATCGGTTCAATCACCCAGGAATTGCAGCGCTCGTAGTTGGTGCGTCACCCTGCGCCTGAACCCACGCCGCTTCACATCCACCAACTCTTTGGGCTAAAAGAAAAACCCATTGCGGTTCCGTTGTTTTGTCGATATAGTTCCTCACCAAATAAAAAGATGTTTTGTGTGAGGATCATCAGAGGGGGTGACCGAGAAAAACTATTAAGACAAAAGGAGTCACGCCACATCCTAAATTTCCGAACTCTGAGCCCGCATGGCCTTAATCAGTCGGAAGAGTTATATATTCACCTATAAAGATGACATCATAAACGTTTACAAAGGAAACAAGAGATACAATGAAAATATACCTAAAGAAAAAACAGAAGAGAAGTAAAAATAAAAACAAAAAAATCAATAAAAGAAGATATATATATAAAAATCAAAAAGAACACAGGAAAAATACATCTCCCACTTAAGGGATCTAAAAATGGAGAAAAGTCACGCAAACCCACCAGAGGGTTAGAAACATCAAAATAGAATGTGGACACTTGTGGGACTTTGTTATCAAAAGAGACTCCAAAATTAATGAGGAAAAATAATTATTTGAATTGTTTGGTATAATTTAATTTTGGTGGTTTTATAAAAAAACTATACTATCCACAATGCAATGCAATCAGGAAACAGGAAGTGATGCAATACACAATTTTGAATGCTTTTAAAAGGGTTTAAAAAAAAGTGTAAAATTGATCGTGAGCAAGATGCTTGTAGCATCGAAACGCGTAGATCACTCGCTTGCATGTTAAAAAGATCGCAATAAATATCCTGCTGTGGAAACTCCAAAAGAGTGCGCCCTCTTTTTCCTTTGTGAACCGAGGGAAGTGTTGGAATACGTAACGGCGTGGTTCTGCCGTAGGAAAAGCACCCATAACGAGCGCTGAATCAACCGGGAAACGTGAACCATTGGGTGGACATATATAAAATCTTTTAGCTAGTATTTACGATTTATCATGTGATTTGGATCCAGGATTCTCTGTAATTTCAATAGTATTTTGTCTGTTTTTACTTGTGAGGCAATTTAGCCTAACCAGGAAGTGTATGTATATATACTGAGCACTAAGTCCGGGGTGTCATGTGATCAAGGCTGCTTCCTGCAGCCGAAACGCGTCATGCTGGTCGAACACCATGTTGAAATAAAGATTCATGCACTGAATATCTGATTTGGAGCACGTTTTTTGTGGTCTGTACCTGTTTCAGGCGCCTGAAGAGTCCAAGGATTCAGGATTTGTTCTGTTCTATATATATATATATATATATATATATATATAGATATAGATATAGATATAGATATAGATATATACGCTCCGTTGTCACTTAACACAAACGGTACACTCACAGACGGGTGCCGGTCGCGGTCGTGACGAACACCCAATATTGACGCTCCAAACCTCAATAATTACTTGAGGAAAATTACCGCACTTGCTTGACCTCAAACTCCTCCTCTGACTGGATCTGAATTGGCTTAGGAGGACCCTTCTTTCTCAAACTTGGTGGACTCTTTCTCACTAAGGAAACATGAAACACTGAGTGGATTTTCAACTTCTGGGGAAGTCGAATCTTTACACTAACAGGATTTATCATCTTCTCCACTAAGAAGTAACCAATGAATCTGGGCAGAAACCTCCGATTTCATTTTAAACGCAGATTTCGTGTAGAAATCCAAACCTCCTCCCCAGACTCAGAAGCTGGACTTGAACGCCTCCTTTTGCCAGCGTGTTTCTTATAGGAAGCCTTGGCCTTGATTATATTATCTGTAGCCTTCTGATAAGCCTTTTGAAGACTCTGAACCACCACTTCAACAGCTGGAACATCACTCTCCTGTCTGCCTACAAATGTGTTTGGATGCCTGCTCGAGTTTAAATAAAAAGGGGTGTAACCAGTAGAAGAGTGCTCTGCATTGCTATAAGCAAACTCTGCTGCCCAAATGATATCTGGCCAATCTCCTTCGTGATCCATCTGGAACAAACGCAGATACTGCTCCAATTCCTGATTAACTCTTTCCGTTTGAACATCCGTCTCAGGGTGGAAACTGGAGGAAAACTGTGAGTCAATATCCAATCTCCTTAAGAATGACCTCCAGAAATGAGAGATAAATTGGCGGCCCCAATCTGAAATGACCACCTTAGGTATTCCATGAGTCTTAACTACATGTTGCGTGAACAAGTACGCTAACTGAGTTGCATTGGGAATAGATTTTAAAGGTACAAAATGACTCCTCTTGGTTAAATGATCCACCACCACCCAAATGACAGAAATACCTTGACTGGAAGGTAATTCTACTATAAAATCCATGGAAACTGTATGCCAAGGATAAGGAGCCGGGGGCAATGGTAGTAATAAACCTTGTGGTGCCATTCTAACAGATTTGCCTTTAAAACATAACTCGCAAGAGGCTACATATTGTCCCAGCTGAGCTTCCATGGACGCCCACCAACAATCACGTTGCACTAATTCCAGCGTCTTCTTAACTCCCTTGTGACCTGCCAACAAGTCATCATGTGCTTGTTGTATTATCATAGTTTGAAGGTCATCATTGGGAATATAAAGTTTTCCTTGGAAATAGGGTTGGCCATTCCTCATCTCTCGATTATCACCTACTTTGATCCATTCTTCGCAGTTAAAGGAAGCTAGCGCCTGATCCAACTCCTTTTCTGGAAACGAAATCACGCCAATGTTCTTTTCCCTTGGAATGATTAACTCCTTCTCCAACTTGGGAGATTCCTCTCCGATATTTAAACGCGATAAAGCATCTGCCTTACCATTGGTGGAGCCTGGTTTGTAAGTTAGCACAAAGTTATAATCTGCAAAAAATAATGACGAACGCAACTGTCTGGGTGTTAAGGTTCAAGCAGATTTTAAAAACTGGAGATTCCGAAGGTCTGTGAACACTGTAACCTCATGCCGAGCACCCAGCAAGTAGTGCCGCCACTCCTGAAAAGCATCCTTGACTGCCAATAACTCCTTATCAGCAATGGAGTAATTCAACTCAGCTGGAGTCAGTTTTAGCGACTGATAAGCAACAGGATGGAGCTGGCCAGTAGATTTGTCCCGTTGAGAAAGAATTCCCCCAATTGCCAAATTGGAAGTATCAGCGTCAACAAAGAAAGGCTCATCTGGATTGTGATGCAGAAGGACTGGTGCTGAGGTAAAGACCTTCTTTAGTTCACAAAAGGCTCTTTCAGTATCGACCGACCAATCAAATCTTGCTCCTTTCTTCAAAAGCAGAGGTAATGGAGACACTTTTTCGGATAAGTTTTCAATGAAACGTCTGTAGAAATTGGCAAACCCAATAAAACTCTGTACTTGTTTCACATTTTGTTGAGAAGGCCATTCCTTGATCGTCTTCACTTTCGTGTCATCCATTGAGACTTCATCTGGTGAAAGTACAAAACCCAAAAATTCAACTTGACTGGAATTGAACACACACTTCTCCAGTTTCACAAATAATTGATGTTCCAAGAGCTCTTCAAGATTGTACGCACATGCTCAATATGTTCCTGCGCTTTTTCTGAGAAAATGAGAATGTCATCAATATAGACGACTGCAAAACGGTCCAAATACTCCCTCAGGACATCGTTGACAAAATGCTGAAAGGCAGCAGGAGCGTTACAAAGACCAAAGGGCATGGCTTGGTACTCAAATAGGCCCAACCTTGTTCAAAATGCGGTCTTCATTTATCTCCCTCAGCCATTCGAACTAGATGGTAAGCTCCTCTCAAATCCAGTTTTGTATATACTCGAGCCCCTTTGACCTGGTCTAGCAATTCCGACATTAAAGGCAACGGGTATCTATTCTTTTTGGTAGCAGAATTCAAAGCTCGATAATCGATGCAGATTCTCAAACTTCCGTCCTTCTTTGGAATAAAAAAAGGGGGAAGATACTGGTGACTGAGAAGGACGGATAAAG
This sequence comes from Lissotriton helveticus, assembly GCF_964261635.1. Taxonomy (NCBI): domain Eukaryota; kingdom Metazoa; phylum Chordata; class Amphibia; order Caudata; family Salamandridae; genus Lissotriton; species Lissotriton helveticus. The sequence goes on from NC_136065.1 coordinate 1,360,786,034, forward strand.
CCATTAGCCAAGTTTTGCTCGAGATGCTCTTTGAGATGTTGGTTTTCTTTTTCTGAGAGAGCATATATGCGACTGCAGGGCAGAGAGGCTCCGGGTTCCAATTCTATTTTACAGTCGTAATCTCGGTGTGGAGGCAATTTGTTAGCCTCTTTTTCTCCAAAGACTGCAGCCAAATCCAAATACTCACTTGGGATCTCTTGGGTTTCCATTACACAAATTGATTTCGCTTGACTAGCCAAATACTGTGATGATGATGCAGAAGTGATTTCCGACCTCAAATGGTGACAATGACTTTGGCAATATTCCAAACTCATTTCTAGCCCAATCTATCCGGGGATTATCCTCCATGAGCCAAGGTAGTCCCAGAATGAGCTGGAACTGGGGTGCATCAATGAGACTAAATCTTAAAATGCTCACATGATCGCCTGGCCCTTTTAACCTAAGCACTTCAGTATCGTGTATTATTGGACCGGATGACAAGTTGGTACCATCTACAGCACGGACCGCTTCAGGTCTCTCCTTCTTGACAAATTCAATTCCCAACTGCTTAGCAAAACCAATGTCACAAAAATTACCCATAGCTCCGGAGTCAATCACAACAGAAATATCATCCACTCTGGCACCACCAAACTCAATTGAACTTGCCACAATTAAATGAGGAGCTGAAGATTGTAATGTATTTGCAATTAACTGAGGATCAGGAGTTGACTTTTCCTTAGCTCCCACCAGAGCAACTCCTCTTACAGGTGGAGCTTGTCTTTTACTGAGGTATAATTCTTTGGTTTCTTGGAGCATTCCTTCACAAAATGCCCTGAATTGCCACAATACATGCATAGTTTGCCATTTCTTCTTCTCTCTCTTTCCTCTTTTGAAAGGGGTCCACGCACCAAACTGATCTGTATGGGTTCTTCATCCGAAGAAGTTTCCTTGATCTTACAATATCGGATTTGATTAGATCAAAACGAGGAGGAAAGTGATTCACCTCCCTGCGCCTCTCACTTTTTTTCTCGCTCTGACACTGATCAATTTGGAGGACTAAATCTATGAATTCTGAAACCTCGGTTGGTCGTTTAGGTATCTGAGCCAAACCGTCCTTTAGCTCATCCTTGAGACCTCGATGGAAGATTGAAGCTCTTTTGGCTTCAGGCCAGTTGGTTTCAACAATCAATTTATTGTATTGTGCCAAATATGCAACCAAATCTCTATTCCCCTGTTTTAAATCCAACAGCTCGTTATCGGTGGTTTGCGAGACTGATCTTCTATCAAAAATTCTCAAAAATTCCTTCTTGAACTCTTCAAATTCATACAGAATACAGTTGTTGTTATAGACTAATGGCATCGACCAAGATGCTGCATCACCGCTCAGGTAGGACAACATGAAAGCCACCTTTGACTGATCCTCCTTAAATATAATAGGCTTGCAGAGATAGTGTAAGGAGCATTGCGTGAGAAAGGTTTGGGCCTTAAGTGGATCCCCACTGAACCTCTCAGGAGCCGCTAATGGTATGGTGGGAGACATGGCATGAATAACCTGAGTGGTTAATTCTGCAGCCGAAGGTGCTGGTGAAAAGGTCTGTGACTTACTTTCCTTGGCACCTGAAACTGAACTAGCTGATAGCTCTTCTAACCCTTGACACAAAAACTGAGTCTCTTGACTAGACCTTCTAACTTCCTCCCTAAGGGCCACATGTAGGTAAACTACATTTACCGATTCTAAAATACAGAATTTTACCGATTCTGTATTTTAGAATCTGTAAATGCTATGTAGGTAAAAATTCGGTAAGTATTACTGAATCGGTATTTACCGATTCGGTAATTCCCATTCATTCCTATGGGCCTCGAGGCCCATGGGAATGAATGGGAATTACCGAATCGGTAAATACCGATTCGGTAATAGGGGGGACACATTCAAGGATGGCAGGGTGTCACATTGACACCCTGTTGCACCCCTGAATCGTGCATGTGTGCAAATGTGGCACACATACATGCCCTAAGGGCATGTATGTGTGCCACATGGCACTTTTAGAAAAAATCAAATTTGCTTTTCCAAAGGTTTTCAATATTTACCACCAACTTTTAGTTGGTGGTAAATACCGAATCCTTAACCATGCAATGCACTCATTTGAGTGCTCCCTACATTACGGATTCGGTAATTTACCAATTCTGTATTTTAAGGAATCAGTAATTTACCGATTCCTTAACATACAGATTAGGTAAATTACCGAATCCGTAAATTGGCCACCTACATCTCAAAAGCCTAATACCGGTCGGTAACGGCCGAAATTCGGTAATTTCAGCCGTTACCGACCACTATTAGGCTACCTACATCTGGCCCTAAGTGACTTATTTTCTAACATAGCATCACTTAATTGTGCCAGTATCCCATCCAACACTGTTGCTAGAGTCTTAAAGTCTATACCTTCAGCCATCCTGCTCAAGCGGAAGGGTTAAGGAGGGCACTTCAATCTGTCAAGTACCTTTTCCTGAACTTCAAGCTTCCGCAGGAGCCAATGCTTATTCCTCTATTCCCAAACTGTGATACCAAGGTCATAAAGATCCTGGCAGCAAAGAGGGGGAAAAGGGGAGTGGGAGAAGAAAGAGAAAACGCCACGTCTTCTTCTGGTGGAACCGGATTGCCGCTATTCTTGTATTTTCTTCCTGTAAAGACAGAGCAATTCTATCAATTTCCACATTTAAACTGCCTTAGTCTAAAATCTTATCTGTATAGAAATGATACCTGTCCCAGCCTAGTGGCTATCTTTCTCTTGATATGTGTTCTAACAAGGTGTCTGCTACACTGATAGATCTAGCAAAACCAGCAGTGCCCTATCTCCCACTTCCAGGCTAAGGGCCCAATTCAAATCTCATCCGGAAGGCCCTTCCAGAGCTGTCTGTAGCCTTACCTTCCGACCGACTCGTCCCAGGAGCCGTTCCATCCAAACGACAAAGTACGATGCGCAAAAGCTTCCAATTTCCAAACGACCCGTACGCTCCGATTCCGGCTCCATTTTCCTTATGAGCAGACTCCGTAAACGCTGAATGGAGTCGTCCGCAGGCATTTCCCAATCAGTTTCCAGCAGGCCAAATACGATGCGTGCTTCCTCCACGCAGAACAGGTTGCCACCTCCAGCACGTCAGAGCATCCGCAAGAGCAGTATTTCAACTCCGATGCGCGCCACAACACAATCCCTGCCAACGAGACGGAGCAGCCATGTATCCTATCCAACATGTCATCCCTATACTGTACGCCTACGGTCAAGTACTACAACCCGAACCAACGCGTTTGTCACAGACGGTAAGTCAGACACCTACCCCACACAAAAATGTCACTACCCCACAAAAGGCAGCATAATACACAGCTTGTGAGAAACCACAGTCAATATTGGGGTGGGGGAATTCTTGCAGCAATGTAGAGCAAATGGGCTGGTGGATGCCTATCACTCCCACTGTTGTCCACCCCAAAGGGGGGTGGATGGCTAACACTCCCACCGTTGTCCACCCCATGTTGGGGTGGATGCCCATCACTCCCACTGTTGTCCACCCTGTAGGGGGTGGATGTCTATCACGCCCACAGTTGTCCTTCCCATAGGGGAGTGGATGCCTAACACTCCCCCTGTTGTCCACCCCATAGGGGTAGGATTCCTAACACTCCCATGTCGTCCACCCCATATGGGGGTGGATGCCTAACCCCCACTCTTGTCCACCCCATGGGGGGATGCCTAACACTCCCCCACCATTGTCCACCCCATAGGGGGTGGATGCCCATCACTCCCACCGTTGTCCAACCCATAGGGGGATGGATACCTAACACTCCCACAGTTGTCCACCCCACAGTGGGAAGGATGCCTAACACTCCCCCACCGTTGTCCACCCCATAGGGCGAGGATCACTCCCACCATTGTCCACCCCATAGGGGGGTGGATGCCCATCACTCCCACCGTTGTCGACCCCATAGGGGGGTGGATGCCCATCACTCCCACCGTTGTCCAACCCATAGGGGGGTGGATGCCTAACACTCCCACTGTTGTCCACCCTATAGGGGGCTGAATGCCCATCACTCCCACTGTTGCCCACCCCATAGGAGGGTGGATGCCCATCACTCCCACCGTTGTCCACCCCATAAGGGGGTGGATGCCTAACACTCCCACTGTTGTCCACCCCATAGGGGGCTGGATGCCCATCACTCCCACCGTAGTCCACCCCATAGGGGGTGGATGCCTAACACTCCCACTGTTGTCCACCCCATAGGGGGCTGGATGCCCATCACTCCCACCGTAGTCCACCCCATAGGGGGGTGGATGCCTAACACTCCCACTGTTGTCCACCCTATAGGGGGCTGAATGCCCATCACTCCCACTGTTGCCCACCCCATAGGAGGGTGGATGCCCATCACTCCCACCGTTGTCCACCCCATAAGGGGGTGGATGCCTAACACTCCCACTGTTGTCCACCCCATAGGGGGCTGGATGCCCATCACTCCCACCGTAGTCCACCCCATAGGGGGTGGATGCCTAACACTCCCACTGTTGTCCACCCCATAGGGGGCTGGATGCCCATCACTCCCACCGTAGTCCACCCCATAGGGGGGTGGATGCCTAACACTCCCAGCGTTGTCATACCAAACTGGGGATTTGGGTGCTAACAGCCAGCAATGTTTACACATAATGTGGTATGTGGGACAGCCCTCCCCCCCCCAGCACTGTAGTGACATAAAGGTCATTGTGGAGCTTAACCCCCCCCCCGCATGGTCCTGCAATGTGGGGTTTGGGGGGGGCAACCTCCCCAGCACTGTATTGAGAAAGTGGGTGATGGAGACAAAACACCCACAGCACTTTTGAGGCAAACATTGTTGTGGGGGTTACATACCCCGAACAATGTGCAGCCAATCTGTGCTTTTGGGGGCTAACACTGCCAGCAATGTTTAATTGGACAATGTGACATGTGACCATCCAAAATGCATTTAGGGTACGAGCAGCGGCAAATACAAAGGATTCAATCCTGAAGTCCTGTTTTGATGAGATCCAGTACCACACTGTGTCAGCAACGTTACCAGCAAAACCTAAGGAATGTGCAGAGTGGTGATCTAGGAGGCCCAGGGCCATTAGAGAAAAAACAAAACACACCATCCACACAAAGCCCTTCAAAGATAGTTGAAGTACACTGGGGAAGATGCTCAAAGACAGCCGACCAGCCACACACTGCAGAACAAACACGTGTGTGTGAGTGTGGAAGATGGCTTAGCCTGGGCCGACACACACAACGGAGGGCTGAACTCCACTCAGCCATATGCGTGTTGAGTCAAATGAGGAAGTATAGCATATATTGCTTGGATTGGCAATGAGGGCAATCAGGCATTGGTTTATGAGCCGGTGCACCAGAGTCACATGCGGGCCAAGCATGGGGGACCACCAAAAATCACATCAAGAGACTGACTCACTTCCACAGTTCCCTCAAGGCCACAGCACTGTGGTGCCAGTATCCTGTCTGCTGAGTCGCTGTGATGCAAATTGAGGATGGGGGCCAGACTTTTGAGCAGACCCACTGTTGCTCCCTGTGTCACATGCCTTGCGAGAAGCAATTTCATCTCACATACCCAAACATGACTCCTAGGGCATGGCTGGTGCAGGGTGCCGCTTTGTAGGAAGGGGCCTTGCCGGGGGCCAAGTCCCATTTGGCCAGTCTAAACACCACCCACCTTGATCAGCAGCATCGTGCCACATCAAAACCTCCCTTGACAGGTGACATTGCAGAGGCCACCATGACAGCTTGGATCACTGGATGCATGATGATGAATCTATGATTGACCAGCCAACATTGTGATTCCAATACAACCATGGGTCCATGTACTGTTGTGTATGACCAATGGGGGAATCTCCGCATCAGGTCGGTACACCCAGCACGCCACATACTAGGACAATCACACATTTGATGGTGGAACAAGAGATGCCAGACACATATGTATGCGACACAAAGTCACATCACCTGTCCACCACATTACATATTCAAACCTTGCAGGGCAACAAAATTACACCTTCTCACAGAAGGATGACTTTGTGATGAGTCGCTGTACAATGAAGCACAGATGAGACTGGCCACCACACCACACAACTCCATAGACACACAAAATAGAATCATGAGCCACCCACTACAAGAAACCAGAAGTGGTTGTGTCACAGCTGTCAGCGCTACATGTGTAGACCACATTCCTACTTGCTGTGTAGAAAAGCATGAACCAACACCAATGCAGGAGACAGTCACCATGTGTGGCCTGGGGGCTTTGCACACAACTCAAGATCAGAACATTTACACTGTCAACTTGGTTTCATGTCTATCACAGCAACTCTGCATCTAGATACAAAAGGTGCAATATGTGCAGCTCATTACGAATGCCATTTTGCCAATGCAGAGTGTGTACTGCAGAAGACTTGGAAGACACATGAGTCACCAGATAGAGGATACAACAACAGAATTTGTAGGCACAGCCAAATGTGTAAGATAATCTGCCTGCAATGGTGAAAACGCCAGGAGGGGGAAGGGGGGTTAATCTGTGGCTCACAAACCCAATACACACAGTTAGCCACAAGCCATGGGAAATGTACATCCGGTGAGGATGGAGTACATGTGCAGAATGGAATATGCATGGGCCACATTTGGCACTTGAACACTGTCTTTGAATGTAAAGCAGATGTACAAATAAGACATGTTGCCCTCAGGCTCCAGGGCAGGGTACAGTGTGCTGATTGGGAGCACTATTTGGCACCTACAAGGCCCACACTTGCCAAATGTAGTTCTGAAAATTCTGGACTCGTGAATAAAACTTCGTCGTAGCATGACGATTTTCATATCAAAAGACCGAAAATGGCTAGTACACTATGTACAAGCATTTTCGTCATATTCGAGTGACGATTTCACCTCGAAATCGTCATTTGCGTCTTGAACCCTTGGCTTCCATTTTGTGTACGGCAGCCATTTTGTGGGTTTCCCTCACATAGGCTTATAATACAGCTAAATTCGATATCAAAGGACACGTACACCTTGATTGACTTTTCTCTGACCTGGGCAAGCTGAAACCTTTGCCTCAGGCCGAACCTGTTTGGTCAGTTCCTCTTCCAGTGGCCGAACGAGATAGCATCAAGGCACAACATGCCATAAACCCTTTTCATCGCACTCACACCCTGCCTAATCTTGCTCCCACCTGTCCCTGTTCCTTTCTCTCTGACTTGCTTTACGAGGAGGAGGTGCCCGTTTTTATTGGGGGTCCACCGATATCTGATGAAACTGTTGGGCCTTGCCGGGTAATTTATTGTGGGCTGAACACATTGGAATGTGGGCTTGTCATCATGACTCTGCTTTTTCTTTGTAGTGAAAATATGTGAATAGTCTACTGTAAATGTAAGAATGTTTGCCTGGAGCTGAATATTTTGTATGCAAAGAGAAGCCTGGCTTTGTAAGATTGAGCAGTCTCCTGAGAATATACATCCCGTGCTGTTGTACTTCTAGGACCTGTTACTTGGTTGCAGCCAATAAATTCGATCTATGACTTCACCTAGAAGACTCTGAGTTTCTGTGGTCTAAATCAGGAAAGTACTCGAGGTCTTTGGGTGTGTACCCTGACACCACTGGGTTACAGGTTCGGTACCGGTTCTGAAAAACCCAGTACCTCACAAACCAGATGACAGATTCAAAACATGCTGATGATGCTAACACAAATGGAACTGGGTAAAATTTTTCAGTGTCACGTGTGAGTTTGCTCACAGTACAGGCTCTTGTTCTAAGCACAACCAGGGATGTCATCACAGTGACTCCACTCTCCTGGTGCACCCACACCTTGGCCAGTCAAAGTCACAATTCCATGATTACCCACGTGTATGTAGTCTACTGGGAAGTGCATGGATGCATATCTGGACTAGGTGGAGCGCAGGTGGCATATCAACACACATACGTGCATATTCACTCACACAAGCCAAGGCTTGGTGGAGGCTACTCCTCCTGTGATGCAAATGGGTACTGCACACAACTGTGAACTGACGGTGACCATCACAAAAATCATACATGAACATACATTAACAGATAGCAAGTTTCACCAGATACGTAACATAGCCACAGATTCACTCTGGGAATTCTCACTGCCCACACACATGCACATGATCTACACATATGCACATGTCAACGTGGTGCTCGGTCAAAATATCAAAGTTTAAATATCAACCTACACTAAAATTGAGTCCTAAATATCGTAAGGACAGAATATCGAAGTCAAGACTATCGTTGACCAGAATATTGACTTTAAGGTAAGTAATATCGATGTTTTTCTTTTTTCTTTTTTTTTTTTTTTTATAAATTTCGAAGTATGTATTATCAAAGTAAATAATATCATTTGGAAAAATATAGTTGTAAATAATATCTTTTTTTGTTATGTATTTTATATGTATGTTTAAAGTTTTTTAAATGTTTTTAACTAATTTTTAAATATATCTATTAAATGTTTTTAAGTAAATTTTGCATTTTAGTATCAGAGCGGGTTGTGGGTTTATAGGGGAATAGGGTGGGAAGTAATTTAAATAAAATGAATTAGTTAATATGTGTTTATTATTAATTAATAATTGGTAATACATTTTTAATTGGTTAATTTATAACTATATAATTATAAATAATGTATTAATTTTTATTTATTATTGTTAATTAATAATTTTTTGTAAATTAATTATTAATTAGTAATTACTTCTAATTACTTGATTAATTGGTACATAAATTATTTATTTTTAATGTGTAGTGGGTTGTGGGTTTATAGGGGAATAGGGTGGGAAGTAATTTAAATATAATTAATTAGTTAATGTGTTCATTGTTATTGTTAATTTATTGTTAATTGGTACTTAATTTTTTTAATTGAATAATTGATCATTAAATGTATGTGTAGCACATTATGTGTTTATAGGGGAATAGGGTGGAAAGTAATTTGAATGTTATTTTAGTAAATATTTTATTTAATAAGTATTTATTAATATTTTTTTGTTAAATAATTAATGTTATTTATAAGTATGTTAATTTAACCCCTATGCTATCCTACACTTTCCCTACTGTTGCACTCGCTGGAGTGGGAATAGTAAATTTGACCCCTATGCTATCTAAACACTTTCCCTAAAGTTGCACCCACTGGAAGTGGAAATAGTTATTTTTACCCCTCCGCTATCCAACACTTTCCCTTCTGTTGCACTCACTGGAGTGGGAATAATAATTTTTACACATACGCTATCCAACACTTTCTCTACTGTTGCACTCACTGGAGTGGGAATAGTAATTTTTATCCCTCCGCTATCAAACACTTTCCCTACTGTTGCACTCACTGGAGTGGGAATAGTAATTTTTACGCCTTCGCTATCTAACACTTTCCCTACTGTTCAGACCCTCCAGGATTTTGCGATTTCGCGGTTTGCCGCAAATTGGCACTTTTGTAAAAATGCCGTGATTTTTACAAAACTGCCCGTGAAATTGAAGGAATGCAGGGAAAAGGTTGTTATGAGATAAGCACCAAAAAAGCAATACAAGAGCTTTTTATAAAACACATGTTCGAAAAGAGGAACACAAGTTTGAAGGTTTTAAGAAACATTGATAGAAATATGCAACGCTGTTTACTGATGCCACTCCAAAACACAATATTCGTATTTGCACTTGTCAGCAGTACGTTCCTGCTGCCCATTGGTTCAAATGCAGAGACTGTCCTCAACAAGAGTCAGCGTCACATGTTCTAGAGCGGACTTAGCAGTTACGCACTCACTGCAGTTACACACTCACTGCAGTTCATTTGTATTAATATCTTGTCAATTTGCGAAATGTTGCACACTGCCATCTAGAGGCAGGGACTCGAAACACTCGGAACGATTAAGTGCAGATCTGTGCATGGTCACACCTTCCTAAATCATACTGACTGCTGAGGACTGCCCAAGGTGAAATGAATCCCTGATGAAGACGTATAGACAAAATAAATAGTGGCACAGAATTTGCTGTAAGGCCATCTACAGGATTAGCTCGCCATGTAAATGAGAAGCCGACCAACATGCTTAGATCATGTTCAGCCATGCAGGTGTATTGCCCTAGGCTAGTGCTAAGCACCAAAAAACAAGAACTAAATGATGTCGCTACACCATTGGATCAGCTAAGAAGACATTAATCTTTTCAGTTTAGAGACTGATTATTCAGATAAAAGGGGTTTTTCCAAGCAGTTTCCTTCTCCATGGGATCAGCATGCCTAAAGGAAGCAAATGAAGAAATGAGTTCCAATCAAGCATTCACAGCAGGTTCGGGGCATTGACAGCGTCCTGAGCGCAGGCTTCTTTCCCATAATTTGGGTCTGGGCTGCTTCCGGCCAGCTGATTGAGGCAAGTGACCCTATGGCTACCCTTCTTCAGCACCATGTAGTGCAGCGCAGTCTTTTGTTTGATTCAACGCTACAGAAAAAATAGTGCGAAATTCTAAGGAACAATGTTGGTTGGAAGGCAAGGTCTTCAAAGATTGATCCTAACTGGTAGCTATTTTGTACTAAAGATGGGAGAGCCTCAGGGTTGCAACAGCACAACAATAGTTTTAAACAATACATTTTGATGCTGCTGCTCTTGTTCCAGCTCAGCAGTGCAGTTTAGTACTTGTTCCCATTGAGGAGGGGCTGGTGGTTGGAGGAAGGTGGGGGCGAGGGTGGAATCAGTCTGTATAATCACGTGTGCAACTTGTTTACTGCGCAGTTTTAGGTGCATGAGCAGCCGGGGGAGAATTGAAATACAACAAACTATTGGTGGTCAGCAACATGCGAAAAATGTTGCTGCCAGCTATTACAGGGCTAGGGGACTTAGCAAAGCAAACAAATACTCTCAGATACTTTAAACATGCCTATTTGGAAGTGGAATGCTCTGCTAAAACAGTTTTCTTTGATTTAAGACTGAAAAGGAATGATTTAGAGTAAAATAAAGAGCCGCACTAATGCCGCTAAATTTCAATTTTTGTGCCGCTAAATTTCAATTTTTGTGCCGCTAAATTTGTGTATCTATGCCGCAATATCCTGGGGGGTCTGACTGTTGCACTCAATGGAGTGGGAATAGTAATTTTTACCCCTACGCTATCCAACACTTTTCCTACTGTTGTAGTCACTGGGTTTGGAATTGTAATTTTATTTCTTCCACTTTCCAATATTTTTTGTATTATTTTAGTTAATGTACTGTATAATTTTTTAAAAGATTAAAAATAATTGTAATTTGTTATGTATATCTTTTTAATGTTTATATTATTGTTTTATGTGTATTGATGTATTTATAATTTATTTAAAAAAGAACCAATTATATGTGATTAAAATAAATATTAAAACATAAGTATATATATTATATGTATATGTTTAATTTATTTTAAAATTATATATATTATAATTTTTCAGTATTTTAAAATATTTTTAACTGTTAATTTTAATTATATTATTTTGTTTATTTTACATTCTTCTTAACTTAAATAAAAAAACAATATTTTTAACGATATTTTTGACCGATATTTTTTCTTGATATTTTTGTACTTACCTTAATGTAGATGGGATGTCGATATTCTTGTCCTCGATATTTTTGCTGCGATATTTTTGTAAGTCAATATTTTGACCTTCGATATTTAGTCAGTGATCTGTCCACGTCAACACAAGTTGTACATTAAATCAACACATGCAGGAATGATCCCACAAACACCCATGTCACACTACATGTCTATTTCTCATAATTTACAAACACTCAAGCATGTCATAAGCCAACTCTGGTGCATCTAGATAGATAAGCATGTCTGCCCCATGACTCCAGTCCAGTACAAATGCCATTACAACCTAAGATATACAAACACACATGCTACATTCGCAGCACCACTCACAATCACCATGTACACAACATTTCTCAGATACATGCTATGCACACAATGTAGAGTTCAGATTCCCTCATCAGCAGATGACAAACGTTACAAGTCAGATGGACCACTCTCATTACCAGCCACACACTCCGTGATGCCTTGGACTGCACTCCTGCCACACTGTGCAGCACCACAGCACACCCAGACATCCACACATCACCACATCTCACAACAAGACACATACATACTGTCGTGGCTGTGTACTCAGTCTTTGAATTATCACTGCCAATCCCCCAAAACATCATAAGTCCATTGGCTTGTCACTTGTGGAAAATATGCATCTTAACACTCAAACTCAACATATTACAACTGAATAACACCTCACATGTCACTATCCATCACAAATGGAGAAGTGTGGCTCACCGATTAGAGCGGCAGACCCTGAGGCAGAAGTCTGGCCCGGGACCAGGGTTCAATTCCCGATGCGGCAGGGTCTTGGGCTCAATGTCCACGGACTCGATAATTTTCGCCTCAGTGCCAACTCTAATCATGGGTCCTACTCTGCAACTCTGGGCAATAGCTTGCTTAATCTCCACAATGGCCTCGAAAGCGCTAGGATGCCTGGCTTCACCTTGGGGGTGCCCAGTAGAGGGCATCTCACAGGGAAAGCCAGGAAGGGTTCCACAGCGGTATACAGCGCCAGGATGCCTGAAAGGTGAAAGTGCGCTTTACAAGTCTACATACATTTACATTTACATTTACATCACTGGTGTACGTACCTTCACATTCACAAATCCACTCTGACCCATATGACTAGTGAGACCGTGACTCAATGTTGCCCTGTCACATCTACATATGAGTTTCATAACCAAAATCCCCATGGACTCATGCACAGTCTCAACAAACATCACTCATCCTGAACTGCCCACTTACAGTCAAATCTCACATTAGTGCATTAGACAACATCTCTCATCACATGCCACAATACAAAATTCTCCAGGGGATATCCCCCCATCACATCCACACATTTCTACGACACCTTGTGGAGGGTGAAAGCACTAAATCAATCTCACACAATTCGATTCACCCCTGCAAAATAAGCACTCGCATAGGAACAATGTGCACACCCAATGTCCCCCAATATAACAAATAACAATGAACTGAAATCACACACCACACGTCCTGACACCTTCGCAAATAGACATCACAAAAGAAGCTCCGGGTCCATGTTGGTAGGGAAGTCTGACATGTGACTCAATATGCCTCAGTGCATAAACAGGGGATTTGCCTTTTTAAGGACAATTCCCCTCACACACCAGAGGTGTCATGCTTCATCATGGGGGTACCTCCTCGCGTGAGAGACCTAGTCCTCACGTGGGCTACAGCCCCCTCGCTGTGAGGGAGGAGCTCAGGGATGTTTTTGATAGGGAGGGTGGGTGTACTAAAACCCTATGAGAGCTTGGTGTGTTGAAGAAAGGTGCAGTGCTGTGTTTAAAGTGATTAAAACTGGCTACGGGGTCAGCTATGATGCTACTTTTATTGAGGTGCCCAGTGTCAGGATTAAAAACAGTGTCGCATGAGACGCAGGTGGCAGAATTCAAGGCCTCTGCACTCTTACAAGACCAACATGATTCAGCCTAATAGACCTAAATTAGTGTCACAGCTTTCTTCAGGGTCGATATTGTAGCTACAGCAATAAATAAGTGAATGGTGTGTGCAAAAACACAGGTAAACAGGATTAATAAATGAGATAATACTGAACCGGGAGAGGTTTCGCTGTTCAGTATATTCAACGTATACCTTAAAATGGAGACAAATGATAACATGTCACATGGATATACAGGATTATATCAAGAATACACAATTCGATCCTCCCTACATTTAAACATTACAATCACATTCCCATATTAGAACAATGTGTAAATACACTGAGATGCATGACTCACCATTCTAGGTTTACGGAGTTCACTACATCTGTCACGGCTATTTAGCCATATGGTATGGGCGCCACAACCTGTAGAGGAAGGTTCATAGCGTTTAAAACCAGAAAATCCCCAAGGGGGAGAAAGGGCGAAAGTGAAAGAGTCGATTTCGGCAGAGAAGTACGCAGTTACCAACTGCCTTTTAAATGGTGTGTAAGGCAACACTTAGGGCCCGATTCATTGAACTAACTTGAGACAAAATCCTAAACTTACTACCATTTTGGTATTCACAGAAGATACTCATTTCGGTGTTCACATAAGTCATTTAGGAGTCCTAAAGTTAGGACTCCTAACTTTACTACTCCTAAACTGAGAAAAATCCTAACTTTAAGACTTTCGGTATTCACAGAAGGCATTTAGGAGTCCTAAAGTTAGGACTCCTAAATGACTTCTGTGAATACAGAAATGAGTAAGTGCCTTCTGTGAATACCAAAATGGTAGTAAGTTTAGGATTTTGTCTTAAGTTAGTTCTATGAATCGGGCACTTAGTACCCAGGCTAGGGAGCAGAGGGACGCGCAGTACTAGAGACACGAGGAACAGACCTCTGCGAGACAACCCATGAGAGGAGTCACCATGATACCAAATGGACAGTGTCCGTATTGAAAACTAAGCTAGGGGGATGTGCGGCGGTCCAAAAATGGACCTAAAGATAAAATAGACTGTTGCATGGCCATGGAGGTCTGGTGGGGAAAAGAGGATGTCCCAAGGGTAAGCAGGGGTTATCCCTAATTGAAGTAGCGCCCAAAGTAACGGGGGCGCTAGGACCTGAACCAGTGGTGGAGGTCTAACGTGTTGTAAAGGGCCCTTCCTGGGATACCTGGAGCGCAGCGCTGGAACAGGGCAAGGCACCCAAGCTCAATGGAAGGGAGGGGAGTCACTCAGATGTCAGTGGCCCGGCCCTGGGAGAGCAGGCGTGCTTCTCGGTAGAGAGGATGACATGTTGGAGCATTCTATGTTTGGAATGCAACAACATAATTCGTAGAATTAAGAATGTAGAAGGGATTCTGGGAGGGACAGTTTGAGGGAGTTGAAGCAATGTGAAGCTGTAATGTTGATCTGGGAGCAGAGTTGCCAATAAAGAAGATTGATACTATTTTGAGGAGGAGTTCTTCTTTACAAATTGGCGACTGAGGATAGGCAACTCTGCGCGAACCCACTGAGGAAAAGAAGAGGAGTTTCATGAAGAAATAACCAAATGAGCAAATGAATAAAAAGTGAGGTGAGGAGGACGGGAGAATTGAAAGTGACTGAGCGCATACAGCGTATAACGTATGGAAGCGGAATTGAATGAAAAAAGGAAAAAACCGTGAGGAGGACGGGAGAATTCAAGTGACTGAGCGCATACAGCGTATAACGTATGGAGGCGGAATTGAGTGGCAAAAGGAGAAAAACGTTACCTGGATGAGGCGTGGAGCGTAATTTAAAAAGCTGTCTCGTGCGCCATAGGAAACTGTCTCGTGCGCTGCCTGTGCCGATTTAAAAGCTGTCTCGTGCGCCATCAGAAGCTGTCTCGTGCGCTGTCTGTGCCGATAGAATGCAGGAGCAATTATTGTGCGCAAGTGCGAGATCAGCATAATAAGACATCGCGTAAAGAAGAGGACTACGCGAGAGGTGTAGCGTGTGACGTCATCACGCTCGGCGGCCATTTTAAGAGATTGGGATGTTATATATGCAATTCAATGAGAAAAAAGACTGAAGAAACGCATTGTGATCGAAGAGAAGACTGTTAAGAAGGGAAAACACGACAAGTGTGTGGAAAGAAACAGGAGTTCGTTTTTAAAAAGAAAAAACAACATATTAATTAGGAATATTCTAAAAAAATTGGATATTTAAAAAAAAATGTTATTTAAAAGAATTATTCTTTTATTATCATTTGTGAATTTGAAGAAGAATTAAAAGAAGATGTGTGCAGCGCAAACTTTCATGTTAACACCACCAATACCATTCCTAGCAGAACCTGGAGAACCAAAGATTAGATGGCAGGAATGGAAAGTGTATTTTAAGAACTATATGTTTACCATAAAGAATGATGATATGACACCAGAAATAAAAAAAGGAATTTTGCTACATTCTTTGGGACCAGAAGGAATTAGACAGTATGAACAAATGCAAAAGAAAGAAAGAGGAGAAGATGAAACAAATGAGTATGAAAATGCACAGGATGATTTTGAAAGATACTACGCACCGACAGTATGTGTAGCAATTGATAGATACAAATTCTTCAGGAGGAAACAAGAACAGAATGAGAAAATAGATGATTATTTAAGTGCACTAAAGAAAATGGCGGAGAAGTGTAGATTTGGGCAAATTGAAGAAGAACTAATAAGAGATCAGGTCATCATGCTTACTAACCACAAAAGAGTGCAAGAAAGATTATGGACTATGGGAGATGGAACATTGAATAGAGTACTGGCAGTAGTAAGAAAAGCGGAAGTGTCTGTCAGGTGTGCGAAGTAAGCGTTGGACAATGAAAACGGGAAAAGTAAAGAAGAAATATGCGTTGTAAGGAAGACCATAAGGGCAAGTAGTGTTGGTACAGAAAAAAAAGACAAGAGTGATGAAAAAAGGTTGGAGGAGAAGAATTACCAGCCAATTAGAAGTGACTACAGGAGAGGAAGTCAGACTAATTTGGCATGTTACAGATGTGGTAGTTACACACAATTAGCTGACAGTAAGACTTGTAAGGCGAGAGATCAGAAGTGCACGGTATGTGGATTGGTTGGACATTATGCAATAGTTTGTTACAGAAAAGAAAGAACCACAAGGATAAAATATGTGACGGAAGAAAGCAGAGAGGGAATTAGAAGAGGTGAAGAAGAAGATTCAGAGGAAGATGATGATGTTTTTATGATAAAGGACTTTATTTTGGATGTCAAGTGTAAAGGAAGGAGTAAACCGAAATGCGAGATTGATGTTTCAAGTGTTAAAGTGATATTGGTAGCTGATTCCGGATCACCATATACCATTGTGAATTTAGACATGTGGAAGAAGAAATTTGAGAATCAAATTGGAGTTGAGTTAATGGAATGTGATATAAATCCAAGAAGTTACACTGGGCAAAGCATTCCTATGGTGGGGTGTAGAGATGTGAGATTTGAATTCAAAGGGAGAGTAGCGAAGGGAAGAATGTATGTTGCCGAATATGGACCAAGTGTATTTGGATGGAAGGACCAGGCAAGTTTAGATATAATACTAAATCCGAATGCGAGAGAACAAGTTATGGTAATTGGTGAGTGTGATGATTTAAAAAATGAGATTAAAGAGGAGTATGGTGATGTATTTTCAAGCAGAATTGGTGTACTTAAAGGATTCAAACTTGAAATTAAGTTGAAAGATATTACAGTTCATGTAAACTATAAAGTGAGGAATGTTCCGTGTGCAGTGAGGAGTGAATTGGAAAAAGAGTTGAACGGGTTGGAAACATCATGTATAATTAGAAGATGGAGTCGTCTGTGTGGATGTTTAGGGCATATTTGTGGGAGAGTGAGTTTGATATGAAAACTGAAAATAAGCCCTTGGAGAATTCATTTACTACTGGTGGTATGATAAGAGCTTCAGCAAGAATAGTAAGATTTTCCATGAGATTTCAGGTAGAGGTAGAAACTTTTGAATTGATTAATAAGGAGTGGCTTTTACATTATGGAAAGGATGAATTGATGGAGAAAATCAAGGACAGAGTGTTAAGTGGTTGGGATGAAAAGGAACCGGATGTAGCAGAAGAGAGGAGTTTTTGGGAAGTGAGAAGTGAGTTGAGTGTAGAATCAGGATTTGTGTTGAGGGGAGAAAAAATGATATCACCAAAGAGTTTGAGAAAAAGAATAGTAGATCTTTGTCTTGAAGAGCATCTTGGTATTGTGAGGACAAAGAAGAGGGTTAAAAGTTCGTATTGGTGGCCAAGTGTAGACATAGAGGTGGAGAGAGTTGTGAGGGAGTGTGAAGAATGTGCTGATTCAGACAAAAGTTTAACGACAATGAGACCACAATTGTCACCTGTACAGTGCCCAGGAATGGTTTGGAACTTGATTGCTATTGATTTTGTTGGTCCAATACGGATTAAAAGTGGTGAAAGTAGATTCATTATACTTTTGATAGACTATTTTAGCAAGTGGGTAAATTTGGAAGTTGTAGAGAAAGCTGATGCGGAAACTGTAGTAATCTTTCTAAATGGAGTATTTCTGAGTAAAGGTTTGCCTAAAAGAGTGATTAATGGAAATGGAACATATTTTACGGCTGTGAAATTTGAGGAATTTTTGAAAAGAAATGGAATAACACATAATTTGACATCTGTTTACCATCCAGCAAAGGGTACAATTCAGATTGCGTGTGAGAATAAGAAGAAATGGGAGATAGAATTTAGGAAAATGTTGTGGAGTTATCGTCTCACGTTTTCTCTCACGGTTTTGAGTCCATTTGTGATGATGAGAGGTAGAGAGCCTTTCGCTAAAGATAATATTGGATGGATGGAGAGTACAAAATACATTCAATGGTCACCTAAGAATGTCAAGGAAAACATCATTAAGGCACAACAAGTGTACAATATTAAAAAAATACAGGAGATGGATGTTGGTGGAGCTGGAGCTGCGGGTGGAGCTGCAGATATGAATGATGAATGTCTGTGGGAGAATGAAGTAGAGGAAGGAATGCAAACAGAAGAAGAGAGTAGTCCAGGAAGTGGACAAGCTGATGATTTGGGAAATAATGAATTGTGTGAGCCACGAATTTATGAAGGTTCAAAGAGACTGGAAGGTTTGGTAGAGTTATTAATACTCCTCACAAATTCAGAGATTACATGTTAGAGTATGTATCTTATTTTTTTATATATTGTTTTTTATTTTTATTTTTGTGTTTGTTCTTTTTTGGGTTTTTTTGTTTGGAAGGGGGAAGATGTGTCATGTTGGAGAATTCTATGTTTGGAATGCAACAACATAATTCGTAGAATTAAGAATGTAGAGGAGATTCTGGGAGGGACAGTTTGAGGGAGTTGAAGCAATGTGAAGCTGTAATGTTGATCTGTGAGCAGAGTTGCCAATAAAGAAGATTGATACTATTTTGAGGAGGAGTTCTTCTTTACAGAGGAGCTACTGATGGTCAAAGCTTGGTGTGCTCAGGTGTGCTCTACAACCACCGGGGATAGTGTCCACAGCCGTGATGTGAGTGAAATGAAGGAATGCTGGGAAACTTAGTTCCAGAGGTGGTTGTTGTGGCAACCAGTGTAGTCATAGCACGTCCCTTGCGCTGATGTGCTCCGAGTCAGGCCGGTCTGCAACATGGTGACAGAGACTGCAAAGACTATTGAAAAACACACTCTCCTAAGGTGGTGTGCATATAGTATAGAGCACAAATGGCGGGGGAGTACAGTTGTAGCAGTTGTGATCCGACTCAAGAGGAGTGAGAGGCGTGTGGCAAAGTCACATGATATGGCTGCGAGCTGTATATGCAGGTGGGGAACTACTATGGGGAGTGTGTGCGCCAGAGCCAACGTGTTGGTGCATGGCATTGGGTCAAGGCTGCAAGGTGATGCAGCAGGAGCAGAGAGCTGTGTTAGATATAAGGTGAGCCAGTGCCAGAATCATGTATCATGGCACTGTGGCCCGCTGCGCGCTGATGTGGTGAGTAGGTGGGGCCACTAAACTAAATGGATGAGTCCATGGTCAAATGGCTGTAGCAGGGGAGCCAGCAGAGGGTCAACAGGTAGCCACTCGTTGTGAGAAAAGCGGGGAGGGATCATCGGGTTTATGCCAACGCTAGCCAGGGAATGTCATCATTGAGTATCATACTCGCTGTTCCCAGCCTGTACACCCACCTCTGCTCTAACCGCAGGAGTTTGGTTGCCAACCCAGGTGTGGTTGCGTGCAAATTTGGTTTGTCAAGGATAGTCCAGCTCAGTGTATCTGCTACATGCTGTAAGTCAAAGAAATGTTTAGTTAGTTTTGTTATTTGTACACCTAATTGTGCTCTTGTGTTCGAGTATTCTGGTTTGTACCTTCCTGGTGGTCATCCCCATGTATTTTAAACCACAGGGGCAGGTGATCGGGTATATGACCCGTTCGCTGTTACAATTCGTGTGTTGTTGTAGTACCCACATAGTATCCTTTGTCTATGCTTTTAGTCATTTTGGTTTGGGCACATACAGCACAAGCCCCACACGGATAATGGCCTTGAACATTGGGTAAGTTCCATAGAGTATTGGGTTTTGGTACATTTGAGGGTGCGGGTGTGGATCAAGGTATCCTTCAGGTTACGGCCCCTTTTGTATGCAAAGAGGGGTTTCTCAAGAGTCAATTGTCCTTTGTTAAGAATGTTCCAATTCTGTAGTATGGATTTTGTAACTATGTTTGAGAGAGTGCTGTAGGTGTTAACACATACTAATTTAGATGTACTCTCTTTGTCAATTGGTTGTTCTAATAGGGCTTCCCTGCTGTTGTTCAAGGCACGTTGGAGAAGTGTGGCTCAATGGTTAGAGCGGCAGACCCTGATGCAGAGGTCTAGCCCGGGAGCAGGGTTCAATTCCCCGCCTCGGCGGGTCTTGGGCTCAAAATTCCACGGACATGATAATTCTCGCCTCGGTGCCTATTCCAATCATGGAGTCCCACTCTGCAACTCTGGGCAATAGCTTGCTTAATCTCCACAACAGCCCCCCCAACGCTAAGGATGCCTGGCCTCCACCTTGGGGGTGCCCAGGAGTGGACACCTCACAGGGAAAGCCAGGATGGGTTCCAAAGCGGTATTCGTACAAGCGCCTTGAGACCCTTGCGGGTGAGTAGTGCGCTATACAAGTATCAATTTACATTTACACGTTTAGAGGACCTCTTAATCAGGTTGGCTGGGTAATGTCTTTCCAGTAGGTTATTACGTAGCCTTGATGCATGTGTGTTGTATTTCTCAATGCTGTTGCAGTTCCGGCGGCGTCTCAGAAACTGCCCGTAGGGCAGGTTGTCCCGCAAGACTTTCGGGTGGTAGCTCTCATATTGAGTAGTGCGTTGCGGGCCGTAGGGTTTTGGTATCGTTGGGTTTTGAGGGTTCCTTCCATTGGATAGATCCACAGATCCAGTCCCTCCTTGCTGTAATCGCATGTGAATCGTAAGTGGTCATTCCTTTTGTTCAGCCACTCATGGAAGAGTTTGATGTTAGTGTCATCTCCTCGCCAAATGATGAGGATATCGTCTATGTACCTCTTCCATAGGATAATCTGTGTGAGAAATGGATTGTCCCTTCCAAGGACAACACCTTCTTCGAACACATGCATGTAGAGGTTCACTAGACTAGGTGCGAAAGTTTTCCTTCATTGCCAGTTTAGCGAATTTCATGATGAAGGGGATAGGTGTGATGATCTCTGGTGGATGTTGTATTAGTGGATGTTCGACCGTGTCCAGAGTCTGGGCCTGAGGTATACAGGTATACAATGATTCAACATCAAATTTAAAGAGATAGTCTGTAAGTGGATCACAATGTATATCGTTCAAGAGGCGTAGCACATCCGTGGTGTCTTTCAAGTATGTGGGCATGTTACACACCAGTGGTCTGAGAAAACCAAGTCAACAAATTGTGACAGTGGTTCCAATGCAGAACCGATACCGGAGATGAGCGTTCTACTCGGAGGAGGTCTTTGTGGTTTGTGAATTTTGGGTGGTACATAGAAGTAGGGTATGGACGGAGATTTAGTACTTGGAAAATCAGCTTCTTGTGCGGTGAACCAGTCACTTTCACATGCTTCTTTACTCATAGTAGAGATGGTTTCCATTATCAGATCTGTTGCATCTCTGTTCAAACGCCGGTATGCAGTCTCATTGTTGAGTTGTCGTAAGCAATCTGTCCTATAGGCGTCTGTATCCAGTATTACTGTTGCCACGCCTTTGTCCGCGCTTTTGATGGGAATCGTTTTATCCTTGGTCAAGGATCGGAGAGCTTCTTGTTATCTTCGAGGGATGTTCTTATAGGTTCTTGTCGGTGATGACAATCCCAAAGTCAGGTCTGGGAGAACGATCTGCCGCCTGAGGTCACTCTTCGGAAGCGGGGGACTGTAGCGAGGGCGAGGTCGGCGGAGCGGAGCTGGCGGGTGGGGGTGTAGAAGCTGAGTCATCTGTTGAGGTACGTTGGTCCGGTGTTGTGGAGTGCCTTGTGTGCGTGGGTGAGGAACTTGAAGGTTATCCTCTTGTTGACCGGGAGCCAGTGCAGGTCTCTCAGGTGGGGTGTGATGTGGCTGCGGCAAGGGATGTCGAGGATCAGGCGTGCAGATGCGTTCTGGATGCGTTGGAGCCGTCTCAGGAGTTTGGCCGAGGCTCCTGCGTAGAGGGCGTTTCCACAGTCCAACCTGCTGCTGACAAGGGCCTGGGTGACTGTTCTTCTCGTTTCAGTGGGGATCCACTTTTAGATCCTACGGAGCATGCTGAGGGCGTTGAAACAGGAGGAGGAGATGGCGTTGACCAGTTTAGTCATGGAGAGGGTGGAGTCGAGGATGACCCCTAGGTTGCGTGCATGGTCGGTGGGTGTTGGAGCGGTTCCCAGTGCGGTCGGCCACCAGGAGTTGTCCCAGGCCGAAGGGTTGGATCCGAGGACTTGTCCGAGTTCAGCTTCTGTCAGCTGTTCCTCATCCATTCAGCAACGGCCTTCATTCCTTTGTGAAGGCTGGTTTTGGTGGTGTGAGGGTCCTTGGTGAGGGAGAGTATCAGCTGGGTGTCATCGGCGTAGGAGAGGATGCCATGTAGATGTTAAACAGGGTTGGGCTGAGGGATGAGCCCTGGGCTACGTCGCAGATGACCTCAGTGGCTTCGGAGCGGAAGGGGGGAAGGCGGACGCTCTGTGTTCTGCCGGAGAGGAAGGGGGTGGTCCAGTCCAGGACCTTCTCTTGGATCCCAGCATTGTAGAGGCGTGTTCGTAGTGTGTGATGGCAGACCGTGTCGAAGGCGGCTGACCGGTCCAGGAGGATGAGGGCCGCCGTTTCTCGGTTGTCCAGCAGGGACTTGATGTCATCGGTGGTGTCGATGAGGGCAGTCTCGGTGCTGTGGTTGCTGCGGAACCCGGACTGGGAAGGGTCCAGGATGTTGTTCTCCTCGAGGTAGCGGGTCAGTTGTTCGTTGACGGTCTTCTCGATGACATTTGCCGAGAACGGGAGCAGGGAGATGGGCCGGAAGTTCTTGAGGTCCGCCTTGGGTTTCTTGAGTAAGGCGTTGATCTCGGCGTGCCTCCAGCTCTCCGGGAAGGTTGCTGTCTCGAAGGAGGTGTTGATGACTTTCCGGAGATAGGGTGCGATGTATGTGCTGGCTTTGTTGAAGATGTGGTGTGGGCATGGATCTGACGGAGATCCGGAGTGGATGGTGTTCATGACTTGATGATGTCATCGTCGTTGATGTTGGTCCAGTAAAGCAGGCGGTTGGTGCGGATGGTGGTCGTGGGGGCGGAGGTCTCAGTGGTTGTCGGGGCGGTCGTGGCGTTGAAACTGTCGTGGATGTCTGTGATCTTGCGAAGGAAGAAGGTGGCCAGCGAGTCGCACAGGTCTTGCTAGGGTGGGACGTCGTTGGTGTTGGAGCTGGGGTTGGAGAGTTCCTTCACGATGTTGAAGAGCTCTTTGCTGTTGTGCGCATTGTTGTCTAGGCAGTCTTTGAAGGAGGCCCTTTTGGCGGATCTGATGAGGTGATGGTGTCTGCGGGTGGCATTCTTGTGGGCGGCGTGGCTGTCCGGTTTTCGTTCACGGAGCCAGATCTTCTCCAGCTTTCGGCAGGTTTGCTTGGAGGCCCAGAGGTCTTCAGTGAACCAGCTGGCTTTCTTGTTGGTTTGATTGTTGGAGGGTTTCTTGATCGGGGCGAGGGTGTTGGTGCAGTCGTTGATCCACTGTCTGAGGTTGCGGGCGGCGGTGTCGGGGTCGGTGTGGTCGGCGGGTGGGTTCTGGGCGAGGGTGGTGGCTAGCTGGTTTTCAATGACTTTGCTCCAGCAGCGGTGAGGCATCTGTTGGGTGCGGTGGTGCGTGGTGGGTTTCTTGAAGGTGAAGTGGATGCAGCTGTGGTCGGTCCAGTGGAGTTCGGTGGTATGGTTGAAGGAGATGTGGGGGCTTGTGGAGAAGATGGGGTCAAGCGTGTGACTGGCGGAGTGGGTTGGTGTTGTGACTAGTTGTCTGAGCCCGAGGTTGGCTAGGTTGTCTATCAGGGTGGTGGAGTTGGTGTCGTCATTGTTCTCGAGGTGGAAGTTCAGGTCCCCGAGGAGGATGTAGTCCATGGAGGCGAGGGCGTGTGTGCTGACGAAGTCGGCGATGGAGTCGCTGAACTGTGGTCGGGGTCTGGGCAGTCTGTAGGTGTAGGTGTTGGTCGAGACTCTGAGAGTGTTCCTGTGGACGATGGCGATTCCTCCTCCCGCTCTGTTGGTGCGGTCCTTGCGGGTGATCTTGTAGCCTTCCGGGGTTCAGCCAGGTCTCCGTCAGGAAGGCGACGTCTGGGGAGGTTGAGTTGAGTAGGTCCCAGAGTTCAACAGCATGTTTTCGGGCGGAGCGGGTGTTGAGAAGGATGCATCTGAGGTGGTTGGGTTCTTTCCTGGTCGGTAGCATGGTGGGGCGGATGCTTGTGAAGCTGCAGTTCCGGCAGGTGAAAGCTCCGTGGGTGCGCTTCAGGGCGGCCAGGAAGCAGGTGTGTGATCATCCGGTGTTAAGTGCGTGGAGGGTTCTGGCATCATAGCGGTGTCGGGCGTCGTGGCGTTTGTGGTGTCCAGGGGTCCTGGTGCTGGGTGTGGTCCAGGCACGGACGGGCACAGACGGGCTTGCCTTAGGTGCACCAGGTAGCGGCTTCCATATGAGGGGATGTGGGAGGGAGGAGCAGCTGGGAGGCGGAAGCGGGGCGGCGAATGGGATTGTAGGTGTGCAGGGACTTAGCAGTGGGAAAAACGGGCAGGGGCCGCGGGAGAACTGGGCACAGGAATGAAAAACAAGTTTAGGCAAGAAAACAAGTACAGGCACAGAGGAATAAAAACAAGTCTGGGCAAGAAAGTAAGTTAGGCACAGGGGAATAAAAACAAGTCTGGCAAGAAAGCAAGTACAGGCACAGGGGAATAAAAACAAGTCTGGGCAAGAAAGCAAGTACAGGCACAGGGGAATAAAAACAAGTCCATGCAAGAAAGCAAGTACAGGCACAGGGGAATAAAAAGAAGTCTGGGCAAGAAAGCAAGTTGGGCACAGGGGAAAAATACAAGATTAGGCAAAAACAATGCAGGCAGAGCCGTGCAGCAGCGTGGGGAGCGACCTGCCTGCGAGCCGGGTCATAGGTCGCTCCCAGTCATAGGGCCAGGTTGGCCTTGTCCAAAGAGGGGAATACTGGGGAAACTCCACGGGTTAGGTGGCCACCATTGGTTATTCTGGGCTCCTCCTCGTGGTCCTTGCCAGTTCCTTCGGTTGTATTGTGGTCTCTGGTTAGCCCCACCTTGACTGGTGTCTGAGTCACTGGATGTGTCCTCTCTATCTGATGATGAATAGTTTGATCTGTATCTTCGGCCTGCCCTGTGATATTCTGGGGGTTGGTATGAAGCATCAGTGTATGGGTAAACCTTTTCCATGGAGAATTTAGCCAAGTCTTTCTTAAATTTCATGATTTTGCGATTAGGTTCTTGCATGATGGTATTGTCATTACATCTATGATATTCGGCTAATAACCTAGGGCCAGATGTAGGTAGCTAAATACCGGTTGGTAACGGCTGAAAATCAGTGATTTTCCCGTTACCGACCGGTAATTAGCCCTTTCTAATGTAGGAGGCTGATTTTAAGGATTCGGTAATTTACCGATTCCTTATTTTAAGGAATAAGTAAAATACTGATTCCTTATTTTAAGGAATCGGTAAATTACCGAATCCTTAAAACCTATGTAGGTAGCACTCAAGTGAGTGCATTTTTGCTTTAAGGATTCGCTATTTACCACCAACTACAAGTTGGTGGTAAATACCGAATACCTTTTAAAAAAGCAATAATTTGTTTTTTTTCAAGGTGCAATGTGGCAGACATACATGCCTTTAGGGCATGTATGTGCGCCACATGTGCACACATGCACGATTCAGGGGTGCAACAGGGTGTCAATGTGACACCCTGCCACCCTTGAATATGCTCCCGCTATTACCCACTCGGTAAATACCGAATCAGTAATAGTGAATGGCTTCCCATTCATTCCTATGGGCCTCCAGGTCCATAGGAATGAATGGGAAGGTATTTCTTATTACCGAATCGGTAATAAGAAATATTACAGAATCGGTAAATTGTACCGATTTATTACCTGCATCATATTTACCGATTCCTAAATACCGAATCAGTAAAATTCGGTATTTAGGAATCGGAAAAATGAGATTACCTACTTCTAGACCTCACTGTGTACGATGCTCTTGATCTGACGCAAAAGTGTATTTTGTTTATATTGAATTTGTCAAGAAAGGTTTTGAAAAAATAAATAAATCAAAATCGTGATTTTGCTTGCCAGCAAATTCTCTTTGTATTCTTTTGTAGTTTTATGTCTCGTTCCAGGGTTTTCTTAAAAACAGGGGCTCCAAAAATGACCTTATCTCAGACTCCAGAGTCTGTGTTTGCACCAGGACTTTTTCTGCCTCCTTCTTGGCCGTGCTAATAATCCGGATTAGCCAGTCCTTCTTGCATCGCCATGCAATGAGCGACCAATCTTTCAGGAAGGAGGGGTTATCAAGGAACAACCTAGGGATGTTGCGAACTATGAGTCCTGTGGGAGCACAACTGCCCCAAAGGTATTCTGTCATAATTGAGCCATGTGTCATGATTCTAATGTATAGTCGTTTCAAATTCCAGTCATCTGCGGTCGTCAAAGTTTGGGTCATAGGTGTTTCTAAGATGCTGGGTGTTGTGAGGATGTCAGCTAATACTGCGTCCTCAAATGCTAACCCTGTGCGTTCCGCCATATTGAAGAAATGCTCTCAGAGGAGGAGGAAGTACTAGGAAGAGAGAAGAAAAAGAACAGACAACATCTCTCATCACATGCCACAATGCAACATTCTCCAGTGGGATATCCCCCATCACATCCACACATTTATATGACACCTTGTGGAGGGTGGAAGCACTAAATCAATCTCACACAATTCGATTCACCCCCTCAAAACAAGCACTCACTTAGGGACAATGTGCACATTCCATGTCCCCCAATATAACAAATAACAATAAACTGAAGTCACACACCACACCTCCTGACACCTTCTCAAATAGGCCTGCTTCCATCACATAGGCGTCTACACTACATGCATACCTACAATACACCAGTCTCCATCAACTCTACCCTTGTGTGTGCCAGCTCAGCACATCCAACATCAACCTTGCTAAACACACCTGCAGCCAGGAGGCACCAATAAAGTTACTATTTTTCCCTTGTGTACCAATGCAGTGCCTAGAAGTGACACGGGCTCCAGTGGCATCTGTATGACAGATGGACACACTACACACCTGTGCACCAACACTCCATCCTGCTCAACACATTTTGCACACAGCCAAACCCCATACATCCCTGCTGCTCTAATCCAGCTTGGTGTGACCAGGTATAGCATCATGCATAGCTCAAAAGGACATCGTTATTGGTCAAGCACAAATCACAACCCACACAAGATACTTATGCCTATTACATGAGAGGTGTGGGTGAATACATGAAGTAAAAGTATACACAGACCAAACACTTAACATGATGTAGACAGGCCAAAGCAGGCTGGCACAACTCCCAATTGTTTGAGAAAGCACAGGAGTAATCATCCCACAGAAAGCTTATCAGTCTTTAGGTTAGGTTTAATGACAGATTCCTGCTCACCTCACCCACACCATGGGTTCAGGATATGGCACAGATTAACACACTGCCATGAGGGGAATTCCCTTCAGTGGAAGGCCACCTGCGGCAAGCTTGTTCTTGGCAGGGGTCTACCATGTCAGAAGGAGACTCGGACATGACTCCGACACGTACAAATCACACAATACTTTGGTTCCATTAGCCTGTGTACATAGGTGTGTCAAGTCACCTGCACATAGTCAAACTTCATGTGTGCCTAGTTGTACTGATGAGACAGCTGACTTCTTGCACATCACAGCGCTATACTGCTTGGCCATCCTAGACGGTTGCACTTTGAAAGGCTTGCACAATGTCTACAAATGTCAGCAAAACCTATGTGGAAAAGTGTAAGTCTGAGATGGTAGGTTGGTAAATCCATGTCACCCTCATAGCCCAAAATGACGTGGATGATGACACCCTGCAAATGTAGACAATGAGGACTCAGATACATACTGTAATAGGTCACATATGTCATGGACCACATGCAGTCAATGACAACACAACATCATTGTATACCCACAACAAGATTTGTACATTAATGACAGTTGAATTATGACCAAGTAGTGGGACGCCGAAAGCAACAGTTAAAAGAACGTAACATGCTTTATTCAGCATTTCTGAATATTTACTCATAAAACAAATGAAGGCCAGTGGCCAGTCCAGGTCTAAGAGTTCTGAAGGGGGTCAGGGCTAATCACCCTCCATCGCTTGCTGGCACTGCAACCACAAGAGGGCACCTCTGGTGGCATGCCAGGCTCCCCAGGGACCAGACTAGGGGTACTGGTTTGGGTTTTGGGAGGAATGGGATCCTGTGTTGTGTGGGGGTCCGCTGTAGTGGACTGGCCAGATTGAGGGGGGCCACTAAAGTGCACCGGCCAGATTGATGGCGGGGGGGTCCACTGCAGTGGACTGGCCAGATTGAGGGGGGGTTGACTACAGTGTCAGGAACAGACTGAAGGGGAGGGCTGTTGGAGGGGAAGTGCTTGTGGTAGGGGGGAGGGTTTGGGCTTCTTGGGGATGGTGTAACGGTGGATGGGCATAACAGTGGATAGGCATAACAGGGATGAGGTCTGAGGTGTGCCCTTTGGGAGGGGGGATGGGACCGGGAAGAAGTGGATTTTGTGGGGGAAGTGTGGGTTGTTGGTGGTGTTTGAGACTTTTTAGATCGGGGATGTATGGGTGGGGTGCTCTAATCTTCCTCTTAGGGGAGGGTGTGCAGGCAGGTGTGGATCTCCTCTGTGCTGGGGGTATCCTCTTCCCCTTGCGAGTGTATTCTGATGGCTCAGTGGGGAAGAGGCCGAAGTCAGAGAGGAATACCCGCTGGGAAGACGGGGTTTCAGGAGAGTCAAGGGTAGGGGTTGTGTAGGAAGAGGTAGCTGTGGAATGCAGAGTAGTTGTGGATGCGTGTATGACTTTTTTGGCCCTCACCCTGGTGTGTGTCATGTCAGTCTCCTGAGTGTGCGTGTGTGTGTGTGTTTTGACTTTTGTTTGAGTGGTTGTGTGCTGCATGTGTCTGTTGCTGTGTGTGCAAGTGCCTGTTTGAGTGTGCTTCGGTCAAGTAGGGTATTGGGGACTGTGGATGAGGCAGAGGTAGGAGGGGTGAGTGACTGCTGCAGGAGGGACACTGCTGCCGTCAATGAGGAGGCCATGGCCTGATTAAATCGCTATAGGGCATAGATGTCTGATGAGATGCCCTCCATGTATGGCACCAATTGTGTCAAAAGACTGGTATGTGCATGGATGTCTGCCCCACATGGATCTGTTTGAGTAAATCCACAGCCTCCACACTCAGGGCAGCAGGGGAGTCTGATGCAGGGGGTGCGGTGCCTGGCCCAAAGGAGACCTGCTCCCTAACATGGGAGTGTCCACGGACACTCTAAATGTGTACAGCTGTGAGGGTGGAGACGGTGGTGGTGGTGGTAGTAGGCGTAGACTCCGATGTTGTGTGATCCGATCTGGGAACACCCACCACCCCAAGTGAGTCATCACTGGAGCTGGAGTGGTCTTCGGTTGTTGTTGAAGTCTCCGACCTACCCTCAGTGTGGCTCCCCTCATCCTCCTCCTCACTGGACCCAGTCGGGCTAGCCGCTTCCCCTTGGTCTGTGGAACTGTCTCCTCCAGTAGCCGTTGCTGATGCTGTGAACAAGGTTGAGAAAGAGATTCAATCAGTCATCTGCATAGACTTGGCAAATGAGTATCATTAGAACACATCACAGAGCAAGCATATGCATCATTTTAGCGGCAGATTTGTAATACTTAAACATATGTGAACATGGCACTTGTCAGTCTGCCAGTAAACTATGGGCCCCAGACACATGATGTCATGTGCAACATTTGTTAAATCAATGTCAAATTCAACAACCACCATGTCAACTACTACACTATGTAGCAGGTGGTCTGATCTCTAATGCTCCTGACGGTCTTGTGTCATTACATACCTGTCTCATCTCCTGCAAGGGAGTCTTGAACTGACACTGCAAATGGGATGCACACATTTGAAATGTGACATGGTCAACATTCTTCCATCACCAGTCATCATGATGTGCACCCATGTTTCGGATATCAATGGTCAAATGGTCTGCATGCAGTACACCAAACTTCCATAGTCATAACATGTCTTATTTCACACAGATAACAGTGATTGTGTGCATGTGTCCTGTGTCTTTGGTCCACTGTAGTCAGGTTAGACATCTGAATCGTACTTTGGATACCCAAGGTTGTAGACCTAGCCAGGGTGAGGCTTGTATGGACCAATGTCTTGTCTCAGCTATGGAGGGCGTTAGAGTGATTACTGTGGATGTCATGCACATTGTATCCAGCTCACCAGTTAAAAATGTGACAAATTCTCAATACACTTCCAAGTACAAATACTGCATCATCACAAACCTTCATGTAGCACACTATGGCACTGGTCTGTCTGGCTGCACTGTTTGTACCGACTCTTGGTTCAGGACCTGTACATCTCAAATTTAGCACGGTGTCACAATCCTGTCTATACTGCTTCAAGCCAGATCTGTAGGTGTCAAGTATACATGTCCCTTATGTGCTAGACACAAGTTTAACCCTTTGACAAGCTTACATTGATCTAGTTAGCCATCAGAGTATGTGAACTAACATGTGTTTACGTGCACATTTTACATCTCTCAAGCTGAAAGTAATGCAGCATACACATTGGTGTTCAAGCCACCAGTGGGCACAGTCAAGGGATGATACACACATGCCAACTGTTGTGTATGTGAGACAAAATACATACATATGATGTTTGGCCAGGTTTGAAAGATTTACCACCTGTGTCTTTCAAAGATTGGCACATGTACTTACTGTCACAGAGTCTGACACATGGATTCTCACATTAGATTGGTGAAGGTGTTGTCTGACACACAAACATGTGATGTGCCTGTGTCTTGGATGGGCTGGGTTGGCATACCTGTCCTTTGTTCATGGGATACATGTGATTACATTGAGCACTGTGTCTGAGACAATACATTTGGCACAATGATCAAGATGAATTGTCTGAGGCATCCACATTGGTCTCACCTGCTGCCCGTATGTATAGCATTGTTTACGCACACCTTTGTGCACCAATAGCAACATTTTGCATATATAAGTTTGTACCACACTGAGTACATGTCATACATCAGTCAATGTGCTGACACATGGCAGCCAATTACATCACTCATGATGGTCAACTCCATGCACATGGTGTATATTGTGCTGATCACATAAACATTGGACTACAGCCAATACACAGGACCTAAGTGACACACATGTCACAGACTGAAAGGGACTCATCTGGGCATCAAATGATCATGGGGCATAGTTACATTTTGAGACAGAAGTGTTGATTTGGTAGACTGGCGACCTGTGAGACGGGTAGCAGGCTGAGTGAGTGTAACATGCATGTTAAACATAGTTCAGCAACATGGCACATACTCACCCCCTCCTTACTGCTGTCTGGCCTTCAACTGCCCACCAAGGTCAGGGAAGACCACCACCAGTATCCTGAGCATGTGGGGGATCAGGGTCCATCGTCCACCCCTTTTGCGAAGAGGTGACAGCTTCAGCTGGACCCTTGCAATCCTCCGTGTCCAGCCACGGAGGTCCTGCCATCTCTTCTGGCAGTGGCGGACACAGCGTCTGAAGACCCCCACAGATCATACTGCCCGGATGATGGTCAGACAGATCTCAGCCTTCTGATGGGAGTCGACCTGTAAGGATGACATGGTGACACACTATTACTGCACGTGCTACATATTTTCTGCGTCACACACTTGTACACATAGGTCATGATCAGAATGGCAAGTATGTCTAAGGGGTAGGCAAGTGTCATCATGGGCAGTTATCCTGTGTGCAATTATTCCTCAAAACCATAAGAACAGTGCAAATAAGTCAAACCCAGTACACACACTTATACATCACTGTACCTGTCCAGAACCCAAATCTACAAACTGTAAGACCTACATTAACTATGTTTGCATGCTTGCCCTTGGGAGTCCCAAAGCTAGTAGTGCATGTTTTTACACATGGCCAATAAATAGGTAGTGTAATAACCACTCACCTGCTCCCCTGGTTTGCCATATAGCTGCCTATACAGTGGAAGGAGGCTGTCCACCAGGGCCTGGTTCTCCTCTTTAGTGAATGCAGGGTCCCTCGCCACAGTATGTGCCATGGTAGCTTCCAAAGGATGTAGAGACAGCAGCTGACAGATGGGGAAGTGCTGGAAAGTTGCAGCTAGTGCATGCAAGTGAAGTCTCTAGGGAACAGGCAAACTTATATCTGTGCAGCAGAGGCGGACTCAGTCCATGCGTACAAAGCAATAGGTCCGAGCTGTTCGCATTATCCAAATATGTCCAAATTCATAACATTGCTAGCATCGGACACACCTACTTGGATGTTCAAAATATAAGCATCGGTTCACTATTGAGTTTGATACATTGGTGATGGAAGGTAACTGATTTGGATTGCACACGATTCGGAGATGAAACAAAACACCCGTCTGTCACCATGAAAACAAACAGCCAATGAGTGTGTCCGGCTCGGTTTGAATTTGGCTCACGCATCCTTTGAATACTCACCTGCGTCGTTCACCATGACGACCAACAGCCAATGTATGCGCCCTGCTCAGTTCGGATGCAGATAACACGTCCATTCAATGTTCACCCACGTCGTTCACCATGACGACCAACAGCCAATGCGTACATCCCGCTCGGTTCGGATGCGGCTCACGTGGCCATTCAATACTCACCAGCATTGTACAACATTCCAACAAACAGCCAAAGGATGCGACCGATACGGTTTGGATATGGCTAACGCGTCCTCTACTAATCGGTCAGCAGAGCAGACAGTAATGAAAATCTTAATGTTCTGCTGCATTACCTGTGTGGGGACAGTAATTAACATGTCATATTGGACATTGGACTTGATAGCTCACACTCCCATGAGGGGCCAAGCCTGATGGGCACACAACACACTGTTTGTGAGGTCCATCACAACATTGTGAGCTCACTTCACAGAACATTCTCCTAAGCACCGTTTCAGAGGAGCATTGGCTTAAGACATGTAATGTCCACACATATTCACTGCTTTGTTCGACTGTATGTCAGAAAGTGCATTGTGGTAATTTGATGTTTGTAAATCTACTGTGTCTGACTCTTGTACAACGCAGAAACTTCATAATTTTGTTTGCATGCTATTTAGCTGCCACATCAGCTTGTGTTTGTCATGTGAGTTGCTGTTGTGTCTGTGTGTCACAGGCATACATGGATGCTTCTCAAATAAAATTGTGCCTCACTTTCTCAAACTTCTGTGTTTGTGATTGTACATGTTTGTCAGACATTATATCATGACAGCGTCCACCCTGTGACAGTGGTGTGCATGGTGACCCGCTGTCTAGATCTAGTGTCCCACATAGCTGGCATTACATGATCCTATTCTGTGTACCTTTCAACCATGTGATAGTTGTCATCACCAACCTATATTTTGGATAGTTTGTTGGAGGGTGTGGAGTATGTGATATTTGATCACATGGACAGTGACAGACACCAGTGACTAGTTACAGTACAGCACTGTAATTGGTGCCAAATATATGCTGGTGACATGTCTGGTAAGGGTCACATAGCTGTGCTCTGTATCTAAGCTCAACCTTTGGCCTCTAACTTCATTTTGTCTTGATTTCATGTTGTGTGTGTAATTTCATGTTCCTTTGTACATTTGAAAGTGACCTCAACTATGTTTGCACTTGTAACATAGGTACCACAGGAAAGCAGCAGTCCACAGGCCCTTCTCCGACCTCCACACCATGGAAGAACAGGATAGCATCAGGGGATTCCGCTTCATCAGACCACTCATTGTGGAGTTGGCAGACCAGCTGGCCCCACATTTGCAGCCTGTACACCCATATCCCTTTGCTCTGACCCTGAAGGTGACGGTGATTGCGGCCCTAAATTTCTTCGCCACAGGGTCCTTCCAGTATACTGTGGCTACTGCTGGTGGGATGTTCCAGACAATGTTAATCCGTGTGCTTCGGAATGTGTTGGAGGCACTGTTAACATTTTTGAAACTCTACATCAAGTTCCCAACACCAGGACAGTTGACAGACGCCAAGGGGGACTTTTATGCATTGGGGTGGATGCAACATATCATTGGGGGCATTGATAGAACACATGTGACTTTGATCCCAGCACAATCCAATGAACAAACATACAGGAATCGTGAGCATTACCACTCCATAAATGCCCTGGCTGACATACCATCTCACATGTCAGTGCCCGTTTCCCGGGATCAGCACAAGATGCATACATAATGAGAAATAGTGAGATCCCCTATTTGATGTCTCAGCTACAACATGAGCGTGCCTGGCTTATTGGTAGGTCATGTTGTCTGTCTCTGTTGTGTGTTGCTTCTATGTCAGGGTGTACCCTGTTTTCAGGCAACTGAAGTTTTTTCTGTGTCTAATGTAGGAGACTCTGGATACCCCAACCTGCCGTGGCTGCTGACACCACTCCGGAACCTGTCACTCCTGCTGAGGTTCGTTTCAATGAGGCACTTCTGAAGACAAGATTCCGCTGCCTGGACCATACAGGAGGAGCCCTCCAATATGCACCATTGAAGGTGTGTAAGATCATTCTTGCGTGTTGCATGCTCCACAACCTGGCAGTGAGGATTGAGCTTCTGCTCATACAAGATGACGGAGACCAGCAGCCGCCAGCAAAGAAGTATCCAGGATTAGGACATGTTGCCAGTGATAAGGAGGAGGAGGATGTTCGGAGACAGCTCATCAACAACTTTTTCACATGAGTGTAAGTATGCAACGATGAGGTGACAAAGCGCTTTGGTTGCATGATATGTGTCTGGTGTACAATATGTTTGTATGCGTGTGAGTGTATGCTACTTAACATGCTCATCTGAGTTGTTTAGGGTCTTTTAAGTTTGTCGGGTCCCAGGTACAGTGGTAAAATGAATCCTAGCTAGTGTTCACATGTACAAAGTGGTGAATCGGATATGTCTCTTGGAGATGTGGGCAAATGATTAATGAGTTCCTGACTGTTCTATGTATTTCCTTCCCAGGGTCCTTTTGCTGACGCATGGAGACTTGTGACCTCTCAGACCCACGATGCAGTGACAGATTGCAAGTGCCACACACTCACTTCCGAACTGATGTTCAATGTTTGTTCATGTGTGCTTTTTGTCACATTGTGATTTGATTTCGTTTTGTGTGAGGGCAACAGGTTGTGCCTGTGGAATAAACCTGTGCTCAACATTGACATGTGCCTTGCCTGTTTACACACATCCAACCTTCATTTACATACTGTATATATGCCCTTAAGATCAGTTTTTCTGACAATGACTGTTGTTTGTGCATTGCAATGTTGTTTCATTCAAAAACAGTGGAGTGAATAATGATCTATACCATGGACCATGGGTGTTGTGAAGACCTTGTTGTGTGTATCTCTCATGCTGTGTCAGGTTTCATCTACTCAGAAGGTGAATTCTTGAAGTTGTTTCTCAGCAATGGCATTGTCCTTCTATTATTTGCATTTTTGTGTCTCATTTCAATCTGAATAATAGTGTTTCATTCACGACAGAAGCAAGCATTCTGTCACAAGTGATTTATTTAGGTGCATGGGTTGATGTAGACAAAAAGGGATAGTGATGTACAAAATTATGATGGGCAAAGTTCACAGAGGCGTTGGTAGTGCCAGTTGATGAATTTTTCTGAGGCAAGTCCACAGTCATTTGAGTCCTTTGGCCAACTTAGACCCTCCATCCAATGTGGGACAGTTCAGTGACAGTCTAAAAAGTGATCGCTTGGCACACAGTGGAGGATATCAGGAGCAGGTTGTCATTTCCTGGGGGGGATGCGTAGCCATCTGTCTCTCATGTGTCCCTCTTTGGACGACCCCTATTACCTTTTTCTGGGGGACCCTCAGGTGCAGGCTTCAGTGGTACAGGGGACTTTCCGCCAGAGTTCACATCCCTCCCTGTGGCAGTTGCAGATGTAGAAGCACAAGATGTAGTGGGCACACAGGGAGGTGTGGTCATGTTGCAATCTGGCGGAGGCCGGTGAGTATTTTCCTGTGCACCGCAGTCAGTTCATCTAATTTTGCCATGTGTGACTCCATTCTGGACATGTGTGAGTCCATTCTGGACATCTGTGAGTCCATTTGGCATAATGGGCAGCCTGATGTTGTTGCATGTCCTTGAGGATCCCAACTACCTGGCCAACGTCTCCGGTGCAATCTTGGTATACACTAAGGATGCGTGATAGATGTGGGTCATCTTCATCAGCAGCAACAGCTAAATGACGGCACCTGTCCCCATGCCCACTCCCACCACCCCTACCCACATGAGCAGGACCAGTATTTGCAGGCACAGAAAACACTGAGCCTCGTTTACAGTTGACATGTGTTGTTGTCCATCTACTCCAGAGTGCCATGTGCTGCTTTGCTCTCTGTGTTTCCTTGCCTTTGTGTGTGTGTGGGTAGTGGTCATCTGGGTGTTGTCATATGTTCCAGGAGTGGTCGCAGGGGTTGCAGATGTTACAGCTGCTGGTGCTACAGGCTGACCCACACCGGAGGTGACAGGTAGTTCTTCATCATCCAAAGAGGGTGAGAGACATCAATGCCGGAGAGCTCAGGGTCAACCAGAGTCTGTGACTGGATAGCCTGTTTGGTTCCTGCAGTGTTCCCGGCAGGCCCAGTGGTAGATGACAGACACAATGTTTGTTGTGTTTTTGCTATTGTACATTAGGACACAAATGCAGTCTTAGGTTTTCTGAGGACATTGTAAATTTGACAAGATGGGTTTTGCTGAGCATGTCCAGCTCTGTGCATAGCATACATGTGCATGTTGTCTTTATTTAGCTTTACATATAAATAGACATTGACTGTCGTATCTGAAACCACCTACGTGCCGCTGTTGCTGTTGACCCCCTGGAGACCCTCTGAGCATCGTGGGGTATTGCAGCCCTTTTTGCTTGTTGCCGAACTGCCCCTGCCTCCCGCTGCCCCGCTCCCACTGCCACCTGGGGAGCCGGCCGCCGAGTGGAGCGCAGGAGGACTACACCTCCCAGCAGACCACACGACCCGCGTGGTCACTCGTCAGCGCCAGGAGGCGCATAAAAATAGAGGCAGCCCTGCAGAGCGGGGGGAGTGTATCTGAAACCACCTACTTGCCGCCACTTGCCGCTGTTGCTGTTGACCCCCTGGAGACCCTCTGAGCATCGTGGGGTATTGCAGCCCTTTTTGCTTGTTGCCGAACTGCCCCTGCCTCCCGCTGCCCCGCTCCCACTGCCACCTGGGGAGCCGGCCGCCGAGTGGAGCCCAGGAGGACTACACCTCCCAGCAGACCACGCGACCCGCGTGGTCACTCGTCAGCGCCAGGAGGCGCATAAAAATAGAGGCAGCCCTGCAGAGCGGGGGGAGCGTATCTGAAACCACCTACTTGCCGCCACTTGCCGCTGTTGCTGTTGACCCCTTGGAGACCCTCTGAGCATCGTGGGGTATTGCAGCCCTTTTTGCTTGTTGCCGAACTGCCCTTGCCTCCCGCTGCCCCGCTCCCACTGCCACCTGGGGAGCCGGCCGCCGAGTGGAGCCAGGAGGACTACACCTCCCAGCAGACCACGTGACCCGCATGGTCACTCGTCAGCGCCAGGAGGTGCATAAAAATAGAGGCAACCCTCCCTCGCGGGACGCCGGGCGAAGCCCGGGCAAAGGGCGGGCCCTCTGACCCCCTCAGATTCCAAAAGAGACTGGGCTGGGCCACCCCCCTTTTGGCTTCATTAGTACTCCAACAAAGGTAATACCCCCTCACGTCTGAGTGTAAAAAGTATAAATAGTAGCGGTTTGTACCAGCTCTGATGGAGGGTAAAGGTAAAAGTAGAGCTGTAGTTAAAAAGACACCTATGTATACACGCTCTGCTACCAGAAAACTAACATTGGCGCCAACTCCACTACCTACCTTAACCGCCATCGACAGAATGCTGCAGCAAACAATTGGGGTTGTTGTTAATGCGATTGAAAATACTGAAAGAAGACTATCATTACCACCTAGCATGTGTTTAATAACCCAATCGCCAAAAGTAGCCAATACACCTGCAAATATTACAAATGAAACAATGTTATCACACGACTCCCTCTTATTACAATCTTTCGCAGGTTTGCCAGGGAATGACCAAAATCAGATTGTTGTACCACAAACTTTGGAACCTACTGTGTTCTCTGCTAGGGAGAGTAGATTATCATTGACGCCCAATTTGACAACAAGTGTCATACCGCAACCTATAACACTGAATGATGTGTCTAATGACATAGGGGAGCTGGATGGCTGTGACATCAATGGTGTTATCCCTATTGCAGACTCAACCAACACTAGTCTGTCAAGTAGTGCAATTGATCACGGGTCCGTCCGGCACAAAAGGAAATCTACTCACAGTAGGAAAATGCTGGTAGTTAGTAAACAGGGTAAGAGATACAGACGCAAAAGGAAGAGAGTAGCCCAAATTTTAATAGACCATGAGAGGGAGGGTGAGATACACCAAAATAGTGGAAATACACACTCAAAGGAAAAG
Organism: Lissotriton helveticus; assembly: GCF_964261635.1. Classification (NCBI taxonomy): domain Eukaryota; kingdom Metazoa; phylum Chordata; class Amphibia; order Caudata; family Salamandridae; genus Lissotriton; species Lissotriton helveticus. Next base: position 1,360,824,743 of record NC_136065.1, read on the forward strand.
CTATCCCCAACCAGTACCGAGGGACTGGTGCAATATTTAGAGAAAATGATAAAATCCTATATTGCACCAGTAACTGAAATCTTAGAATGCCTAAGTAAAAAGGTAGAGAACCTAGAAAAACTGGGCATAGCTAATTTAGATATTTTAGAACATCTGGGCACACAAGTCAAGTCTCCCACAACTAATGCACCGACTGGGAGATTGAGCAAAAATACACCCAGTATGGCAACTAGAGTCCCTAGTGGGCCCTCCATAATAGTGAACTCGGCACCAACTACAAGTGGAATGAATACGTTAGCAACCACCGCCCCAAATATAACAACTGGTCAGAAAGTTGCTGGGGGACAAAGGGAGACAGGTGACCGCATTCATAACAACAAGAACTTGTTAGCTCCCAGGCGCCACACTAATAACATCATTCCTGCCACAATTAACTTACCACCGGAATGCAGACCGTACGTAGCTATCCTTGCAAATGTACCTAAACTGCAGCCTACCCAATTTGAAAACCAGGAAACCCTGAAAAATAAAACCTTGCACTGGCTTGTGAAAAATTGCGGTTTCCCAACACGAGGGGCTAGCCAGATTATTTCCACACAGAGGGTAGGATGGGTGGGACCAAGTAAAAAGGAGATAAATGGGGATTGCAAAGTGATAAACTACAGGACCACTGAATGGGCGAGAGATTCGATTCTAAATGCACCCATACCATCTAATCATGAATATAATATCACGTTGTTCCCAATTGATTATTTCTATAGGAACCAGTCAGAAAGACAAATTACAACGCAGTCTTTCCAGCATCCCAGAGCTATACATATCAACTATCCCAATGTTCCCCCCATCCCACCTCCACTATACAATATATATGACAACTTTACAGTCCCGATTTGTAACAGATTTCAGGTGTTCAACTCATTAGAGGAGAACGATTGACTGAATGTTTCATCTATGGTCCCATATCCTGAAATTACTGTATCTGGTGTCATAGCTACAATCGAACAAGAGTTAGGGGGCCGAAGTGGGGTAGAAGATGTAACTGAGTTAAATTCAAACTTGACTAGCATTGAACAATGCAAAGATAATGGTGTAATTGTGACAAATGTAAACACAGCTACAGACATTAACATGATTGCGAGCCTAGGAACATCATTATTGACTGACCATCCTGAGGTTATACGAGGCAACCCCGTCAATTCCCTTATGGTCACCACTTGGAATATAGCGGGAATTGCCTCTAAACTAACTACCCCTTTTTGGGAAAACTTTATTATACAGGGCTACGACATAATATGTCTGCAAGAGACGTGGCATAGAGATCAAATACAAGTTGATGGTTACACTTCTTATAGCGTGGCAGCAGGAGCATCCAAGGCAGGCAGAGCAAAGGGCGGCCTACTGACCCTGGTTTCCACTAAATTAACGGAACTTAATGCTGGGGGATATGTGGAGGTGGGTGAGCATGCGTCAGTCTTGCGATTAACACACAGTAAAGGTAGGGATTTAATTATTGTGAATTTTTATAATAATATTGTGGGGCCCAATCGGGGTAAGATTGTACCGGACGTTGAGTGTGCAATAGAAGAAACAATCGCACTTTCAAACAAAAGTCCTGTAATACTCTGGGTAGGAGATTTTAATATCAAAGCATGTAATCACGCCCGGAAGGGGATTTGTGGACATCGAGAAGAGTACCCGGGTGGTGACAGTACTATCTTTAATCACTTCCCCCACAGTAATTACGGTAGTGCACTGAACAATCTGGTAGCTAAATTAAATCTGGAGCTACTAGAATGTACAAAGAATAAAAATAATGAAAAGTGCCCAACATTCAGAGGCAGAGACGCCCATTCAAACATTTATCATATTTTGGTGTCCAATGGCTCTGTTTATTCTAATGTCTGGGTTATAGAGCAGCCAGTGAGTGACCATAATAGTATATCAGTGGAATTAATGGGTTGGGGCCCAAAAACAAATGTGTATGGTAGACCCGTCCAAGGGATCTCGGCCGAGAGACCAAATGGCATGAGGATCAAATGGACAAAAATAGACCCCAATAAATTGATGATGGATACTATCTGTAAATGTAGTAGAGAGGTTGACTATTGCCTAACACCTAATGTGATCGCGTCCACCTTACTTTCTAACTTTTTGAAAATAACGAGTACTGTTGAGAACTCCTTGGCTGTAAGAAATAGAAAGCCAAAGAGACATAAAACTGTGTGGTTTGACAAGCACTGTGCTCAGACACTAAAAAAGTTAAAAACAGCGCTTGATGATAAACCTAGAGATAAAGATAGAATCAGAGAAGAGCGAATTAATTATAAGGCTGCCTTAGCATCTAGGAAAAAAGAGTTGCAAAATGATGCCTGGTATAAATTGTATATGGCTGCTGAAACAAAAGATCACAAATTATTCTGGGAAACTATAAATGGTCCTTTTTTAAAGAATGACAATATTCCCAAAGTCAGTTCACATGTTAGTTGCCACGCATGGATTGTTCATTTCTCAGAAATGTTTAACTCTGATTTTAATCCAGAGGGGCCTATTTTAAATGCTGATATAGTACCATGCCCTAAATGGCAGAAAATGCAGTTATTTTTAACTTTGGATGAAGTCATAGAGGCGATTAAAAATAGTAAGGGTGGTAAAGCACCCGGGCTTGATGGGGTACCCATGGACTTTTATAAACACGAAATGACTCTATGGGCGCCAATATTGACACGCTATTTTAATGCGGCTGTGGAAGACAGCCTACCACTGACATGGGGTCAGTCAATTATTGTACCCCTCTACAAAAAGAGATCCAGGTCCGAAGCTCGAAACTACTGTCCCATCTCACTTCTGGACTCGACAGTTAAAATCCTTAGTCGAGTCCTATTAGTGAGATTGGAAGCCTGGGTTGAGGAAAACGACATCCTATCCCCAGTGCAGTATGGGTTTTGTAGAGGGATGGGAACTATGGAGCAGTGCGTGAACCTGGAACTCATAGTCGGCAAGTATACTAAAGCTAAAGATGGTAATCTTTTCTTGTGCTTTGCCGACTTGAGTTCAGCATTCGATCTGGTGGAACACGCACTGCTCTGGCCTATTCTGTTGGCGATGGGTGCCCCTACTGAAATTATCCATCTGCTTGCCAGACTGTACAATAATCTATCTAGTAAAGTCAGATTTGGAACAGATGGAGAGTGCACCCCTTTTTTTAAAATCAGGAGAGGTATCCGACAATGATGTGTACTCGCCCCTCTCCTGTTCTCCCTTTTTATAAATCAAGTTGACCAAAATTTAAGACAGACTAATGCAGATGCACCTATCATTAATGGTAACCCAATCCCAATCCTCTTATACGCGGATGACGCGGTCCTTCTCTCCAGGACTCATAACGGATTGCAACATCTAATTAATCAGTTCCACATATTTACCGAAAGTAGGAAGCTGAACATTAACAAAGGAAAGACAGTTACAATGATGTGTGGCAAGAAACCAAGAAAATGCAAGCCCTTTTTTTTAGATGGGGAGAGATTAGAATCTGTCAGGAGTTTCTGTTATTTAGGCATTACTTTTTCAGGAGACGGGAGATGGGCTAATGAACAAAAAAGTGTCCTTTTTAAAATGGTTCGGAATACAAGTTGTATTTTTAGATTTGCTGCCAAATTAGGGGGCCGCAGAATTCATGAAATGTTGTCTATATTTAATGCAAGATGCATAACATCAGCCATATACGGGGCCGGGGTATGGGGGCATGATGCCCAGAGTGCTAATTTGATTCAGCGTGAGGAGAATGTGTTTTTAAAACGATTAATTTGCGCCCCGGCTACAGCCTCAACTGAGATAATACATAGGAAATTTGACATAAATTATGTTACTGATTTAATTGTTTTACGTCCTCTGTCCCTATGGCGCTCAATTTGGGCAAAGGAAGAGACAAAGTTTACTCAGGATGTAATTACTGATTGTATTAAACTCGATCACCGATCAAATATCCCCTGGTTAAGCCACATACAACATTGGTATAAGACACTGTATGGTTTTAACATCTTTAAAGATCTAACAACGGGGTCTACGCTATCGAAACGGGAGCTTAAAGTCTCATTCCTTAAATATACAGTTGGGATTAGAATGGAAAGATATATAAAACAAAGTACGTTTAATCTCTACCTGGAATATAATATTAATGAGGGCTTCCAAACTTATCTTACTGCTGTTAGTATTAATTCCCACCGTTTTGTATTGACCCGTCTCCGGTTGGGAATCGTGCATCATTTAGTGGCTTTCACCGTGGCTAAGAAACCCAGTACCTGTCTTTGTCCCTGTGATGATAAATCCAAACAGAGCACATGTCATTTTATGTTATCCTGTAACTTTTATACCTCTTTTAGGAAATTTTATCTGAAACCCATCTTTTTAAAATACAATACGCGTGATATACAAACAGCGATGCAACTGATGTTTAATTTAGAGACCCCGGATGTATGTTTTCATGTGGCAACTTATATTTTAAAATGTATTTCTGTACGAAAATCAATCATCGTATGAATTCAACCAATGATGCTTTCTTTGAACTTTTTATTATGTTGAAATTGAACACTTTTACCACTTATACCACTTACAGCTAATAGAACGTGGTGAGTCAGATTCTTAAAGTATTCTGACTTGTACTGTCAAATGCATATTGCACTTTAGTAAGGATGGTATTGTCACTCCGCACTTTATTATGCTAATTTGCACATCTACTAATGCCGGACAAATGCTGCTATTGTATATTGCAGACAGAAAGAACTGTATAGTTGCTTTGCACTTTATCTTGCCATTTTGCACATGTTCTAGTGGAAGTATACCCAAATGGAAGCTATGCATCTGTAAGGATGACATAATTATCTTTGCACTTTAATATTGCTACATTTGCACAGACATTAGTAGACAAGTGTACATGTATTGGTGGAAATTCACCCTAATGTAAGTTATACATCTGTAACTGATACTGCACTTTGATATTGCTAAATTTTGCACATACATTAGTTGACAAATGTACCAAAAAGCACTTTAAAAGTTGTTGGTTATGTGTTGTTAATGTATAATGTATTCAAGCAACCAAGGTATTTGGCAAACAATATTGATACATATGTATGTTGTATTTATTTTTTATGTATGTTGCTATATGGTTGTATTTCTACATACCGAATAAAGCATCTTTGAACTTGAACTTGACTGTCAAGTGACACAGGTGTTGGTATTTCACACATCTGTGCTTTTACAATTACATACATACTCTTTCTCTTACGATGTGTTGCAAGGTTTGGGCATGTGTTCTGGGCTTTGTGCATGTCTTTTGGAGTCACATTGGTGATGCTCACCTACACACGCACAGTCTGGAATGTATTGAAGCATATTTTATAGTTTTTTGAGGAATGTGCTCCTTGTTCTCATCTCATTGCACACATGTGAATAGCGGTCAGTTGCAAATTGTGTTACTGCTTTGCTTTGTGCCTGATCACATCATGTATATTGTCCTGGTCCTCCATGGGCAGATGAGTTCACCAAGTCTGCCTTCTTGCTTTTTCTGGCTTGAAGCTTTGAGGTACAGAGGTTTGTGTGCTTGTGTTATGCTGCTGGAACTTGCACACCACCTCCCACCCAACCCAGCCCAGCTTACTCCTCATAGACAAAGGCTCAATAACAGTGAGGGTAGTGTAGTGGCAAGGATGCTGACACTGCTGCATGATGTCAGACTTGAATGCAACTCCCAAAAAGGCCTTGTGTACATGACACCATGCAACAGTGTCAGCCATCTTGCTGGGGCACTTCCATTCACTGTCAGGTAGCCATTGGCCATGATGAACAGGTTGCTTTGGGTTTGGGTAGTGATGTGTGCTCTGACTGCAAATCCCATCATTTCCTGTCCTCCACACCCCTTCCCAGCCAGCCCAGGGAGCACACCTGGGACTGTGCATTCCCTGAGATTGAGATGAAATGTACTGTGAAGATGGTTGACACTGGGGACTAGTGTGAGGAGAAGAAGGCCTGGATGGGAATTGTGGGCAAATCAAACAGTAGGCCTGTTAAAATGTAAAATCTGATTCTTTTGTTTTTAGGTCTCGACCTGCCAATGCGCTTGCGCATTGCTGTCGAGACATATAGAGGGCCACCAGCAAATCCTATCAAGAGGTTTTGGATTGCGGTTTCTTCCCAATGCATGTGAGGCATTCAAAGGCGAAGCTTCGCCAGCACGCGCTCGGCCTCACTTCTCACTCACACCCCATATGCTGGTTCCCTCCCACTCACTCGCTCCCCTGCTCCCCTGCCCCTCAGCACCCCATCCGACTTGAAAGAAAGCCGCTCGCACACCACCACTCCACCATTTGTCTGAGCTTCGGCATCAGACTACAAAGGAATGCCTCCCGCTCCCGCTCCCCCGCCCCCTGACTCACCAGATGCTTCCGAGGATGCCTGTTCCTGTTCCGTGCACTTCCCCCTCTTGTGTTGTTTGGGATCATATTTCGAAACTTGTGTGCAAGTGCATGAAGCAACCATTTCTGATGAAAGTGCCTTTTCTCCCCCGCCCTCCCTCCTGTTGTCCGTGCCTCCTCACCCTCGCATTTTCATCCCCCCATTGCAAATACTTGTTTTTATTAATACCAGCGGCCACCCCTTATGTTTCACCGCTTCCAATGCTCAGAAGTAGCAGCATGCGTAAAATATTTATCCCCCAGACCGCAAGCTGCTCTTAATCTTTAACACTGAGCCCCCTTTTACATTCAGAACACGGGAGCACACATTTAACAATGCCACCCGTGACTCGCTGCCCGTCATCCTCGTCCCGTCCCCCTGGGCGCGACATGCTTTGGCGCCTTCTTTACCCATTCCCTCCCTCCCGTTGTCGTGCCTTATCTCTTCCCCGCCTTCCCTCCTGTTGTCCGTGCCTCCTCGCCCTCGCATGTCCATCCCCCCCATTGCAAATACTTGTTTCCCTCGTGCTGACAAACACTGCTTTCCCTTGTGTAGAATAGCATTACCGCACTGGCTAAGCCGTGGCTTCACTTTACTTTAAATTACACTTTGCCAATAAAAAGAAGATGTCTGGTGTAAGTAAGGTATTTATGACCTCAGCTGCCCTGTAAAATTGCCACCAGTACATCACATTCCCCCACCCTACCCAGTCCCCATCTTCCCAACTGTCCGCCCCAAAAATCCTCACCCCAACCATGCACATCAACCCTGACAGCTTCCTTAATTCCCAACCTACTGCGAACCTCCCTCCTGACCCCATTGCCTCTTAATTGCGTCCTCTGGGGGATCCCAGCCCTGCCTTTCCTCTCTCTCTACCTCCCGTCTCCCCCACCCTGAGGGTCCCTTCCCCTCCAGCCTCTTCTTGAGTCCAGTCCAATTCGTTAACTCTACAAAGCCCTTTTCCTTTCTAGCCCTATGTGTACCCTTGCCCCCATCCAAGCCCCACTGCACCCCTGTCCCCACCCTCTTGCCCCATCAAGATCTCACACCCCATCCCTGTTTACTCTCTGCTTCTTTACCTTCGCCCCCCTCTCTGCTGCCTCGAGCCCTGGTTTCCTGCCCCTTCTCCCTCTCTTACTAACTCTATAACCCAACCCCTCTCCCTCTTCTACTCCCTACCCCGTGTAGCCCCCCTGTTCCCTTCATCCCCCTGGCTCTACTCCTATTTGGAACCTCTGCTTCTCCCCCACTTTCCCCCTTTCCATACTCGCTTTGAATTCCCTTCACTGTTATTAACCCCCATAGCCCCTCTTTACTCCTACCTTTCCCCGCCACGACATAGCTCCTGTACCCCAAACAGTTCTAACCCCCATCTGGGTCCTCTCCTTTCCAGCCCTTCCTATGTCAGGCTCCACACCCTGCCCATCCCCCATTCCCCGCCGATCCCCAACCCCCAACCGGGCCCTGCAAAGCACTGCTCTACATTGATCTGTGTTTATGCAGCAAGCAGCATGAAAGAATACTGGGTAAACAACTAAGGGTGTTAATGCACCTACTGCAGTGACTTCTTTTAATTCCGTTGGTCATATATTTGAGAAATGCCCCTTCATCAGCAGTCTTCATTTTATGCAGAGTCCCCTGGAGGCCAAATAACAAGAAATCCTGCTCCCCTCTCCAGCTCCTTGAAGACAAAACCTACTAAAACGTTTAAAGGCAGTGCATGGTGCTGGTGACTTTTCCACAATGTGGGGCGTAAAAGTTGGGGGTGAGTTTTACTCAGCGAGCAAGCAAACCCGACTGACACACAGACTGAAGGTACATCCCAAATAATTGTTCTTGTCTTTTTCATTTGTGGCAGTGTGTCACAACTGCAGTACTACGTAGTGAACGGAAACACCTCGAATACTCCTATTTCACAGGTTTTCGCTTGCTTATCTGGTGCACAAATTGTCCAGAGCTCTCTGCCTGTCAAAAGTTATGTGTTCAAATAAGCTTGCTGCACATTTCTGTAGTCTTTAATATTTGATGGAATACATCATTTCAAGTACCATAAATACCAGGTGTGAGTGAGCACTGCTATTTATTTACAACCTGGGGGAAAAAACATTTCTTTCCCTAAAGCTCCTCATACAGGATCGCCCAACCTTCTAAGCACTGTATTATCTGAGACACGAAGTCATTGATATAAACCATAAAGTGAACTCTGACTCAAAAAATTGTCACAATAACACCACAGGGAAAGGAAGGGTCCGAGGGATATTTAAAGACCTGCCATGGTTCACATCCCCAAAGTCAAGTAGAACAACAGACAAAGAACCAGGGGTCTAATAAAGAAGAGCTTGGTGCAATAGATCCTACTCTAAATAACAGCCACTGTTAGTTTGGTTATGAGTACCAATTCACTATACAGTCTGTGAGTATCGAGGGTACATACTTGTGCAGCTAAATCAAGACCACAGGTGAATGTCAGTGAGACTCAAAGAAATCATGATCATGGATTCCCATCAAAAAATCTTACGATGATCTATATTCTCATTTGGTCATCCAGGACGAATGGGGTGGTCTGTCCCTCGATCATTGGGACCTTGTCCACACCCAATAGTTGGAAGAATCTCAGTGAGTCAAACCCACAGACACTGTGTTGACCATGAGATAGACTTCAAAGTATGGGAATATGTGCAGTGCAAACTTAATAATAATAAGTGGTGAGATAAAATAGAGTGGTGAAAAGGTAATCAATATGTTTTATTCAAATAGTTATTTCACCCTCTAATTAAAACCAAGAACAGTGCAAACAGCAGGGCAGACTTAACAAATATCGACTGCCACCAAAAAGGCCAACATGTTTCAGCCACCAGGACAAGGGGTTCCACAGGCTTTCTTCAGGGTCTCTGTTCTCAAAAGATTTGCTACCGCTTAATGTGAATAAACAGAAAATGTGAATCAAAAAAGGATATGGTTGGACATATTAGTCCATAACCAGCTTGCTCCGTGTCAACAACTGGAGTGGTCTCACATCCAGAAGGACCGGGGAATGTACCTCACCTCCACTGGACCCTGCTCAGGAAGGCGGAGTCCCCGCTCTGTCTGTCGTTGCCTCGTTGTAGGGGCTGAGTCGGGGGGAGGCCAACCTCCTGCGAACCTCCCTCCTGGCCCCATTGCCTCTTAATTGCGTCCTCTGGGGGATCCCATCCCTGCCTATCCACTCTCTCGACCTCCCGTCTCCCCTACCCTGTGGGTCCCCTCCAGCCTCTTCTCGAGTCCAGTCCAATTCGTCAACTCTACAAAGCCCTTTTCCTTTCTAGCCCTATGTGTACCTTTGCCCCCTTCAAAGCCCCACTGCACCTCTGTCCCCACCCTCTTGCCCCATCAAGATCTCACACCCCATCCCTTTACACTCTCTGCTTCTTTACCTTCGCCCCCCTCTCTGCTGCCTCGAGCCCTGGTTCCCTGCCCCTTCTCCCTCTCTTACTAACTCTTTAACCCAACCCCTCTCCCTCTTCCACTCCCTACCCCTATCGCCCTCACTCACTCTATCAATCTATCTATCTATATCTATCTATCTATTGCCCTCACTCTATCTATCTCTTTATCTATCTATCGCCCTCACTTTATCTATCTATTGCCCTCACTCTATCGCCATCACTCAATCTATCTGTCTATCTATCTATATATCTATCGCCCTCATTCTATCTATCTCTCTATTGCCCTTACTCTATCTATCTATCTATTGCTCTCATTCTATCTATTTATCTATCGCCCTCACTGTATCTATCTATCGCCCTCACTCTATCTATCTATCGTTTTCACTGTATCTATCTATCGCCCTCACTCTATCTATCTATCGCCCTCACTGTATCTATCTATCGCCCTCACTGTATCTATCTATCGCCCTCACTCTGTCTATCTATCTATCTATCACCCACACTCTATCTATCTATCGCTCTCATTCTATCTATTTATCGCCCTCACTCTATCTATCTATCGCCCTCACTCTATCTATCTATCGCCCTCACTCTATCTATTGCCCTCACTCTATCTATCGCCCTCACACACTCTATCGCCCTCACTCTATCTATTGCCCTCACTCTATCTATTGCCCTCACTCTATCTATCACCCACACATGATCTATCTATCGCCCTCACTCTATCTATCTATCTATCACCCACACTCTATCTATCGCCCTCATTCTATCTATCTATCGCCTTCACTCTATCTATCGCCCTCACTCTATATATCTATCGCGCTCACTCTATCTATCGCCCTCACTCTATCTATCTATCGCCCTCACTCTATCTATCTATCGCCCTCACTCTATCTATCTATCACCCACACTCTATCTATCGCCCTCATTCTATCTATCTATGGCCTTCACTCTATCTATCGCCCTCACTCTATCTATCTATCGCCCTCACTGTATCTATCTATCGCCCTCACTCTATCTATCTATCGCCCTCACTCTATCTATCTATCGCCCTCACTGTATCTATCTATCGCCCTCACTCTATCTATCTATCGCCCTCACTCTATCTATCTATCGCCCTCACTCACTCTATCTATCTATTTATCACCCACACTCTATCTATCTATTGCCCTCATTCTATCTATCTATCGCCCTCACTCTATCTATCGCCCTCACTCTATCTATCACCCTCACTCACTCTATCGCCCTCACTCTATCTATCTATCACCCACACATTATCTATCGCCCTCACTCTATCTATCACCCTCACTCTATCTCCCTCACTCTATATATCGCCCTCACTCTATCTATCGCCCTCACTCTATCTATTGCCCTCACTCTATCTATCGCCCTTGCTCTATCTATTGCCCTCACTCTATCTATCTATCACCTACACATTATCTATCTATCGCCCTCACTCTATCTATTTATCGCCCTCACTCTATCTATCGCCCTCACTCTATCGCCCTCACTCTATCTATCGCCCTCACTCACTCTATCGCCCTCACTCTATCTATTGGCCTCACTCTATCTATCTATCACCCACACATTATCTATTTCCCTCACTCTAGCTATCTATCGGACTCACTCTATCTATCTATCTATCGCCCTCACTCTATCGCCCTCACTCTATCTATCTATCGCCCTCACTCTATCTATCTATCGCCCTCCCTCTATCGCCCTCACTCTATCTATCTATCGTCCTCACTCTATCTATCTATTGCACTCACTCTATCTATCTATCGCATCACCACAGCATCACTCAACACCACCACAGCATCACTCAACACCACCACAGCATCACTCAGGGGCACCACAACATCACTATGCGCTACCACAGCATCAATGAACGCCACAGCATCACTCGTCGCCACCACAACATCACTCGATGCCACCACAGCATCAATCTGTGCAACCATTCAACAACTACTGGTTCAAATATGTTCTCTCCATGTTTCAAGCTTTATTACAAATGTCACAAATAGATGTTAATATTTCACTTATGTTCTTGGATTTTCGTCACAATAAAATATACTGAACATAATTTTCACAAAAGTTATTTACAAAAGTTTAAGCTATTGCCATTATAAATTACAATACCTTTTATTTAAGCATTATTAAAAAAAAAATTAAAAGTCATTGTTATTTGTAATATCAATACATCGAAGTCACGTAAATAAAACACATATTGCATTACAAATGCTATAGGTGTCACATTTTGCGAAAGTTAAAAAAAACGTTTTGGCATTGTAAATGACAAAGCTATTAATTTTGCTATATTCAAAACCAACACATAAATAAAAAAATTGTCATTTACAATACCAATAGCTCAAACTTTCCTAATGCAGACCTATTGCATTGCAAATGCTTGTTTGATTAAGCTATGCCTCATCCATTTTTCACCCCAGCCCGGCTCTATCCTTGACACGGCATCTGTATAAACATGAGTAGAGAATCTAGATCGGGGCATTGTAGGCTGTGTACACATGCAGAGTCAGCGCAAAAGAACAGCTGGTGTCCGCTCGAGGTTTTTCAGACAATGCTTAATCCTCAAGTAAAGTTTACTAAGCATGGGCGTATTTTGCGAATTGGCAATCAGCGAAATTGCGTATTTATGGATTCGCAATCTGCAAAATCCGCGAACTCTTGCGAATTTTGCGGATTCCTTTTTTTTTGTGTTCGCAAGTGTTTCTGCTATTTCGCAAGGGTTTTTTACCAGTTCGCAAACGCGAACTTACTTGTCGGGTAGCAACGGTCGCGACCATGTTGTTTCTACGTCTGGTTCATCACAGCACCCTCTGTTTCACCACTGCCACCCTCTGTTTCACCACTGCCACCCTCTGGCTCACCCATGCCACCCTCCGGCTCACCCATGCCACCCTCTAGTTCATCACTGTAGATTATGGGGGAAAAGCACACCTGCCCTGCCTCAACTGACATGAATGAATTAGGGGCTGATTAATGTGTCACTGAATTTGAACTTCCAGCCTGGCACCTGCTTCCTTATCTGTAATTGCTTTCTGTTGCAGTGTAATTTTTTTTAACAGGACCTTTGTTGTATACTTGTAGCTATTCTCTGAGCCTGCTGTGAAGGTCAGAGCAGGGTCATAGAATAGTTGCAAGTAGGCAACTGAACTCTGAAGGGCCCCCTCAGGAAGCACTACAGGGAATGGTTACTAATGATAAGATTGAACTTTTGCACCTTCTGAGTGCTTTCAGTTTTGCAAAAATCCAAATATCCAGCAGCATCCACAAAAAGTAACCCTTCCAGGTCAATATCCAAATCAAAGTGACCAGCACATGAAGAAAGCACTGGGAGGAGCCTGCTGGACAGGAACAGAAAGTTGGAGACTGTGGGGCACTTCCTTCCTCCCCCCCCCCAAAATGGACTCCTTGCAAAAAAAAAGTGCAGGCAAATGTCAACCTGAGGAGTTATTCTGATAAAAATCATAATTTTCAAGGTTTATGCTGCCTGCTGGTGGATTTCTTGTGCAAAATTGCAAATTTTGCAACCTCGCAATTGCGAGATTGTCGCTGCCCGCCGCATCTACGTGTTCGCAAGTGTTTACTCCCGCGATGCGTGATCACGGGCCTTTATGACGTACTAGCGTTGCCAAACTCTCGCTGTGCAAGGTGGCAAGCCGCGATGACGTCGACAAACTCCCGCGGGATCCCGCAGCAAGATCCAAAATGGCGCAGCACACGCAAACATGGAGAAAAACAACTCTGCAAACGCTGAATGACGGTAAGTGAACGCTGCGCGCCGCAAAATTGTATAGTATTCTAGTTGGCAAGTGCGACCAAGCGAAAAACCCGCTTCGCACGGATTTACGAATTTTCGGCAAATTCGCGAGAGTTCGCGGATTGCGAATTTGCCAAAAATCCGCAAAATCCAGAACGGATTTTACGCCCATGCTTAAAGTTTACTCAGATAGCATATCTTGTTGTTCAGCTTTAGGACGCGCAATTACACAAGACACCGAGGCTGTCAATTCTTGCCATTACCTCATTTGTGTGTTCTTCCCAAAGCTCTATTTAACTCTGGGCGGCCCTTGTTTGTGATCACACCAAACGATCATAACCCATCGTTTGGTGTGCTTCCTCCTAGAGTATCTCTCTGGTGCATGTGGGATGGGCCCCCATTCAAGAATGCTAAATAAATTATCCTTGGTTTGTACTTCACTCCAGTGCGATTCCTCCTTACTTGTTATGAACCCATGGACTAAAGGGTGTCCCTGCACCAGTGGGTTTTCAATAATCCACTTCCACAGACCCCTGTGTCAGCCATCTTGACAGTACATTTCCTTTCACTCTCAGGGACTGCCTAGACACAGGTGTGCTGTTTGGGCTGGCTGAGAAGGTGTGTGGAGGACAGCGCATGATGGTAGTTGTAGTCAGTGCAAATACTCCTCCCACATGGCCCAACAAGACCCCCAGATACTATGATTCCCTCACAGTGAAAGGAAATGTACTGTCAAGGTGTCTGACCCTGGTGCCTGGTGTTTGTTTAGACACAACTCCCATCCGGGCCTTGTTCTCCTCACACCAGTCCCCAGTGTCAGCCATCTTGGCAGTATTTTACCATTGACTGTGAGGTAAGCACTAAGCACAGTTCCTGGTGGCCATGTTGGGCTCTGTGGGAGCAAGAGTACTAACACTGACTTCTACTACTATAATGCCCTGCCCTACACACACCTTGCAAGCCAGCCCAGGGAGCACTCCTGTGACTATGCATTCCCTAGGACTGAGTGGAAAAGTACTGTGAAGATGGCTGACACTAGGGACTGGTGTGAGGAGACGGGCTGGATGGGAATTGTGGGGAATATATGATGTTACAACGCAAACCATGACAACGCATACTTTTACAAAGCAGACTTTACAATGCAGCTACCATTACATTGCATGTTTTTACAACTCATACCATTACAACGCAATATGATCAAAATGCACTAAAACTACCATTACAACACAAACATTTACAATGCATACTACTATGCATACCATTACCACGCATTTTTTAAAAAAAGTATTAAAAAAAACCTGGGACAGGATGCAGGAAAAATAGGAGTTTTGGGTGGGGTAGTGTATTAATACTCAGGTATTTAAACTTAATTCCCAAGTATTACAATTAATACTCAGGTGTTAAAAATAATACTCATTTAATTTTTTTAAAATGCCTTTTAAACAAATAAATGTAAAACAAACCACTCGGATGGGATGCAAAGGAAATAGGGGTTTTGGGTGGGTAAGGTTATTAATACACGGGTATTTAAAACTAATATCAGAGTATTAAAATGAATACCCGAGTAATAAAATAAATACTCTTGTATTAAAGGGAATACATGTCTAAAAATACACCAAAAATGAATAATTTTGACCCTGTAACTCCATGATTTAAAATTTTCAATATTCAAGTAATTAAAAAAAGGCATATATAATAAAAATTGTTTCAACAAAATAAATATTTTGAACAAACATTTAAAAAAATACACATCTTAAAAAATATCAAACATACTTTTGTATAAGAGAAAATCAAAAACGAAATAGCATATACACAATTAAATATAACAAAACAACTACCAATAAAAATATATTATTAAATAAAATCAATTGCCAATAATGGAAAACATAACAAAGAAGCCACCAACTCTGCACCAAAACGAAAGTCCTTTAACACTTTCTATGAATGTACCATAACCTACAGTTCGCCAAAATGGCAGACAATACTTCTAAAAAACATACTCTGAACAATTTTAAAACAATAAAAATAATGACACATTTTGTCAGCATTTAAAACTTGACAAAAAAATGCAAACAACTAATTTTCAAATAAATTATGGTTCACCTTAAAAAAAGTATAAAAGCAGCCAAGCACCATTTTGAAAACAGTGGTAAACTGACTTAAACAGAGACCACAAGTGTTTTGCCTGCCAACAAAATCTCCAACTCAAACAGTGCCATCAACAGTTCCAAGTAAGTGTATCCATGAAAAAATAAATTATAAGTAGAAAACTAAAACAAAGACTTAAATTAAATAACATGTACCATTTAAAATATTTTATAGCATTTTCAGAATTAAAAACGGAGTGATATTAACACATTCACGACATAGGGCCCGATTCCGATGTCGAACGGACTCAGGTCCATCCGCCAACGGTCAAGAGCCGTAACCGACCAACCTGTCGGTTACAGCCCTGCTAGTACTATGTGACCGAACAGGGTTCAGCCGCACTCATATACTTCACAAAGCAAGCATGCATTCTGAGCGGAATGCATGCTTGCATTGTGGGAAGCAGGGGTGCAGTTCATCCCTGCACCCTGTGGCCGGCACCCCAAGGTGCCTGCCACCGGATGCAGGGATCCACAGAGGGGCACCATAGGTGCCCCCAGGCTGCCATTTGGCAGCCTTGCACCCATGGTGGCCCTACAGGGGGCCCCCAAAGACAGTATCCAACTGCCTTTTTATGCCTGTAAAACCGTCACGAAAAGGCAGTGAAAAACTGCCATCGTACTCCCTCGGTAGCAAAGAGGCGGCCGAGGGAGTACTAAGGGATTTTGGAACGGCGGACGGGCTCTCCGAGCCGGTCGTCCGCTATCCAGAAATCCGAGTCGGATTCCTTTCTGACCGAGCCCATCAGAGTGGCTCGATCGGAAAGGAATCTGGGGGACACATTCTGGTTCGGTCGGAAGGGCTCCGACCATCGTTTGGAGCCCTTCCGACCGAAATCGGAATCGGACCCATAGTCATTAAATGCCAAAACTCTGTAAGTAAAAGAATACATTTTTTTATTTTTTATAAAAAACAATTTTAAACAGTAAAAATGGTAAATGTTCAGAGACTGTATAAATGTTAAAACCATACAGCATGCAGTAAATCCCATTATGTTTCAGTTTTAAAAATTAATCATACAACTACAAACAATATATATGTCATGAACAGTAGTAAAAACAGGTGAGAACAATATTACAATTCTAAAGGCATAGACTGTTTGACTTTCAAAAAGTGCATTAATTACTATTCCTACTATGACCTCTGTTTGCGTCAGGGAAAATGCTTGATAGTGGTGTGAGTAAACTTACTATTACAACTCCGACAGCTACTTACGTCATAAAAAATGTTAAATGGAGGTGAGGGTAAAATTACTATTCTTTCACCGACAGCTGCTTGTCTCAGCGAAAATGTTGGATGGTGGTAGGGGTAAACTTACTATTCCTACTCCTACCCGTGCCTTCTTCTGGGAAAAAGCTGGATAGTGATAATGGTAAATTTATGATTCCTTCTCCGACCTGTCCTTGCCTCAAGGAAAGTGCTTGATGGTGGTGGGGGCAGAATTACTATTCCTATTCCAACCTGTGTTTGTCTCAGGGAAAGTGCTGGATGGTGGTGGGAGCAACATTGCTATTCCTACTCTGACCTGTGCATGCTCAAAGAAAATGCTGGATGGTGGTGGGACAAAATTACTATTGCTACTCCAACCTGCGCTTGCCACTGCGAAAGTGCTGGATGGTGGTGGGGGCAAAATTACTATTCCTACTCCGATCTGTGCTTGACTCAGGGAAAGTGCTGGATGGAGGTGTGTCCTTTAGAAAAGACAAGGGGAACCCAGTAGGTAGCTTAGGACCATGGGCATCAAGTATTTATAAGGGAACAAAGGGTCCTCAGCAAATAAGAATAAAAATGTGCAAACAAATATTAAATAGACCACAATGGGCTGCTATTAAGTTCAAGGTCCCTTGTCCAGCCGGACAGGGAATTTTAATAATCAGGTAAGTTTTTATAAGAAGTACAAATCGTAACCTTAGCATACAAGTTACAGTAGGGCACAGTCCTGTACCGTACAGAGAAGAAAAGTGAAAAAAAGTCAAAAAGAGTGAATAAGATATCAGGCAAACAGAGTGAGCTTGCAGGTCACTGTCACAACTTTAAATTAACAGTATATCCTGGAGTCAACCATACATAGAATACTTGAATAGGGTGAAGTGTATGATTACTCAAAGGAGTCGACGTTTCAATCCCACGCTCAATTATATAGGGGGATCATCTTCAGGACTTGAAAAATGATGTTGCCTGAATTTAGACTTTTTGCACGCCACTCGGAGTTGAGTTGGAGATTCAAGGATGGCATCAGAGCATTCGGTGGTAGGTGCAAGAGTGGGGCCCCGTTTAGGTAATCCGGGGACTCTGGAATGGATGGCGGCACAGCCAGGGATCCTCTGTTTAGCAAGGTGCTTATTACCACGATGCGTGGTGCAATGCGTGCATCTCGTTTAGTTTCTGTCTTCAAACGGGGATATTCGGGGCGGCGTAAGCAATGACGCCGTCTTTAGGAACGCAGCCAGTTGGGTGACTAATCCGCAGAAAGTTTGAGCGATGTCAGTAGCGGGCTGTGCCTTGCCGAATTGCATGGATGGAGGTGTGGGCAAAATTGCTATGCTACTCCAACAGGTTCTTGCCTCAGGGAAAGTGCTGGGTGGTGGTGGGGGCAAAATTAATATTCCTACTCCGACAGGTGCTTGCCTCATGGAAAGTGGTGGATGGTGTTGGTAGGAAAATTACTATTCCTACCTGGTGTTTCATGCATAAAACATTTTTCAAAAATTGTAAAACATTTTGAACACATTAATTGTTATCAACAGATAAAATCATCATCACCCAAAAAAAGTTCAAAAGGACACATGACATATTCTATATAAAAAACAATCTACTATTGAAAAAAAAATGTAAAAATAAGGTAAATAAATATCAAGATTTAAGAAATATTACAACTCAAGCAATGTAATGCAAAGTTGAATATACTTTGCAAAATAGTTTTTTAATTCTCTTTCTATTTTAAAACAATTTTTATCTACTTTTCTTTCTAGATTTAACAGCAAACCAATCATTGGGGATTTCAAAACTCAAACCATAAAGAACCCAACGTACCAAGGTACATTTTGTAAAAATATATTTTTAAATAAAGTTTAATAGCAGAAAAAAATGTGTACAATTTCCTTCAAACAGAACTTTTTCCCAAGCAAACTTCTATTCAAAGGAAAACCAATCTTAAAAGGTAAATAAATAACCTAGGGGCCGATTACAATGCCGGGCGGACTTAAGTCCCCCCCGCAATTGTAGTGTGGATTGGGACTGCCCGTTAGTCATGCGGCGGTACCGCACTCCAAATTACGATGCGACCGCCACCATGGCGGTCACATCTTGCACTTTAATATTGTGGCGAGTGCTGCTGGCTGCAACAGACGCCGCAATGCCAAAAATGCATGTTGTGCATTTCGCTGCAGTACGTGGCAGGCACCACACGGTGCTTGCCACTTAGTGCAGTGAAATGTAGGTGGTTACCCTCTAGTGCACCAACATCTCTCCCCCAACACAAGGGGGGCCCGCAACAGACCCCGAAACCAATCCCCACCAGCATTTCCATGGCGATTTCACGGCCATGGAAAGGCTGGCTACAGGCGGCATCCTAGGCACCGCCACCATTTTGCGCAGCGTGACTGCTCTGCCAAGCAATCAGAACGATTGCCTGTGGTGGATCGGTGGTGGGTGGTTTTTGAATCCCTACCAGCATTTCCATGGCGGTTTTGCCGCCATGGAAAGGCTGGCTACAGGCGGCATCGTAGGCACCGCCACCATTTTGCGCAGCGTGACTGCTCTGCCAAGCAATCAGAACGATTGCCTGTGGTGGATCGGTGGTGGGTGGTTTTTGCACCTGCCATGGCCGCGGTCCGGATCCCCCGGCCATCATAATTTGGCAGACGGAGAATCGTCGCTCGATGGCCAAGGGCTCGCCACCACACGGTTGGCTGTGGCAGGCCTTCCACCATCGTAATTAGCCCCCTAATGTTCAAATTAGTAAAGTACAAAAAAATCACACAGAAAAATTAAAATAGAAGCAAACTATCCATTAAAAAAAAACAACTTGCAACTGTTCTACCATAACAAATAACTAATCTATTCCATTGCAGGTTATTTCATACCAAATAACAAAAACACCAAAAAAGACCTATTTATTTTTTACTCTTCCTGATCCAACCAAAAAGTTTAAGTCATACTTTTGACAAACACCAGATCATCTAATCAAAACAACAGCAAAACATCAGCAAGACCAAAAGCATTAAAAAACTGCAAAAAAAAGGTAAGATACAACACTAAATACACTGTAGAGAGGTAAAGATTTGGTCTAAAGTATGGCCAGCAAGATGTGTGGGGGCAATAAATTATTGAGTGAGGCCCCTAGCCGCCAAGTTCTGCAGAAACATTAAACTTTCTTTAGCAAATTCACATTCCATTTGTAAGTTAAAGTCTCCCAGTAGGATGCAATGCGCATATCTGAAAGTTAGCGGGGTCAGAACCTCACATAGGGTGTGATTAGGACTTAAGTCTGCCCGCACCCTAGTGGTAACGGGACCGCCCACCTGCCATGTGATGGTCCCACCACCCCAATTATGATGCGACCGCCAATGCGGCGGTCGCATCAGGCATTTTAACATTGCGGCAGGTGCTGCTGGCTGCAGCACCCGCCGCAATGGTAAAATGCCATGTTGTGCATTGCCATGCACTACGTGGCAGGAACCGTGCAATGCCTGCCACCTCGTGCATGACAATGTAGGGTGGTACATGGTACCCCCCAAGTGCAGCCCTCAAACCCCTTTCGAGGGCCCGTAACGGACCCCAAAGCAAATCCCCGTCAACCTTTCCATGGCAGCATTGCTGCCATGGAAAGGCCTTAAATCCTACACATCATAATATGGATGGCGGTGCCTGCTAGGCACCGTCAACATATATGTGCCCCAGCTCTGCCCGGCTGGCAATCTTAATGATTGCCGACCGGCGGAAAAGCGGCGGTCGGACTTTCCTTCTGCCGCGTTACCCACCGACATTGTAATCTGGCGGTGGGCAAATCAGGTTACAATGGTGGGCGGAGCGGAAGAGGCAATCCGCCCGCCATCGTAATCAGCCCCTTAGAGAGGATATGATCCCTCTGGTTGGACCAGGAGGTCTCTAAATAAGTGCCCCCCGATATAGTTTGTTTTGTGAAAGGGAGAGTGTAAAGCCTAAAATCTCTACACCTGCTAACTCCATTAGGGGCAGAGGGGTCAAAGTGTAGCACTCCTTATAAATAATTGCAAGTCCTCCCCTTCTGCCTATATCTCAATCTTTCCTTAAAATTTTAAATCCTTTAGGAATTGTTGACCAAATATCTGGGCCATAGGAATCTGTGAGCCAAGGTTCTGTTACAAACAGAGCGTCAGGATATTCATCACACAGTAGGTCATGTATATTATCAACATGTTTTGGAAGCGAGAGGGAGTTGATCAAGGCTGCTATAAAAGAGGGCCACATCTCTGGTTGATCAATAAAAGGCTGTTCCCTAAGATTGGTGCAAAATTCACATGCTTTGCACTTACTTTCTAGAAGATCCAGTGTAGGGGTTGAAAGGTGTACAGGTAGGAGTTAAGGCCATATCTCGAAGTTGAGATGGGCTATAGGAGTGGTGGGTAATATCTTTTTTGGTTGCACCGGCATAGTGGCTGGCGCTGGACGCTGACGAGGGCTGCGGCACTGCTTAAATACATTAGGGAAGCTAGGGAAGCCAGGAAGCTAGAGTGCTCACTTTCAGAAATGACTGCTCTACCAGTCTAGCAGTCTTTTTGTATAATTATTGTTGACGTCTTTTTTTTATGTATTTGTACATTTTTTAGTAGGCATTAAATTAAATGTAGGTCATTTTTGTTATGTTTAGTATCGTAGCGGGTTCTGGGTTTTAAGGAGCACAGGGGTAAGTAATTTAATTATCATAAATTGATGATTAATTTTTAAATAGTAATTTTAATTTAATTACTAATTAATTATGTTAATAGTGAAATAAAACATTTTTTATTTACATTTTATGTGTGGGTTTTGGGTTTTATAGGGGTATAGGGTGGGAAGTAATTTATTTTCAATTAATAATTCATTTTAATTCATATTCATTAATTATTTGCTAATTATGTTAATAGTGTGAATATTATTTTACATATAACTTCAATGTGTGGGGAGGTTTTTTTAGGGATAGAGGGTGGAAAGTGATTCAATTTTAATTAATTAATAGTTAATTAATATTATTTATTCATTTGATAATTAACTATTTTGATTAGGTAATTTTTTTTTTAATTTTAGGTGTAGGTTGTGTGGCTCATATGGGTACGCGGGAAGTAAATTAATTCTAAGAAATTAATATTTATACATTTTAGGAGTGTGTATATTTTGTGGGGGTATATTGTGGAGTGTAAATTAAATTTACTCAAATAATAATTCATTTGTATTGATTGATAATTAGTGTGAAGATAAATATTTATGTTAATAGTGTAAATAATTGTTTTTTAAAGTTAAGTTTTAGGTGTTGCTTGTAAGTTTTGTAGTGGTATATGATGGGAGGTAAATAAAATAAAAACCATTTAATTAATTATTTGTTAGATCATTTTTAAGTAAAAATATTTTTTCCATGAAAATGATTTTAGGATTTAGATTGTAATAATCTTTGTAAATATTTATTATATGTTGTTAACAATATAATACGTAATAACTTGAAATATATTTGATTTATTAGATATTTATATTTAATTTTTTTTACTTTTTGCAACTATTTTATTTATTTTGCAGAGAATGTGTTTGTTTCTAATGTAGTATGAACTGCAGTGGGAATAGTACCTATTTTCCTTCTGCAATCCAACAGGTTCCCTACTGTTGCACTGCCTGGAATGGGAATAGTAAATTGTACCCCTCCACAATCCAACACTTTCCCTACTGTTGAACTAACTGTGGTGGGAATAGTAAATAATTCCCCTCCGCAATCTAACACTTTCCCTACTGTTGCACTCATTGGAGTGGGAGTAGTAAATTTTACCCCTTCACAATCCAACACTTTTTCTACTGTTGCATTGACTGTAGTGCAAATTGTAAATTTTATACTTCCTGAGTTCGAAACTTTGTCTACTTTTTAGGGCTCGGGCCTACGTCACCACGAAGTGGGGGCGGAGTTTCCGAGCTCTTATGTATTAGCAAAAAAAAGAATTCTGAAAGGGGTCCGGGCTGCCACATTCCAGAAAGCGCGCGTTTTTTGCGTGTGGTATTTTGCCATGTGCATGGTTATTGGTCCAGGCAAGGCTGTGTTTAAGTAAGGCAGCACGCCATAGGACTTAGGAATTTGTCAATGTCCACTTCCTGCATAAAGTGTTCGGACACGCGCAGAAGAATACATAAATCCTCAATTACCAGCTGTCCGAGGTGCCGGTAATTGAAGGCAGATGGTGCTGGGAGCGTGTGCACTGCTGTGTTCTTTTTCCCTTCAGCTCTGTGTGCGCGCATGAACAGCCGGCCAGCAATGTAGAAAATCACATGCATCAGATCTGGTTTTTTTAAACAATTGCGATCGCGAAAGTGATCTCTTTCTGTGCTGCTTGTTTAAACAATTGCGATCGCAAAAGTGATGCTTTCTGTGCTGCTTGTTTAAACAATTGCGATCGCGAAAGTGATGCTTTCTGTGCTGCTTGTTTTTCGTATGTAATCTTGTTCTTCTACGAACTCGATAGTAGCGGAGTAGCCCATCCTCACCCTCTAGGTCACTTCATTAATTTTCCACGAGTCCACCGTGTCTGTTGGCAGAGTGCAGATTGGTAGTGCAAAGTGCAGAGTGGTAGTGCAGAGTGCAGAGTGGTAGTGCAGAGTGGTAGTGCAGAGTGGTAGTGCAGTTTGGTAGTGCAGAGTGCAGAGTGGTAGTGCAGAGTGCAGAGTGGTAGTGCAGAGCGGTAGTGCAGAGCGGTAGTGCAGAGTGGTAGTGCAGAGTGGTAGTGCAGAGTGCAGAGTGGTAGTGCAGATTGGTAGTGCAGAGTGCAGAGTGGTAGTGCAGAGTGCAGAGTGGTAGTGCAGAGTGCAGAGTGGTAGTGCAGAGTGGTAGTGCAGAGTGCAGAGTGGTAGTGCAGAGTGGTAGTGCAGAGTGCAGAGTGGTAGTGCAGAGTGGTAGTGCAGAGTGCAGAGTGGTAGTGAAGAGTGCAGAGTGGTAGTGCAGAGTTCAGAGTGGTAGTGCAGAGTGCAGAGTGGTAGTGCAGAGTGCAGAGTGGTAGTGCAGAGTGAGAGTGCAGTTTGAGAGTGCGAGTGGTAGTGGTAGTGCAGATTGAGAGTGCAGAGTGCAGATTGGTAGTGCAGATTGGTAGTGCAGAGTGGTAGTGCAGAGTGCAGAGTGGTAGTGCAGAGTGCAGAGTGGTAGTGCAGAGTGCAGAGTGGTAGTGCAGAGTGTAGAGTGGTAGTGCAGAGTGCAGAGTGGTAGTGCAGAGTGGTAGTGCAGAGTGGTAGTGCAGAGTGAGAGTGCGAGTGGTAGTGCAGAGTGGTAGTGCAGAGTGCAGAGTGAGAGTGCAGAGTGCAGTTTGGTAGTGCAGAGTGCAGATTGGTAGTGCAGAGTGCAGAGTGGCATTGCAGAGTGCAGAGTGGTAGTGCAGAGTGGTAGTGCAGAGTGGTAGTGCAGAGTGCAGTTTGGTAGTGCAGAGTGCAGAGTGGTAGTGCAGAGTGCAGAGTGGTAGTGCAGAGCGGTAGTGCAGAGCGGTAGTGCAGAGTGGTAGTGCAGAGTGGTAGTGCAGAGTGCAGAGTGGTAGTGCAGATTGGTAGTGCAGAGTGCAGAGTGGTAGTGCAGAGTGCAGAGTGGTAGTGCAGAGTGCAGAGTGGTAGTGCAGAGTGGTAGTGCAGAGTGCAGAGTGGTAGTGTAGAGTGGTAGTGCAGAGTGCAGAGTGGTAGTGCAGAGTGGTAGTGCAGAGTGCAGAGTGGTAGTGAAGAGTGCAGAGTGGTAGTGCAGAGTTCAGAGTGGTAGTGCAGAGTGCAGAGTGGTAGTGCAGAGTGCAGAGTGGTAGTGCAGAGTGAGAGTGCAGTTTGAGAGTGCGAGTGGTAGTGGTAGTGCAGATTGAGAGTGCAGAGTGCAGATTGGTAGTGCAGATTGGTAGTGCAGAGTGGTAGTGCAGAGTGCAGAGTGGTAGTGCAGAGTGCAGAGTGGTAGTGCAGAGTGCAGAGTGCAGAGTGGTAGTGCAGAGTGTAGAGTGGTAGTGCAGAGTGCAGAGTGGTAGTGCAGAGTGGTAGTGCAGAGTGAGAGTGCGAGTGGTAGTGCAGAGTGGTAGTGCAGAGTGCAGAGTGAGAGTGCAGAGTGCAGTTTGGTAGTGCAGATTGGTAGTGCAGAGTGCAGATTGGTAGTGCAGAGTGCAGAGTGGCATTGCAGAGTGCAGAGTGGTAGTGCAGAGTGGTAGTGCAGAGTGGTAGTGCAGAGTGGTAGTGCAGAGTGCAGAGTGGTAATGCAGAGTGCAGAGTGGTAGTGCAGAGTGGTAGTGCAGAGTGGTAGTGCAGAGTGGTAGTGCAGAGTGCAGTTTGAGAGTGCAGAGTGCAGAGTGGTAGTGCAGAGTGCAGAGTGATAGTGCAGAGTGGTAGTGCAGAGTGGTAGTGCAGAGTGGTAGTGCAGAGTGCAGAGTGGTAGTGCAGAGTGGCAGTGCAGAGTGCAGAGTGGTAGTGCAGAGTGCAGAGTGGTAGTGCAGAGTGGTAGTGCAGAGTGCAGAGTGGTAGTGCAGAGTGGTAGTGCAGAGTGGTAGTGCAGAGTGCAGAGTGGTAGTGCAGAGTGGCAGTGCAGAGTGGTAGTGCAGAGGGCAGAGTGGTAGTGCAGAGTGGTAGTGCAGAGTGCAGAGTGGTAGTGCAGAGTGCAGAGTGGTAGTGCAGAGTGCAGAGTGGTAGTGCAGAGTGAGAGTGCAGAGTGGTAGTGCAGAGTGCAGAGTGGTAGTGCAGAGTGCAGAGTGAGAGTGCAGAGTGGTAGTGCAGAGTGCAGAGTGAGAGTGCAGATTGAGAGTGCGAGTGGTAGTGCAGAGTGGTAGTGCAGAGTGGTAGTGCAGAGTGCAGAGTGGTAGTGCAGAGTGGTAGTGCAGAGTGATAGTGCAGAGTGGTAGTGCAGAGTGGTAGTGCAGAGTGGTAGTGCAGAGTGCAGATTGGTAGTGCAGAGTGCAGATTGAGAGTGCAGAGTGCAGATTGAGAGTGCAGAGTGCAGATTGGTAGTGCCGAGTGCAGAGTGGTAGTGCAGAGTGCCTAAAACACATTGCCATTTACAATGCCATTATCTCTAACTTAAAACAAACCCTAGCCCTAATGCATTCCTAATGCTTGTTATAAGTTGTAGTGGGAATAGTACATGCATTAATTAAAACATTTTGTAGTTTAGTTTGTATTGTTTAAATTTATATTATTATGTTTTTGGTTATTTCAAATTATAATATTTATAATTATTAATATTTTAAATATTTTATTTATTGTTAGTAAATTCTTTTTTTAATGTTGTTTCGAGTTTTTTTATTTATAATTAAAATGGTTTGTTTATTAAATATTTTGTTATTACATATATGTATAAATATTTAGCATAAAGGAAAGGAAGCGTCAATGCTCGCAGTCCGGCTTCCGGGCCAACCACAGCACCGAGACCGCCCTCATCGCAGCCACTGACGACATCCGAGCCCTGCTCGACAACGGGGAAACAGCGGCCCTCATCCTCCTGGACCTCTCCGCGGCATTCGACACTGTCTGCCACCTCACCCTAGAGCAGCGCCTCAGCAACGTCGGAATCCAAGAGAAGGCACTAGAATGGATCGTCTCCTTCCTCGCCGGAAGGACACAGAGAGTCCGCCTCCCCCGTTCAGATCAGAAGCTACCGAAGTCATCTGCGGCGTTCCTCAAGGCTCCTCTCTCAGCCCCACCCTCTTCAATGTCTACATGAGCCCCCTTGCGGCCATTGCACGCCAACACAACCTCAACATCATCTCTTACGCCGACGACACCCAGCTGATCCTCTCCCTCACCAACGACCCCGCCACCGCCAGAGCCAACCTACACAAGGGGATGAAAAACGTAGCGGAATGGATGAAGAACAGCCGCCTGAAACTGAACTCAGACAAGACGGAAGTCCTCATCCTAGGATCTTCGCCCTCCGCCTGGGACGACTCCTGGTGGCCCCCTGCCCTGGGCAGCGCACCCAAACCAACAGACCACGCACGCAACCTGGGCTTCATCCTGGACTCCTCCCTCTCCATGACCAGACAAGTCAACGCCGTCTCCTCGTCATGCTTCAACATCCTGCGCATGCTACGTAAGATCTTCCGGTGGATCCCCACCGAGACCAGGAAGACAGTCACCCAGGCCCTCGTCACCAGCCGACTGGACTACGGCAACGCCCTCTACCCCGGAACCACTGTCAGACTCCAGAAGAGACTCCAGCGAATCCAGAACGCCTCAGCAAGGCTCATCCTGGACATCCCCCGACACGGCCACATCTCCGGACACCTGAGAGACCTGCACTGGCTCCCGGTCAACAAGAGAATCACGTTCCGACTCCTCACCCACGCTCACAAAGCCCTACACAACCAAGGACCAAGATACCTCAACAACCGCCTCAACTTCTACACTCCCACACGCCAGCTTCGATCAACCAACCACGCCCTCGCCACCGTCCACCGCATCCGAAGAGCCACCACAGGAGGAAGAGCCTTCTCCTACCTCGCCGCCAAGACGAGGAACTCCCTCCCGACCCACCTCCGCCTGACCCAAGACCACCTCGCCTTCAGGAAGCAGCTCAAGACCTGGCTGTTCGAGCAGTAGCGGACCCCCCCCCAAGCGCCTTGAGACCCTCCGGGTGAGTAGCGCGCTATATAAATGCTGTGATTGATTGATTGAATGCCCTGATGTCCCGCCCTTGCCAACGAGGTATTGAGAAAGAAAGAAATACAATTGTTCTTGGTAGTGCAACAAACCCGGAGTACAACCCTTCTATACTCCTAAATGGAAAGAACTTTCCAAAACAGACAAACAGAGTAATGGTTCGGCACACAAAAATGTGTGGTGACATATGTCAAAAAGCAACTATTTCATGCATAAGATTCTAAGTCAAACAAGAGAACAATATTCATGGCCATTGACACTGAGTCAGAACAAATGCATATTTAGAGAGTTTCTCCTTTCAATAAATCTTTATTCGTCTTGTTTTCTCTTCTAAAAAGCACAGCAGCAAAAAGTAGAGTATGTATAAATATTTGTTTTTCTATTATTACATTTAAGAAAGTTTT
The DNA here is from genome assembly GCF_964261635.1 of Lissotriton helveticus. Lineage (NCBI taxonomy): Eukaryota > Metazoa > Chordata > Amphibia > Caudata > Salamandridae > Lissotriton > Lissotriton helveticus. The sequence continues at coordinate 1,360,852,762 of NC_136065.1, forward strand.
CAAATATAATATAGATTAAAATGATCAATTTAAAAAAGTTTTTAAATCAGATATATGCATATAAATATATATAGATATATTAATAACTATATATTTGACTTTTTGAAGATAATCATAATTGTTTTATTTAAAAAAAAATGTTTTATATATAGTTTATTTTTTATTATAATAGTAATAACATTTAATGTAATCTTTGTTTATTATTTAAATATGTATATATATTTTAAAATCAATACTTTGGACAACTATATGAGTGCAATCAATATGTTTTTTAAAATATTTTTGCACTTTTAGCTATAAGGATAGGGAGTCGATATTTTTAACATCTATTTTTCACTCAATATTTTTTAACTTGATATCAAGGATCTATTAGGACCCTAGCGGTGGTGGGACCGGCCGCCAGTAGTGCGGCGGTCCCGCACCGGCAATTAGGATGCCACCCGCCACAATGCAATATATGCATGTTGTCCATTGGCATGCACAACATGACAGGCACCGTGCGGTGCCTGCCACCTTGTGCATGCCACCCCCCCAAGTGCAGCCCCCCAGGGGGCCTGCAACGGGCCCCCAAAGAGAACTCTGCATGCCTTTCCATGGCAGAGTCTCCGGCATGGAAAGGCATGACACCGCCACCATCCTAATATGGATGGCGGTGCCTCAAGGCACCGCCACCATATTGTGGGCCATTTCCGCCCGGTAGGCAATCGTGATGATTGCCTACCGGCGAAAAAGCGACGGACAGTCTTTCTGTCCGCCGCGGTACCCCGGTAGGGCGGTGGCGATCTGCACGCCATACTAATAGACCCCCTAGTACTCAATATTTTGTCAGTGAACTTATGAAAAGGGGCCTCTTGGTAGACTGACCTTTGACAGCTCGGTTATTGCTCCTACATGGTACTTCTGACCTCCCTTCAGGATCCAGCATGGTAATAGATGGCTCTCCACCACTCTAGGGGGTTACTAAATTGGTGATTTGCATCTTTGGAAGTCAACTCAAAAAAACCCACTCTACTGACCTGGTTGAAAAATATGTATGATATGGCATGCTTTGATCATCTCATTTGTAAGCTATGAGAAAGTGCCTCTTTTGCAGGGTTAGCCCCCCACTTTTTGCCTGGTTTTGATGTGGTTTTGTATGTAGTACACAGGGTCCTTGCCAACCAAGTGCCCTGTGCCAGTGCTCTTTCCCTAAAAACATAACTATCAATTGGTACCTTTGCCCCCCTGTAAGTCCCTAGTAACTAATACCCTGGCTAACCAGGTCCTGGGTGCTAAAGAGGGCTCCTTGGGATGCCCCTCACTGGAACCATGCCACTGCCCTTGCAGCCTACATGCCCCTGCGAGGGAGAAAACAACAAAGGTCAATATAGCACCCTGTCTGGGTGCCATGCCAGCTAACACGTCCTGTCAGCATAGGTAAGTCACCCCTCTAGCAGGCCTCACAGCCCTAAAGCAGGGTGCACTATACTACAGGTGAGGGCATATCTGCCTGAGCGGATATGCCCCTACAATATTGGGCACAATTTCCTAATATTGTAAGTGCCAGTGAAGCCATAGAGAGTACATGGGCTGAGAACTCGACAACTCGAGTTCCATAGCCTCAAGGTGGCCTCACTGAATACAGGATTCTACAGTATTGGGCTGTCTTTCATAGATTCACATGCCTGAATCATTCCCCGTCGTCGGAGTGGGAGTCCCACGGTACATAAAAAAAGCAATACCATGCAATAATATCCTTAGAAAACTTGGTAATAACCAACCAGGAAGTAAAGTAGCCCAAGCTACAATAGAAAAAACTTCCACACTCATGACTATCCTAGTCATTTTGTATAGCCCAAACTGCAGCCATTCAGGCGACAGCACCCACCAGAAAGTCCTCTCCAGATGCTCAGGCCCTCCGATTTTCTACCGCACATCGTGTGAAGGGAGTCTCCCTGAGCTCGGCTCAGTACTTCTCTATTTTCCTTCAGGAATCTGGATTTTGAGATGTCTTCATCTAAGAAATGTTTATTCAGGCCTTGTGACTCTTGTGGTAAGCTCCGGCTTTTCAAAATAGATCCCCACAAGAAGTGCATTTACTGCCTGTACCCCGACCATCAGGTAAAGGACTGCAAGATATGTAGGACCTTCCCTCAGAAGACCCTCAGGGACAGAGAGGGCCTCCTGCTTTTGTGGCTACAAAAGCTCAAGGATCAAGATTATCCTGTTTCTGAGGTAGGCAGTATTGCCTCTGGGTCTACTACAGCTTCTAGGAAGAGAGCTGCTGAAGAGGTGTTGTCTTCTCCTGGGGCTAAGATTGTAAAGAGGCAACAATCTTCTAAGGGGTTTGAGAGGCCTTCCACTTCTAAGGCCACTCCCCCTACTAAGGGCAAACTTGGGCCATCCACACCCCCGAGAAGAACAACCAAAAAATTACCTCAAAAGACGACTTCTGAGAAGACTTTACCTCAGAAACAGACCCTGTCATCGGCGATGCCGCCTTCGACTCCTTCTTTGACAAAGATCCCCGTCGACGCAACATCTACGTCTACGGTAACTTTCACTTCTCCTAAGCCTGAGATGTTAATGTCGACAGCGTCTTCACCGTCGACGATGGTCTATGTCGCTGTCAGGCCTATCTCGTCGACGAAAGAATCTTCATCTACCATCGTCAGCGCCCCGTCGGCGGACAAGCTGAAGAAGATTCCGTTGACGATAGCTTCGTCGACGTCACCGTAGACAGTTGCTCCATCGCCGCCGACGAACATCACGTCGTCTACGAGCTCGTCGACGACTCCTGCACCGTCGACGATGAAGACTCCATCGTTGACGAAGACACCGTCGTCGACAAAGACTCCATCGTTGACCAAGACACCGTCGTTGACGAAGACACAGTCGTCGACGACGACACCGTCGTCGACGAAACCTTCCTCGTTGGCGAAGACAACTCAATCGTCGACGACGACCTCTTCATCGTCTGGATCCAAGCCCCCATCGACGAGCCCTTCGATGGGGCCTCCGTCGACGCTGCAACTGTCTACATGTACCACCATGCAGGTTTGGTCACCGCCTACGGCTTTTACGTCAACACCAAAGCCATCCTGGCTTCAGAGACGCAGTTCTAGCCTAGAACCTTTATCTACTCTACGCCTGTCACCTCAAACGGTACCCCTACAGGTCCCTGACAAGTTGCTGGACTCTGAAGATAGTGAGGAAGATTCTGACATGAATGAAAGGTTTGGGACGGCTACAAGTCCTTCAGAATTAAACATCAAATACCAAGAGGACGATCAAGATGACCAACATTCTCCTGAGCATGTAACATCACCTGTTACTAATGTCCCCTCAGCTCAGATGCCAGTAGCATTGCTAACAAATCTACAGCACATGCTAAATGACTATTACAGATGTTTTCCACCGTCCGAGTCAGCGGACACTGTGCCTCCTACACCTGTGGTGCAAACGCCTATATCTGATTTAAGACCTCCAAGGTCTCCTCCGCCTGTAGCGTCCCATCAGCCTGAAGAACAACATTCTTCTGACGAAGAAGAGAGAAGAAGGGGAAGTCGATGACAGATCCACGATATCGGAGTGGGATGATTATCAGGTCCAAACACCTTCTCCTTCACCTCCGGTTACCGCCGATTCACCTCCAGTAGATGTGGGAGGATTCCATCTTCTAATGGAAAGAACTACGAAACGCTTCCATATTGACATGGAGACTACACAACAGGAATGCTTCCTCTATGATTTCAAAGACCAGCCAAGGAGGCAGGTTAAGTCTATACCTGTTATTGATTTCATCTGGAAAGAGGGAGTTAAGGTTATGTTTACTCCTGCATCTATCCCTCCAGTACTGCCGAGGATAGATAAAAAATATAAAGCTCCTGAAAAGTCCCCAGCTTGCCTTATAGGACACCCGAAATTGGGTTTGGTGATCATACAGGCTGCTCAGAAGCGATCAGAGAAATCCTTCCTCTCCAATCGCAGCCCCACCGCATAGAGACGGCAGGTGTCTGGATGCTATTGGGAAGCGTGTGTCTACAATGGCAGCAACTACAGTCCGAGCTGCCAACTCATTAGCCATTCTGGCCAGATATGACCGGCAAATGTGGTCTGACATCTCGCCATATGTCAACATGCTTCCAGAGCCCTCCAGGACAGAAGCTCTGAAAATATTGCAGGAAGGTGAGAGGATCCCGGCTGAGATGATTGATTCTGCAGTTGATGTGGCTTTAACTGGATTCAGGCAGTTAGCAGGCGCTGCTGTCTTAGACAGGCAAGGCTGGCTAAGAGTGGCTTTGTTCCACCAGGCGGTTCAAGCTAAGGTGTTAGACATGCCTTACGACGGGGAGTTTTTGTTTGGCCCGCAAGTAGAGGAAGCCTTGCAGACAATCAAAAGGGACACGGAGACAGCCAGATCACTTGGCACCTTACAATTTCAGAAGCTGCAGTTTCGAGGTGCGAGAGGACGTGGATCGTCCTCTACTAGAGGAGGTTATAATCAGCAGTCCTCCTACAGGCAAGGGAATCAACGTTACCAAACCCAACGTTACCAGTCCTACAGCCAGCGCAACACTAATTATTCCCAAAACAAAAGAAAGCCTGCCTTCCGCGGAAAGGATAAAAGACAATGAGTGTCACCACCTGTCACCGCTACTGCCGCAGTCTCACATAAAAATTGGAGGAAAGATCTCAAATTCTACTCAAAATGGTCCTCAATAACGTCAGACAGGTGGGTCTTGGACATTGTGGCCAAGAGCCATGCCCTAGAATTCAAAAAGTTTCCTCCGAACATCCCCCCAAAGGGGCCACCTCCAGCTCATCTCAAAGAGTTGTTTTCCCAGATCAATTTGATGTTAAAAAAAGGAACAATCAAAAAGGTTCCTCAGGTTCAGAGAGGAGTAGGATTCTACTCCAGATTAATTCTAATAAAGAAAAAGTCTGGAGAATGGCATCCAATTCTGGATCTCCGTGCCCTAAGCAAGTATTTGAAAAGGCTAACGTTACGGATGCTAACACTCCAAGAAATACTGCATCTTCTTTCGGCGGGAGAATACATGGCCACCTTGGACCTCCAAGATGCGTATTTCCACATCCCCATTTTACCCCGTCACAGGAAGTTCCTGCGATTCAGGGTGGCTGGCAGGGATTTTCAGTTCAAGGTCCTCCCCTTTGGGCTGCGTTCGGCACCCAGAGTGTTTACAAAGGTCCTGGCTCCGGTAGCAGCACACCTCCGGCTGGAGGGAATACAAATATTTCCCTACTTAGACGACTGCCTTATCAAGGCGAGTTCTTACGCAGACACAGACAATCATATCCAACGGTGTCTGTCTCTCTTCCAGTCACTGGGTCTCTCCATCAATTTCAGCAACTCACAGCTAGAACCATCCCAAAGACAAGCTTTCTTGGGAGCAACCTTGGACACACAGCTGGTCCGAGCTTTCGTATCGGATGAGAGGCAAGAAAGAATACAGGACATGGCTCGGATTTTACTCTCAAGAAAGTCAGTTTCAGTCAGACAGTTCAAGTCTTTTCTGGGGATGGCTTCTTCTTGCATTCCTTTGATAGCGAATTGCCGTCTCAGGATGAGGCCTCTTCAAGAAGAACTCAACCTGCAATGGCTGCAGGTCTCCGGCTCATTCAAGGACCTAATCCGGATCACCCCTCACATCAGAGGTTCTCTTCTCTGGTGGATTCAAAGGAGACGCACCAACCTTCACAATCACCACAGACGCATCCCTCAAAGGTTGGGGAGCACATCTTCAAAGGCTGACGGTCAGCGGGAGATGGAGTCCTCAACAGAAGGTCTGGCACGTCAATCTGTTGGAGCTAAGCGCCATCTTCCTAGCCCTCAAGTCCTTTCGCGCAATCGTTCTAGGGGCCACAGTATTGGTTCGCACAGACAATGCTACAAGCATGCACTATTTGAACAAACAGGGAGGAACAAGATCGGCTCTTCTGTCTCAGGAAGCCCAAGATATATGGGCATGGGCAAGACGTGCACCTAAGTGCCCCAGCTGCATGTAGATCTGAAACAGTGGTTACGAAATAGGTCATGCAACATGCACAAATCATGCTTGTGTGTCGTGACCTAGGCCTAGATGGATTGCTGGCTACCATATACCAGGAGGGGTGCCAAAAGCGCTTCCTTCAGAATGGATGGGCTACTGCCCTAAATCAAGATATGTGGAATAAGAGCTTGGTGGTGGCAGCATGCCTGTTTGGTGGACAATAGAATGCTTGGGCTGTATCCTGTGTCAGAGGAGTGGGTCTGTGGCTGTATTCACAACTCTCTTAGGCTACATGAGAGGAATGTAGTGCTGTGAATCATGCATTCTAGACAGCATGTATATGTGCCTGTGAAAGTATAGAACATGGAGGTCTGTGGGTTCCATTTTAGGAAGCCTATGGCCTCGAAAGCTAAATGATGGTGGTGTACACTGCAAACCTATACAAGAGATTTGGATTGCTGACATTCCTGGGACTGGGGGAGAGAGAGCCTTCCCTGTGTGCATCAAATGCATATTATGATTCAAGAAGGGTATTGCCACGGGGAGAGTAGAGCACAGTGCTTATGATAGATGGAGTAGCTGATAAGGTACACACTACAGGAACACAGAATCATAAAAGATGGGAGGCTTGATCCTTTGAACCTTTAAGAGGCATATGTATCTGCTGGCTGAAACCCAGCTGTGACGCTTTGCTGCATCCATGCCTTGAGTTGTGGGTTCATCAGCTCTGATGCCACTACCGATGGGGCATACATGCCCCTAAACTAAGAGCAAAACCAAGGAATGGGCACTTTAAATTGCCTGACACCCACAACATGAATTTCAAAGGGCCAAGCAGTAAATCACATTTGTGTCTGGAGAGACTGTATTAAAATAGAAGCTGAAAGCTGTCCTGTTGTTCAGAGGTGTGAAAACATCAACACAACTTGAACTATTGCAGCAAGGACCAGGGATCTACGTTTGTTGATCTCCCAGCTGGGCAGGGTGATACTGCTCAGGATGCCAAGAACACTTACCCTGAGGATGAGCTCCAGCTTGCCTGCCTAGACAAATGTGTCATTGAGGAGGAGAAAAGCCTGGAGGTGGCATGCCCAGCGGGGATCTGGAGACAAGTATGTTGGTGAGCAAAGTGTAAGGCCGAAGGTCCATTGGGACTGACTACGTTGTGGGACCGCCGTAGTGCACAGAGGGTCATTTGCCAGGGAGTAGTGGGCCATCTTCCATTGGTACTGATTGGGGGCCGTCACCATGGGACAACTGGATTGCCGCCCCGTACTTTCATCAGGGCCATTGCCCAAGGAATCAAGTGAACTTGCGGGGACCCCCAATTGCCTTGACTTCAGAACCGCCATCCAGGACCCTGTGCATAGAAAATGAAGACCAAGGAGTCTGGCAACTGCTTACCTGCCATAAACTGCTGGACCTGCCTGTTGAGGAGGATTAAAGCGATACAAAAGGGGATGATGGACGGAGCGTTTGAGCAAATCAAACACTCACCCCCAGTCAACTGATCTGGGTTTAATCCATCACCATTCTTTAGCCCACTCAGCCACCCCATTTCAGACATGGCCATATGCAAATCAGTCTGACCCTGTGCCTCATGGGAACAGTCCAGCCCGAACTGCCAAGCCATGTCTTCCATGGACCGGAAACAAGCATCCTGGGACCGGTTTCGGATTCATAATCCTCATCAGCCAGGCTATCTTGAATCCAGTGGCCAAGTGAGCAAGGGATTCACGTCTGAGCATACCCTGCCACACTTAGGGCGAACAAAGCGATACAAAAGGGGATGATGGACGGAGCGTTTGAGCAAATCAAACACTCACCCCCAGTCAACTGATCTGGGTTTAATCCATCACCATTCTTTAGCCCACTCAGCCACCCCATTTCAGACATGGCCATATGCAAATCAGTCTGACCCTGTGCCTCATGGGAACAGTCCAGCCCGAACTGCCAAGCCATGTCTTCCATGGACCGGAAACAAGCATCCTGGGAACGGTTTCGGATTCATAATCCTCATCAGCCAGGCTATCTTGAATCCAGTGGCCAAGTGAGCAAGGGACTCACGTCTGAGCATACCCTGCCACACTTAGGGCGAACAAAGCGATACAAAAGGGGATGATGGACGGAGCGTTTGAGCAAATCAAACACTCACCCCCAGTCAACTGATCTGGGTTTAATCCATCACCATTCTTTAGCCCACTCAGCCACCCCATTTCAGACATGGCCATATGCAAATCAGTCTGACCCTGTGCCTCATGGGAACAGTCCAGCCCGAACTGCCAAGCCATGTCTTCCATGGACCGGAAACAAGCATCCTGGGACCGGTTTCGGATTCATAATCCTCATCAGCCAGGCTATCTTGAATCCAGTGGCCAAGTGAGCAAGGGACTCACGTCTGAGCATACCCTGCCACACTTAGGGCGAACAAAGCGATACAAAAGGGGATGATGGACGGAGCGTTTGAGCAAATCAAACACTCACCCCCAGTCAACTGATCTGGGTTTAATCCATCACCATTCTTTAGCCCACTCAGCCACCCCATTTCAGACATGGCCATATGCAAATCAGTCTGACCCTGTGCCTCATGGGAACAGTCCAGCCCGAACTGCCAAGCCATGTCTTCCATGGACCGGAAACAAGCATCCTGGGACCGGTTTTGGATTCATAATCCTCATCAGCCAGGCTATCTTGAATCCAGTGGCCAAGTGAGCAAGGGACTCACGTCTGAGCATACCCTGCCACACTTTGTTCGCCCTAAGTGTGGCAGGGTATGCTCAGACGTGAGTCCCTTGCTCACTTGGCCACTGGATTCAAGATAGCCTGGCTGATGAGGATTAATAATCCGAAACCGGTCCCAGGATGCTTGTTTCCGGTCCATGGAAGACATGGCTTGGCAGTTCGGGCTGTACTGTTCCCATGAGGCACAGGGTCAGACTGATTTGCATATAGCCATGTCTGAAATGGGGTGGCTGAGTGGGCTAAAGATTGGTGGTGGATTAAACCCAGATCAGTTGACTGGGGGTGAGTGTTTGATTTGCTCAAACGCTCCGTCCATCATCCCCTTTTGTTTCGCTCTGTTGAGGAGGATTATGCAAGAGTGTAAAGTTTTCGCCTTCCCACTGGACCACAAACTCTTGCCAATGGGGTCCTCCACCCCAGAGAAAGATCCAGCTCCACCAAAGGTACTCTGCCTGAAACCAGGCTCTAGCACTGAAATCAACAGACACAGAGCACAGAAGGGGACTATTAAGTGGTTGCTACCACCTGGGTAAGACACCTGCAGCAGGGGCTCGTTAAGATTTGAGGACTGAGGCATGATGCACAGTATGTGAGAACTTTATAAGAGACTTCTAGGCACTGGTTACGAACATTGTGAATTGATGCCTGGAGCAGAGGTAAGTTGCACCCACAGGAGAGTTGACTCACATACGACTTAGACACTCTAGAACAGGGGAGTTGGCCTAGATGGGAGGGTCTTAGGTGAACTTGCCGAAGCCCTAGATGTGACTCTGCAAGGAATTGTGTTGATTATTTCACTGTGGTAGATTTGAACTGTTGTGTGTAATAAATACTTTCTCCACCATAAAACTCAGTATTGGGCTGGACCGGATTTATTGGGGTTGCTGGAGGTTGCGTTGAGTTGTGTGTTTACACCTACATTGGCACTCTACCTCCCCCTCAAAAGCCTTTGATTGCTCTACTCGCATAACACTGACTCAAGTGCTAATGGGGTACTACTTGGCCCAGTTGTGCAGGGTTCATAGTAGGCTGGACCCCAGGACTGCTGAAGTAAATCAAATCAAAAATAGCTTTATTCGATTTCTTGTCAAAATCACAAAAACACATATAAACAATATGTTCAATCTGTAATAAAAATATCCCCACCCAGCAGAATTAATATTGTTTAAAACAACATTTCATATACATTTGGTAGGGAAAAAGCACATATAATACGGCCTATAACACAATAGTATCTCTCGTTCTCATTACATTTTTCAGATAATACTGCTGAAGTAAAAGGCACCAACTACCACTGTGAGGTCCAGTAACTCCTGCCTACCCTGTGCCTGTCTGAAAGGGGTTCTGACAATTGGAGGCAACCGGTCAATCAATCAATCAGGGTTTGTATAGCACTACTACTCATCTGTGAGGGTCTCAAGGCGCTGACGGTGGGGGTGGGGGAGGGCTGGTGGAATGCTTAATGTGTTAGGAGTCCGGATGTGAGGAAGGCGTACAACTACTTACAATTTGCATCTGCAGCACAATAAGGTAAGCTTATTTTCATAAACAGTCCGCACAGTAAATAATGGAAAGCACAGGGTTGGGGGTAAACCTTAGCACCGTTTCTGTAGATCAGATGAAGGATCCGTGTACGGATAGAAATGGACTAAAGGGTTCTTACTGATATCATTAGGGACCAGTTTGAGCAACTGAGTTAAATGGAGGAGTCTGTAGCGGACTTGGGGAGGGATCTCAGGAAGGGAGTGCAGTGGAGTGAGGCTCTAGAATCCCCTTAGAAAAGATGCTTCCCAGATACATGCATAATGTCCCCCCTTATGCAGTTTTAGTTTCCAAACCACCTTTAGTTTCTTGGGTTCCACTTTCGCCAATTCCAGGATTAAATTATTTTGGTAGGTTGAATCTAGCAGAGACCCTGCCTTTGCAGTTGGATGTCCAGAAACCTTCGGCTGAGGTAGTGGAGAAGGCCAGACATTACAAGAGGGAGAAGCTGAGGCTAGCTCACAAGGAAGAAGAGGCAGGGGAAACGCGAGGCTTGGGCTCAAGAAGAGAAAAGTAGAGAGTGTGAAGAAAGGGAGAAGGAAAGGGAAAGAGTGCAGAAGAGGAAAAAGATAGCCCTTGAGAGGGAGAAGCCTAGGGTGGGAGCAGAAACCGCTACATCCAATTCAGGCCAATTGGTGGCCAATGTTCAAAGGGAGCTTGTATATATGTATGTATGTATGTATGGGGAGGATATCTTGAATTATTTGTGAACTTTGAATGAGGTGTCTAAGGCAACAGCTTTAATGCGCCAATTGCTTTGGAAGGGAAAGCCACCCATGATTGGAAGGACACCTGTGGCAAACCAGATGGTCTGTGAGTGAATGCAGAAAGCTCTGATCAGTAGGTTTGGCCTGAAGCCAACATAGGTTCAGAGGTTCAAGGAATGCATAAGGGCAGAGGGTATTTTATTCCAAGTTTTGGATTTATGGTGTATTGGGTGAAAGGGATGGAGGCCAAGGTTTTTCAGTCTCTATACCAGTTGATGGTGACAGAGCAACTCAAGGAGGAATGCTGTACCCCACTTTGCAAACTTGTCTAATTTGACAGAAAGGGATCCAGAGAAACGTGCAACATTAGCTGATAAGGGGTTGGTTAACAGGGTTCATAAGGGGCTAGAGCAGCACAGGTCTAAAGCAAAAGGGGAGAGAATCATCTGTCCACAGACTGGTTCCAAACCTGAGGGTAAAGGGCTGGTCAATTACTAAGGGATAGAGGGAGGGCCCAGGAGAAATGAGAATGGCAGTGGTGTGTAGGGGAAGGAACATCATGATAAGGGACGACAAGAAGGTTCTTCCAAGTCCAACGTGGTGACTTGTGTTAAGAGACTGTGAGGTAAATGACTGTAACAGCTGCACGCACAGCAGCTAGTATGTTACATGTGGGTCAATGGACAGGTTGGGGCCCTGTTGCACTCAATCTAGTGGCTATGGACATCTGGGAGAAGGATGCATACGCTTGAAGGCACATACATCCAAATACAGTGAGATTTGTGCAGGAAGTCTATATCAATGGAAGGAAGGTATTCTCCCTGAAGGATATTTGAGCTTTCAGGAATTCGTTCAGGGGAAATATATCAAACCCAAGGAGACTCTGCCAGGTACTAAGGAATCAGGTTTGGTAGCCACTGGAGAGGCCATGGAGAACCAGCTTGCCCGAGTTGAGGTACAGATCAACAGAAAGTTGGTAATGGTAGATGAAGGGGTGACAGAGAAGCAAGGTGATGGTTGCCTATTGGGCAATGACTTGATTGCCCCTGGAGTGGTGCCTGGATCAGACGCCCATGTGATTTGGATACAGTTGGCTGTGCTGATAAGAACACAGGCTTCAGAGCAAACTTTGGAGAAGACCCGGACCATTCTCGATTCTCAGGGAATAGGACAAGGTAGTTTGCAGTAAAGAGCAGATTCTGGGAAGGCACTAGCTGTGGACGTCATCGCTTCTGCTCAAAAGGGAGGGGAGGATAATGCTCCTGAAGTAGACTTGGTTCTGGAGTCTGTGTCAGTGCCTGAGCTACAGGAGTTGCATCCTGCTGAAGGACGTACCGAGGGAGATTTCCAAAAGCCACAGGAGGCGTCTCCTACTTTTGTGGGACTTTGTAAGGAAGCCCAGGAACAGGTCAGCAAAGAAGTGGTTGGGAAGCACGATGTTGGCAAGGAGGATGATCTACTATAAAGTGAGCCAGAAAATCCTGAGGCAGGTTCTAGCAAGAGGGTATTGGTTCTATTAGTACAGAGGGTCCTACTGTTGTCACTGGCCCATAAAGTGCTCTTGCTAGGATACTTGGTCATTAGCAAATCCCAAGATAGGTTGGAACCTCTATTCTACTGGCCAGGAATGCACAGAGACATGGACCTGACTGGCTTGCCAGCTGAGTGGTAAGTCAGGAGGGAGGACTATGGCACCGTTAGTGCCCCAATAAGTTTTAGTTGTCTCATTTGAGTGGGTGAGGATAGACATTGTGGCCCAATCGATTCCCCCTGATTGTTAGGACATAAATATATAGTGGCTCTGGTTGATTATGCCAAAAGATATCCAGAGACGTTACCTCTGAGGAGCATGACTGTATAGGTCGTAGCAAGAGCTCTCCTGGTGATCTTTTCTAGTGTCGGTTTTCCAAAGATAGTGATTTCCAACTGAACCAACTTCATCTCCTCATACATGAGATAGATGTTGGAGGAAGCTAGTGTGACATACCACTTCACCACATCATACCACCCATAGATCAGTGGTTTGATGGAGTGGTTTAACAAGACACTCAAGAGCATGTGAGAACTCTTCCAGAGAACCTAAGGAGGAAGTGGGATCTTCTGCCATATCCTCAGTTGTTTGCCTATTCAGAGATTGCACAGAAGGGGGTCAGGTTCAGTTCCTTTGAACTTCTGTACGGTCAACTGGTGCAGGGACCACTCACCTTAAATGGAGAAGGGTGGAAAGGAGCCTTAGAATCTCCACAGAAGGATGTGGTGGTCTATGTGATTGGCCTCAGGAGACTGATGGTGCAATATTTGAGTAACGTGAAGGAAAATCTTCAGGAAAGCCAAGAGCTTATGAAGGAATGTTGTGACCACATATTCACACTGACTGGAACCAGGAAGATCAGGATGTGTTAATGCTGAAGTCTATTTGTCCCAGAGCTTTGGAGAACAAATGGTGTGGGCCATACAAGTTAGCAAAGGAGATTTCTGAGGTGAACGACTTGGTGGACACAGGCACCACACGTGGATCTAAGTAGATGTTCCATGTAAAGAGGCTGAAGCCTTACCTCTGGAGGGATTAAACTGTCAATTTCTTGGTATTGGTTGAGGAAGTCAGAGACCCTCTTCCCAACTTGTTGCATGGTAGCCTAGAAGATGGTTCAATTGGTGAAGTTCAGTTAGGCCCTGAGTTGACGCCTGAGCAGAAGAACAAATGTTGGAAGGTGATGAAATGGTTTTTTAACCTCTTCTCTCTGAAGCCAGGGTTAACACCAGTCTGTGTCTTTAAGATAGACACAAGGAACTGTCTGTCAGGGATGAATGAATGAACTCAGATTTGTAGAGCGCACGTAGCTGCCCTGAGGCGTCCAAGCGCTAAGCATACCAACTGAGGTTAGGATTACGAAGAGGCAGATTCAGCTCCACAGTTATGTAGTGAACAGGAGCGTTTTCAGCTGTTTGCGAAAAGAGAGGATATCAGGGTTAGATCTTAGATGCTGGGGCAGAGCGTTCCACCTCTTGGCTACATTATAGGAGAAGGAGCGGCCTCCAGACCTTGATTTCTTTATTGGCGGCACCATGGCTAGATTTGCAGAGGTAGAGCGCAGCTGTCTTGTGGGGAGATAGGGTGTGATAAGAGGGAGATTGATGGCCGGGCCTAGAGACCAGAAGGTCTGGTGAGCAATACAGAGTGATTTAAAGTTTATTCTTTCCTTTATAGGGAGCCAGTGCAGTGACCTCAGACCGGGTTTTGCTGATGATCTGCGGGGAATTTGTAAGAGTGTTCTGGCTGCGCAGTTCTGTATTAGTTGCAGTTTGCGCAAGGTAAAGTCAGGAGCCCCGAGATACAAAGCATTTCCATAGTCCAGCCGCGATTGAATCAGGCCCAGAACCACGGTTTTTCTTGCTTCAAAAGAGAGAAGAGGCAAGATCTTCCTGATGACTCTCAGGATGCCGAAGCAGGTGGCAGAAAGTTTTGTTGCTTGTTGATCGAAAGACAAGGACCTATCAAGCCAGACACCCAAGCTCTTGATGGCGTCTTTGGGAACAGGGGCAGGACCTAAACTGGGAGGCCAGAGAGTGTCTATGGTAGGTGGTACGGTATGACCCAGGAGCATAAGCTCGGTCTTGTCTCCATTAAGTTTGAGACAAGACTTGGTCATCCAGCTTTTGACCGTCTCCAGGCAGCCAGCGAGATCTACATTAGCTGAAGGTCCGCCTGCCTGTGCCAGGGAGACCACCAGCTGGGTATCGTCCGCGTAGGTAACGATCTTAATACCATACGGGCGGACGATCTCAGCCAGTGGCCTCATGTAGACGTTAAATAACGTCGGGCTTAATGAAGACCCCTGCGGGACTCCACACCCCAGAGGCTTGCTAGAGGAGGTAACAATGCCTTCATACACCTGGAAAGATCTATCACTCAGGTAGGACCTGAACCACTCCAGAGCTCTGTCTGATATTCCGGTGTCCAGGAGACGGTGAAGGAGGATACCGTGGTTGACGGTATCAAACGCTGCGCTCAGATCGAGGAGGATGATTGCCACCGATCCTCCCGATCTAAGATTCTCCTGGACTCCTCTGTGACTGCCAACAGTGCCGTCTCGGTCCCATGCTTGGGGCGAAAGCCAGTCTGGGAGGAATCGAGCAGATGGTGTTGCTCGAGAAAGGTTGTTAGTATACTGTTTATGTATTTCTCCAAGATTTTGGCTGCCCAAGGCAACAAGGAGATCGGGCGGAAGTTGTTGAGGTTCTTGGTGTCAAGGTGAGGTTTTTTGACCAGAGCCCTTACCATGGCCTGCTTCCACAATACTGGTACTATGCTGGTAGAGATCGAAGTGTTAAGTACTCCAAGCAATGTGGGAAGAATGGTTTGAATAGCAGAAACTAGGACATGTGGGGGTGCTGGGTCTCTGGGGGAGCCTGACTTCACTTGGTGCATGAGGGAGGTGAGGTGATCCACCTGTAGCTGGGGGAATTCCGCCAGCACCGGCGGGTGGTTGGATGTATGTTCTTGAGGGGGGCAAGGAACTGCTTTAGTCGGGACGATCTGTTCTGTAGATGGAAAGGAAGAGTAAATAAGATTGATTTTCTGAGAAAAGAAGTTAGCCAGATCTTTGCAGCGAAGCTGAGGATTCTCAATTATAGGAGGGGGTGTGGGGAGGGTAGTGAGACTTTTTACTATTTTGTAGATCTCTTTCGAGCTGGAGCTGGCCTCTGCGATCTGGTTTGAATAGTATAAAGATTGCGCACTTGTTATGTCTTTTTTATATGTCCTGATGGCATCTCTATAGATAGTTTTGTCTGCTTCCGCATATTCCAGTCGCCATTTGCGTTCCAGTCTCTTGCAAAAGCGCTTTTTCTCCCGTAGTTCGGTGGAGTACCAGGGGGCTGAGGATCTGGATCTTTTGAAAACTGTTTTCTTCAGGGGGAGCGTGGCATTGAGGGAGTTCTGTATCCAATCATTAAAAGATTCATTGGCCTGTGAGGGGGTCTGACCGAGTAGGGGAGTAGTTTTTTGCAATTCCAGGGTCCACTGGGCCAGCGGTAATTTAGACCAATTTCTGGTTTCTTGGACAGTAGGTGTAGGGGATGTAGATCTATCAATTGTCCAAAGCAGCGGGACTAGAGCATGGTCTGTCCAAGGAAGCGTTATAGGGAGACAGGCCTTCAAATGTGGACAGTTACTGAAAACAGGATCCAGCAAGTGGCCTTTCGTATGCGTAGGAGATGAGACCAGCTGAAGCAGCTGCAAAGCGGAAAGGTCCCCGCTTAGTTTATTGGCAATGGAATTATTGGGGTCATCGAAATGTATATTGAGATCACCCAATAGCGTGAAATTAGAAGGTGATAGGGCCAGATCGGCGACCAACGGGGGCAGAGATTCGTAGAACTGTTTGGGGGTGCCTGGTGGGCGGTATATAAGTGCTCCGGAGAAACTTATATTGGGGGAAAATTCCAGGGTGAAAGACATGCTTTCGCATTCCGGGAAAGGGTTAGGGGTGCAGCGACAGGTGAAACAGTCTCTGAAGATGATGGCTAAACCACCCCCTCTTTCACCTTCCCGGTCATGTCTTACGATTTGGTATTCCTGCCCCAGGATTTGAACCAACTCAGGATCGGAGTGAGGGGTTAGCCATGTCTCAGTTAAAAAGAGAGCATCCGGTTTTTGCTCATCAATTAACAGAGAAAGCTCTGTGCAGTGTCTTGAGAGAGACCTGCAATTCAACAGAAATAGTCTAAGCATTTGTTGAGTTGCCGTGTGGGGTTTAGGCTTGAGGTGAGTCTTGCTGTCATTGCATTGAGGAGGTAGGTCGAGTGGGCCGTATTTATGAGCGCAGGTCAGAGTTACCTGGGAGTTGATAGTTTGAAGTTCCTCGGAGGTGTAATGCCGAGTTTGCGTGACGGGAGATGTAGGGGTTGTGGCCCCTGGTCCCGGCCCGTCGCGGAAGGGCGCAGACGGGCTTGCCTTAGGCGCGCCCGCTGCGCTCGTCCGCTGCGCTTGCGTGGAAGGCACATTTGAGAAGAGAGACGGTGGGCGTGGCCTGACGGGTGGGCGTGGCCTCGCGTTCGCTGCGATGGCGGCCCTGAGAACTTGCCCACGGAGCAGCGCTGGATCCGCTGGCAGTGGGAAGCCTGGGAAGGTGCTTGAGACAGAGGAGAGCCCCGAGCAAGGTGCAAGTTGTTTCCAAAAAGGCTCCAAACACAAACAATACAATTTTAAAACGAGTGAACAAAACCTCCGGCTTCCGCCTCAGAGGTATACAATTCTAATGAAGGCGCTCTTAGTCAGCGCTATTCATAGGTTGGAGAGGTGGGCGTGGCCTGACGGGTGGGCGTGGCCTCGCGTTCGCTGCGATGACGGCCCTGAGAACTTGCCCACGGAGCAGCGCTGGATCCGCTGGCAGTGGGAAGCCTGGGAAGGTGCTTAAGACAGAGGAGAGCTCTGAGTAAGGTGCAAGTTGTTTTTAAAAAGGTTCCAAACACAAATAATACAATTTTAAAACGAGTGAACAAAGCCTCCGGCTTCCGCCTCAGAGGTATACAATTCTAATGAAGGCGCTCTTAGTCAGCGCTATTCATAGGTTGGAGAGGTGGGCGTGGCCTGATGGGTGGGCGTGGCCTCGCGTTCGCAGCGATGGCGGCCCTGAGAACTTGCCCACGGAGCAGCGCTGGATCCGCTGGCAGTGGGAAGCCTGGGAAGGTGCTTGAGACAGAGGAGAGCCCCGAGCAAGGTGCAAGTTGTTTCCAAAAAGGCTCCAAACACAAACAATACAATTTTAAAACGAGTGAACAAAACCTCCGGCTTCCGCCTCAGAGGTTGATTGTACAGAATGTCTGACCTGGGTCAGGAATGCATTAAGGCAGAAGTTGTCAAGATGTTGGACCTAGGGGTCATTGAGAAGGGACGCAGTCTGTCGTCTAGTCCAGTGGATCTAGTACCCAAACAAGTGCATACAGACTTGCAGTTCTGTGTGGACTACCAAGCCCTCCATGAGATGAAAAAGAGTGAGGCCCATTCAATCCAGAGAGATGGGGAGCTTGTGGGTCAGTTAAGGTGCTGCAAAGTATTTGATCACTTTTGATCTAACCAGCAGCTAGATTCATCAACGTGAAATCGGCTCGCAAAGGGCCGGATTCTGAGAATCTGGCCCTTTGCGAGCGCAATTTTTGCATTTGGGATTCATCATCCCAAATGCAAAAATCGCTATTATAGAATTCGCATTTTTGCGAGGAATTGCATTTAAGGAATCTCTATTTGAGATTCCTTAAATGCAATTCATTAACCATTTTTTATTTGCGAATTCGCAATTGTTGGCCGCTATTTACCACGAATTGTAACTTCGTGGTAAATAGCGAAAACTTAGAAAATGCAGTTCAGTGCATTTTTCTAAGTTGCATGTTACACACACACATGTCCCTTGGACATGTGTGTGCGCAAATGTGTACATTTGCATTTATGGGGTGCTACAGGGTGTCCTTTGGACACCCCTGCACCCTTGAAATCGCATCCTTATTTGCGATTAGCAAATTGCTAATCGTAAATAAGGAAGCTGTAGGAATCGCAATTTTATTTGCGATTTCTACATGAATCCCGTTTTGCAAGTCCTTAATAGCGATTCCTTAATAATCGCTATTAAGGACTCGCAAAACGGGACAATGATGAATCTAGGGGTAAATCTCTTTAGCACCCAGTGCCAAGGAGAAGGCTGCATTTTCTACCCTAGAGGGTTTATATCAGTTCACGGTAATGTCCTTTGGGTTAACCATGTTCCTCCCACTTTTCAGCACTTGGTAAACCATGTTCTCGCAGGGCCGAAACGAGTTTTGTGTAGCTATGTTAAGCAATTCATGTCAAGACCAACTGAGCCACCTAGCACCATTCTTGGCCAATACGCAGGAGGCAAAATTGACCATCAAGGGAAGGGTCAGATGGGGCAGCCTTGAGCATGAGGCGGGCAACTGGAAGATTCACCTTTTGGATTCCAAGATGCAGTCTGTGTTGGAGTGGGACGTGCCTACTAAGACTGAGATGAGGACCTTCTAAGGACTCATTAGGCACCACAGGTACTTTGTCAGAAGTTACGATATATAGTTATCCCATTGGCTGCAATGACCTAGAAACAGACCAGGAAAGGGATCTGGATTGAGAAATGTCAAAGGGCATTTGAGGAACAGAGTAAGGTATTGTGTATTGTTTCTTTGCTGAAAGTGCCTTACAGTCAGCCTTTGATTGTGCAAACGGATGCTTCTGACAAAGGAAGTGGGTCAGTGATAGCTCACCTAGATGATAAACCTTTATTAGTAAAAGGTTACTACCCAGCAAACAGAAATGGGCAGCTCTTGAAAAGGAGTGTTTTGCCTTCTTGTGGGCCTTTCACAAGTTCCCTACTTGCTTGCTTGGTACTAGGTTTGAGGTGCAATCAAATTATAAGCCATTGAAGTGCTTAAAGCAGGGGCTTAAGCAGCTACAGTGGGGTTGGGTTCCTGATGGGTTGATGGATAGATGTATGGATGAATGAGTGAAAGGATGGAGTTAAGGATGGATGAATGAAAGGGTGAATATATGGACGAGTGAAAGGGTGGATGGATGATGAGAGAAAGGATGGGTGAGTGAAGGAATGGATGATGGGTAAAAGGGTAAATGGATGAATGGCTGAGCGGACAAATGAATGGGTATAGGGAAAGGTTGGTTAGACAGATGAAGTGAAAGGGTGGATGGATGGATGAGTGAAAGCATGGATGAAAGAATGGATGAATGAAAGAATGGATGGATCAGAGAAAAGGAGGGCATATGGGTAGCTGGATGAAAGGATAGACCAATGGATGAATGAAAGGGGAAAGGGTGAATGAATAGATGGGTGGACGGATGGAGTGAAAGGCTGGATGGATAGATAGATGAAAAGATGGATGAATAAAAGAATGTATAGATGAGTAAAAGGGAGGGTAGATGGGTGGCTGGATTAAAGGTGGACGGATGGTTGAGTGAAAGGATGAATTGATGAGTGATGAGTGAAAGGGTGAATTGATGAATGATGAGTGAAAGGGTGGATAGATGGATGGCTGAGGGAAATGGCAGTAATCACAGGATGACCTTCATAGCACAGGAAAGGCTGAGGCAACCAGATGGGCAACCTCTAAGGTAGTGACCTGGGTGCATGCCACATAGTTCTTGACACAAGATTCATGTCAGGGGTGACGAGGCATGTTGTTTGATACCCAGGTTTGCCCGGGTGCCAGCCTATGATATACCATGGACCATCTATCATTTTTAGTGTCCTTTAATGGTAAAAGCCACTATAGGGACATATAAGTTTGCACTTACATGTCCACACATTTAATATATTGCACCCTGCCTCCTGGGCTTCCTCTGGGGTGACAGTCATATATTAAAATGAATGCATTGACTTTGCTACACATGGTAAGGGGGAAGTCGAGTTTAAACAGTTTGCATTGCCCCTGCAACAGCAGATCTGCGGTCAGTAGTTTACTTGGGTCACTCATGGTGGCACAAACAGTGCTTAAGGTCCTGGTGACCCCTTTAACACCCATGCCCTAGGTACTGCTGGTACCAAATACTAGGGACTTATAAGGGGGTAAAAGTCCCTTGCCAATTCGGGTTACCAATTCACACATATCAGTTTTAGGGAGAGGGCACTGAGTTCTGGCCAGTAGGCTCCAGTGTACTTTCAGAGTCATAACCTTCCGCATTGGGGCAAATAGTGGGGGTAACCATACCAAAAGGGCACTTTCCTACTTTATTTAACTACATAATTGTAAACCATCAACTTCAAAGAAATACGAGCAATACACGGTGTAACCTTATCCATACCCTTGGAGGTAAGTATTTTCACTAAAAGCTTATGATCACTCCTAGCAATTAGAGGAATAGCCTACACATAGTTCCTGAACGTCTCTAAACCCCACACACATGCCAAGATTTCTTATTCTATGACAGTGTTTTTCCTCTGCCGGAGTAAGTAATCTAGAAGAAAAGCAATGTTTACTTTCTTCCCATTTACCTCTTTCTGACTTAGTACAGCTCCTAAACCTTTATTGCTCACATTAGTGTTTAATATTGTCCCAAGACTATAATTAAGCCCATGTGAAGGAACAGTAAAAGATTTCTTTCTTAATATTTTCAAAAGCATTTTGTCAATGTTGGTTGAAAAACAAAGCTACTTTGTTTTTCAATAACTGTCTTAAATCCTATGTTTTGTCAGCGAACTTTCGAACAAATTTAGAATACAATTCAGCTAATCGAAGTAAAGGTCAAACATCATCTTTACACCTCAGGGAAGGAGCATTTAAGGTATCACACACAAGCCCCTGCTTTGGTTTTCTGCCTTCCTTATTAATCTCATGAACAAGAAATGTGATGCTTAGTTTACCAAATTTACATTTTGCTACTTCATGCGTCATACCTCTGCTTTGTAAGAGCCTAAGCACTCCTTTTAATTTTCTATCATGCTCTTCTATTGTCTTCTCCATAACCAATACAATATCTTGAAAGAATACCACTCATGGAATATCTTTCAGCAGCGTTTACATTAGCCGCTGGAAAAAGAGCAGCTGCTGATGCCAGTCCACAGGGTACTCTACAAAACTGAAAGTAACAGAAGGGCATTCCAAGAACTGTAAACCATTTATTATCTTTATGCAGAGGTACCTGGTGATATGCAGCAGCAGTTAAGTCTATAGTCAAAAACTGCTGAACATATTTTGTCAAGGATAGCATTTCATGAATTTTAAGTTATTGGAACTTTTCTACAAATATGTTTCTATTAGGTTCCCTAAGGTTGATATGTAATCATTCATTGCCATTTGCATGTCTTGCTACTACTAAAGGGGAAATTCAATCTGAAGGTTCTGTAGGTTCTATAACACTGGTGCCCTTCCATTTGTCTAATTCCACTTTTACTTCTCTTAAATAAACTAGTATATTCCTCACTCTGTGCACATATGGTACTGCATTCTCTTTCAAAATGATACGATGAGCAAAACACATTCAACTTGCCTATTTTCCCTAACACCGCATTCTTAAAATCCAGTGGTGTCTGGTGACATTTGAAAGTGGTGAGGCGTAAACTTTCTATCGGAGTGCACCGTGGCGAGCGAGCGCAGTGAGTGAGCCCGAACATCTTAAACGGGGTTCGGGGCAGTTCTCCCCCCACGAGAAAAGTTTGAAAAAAGAGTGGGTAAATGGCGCATTTTCAAGTAAATATGAGAAGCAAGAAGGTAAATAAAGCAATTGTGAAAGTGCAATTATTACATTAATAAAGGGATGTCATATAACAACATGTAGATAGAAATGTTTCTGAAGCTAGACCCTACCTGTGCCATGCACCTCTGAGCAATATACACGCTGTGTGCCAGCAGGGCTTAGCGTCAGAAACATTTCTATCATTATGTTTTTGAAGCTAAGCCCAGGGCTGGCACGCAGTGTGTATGCTTCTCAGAGGTGCATCATGCGTGGCAGGGCCTGTAGCTTCAGAGTGAGAAACATTTTCTCACCAGTCTGCATTCTCGCTCTATAAACACTAACACTCTTTGAAGTGCAGAGTCACTCTGCACTTCAAAGAGCGTTAGTGTTTGGAGTGGGAAGTTGTACCACTAGAAACATGACAAATAAAATACTTTACAGTATTCAGTGCACTCTTGTGCTGTGACAGTGCTCTGAGTAGGCCCTTCCGGTCCTGGGTAGTGCCAGCCAGCCCTAAAGAGAGAGTTCAGCATGCTCCGGCAGCAACACAGAAACAAAAGCACTCCTCGGCTCCTTGGAGACTGCCAAGTGCGTTTTGAAAAACCTTCGGAAATCCGCAGCGGTCCGTATCTATAATATCCCTGCTGGGAATGTGATACTTCTGCAATACTTTAATGTTTCAACAAACTAGATTTCACACACAACAGTGAGTACAGTGTTCCCGTGGCACAACTGGGTGCCAGGGTGTTTGTTTACACGGGCAGTTTTTCTTCAGAGAGGTAGAAGAGCTGTCTGTTTGCCACAGAAACGGAAGAACCATGCAGTCTCTTTACCAAAGGGACTTAAGAGCTGTGCCGTATATTTATCAAAGAAATGGGAGACAATTGGAGTGTGTTTACCAATTGAAGGTCTGAGCAGTACAAGGCATTTACTAAGACATGACTGAGCTATGAAGTCTTTCCCAGAGTGTGGCAGCCCTGTGCAGTGTGCTGAGCAGAAAAGGACAAACTGTGTGCAGCGTGCCGATGGGGCCGAATTCCTCTAAAATAGCCAGATCCTGTGCCCCTGCACAGACAGCTCTGCCCCGGAAGTGTTATCTCACCAGTCTGCATTCTCGCTCTATAAACACTAACACTCTTTGAAGTGCAGAGTCACTCTGCACTTCAAAGAGTGTTAGTGTTTGGAGTGGGAAGTTGTACCACTAGAAACATGACAATTAAAATACTTTACAGTATTCAGTGCACTCTTGTGCTGTGACAGTGCTCTGACTAGGCCCTTCCGGTCCTGGGTAGTGCCAGCCAGCCCTAAAGAGAGAGTTCAGCATGCTCCGGCAGCAACACAGAAACAAAAGCACTCCTCGGCTCCTTGGAGACTGCCAAGTGCGTTTTGAAAAACCTTCGGAAATCCGCAGCGGTCCGTATCTATAATATCCCTGCTGGGAATGTGATACTTCTGCAATACTTTAATGTTTCAACAAACTAGATTTCACACACAACAGTGAGTGCAGTGTTCCCGTGGCACAACTGGGTGCCAGGGTGTTTGTTTACACGGGCAGTTTTTCTTCAGAGAGGTAGAAGAGCTGTCTGTTTGCCACAGAAACGGAAGAACCGTGCAGTCTCTTTACCAAAGGGACTTAAGAGCTGTGCCGTATATTTATCAAAGAAATGGGAGACAATTGGAGTGTGTTTACCAATTGAAGGTCTGAGCAGTACAAGGCATTTACTAAGACATGACTGAGCTATGCAGTCTTTCCCAGAGTGTGGCAGCCCTGTGCAGTGTGCTGACCAGAAAAGGACAAACTGTGTGCAGCGTGCCGATGGGGCCGAATTCCTCTAAAATAGCCAGATCCTGTGCCCCTGCACAGACAGCTCTGCCCCGGAAGTGTTATCTCACCAGTCTGCATTCTCGCTCTATAAACACTAACACTCTTTGAAGTGCAGAGTCACTCTGCACTTCAAAGATTGTTAGTGTTTGGAGTGGGAAGTTGTACCACTAGAAACATGACAAATAAAATACTTTACAGTATTCAGTGCACTCTGTCGTGTCCTCGTTGTGGGCACCACGCAGGACAATGATCCACAGGACACAGGTTGGTACAATTACGTTTCTTTATTGGTTTCTTAGTTGCAGCTGGTCGTACCCACGTCCATTCCCTGAGTCGCCCTAGTCTGGTCTGTCCTCTTCCTGTCCCCTGACCGGATGTCGTGTCTGGTGACCTGGTCACCTCCCTCATGACCCACAGGGTCCTAGTGTCCTGTCCTCGGTCCCTGCTTGTCAGGTCGCCACATCTCCCCCTTTGTTGTAAACAAAATATTCATGATGTTACTTTCCTGACCATTTCCGCCCCTTCAGTCCTTGACTGCATTTGCTTGTTGTGGTGATGACAAAAGAGGAAGAGAGAGAGAGAGAGAGAGAGAGAGAGAGAGAGAGAGAGAGAGAGAGAGAGAGAGAGAGAGAGAGAGAGAGAGAGAGAGAGAGATGTTTGGTCCGTCTTGTCGACCCTTCTCCCCAGTCTCTGCTTCCTACTTTTTTCTACGTAGTTTCTTTGTTTCCTTGCTCTCTTTCTTTGATTGTCCATTTCTGCCATCAGCTTTGTTCCTGTTTTTCTGTTGTCCTCCGTCTGCTCTCAGTGCGCCAACCGCTCTTTTTCTTCGTCGTTGCTCTCCCCTTTTTGCCTTGTTTCTGTTCTTCCATGGTCCTCCTTCTGCTCCCTTTTTGTCAGTCTTTCGTCGTCTTGATCGTTGTTCTCGGCCCTCTGTTTTGCTTCGCGTTTCTTTCTTTCTACCGCCGCCCTTTGTTGTATTTGTTCCTTCAATCACTCTTTTTTGTTCTCTTCCTCTTTCTTTGTTCCCTGAGTCTTCTCTTTGCTTGTTCTCAGCAGGTCTATTATTTTTGTTATATATCATCGTTATAAGGCCCATCGTTTTCGCTGTGCTGTTGCTCATCAGGCATGGCCCTGGGACATCGCCTTGTAGAACATGAATGTCTTCTCTTTTTATTGTGTCCTTGTATCTCAGTTCCTCTGTGAATTTTCCCCAGTTTGCTATTTCTTTCCTTGTCCCCCAGGTAAAAACCTTTACCTGGGACGCTCTCAGGGCCGGCTTTACTTCCATTCTCTCGTATTCCGATATACACATGACATTGCATGTTGCACCACTGTCCAGTATAAAGTCTGTCTCATGCGCTCCTACTCTTATCTTTGCTTGGTCCATCTTTCTTCTGGTGCTTCTGTCTGCTGGCTGTGCTGTCTCTCCTGCTTCTTCTTCCTCGCTCCGCTCGATGCGTACCTCCGACATGTGGTATAATCTTTCCAGTTTCACTTCTTCCTCTTCTTCGCCTGACCCTCGTGATGAACTTCTCCGGTCATTGTTGATGTACCTGATATGTCTTGCTGTCGATTCCTGTTGTCTTCCTGTTCTCCCCTTGTCGTCTCCTCTGAATTGTGCGCCTTGGCACATGCTGGCGTAGTGATTTCTTCCACCACATCTTCTGCATGTCTGGCCAAGTGCTGGGCATGGACCTCGGTGTGGAAATTCCATTCCACACTTGTAGCATGTTCCTTCAGGTCGTCTCCTCTCTTTTTGTTCCCTCCGGTCATTCTTCCATCCGTCTGTGCGATATCTGTTTGTCGTAAAGTGTGCGTTTCCGACTTCAACGCTTTTCCCTCTTTCCATTTCTTTGGCATGTTCCGTTGCTCTCGCCTCTGCTCTTGCTAGGGACAGGATGTTCTCCAATGAGGTCGGTTCCTTTAGTATTCTTGCTCTGAATCCGGTGTCGCAACAGCCCTCTATGATCCGTAGTCTGATTGCTTGCTCGTTATCAAATTTGTCAAACTCACAATGTGTTACCAACTTTCTCAGTCTTGTTGCGAAGTCGTCTAGTGTTTCGCCGACTTGTTGACAGGCAACGGTAAAAGTATATCGTTCAAAATCAATGTTGCGCTGTGGGTCGAATTTGGCTGTTAGACACTTCTTTAGTTGGTCATATGTTTTTGTTTCCTCGGTAGGCAGTGTCACCAGGAGTTCTTCAACGTCATCCCCTGCTAGGTTCAACAGTAATCCTCGTTTCTTTCCATCTGCTACATCGGTATCATCTACATATCTTTCAAACCGTCTGATCCATTTCTCCCACCTTATTCCTGTTTGTGGCTCCGACAAGTTGAAAGGTAGTGGTGTCCTGTATTGCGCGCTGGGCTTTGGATCTGCCATTCTTTCCTTCTTCCTTTTATTTGTACTCTTTCTTTTCTTTCCTTTTTCTTCTTCTTCTACTGTTCTTTATCTTATTTTCTTGGCTTCCCTTGTCTTTTCTGCCTTTTCTTTGTTTGGCCTCTTCTGGGCTTTCTTGGTCCTTTTCCTTGTGTTGTTTCTTCTGTCTTTTCTTTATTTGGCCTCTTCTGGGCTTTCTTGGTCCTTTTTCCTTGTGTTATTTCTTCTGCCTTTTTGTTTTATTTCTTTATGTCGCCTTGTTTTATTTCTTTGTCTTCTCCTTTTCTTAGTTTCTTTGTTTCTTTTCTTTCCTTTTTCTTCTTATATATATATATCTATAGTATTCTGGCACTTATTTCTGCCTTTATTTTCACTTTCAGTGCCCTTTATTCTTGTGTGCACTTTCTTTCGTCTCTTTTCCACCTTTATTTCCTTTATTTCTCTTATTTTCGATTTTTCGCGCTGTGCCTGACTCTTTAAAATGGCCGCCGCCGTTTCCTTCAATTTGATTGGCTCCTGCGCCTGCTCTTAAGATGGCCGCCGGTGTTCTCGCGAGGCTTCGCGTCCAATCAATGCGATGCCTGACTCCAAAATGGCCGCCGTCTTTTTCTTCGCGATGATTAGTTCTCACGCCTGATTT
The DNA here is from genome assembly GCF_964261635.1 of Lissotriton helveticus. Taxonomy (NCBI): domain Eukaryota; kingdom Metazoa; phylum Chordata; class Amphibia; order Caudata; family Salamandridae; genus Lissotriton; species Lissotriton helveticus. The sequence continues at coordinate 1,360,879,782 of NC_136065.1, forward strand.
GAAAATGGCCGCCGAGAATCTCGCGAGAGCTCGCGCCAATTCCCTTTTACTTCGCGCTTTCTGCTACACAGCGCTTACCGGTGTCAGCAGTCTTCGTCTCCACATCAGTCGGGTGGACTCCCGCGTTGAAGGCACTTTCCTCTTCTTTCCTCACGACGCGATCCAGGGTGGGCTCCTGAATCGAAATCTCGAATGGGCACACGTCGATCCCTCCTTCGTCGCCAGTTGTCGTGTCCTCGTTGTGGGCACCACGCAGGACAATGATCCACAGGACACAGGTTGGTACAATTACGTTTCTTTATTGGTTTCTTAGTTGCAGCTGGTCGTACCCACGTCCATTCCCTGAGTCGCCCTAGTCTGGTCTGTCCTCTTCCTGTCCCCTGACCGGATGTCGTGTCTGGTGACCTGGTCACCTCCCTCATGACCCACAGGGTCCTAGTGTCCTGTCCTCGGTCCCTGCTTGTCAGGTCGCCACACACTCTTGTGCTGTGACAGTGCTCTGACTAGGCCCTTCCGGTCCTGGGTAGTGCCAGCCAGCCCTAAAGAGAGAGTTCAGCATGCTCCGGCAGCAACACAGAAACAAAAGCACTCCTCGGCTCCTTGGAGACTGCCAAGTGCGTTTTGAAAAACCTTCGGAAATCCGCAGCGGTCCGTATCTATAATATCCCTGCTGGGAATGTGATACTTCTGCAATACTTTAATGTTTCAACAAACTAGATTTCACACACAACAGTGAGTGCAGTGTTCCCGTGGCACAACTGGGTGCCAGGGTGTTTGTTTACACGGGCAGTTTTTCTTCAGAGAGGTAGAAGAGCTGTCTGTTTGCCACAGAAACGGAAGAACCGTGCAGTCTCTTTACCAAAGGGACTTAAGAGCTGTGCCGTATATTTATCAAAGAAATGGGAGACAATTGGAGTGTGTTTACCAATTGAAGGTCTGAGCAGTACAAGGCATTTACTAAAGACATGACTGAGCTGTGCAGTCTTTCCCAGAGTGTGGCAGCCCTGTGCAGTGTGCTGACCAGAAAAGGACAAACTGGGGGGCGTGGCTTGGACGACAAAGAGGATGGTCGTCTAGGTCCGGAGCTCCGTGATCCCTGAGGAAAACAATTGCGAGTTAAGGCAACCAAACACAGGGTGAACACCTTGTAAAAGAAGTCGGCGAAACATGAAGTGAAGAGCTACATGGAATAGAAGCAACCAGCCCTCGAAGTAAGCGCAGAAGCCCAAAATAGCCAAAAACAACTCTGAAACAACTGAGACGCGGGTAATAAGATGGCGGAAGGGCGACACTAAAGAAGAAACAGACCCGAGTGAAGGGCAACTAAGCCTGGACCCCAACGAACGAAAAAGCACAAGCAGGCACAAGCGCACTCAGCGGACTAGAAACCGGCGCCAAATCGGGAAACAGAAATGAAGTAGAAATGAAGTAGGAAGTGGAAAAGAGGCAAGGAGCGGAAAGAGCGGAGAGACGCTTCAGCGTGGGAAACATCTCCTGAGCGCTTTGCAAAAAACCTACCAGAGGGACACGCCGCCAGCGGCGACCGCGGGAGTCAAGCGGAGCCAAACCGGAAGTGCTAAACGAAGGCGGCCATCTCGGGAAGGTAGGAGGCGGAAGAAGAAGGCAAAGCTAAACCGGAAGCCATAGAGAGAGGAAGCGGAAACACACGCAATCCAGTGACCAGGAAGCAAAACAAAGGTGACGGAGGAACAGGAACGGACTCGAGAAGGCAGACACACAGCTGAAGCGGCACAACAGTCAGTCAAAATCGACCTCCCCCCGGCCTGGACACACGAGAAGAGCGACCCGCTCAGCAGCCTAATCCGCGCTAGCAAGGAAACGAACGAGTGAGCCCCGCCCTCTCCCTCCTCGAGATCGGGAGCAAAAGCGAAGTGAGGGAAGCGAACACAAGACACACGGCGCTCCAGGGGAGAGCCGAGCTGGGGAATATCCACCTGAACAGCAAGGCAACGGAAGCAGCTGCAAGGCAGCAAAGCGAGCGCGGGGGGGATTACAGCTACTGCGACACCTGCAGGGGAAACAGCACCACGCAACAGCAGTGCTGGGCAGCAAACCCCCCCCCCTTAATACACCGCGCCCACGGCTAGTAACAGGCTCAGCCAAGGAGGGGGGCCTGGAAAAGGGCACATCAGAAGCAAGAGAAGAGGTAAAGGAGACTGAGAACACGGTGGTGCTATCTCCTTCAGTACTCAGTGCCAAAATCAAGGGGGAGAGGTGGAACCACAGGGCCAACGCAGCGGCAAAGCCAAAAAAGAGTACAACAAGACCCATACTAGGGACGTACGAGACAAAGCAAACACTGGAGGGGGCAAGAACAAAAACAAAGACCAGGCAGATCAAGGTCCCAAGCCGTTTCCGCTATAACGCCACAATAAAAGCATTAGTACCCACGCAGGACAAACAGCAAGCCAAGGAGCGGACAGCAGGCACTCTAAGCAGCGGGAGCAGATCAAAACTTAAGGAAGATGGCCGAGTTGAAAACCACTAATGACCTGAAGAAACCAAGGAAAGAGATTCTGGAATCACCCGGGAAGCACAGAACAGAGAATGCAACACTAGAAACAGTGTTGAAAAGTATTAACGAAGTCAAGGTCGTGGCGAGAGAAACCAAAAAGTCGATAGATAACATGCAACTAGAGCTAGCGGCGATTCGAGCTGACCAGCATAACACAAACACCAGACTGGAGAAAGCAGAGAACAAGATAAGCGAGGTGGAAGACGCAACTAATAAGAACATCAAGGCCACGGAGGAACACGCAAAGATGGCCAAAGCGATACAGAAGCAGCTGGCAGAACAGGACGATAGAGCAAGAAAGGGGAACATCAGAATCCTAGGCGTCGCAGAAGGCCTAGAGGATAAGGAGAAATCTTGCGCTGCAATGCTCGAGGACATGCTCCCTAAGCTCACCGGCCTAAACTTTGAGAGACAGTTTGAAGTCAACAAAGCATATAGAGTACCAGCAGGGAAACCAGCTTTGGGCAAGCCCCCGAGAGCAATAATCTGCTCCCCACTAAGAGCAGAACATACAGACGCGATCTTCGCCTTTGCAAGGAGAAACCAAAACCTCACCTGGGCGAGCAACAAGATCGTGCTCACACAGGACTACTCGAAGGCCACAGTAGAAGCCAGGAAAGGCTTTTTAGCCATGAGAGAAGTGCTGCGGAAAAGGAACCTCACATACTCGTTCACGGGACCGGCCCGATTCAAGGTCACAGACAACTGGCGATCCATCGCGTTCGAGGATCCAGGAGAACTAAAACGCTACCTGGCAGGTCCACCAACCGAGGAGATGGAGGCAAGCGGGCACAGCCAAAGCGCTCCAAAAAGAAGCGCATCACCGACCGAAGAAGGGAAAGCTGATTGAGCCGGCCCCAGGAAGAAAGAGGCACAAGGGAAACACAAGGAAATACCTCAACACCAAGGGACCAAGCCAACGAACATTACACCGACATCTACCTCACGGCCACCTCAGAGCTACCTCATAGCTTGAATGAAGAAACTTTAATAAGACACCACCTCGAACAGCGAAGAAAACTTCACAGAGAGAAACAGCAGAACTTATAACAAGACGATGAACATTTGCAGAGCGACGACCAATCTACCTCAGGGAGTTGCGGACAAGGAACTTTGTTGTCGCACACCCAATATGTAAGTAAGGGGGGGAGGGGGGAGGGGAGAGGGGAGGGGGGCAGAGGGGGGGAGGGGGGTGCGGGGTACACACACATGGGCTGACAATACTTTCTTCTCTTTCCCTATCTTTCTACACCCTTTTCATTCTTTAAGAGAGAGCAGGCAGGAGAACCAAATACAGAACTAGGACAAGTAGGAAGCCAGCAGGGAAGCCAGCCAGGCAGGAGCGAAAATGACACACAACATGAACCATAATCTCAAAACGGACATAAGAGTAGTATCAATGAATGTGAAGGGCCTCAACCACCCAGTTAAGAGAAGGAAAGTCCTAGATCACCTATTCAAACTAAAAAGTGACATTTATGTCCTGCAGGAGACCAGGCTAGCCGAAGAAGACATAGGCCGCCTAAAGGCAGGATGGATAGGTCACGTAATAGGGACACCTGCAAAGAACAAAAAAAACGGAGTCATTACTATACTTAGCAAAAAGTCAAAACTATCACCGGTCAAAACTAAGAGAGACGAGGAGGGGAGATTACTAATCACTAGCGTGCTCAGGGGTGAGGAGCGTATACATGTGGTAAACATATACGGACCCAATACAGAGGATAAGGCATTCTGGGAACAGACAGGCAAGGAACTAGAAGCGCTACCTTTGGGAGAACTGCTAATAGTAGCGGGCAACATGAACCAAGTACTGGATCCTGCCATAGACAGACACCCACAAAGACAGAGCCTGAATACACAGAGAGGCAACCCACTACAAGACCTCTGCGCAAGACTCAGACTAGCAGACCCGTGGAGATTACAAAACCCAGACGAGAGGGAATACACCTTTTACTCTAATCCACACAACTCATACAGTAGGATCGACTATATACTGATATCAGACACTCACACACACCTGATAGAGCACACGGAGATAGGCCCAAGAGCGATCTCACACCACTCTCACATCTGCCTGACTCTAACGGGCAGAAACAACGAGCACCCCACACGAAGATGGAGGTTTGACGATGATCTCCTCAAAAACAGCAGCAGCAGTACTGAAATAGAAGTTGCACTCAAGGAATACCTAGCTAACAATGACACAGCAGACATAGGAAGAGAGACACTATGGGACGCAATGAAAGCTACTGTGAGAGGGACAATAATGAACATTAAAGGAAGACAGAACAGAGAAAGAAACAAAAAGATAATCGACTTAGAAAGCGAAATAAAAAGATTAGAGGCAGGTCACATAATCAATCTAGAAGACAGGAACACCCTCACAACACTAACAAAGAAAAAGTATGAATTAAACAGGATCCTTAGTGAGAGGGCAGGCACCTGGATTAACAAGTATAGAGCAATAAATCTATGCTCGGCCAACAGGGCAGGGAGAGCACTTGCGGCATACCTCAAAGGCAAGCAGAGGCAGCACACAATAGCAGCAGTCAGAGACGGCATGAACAAATCACACACATCGAACAAAGGAATACTGGACACTTTCAGAGACTTCTATGCACAGCTATACAAAAAAGACGAAACACTAAAGGCAGATGGAGGAAAGGAACTACTAGGGAGCGTCACAACTCCAACCCTGTCGGAAACACAGAAGGACAGACTAGACTCAGAAATAACTGGAGATGAGATAGAGAGAGCAGTCAATAGCCTGAAAGATAAAAAAGCCCCTGGTCCGGACGGTTTCACGGCCAAGTTCTACAAACACTACATCAAAGCACTAAGGCCAGCAATGACATCAGTCTTTGCGAACTGCATACACAAAGGCCGCATGACGCCGTCAATGGCGGAAGCAAACATTATAGTGATCCCCAAAGAAGGCAAAGACGCACAACACCCGGGGAACTACAGACCAATATCACTTATCAATGTTGACTGCAAAATATATGCCAAGATCCTGGCCACCAGGCTCAACACTTACCTTCCATCCCTCATACACTGCGCACAAGTGGGATACCTGAAGAACAGGATGTCCCAAGACAATACAAGACTGCTGTGCCACGTAATCAACCACGCGGCCAAAAGCAACAACGCGGCGGTCATGATCGCCCTCGATGCGGAAAAAGCTTTCGACAGAGTGTCATGGCCCTACTTAGAGCTATGTATGCAAAAATTCGGACTGGGCCAACACTATAGGAAGATGGTAATGGCACTGTACAATGAACCCAAAGCCCGCGTGGTTGTGAATGGAGGCACATCGGAGCTACTAGATCTCAAACGAGGGACGAGGCAGGGATGCCCTTTATCCCCAGGCCTCTTCCTACTAGCGATTGAACCCCTACTGAGCATGATCCGCTCAAACCCTGACATTAGAGGCATACCTATAGAGGGTGAATCCTTCAAATTGGCAGCATATGCGGACGATGTCCTCATAGTAACAGAGGACCCTGAGAGTTCCATTAAAGCACTAATGAAAACCATAGATCAGTTTGCGCAAGTGTCGGGATACAAACTTAACAGAGAGAAATCTGAATGCAAACCACTGAATATACATACCAACAAGACGGTACTGGGGACCTCGGGTCTAGCATGACAGAAGAAAGCCATCAAGTACCTGGGCCTCCTGTTCGAGAGAGACTTGCGGACCACAGTAGACCAGAACGAACAAGCAATCTTACACAAAATAAGGGAAAAGCTAGAGGGATGGTCACCAAGATTTACCACATGGTGGGGAAGGGTGGAGACCATCAAAATGATGGTCACCCCTATGATCAACTACACGCTCAACATGCTACCACTAACTAGCACACCTGATTTCCACAAGAAACTGGACAAACTACTAAACACATTTCTATGGAGAGGGAAGAAGCCTAGAATCAGCCTTCAGAAACTCAGACTTCCCAAGGTTCTAGGAGGTCTGAACATAACAAACTTCAGAACCTTCCAAACAGCCTGCTTGGCAGCACAGGGCCTACACTGGATATCACCAAAGAAAGATTACACCCCGGCCTGGCTCTCCCTAGAGCGGAGACTACTAGGAGGAATGGAACCCGTGGCACTACTCACAGCGACAAAACACCCCGCGATTAAACAGAACGCAATCCTCAGGAACACACGACTGGCCCTACTAAAATTAGACAAACTACTAGACATCAGCGTCAGACAAACTCAGCTAGAGTCGCTATGGCACAACCCCAGAATTAAGTACAGGAATAAAACACTGGATATGCACACCTGGTACAGGCAGGGCATAACAACGGTGAGCCAGCTATAGGAGACAGGGAATCAGACATCGTTTGACGAACTCAGACAACAATACAGCTTCGACAACATAGAGCTCTATAACTTCCTTAAAATAAGAGTGGCAATAGCCAAAGCCAACATAAACACGCTCGCCCCATCAATAACACAATACGCTAACAGCCTGAACATCACGGGACACCAGGTAGCACACATATACAGAGCCATGACCCCCAAAACGTCCAAATTGAACAACAGAACTGTAAGCCAATGGGAAGAAGCAGCAGGGAGAGAGCTAAGCGAGAAGGAAAGGGCAGATTTATGGTCCTCCACATCAAGGAGGAAAGTGACAACGACCCTTGATCAGACAAAATTCTGGCTAATACACAGGGCCTACTGGACCCCAGCACGTCTTGCCAACATAGGCATCAGAGAGACTGACTCCTGCTGGAACTGCAACAGGCAGAAGGGAGACCTAGCACACCTCCTATTCCACTGCGCCAAAACAAAGAAGTTCTGGCACTCCATAATCACTCTAATCAATGACATGACAGGAGCCACACTATCAATGGACTTCCACCACCTAATACTGGGGTACACTGACCCTTCCATAACATCCGAAAATGACAGAGACCTGATTGACCTCCTGCTTACAGCAGCGGTCAAAACGGTGTTGAATAACTGGAAGGACACAGCAAAGGCCACCTTTAAAGCCTGGTTCAACTGGGTCATTTTCCTAAGGGGAGCCGACACCATAACGTCCAACAGCCAAAGGGACTCAGGGAAAAAGAGCGAGTTATGGCTGTCACTAGACAACTACTTGTCCTCTCACAAGCCACCCTAAACACTCAGACCAGACAATACTACAGAACGCACACATGCACCCTACTCAACAACATAATATGCCTACGTCTCTCTACCTCGGACACCTTTCTTCTTTTGATCTTCTATCTCCTCACATCACCAGGGGGGCGGAAAGATAACCATACCGGTGGCAAAGGGACACGGGGGAAACTGGAACATGCAAGAACGGAGAGAAGAAGATGTAACAAACTGCAGAATGGACTGTCAAGAGCCAAACTAATTAAAGCCAATGTATACAATGCTTGACAACCTCACCCCCCCCCCCCCCCCCCCCCGGCGCTTTTTCTTCTTTCTTTTTCCCCATGTGTTCTTCACCCAGTACCATGTAAATATGCTCTTTATTTTCAATAAAAAAATTACTGAAATAAAAAAAAAAAGAAAAGGACAAACTGTGTGCAGCGTGCCGATGGGGCCGAATTCCTCTAAAATAGCCAGATCCTGTGCCCCTGCACAGACAGCTCTGCCCCGGAAGTGTTATCTAGTCACAACATCTGAAGCGGTATGAGCCGCTGAAAGGAAGCGGCTTTTACTTTCTCTAGGTGTTTGTGTGTGTGGAGGGGTGGGTAGAAATGATGTAGAGAGTAGCACTGGCTATGTATACACAGTTATGGTAACAGATACCGCTGGCACATCTTTTATCTGTTAGAGTGGGCTGCAGTGTGCCAATACTACCCCTCTGCATCCAGGCTAACTTTTCTACCTGTCTCCTCTTCTCTCTGCCCTTCTGCCCTGCACCTCACACTCATCCGTGCCCTTCCTCCAATTAGTCCCCAATAGTGGTTATGGCATCCACGGCCCAGACTTCTCTTGCACATAAGGATGCAAACTCGATGCATCAAAGGACGCAAACTTTGAGCACAAGTGATCCAAACACGAAACCCCAGAGGACGTAAACTTGAAGCCCTGATTGATCCAACCACGAAGCACCAGTTGATTCAAATTGAAAGCACCGGTTGATACAAGCTGGTTAATATAAGTTATGTGCACTAGTCGCCATCACCTGATGCAGCGGTCTGCACAAGCTTGAGCCTCTGATGGATACAAGTTACATGCTAAAGTTGACACAAGCTCGATACGCCTGTTGACATGAGCTATATGCAGCAGTTGACACAAGCTCCATGCACTAGCTGACATAACCTCTATTCACCAGTCGGCACAAACAAGCTCGAGCCTCTGGTTCATGCAGCTATATGTATCAGTTGGCATAGGCCTGGTGCAGTACTTCTGTTCAACACGCACAGGGGGCTTTAAAGTGTGCATTAAAACAAGTCGCTCTTGGAAATAAATGGCCTTTAGACAGTTTGCCGGCTGTTTTTGCTGTTGCAATAAATCAGAGGAAGGGGCGGCAGCCTCCGCTGTAACTGCCCTTGTTTTAGCCTCCAAATGCACCGGAGGCAGAGAGTTGCCCCGTGCTCCCTGGGTCGGTATAGCTGTGCACTCTCCCCCGCACCAGGTTAATGTAAACATCTCACCCACGTAGTTTATGAACGCCCCCATCCACGAGCAGAGAAGATACACCGAAGTAACCCGGGACAGACACGCGTACCGATGGGATCTGTCTGCCAACACCATGTTCAAGCGTGCGCGTCTGTCTGGAGGGCACGCGCACCCTCCCACCCCTAACCGAGTGCGGCCACACACCAGGGAATATAAAACACAACTCAACCAACACGCTTACCCCACAGCTCGAAAACAGCCTGTGCAGACACAGTCCCAGAAGCTGCATGCCGCTGTGTAAGAGGCCACATTTGGAAGGCTATCTCGTTAGAGGTACCCTCGTAGGTGGGTCTGCGAAGTGGATCTGAAACAACTTTAAGGACCATTACATGGAGGGCTGCTCTCAGCTCCCATGTGTAAGTTGGGGAACAAAAGGTTTATTTTAGGACCGAGATGCTTGGCTCGCACAAGCTACCACACGTACATACCATGGTCTACAGCTTCACTCAGGTCTGTAACTCAGCAGTCGCAATACTCACAGAAGGGGGGAGTGGGGGTCGTGGGGGGGTTACAGTGCCGGGCGGCCGCCCACTTGGATATTAAAATAAAAACAAATTGAAAACTTACCTGACTAGGTCCGCTCCGTGTCTGCTTCTGGGCCGAGTACGCGCTGCCTCTGCTGCTCCTGAACCGGAACAGGCATGCTCCCTCCCCTTCTGTAAGCCAATCACAATGCTGCAATGGCAGCGTTGGGAATGGTGGGGAGTCCCGGATGGCGTCCAGCTGGGCACCAGTTCGGACACCATTTTCTCTATGTAGGCTGCATGAAGCCTACATAGAGAAAATGTGGAGTGCGCATGACTGCTTTGGTCGGCCCCAGGGCTGACCAAGCAGTCAGGGCATTCAGAGTGGTGCAAGCCACTCCTCTCCACGCGCCCGCCCCCAACCAGGCATACCCTCCCACCCCCTCCCCAACAACCAGGCATACCCCTCCTTTCTGTATTCTCGCAGCGCGAAAAGCAGAAAATAAATTGGAATTTAAAATATCATTTTATATTCTGCTTCTCGCAGTGCGAGAAAGCAGTGGGGCAGAGATCCAATGCCCTAATGGAGCAGCCGCCACTGCACAGGAGTACACTACAAAGCCCCACAGGACCTCAGAGGAGACACTTAGGGACTTATTGGGTGTCAGGCAAAGGCCAATAGCAGGGTCGCGTCAAGGTCAGGATGCCACTATTCACACTGCTACTTCCAGAGAAAAATCTCTTGCAGCATGTTGTCAGACCTGTAGTCACACAGGAGGTAAGCCATATGACCCTTGGAGTCCATGTCTTTGTCTTGGCTACAAGAGGGAGCAGGTTCAGCACTTCAGGGCTCCTCCCAGGTCACAGACAGCAGGTCCAGTCCTCTTCTGATCCTCCGGAGGCACGGAAATCTGTTCCTCCAGAGTTCCAGAAAGTGTTTTGAAGTGGATGCCTGGAGATGACAAATGTATGCTTTGCACAATCTAGGGAATGGGGTGACACCTGGGCACCTCCTTAGCAATGGGGTAAAAGTTCCCTGTGCCTGCCCCACCCACTTCTCAAGTAGTTCCTGTGTGCCTTACTGCAGACAGGCCCAAAATCCCATGTGTCAGGGCATTTTCAAGATGGCAAAAGTATTCTGCCACGCTGAACTTAGGCTAAGGTGGTTGGAGCTGAGTGTGGGAAGTATACTATGGTAATCCAATTATCCTCCCACATATAACAATAAAATCCAGTTTGAAGCAGACACTGTACCCAAAACAAACCCAGAGACAGACATCTTGTATGACAAAAGCAGGGTCCACAGGAATTATCTTAGCATCCTTTTCCGTTTCAAGTGTGTCCCGATTGTTACATTCGGCTCAATAGACCTGCAAGCAAGATTTGGCAGTTTGGTGTCACATGATGCCCACAGCCCACTCTATATGCTGTGGAGTTCAACTGAATCCTCTATGCCCAGTCAGGTCAGCCTATTATTTCCTCCTGAAAGCATTGCACACCTATTTACACCAATTCAAGTCTGAGCATGAGCTGAGAGCTGACAGAGGTGTATGCTAAGTAGACTGCTGACAGTTCAAGCAGGTAAAGTGTAACTTTCTAAAGGTACTTTTCCTTAACATACATTAAAAATCAGAGTTTTCCATTGAACTGGATTTTCAAAAAGTATAAAAAATAATCGTTTATTTATTTTCAAGCTGGGCCCATTCGCAAGATACAGTATTAGTATTTTAGTCTGTACTACACAGGACAGCCAAAGTGAAAATAACTTTTAAGATCTTGTCACCGTAGGAACATGTTAATATTAATTTTCTATACGTCCCACTTTCAAATACCTTGCACCCTACCTTTTGGGTTGCATGGCTTACACTGGGGTGACTTATTAACATTTAAAAGGTAGGCTTTCACCTTTCAAAAGGGTTATCTTGACAGGTCAAAGTGCAGGTTTTAAACTGCAGTAGTCAGGCTACACAGGGTAAGCCTGTGCTGCAGTCCTAAAGTGGTATTTCACTTCCTGGCACTGGTTACCTTTCTGGTACCTGTTACGTGTAGGCAAGTTAAATGTGCCAAATAGGGATAAGCCAATTTATCCATGTTTTAGGGATCTGAGCACATACACTGGGCACTACAACAGTGGCCCAGTGTGCACAGTGTAAAACTCAGCAATAGAATAGGGTGTAGCAAAAGGAAAAAAAAACTGATGTGACCATGCAGAAAAGGCAGATTTACTACACATGCATTATTTTCATTTTCTTTAACATAATGTTTATATCTGCAATTATGCTTTTTTTTTATATATTCTACACTGAAACGGGGCTTTAACACACCAATAAAGAAAGCCTTTTCAAATAACAGTGTGGGTTTCTTGGATGTGCATCCTTCAGGGAAAAGGTGATCCAGTAACCCACTAAAATAAAATGTTCTCCTGACAGTCTCTGATAGTTGCCCAATATACATGGGGCCAGATTCACAGAACTAACTTAAGACAAAATCCTAAACGTACTACTTTTGGTATTCACAGAAGGAATTTAGTAGTAGTAAAGTTAGGATTTTGTCTTAAGTCTGTCTTAAGTCTGTCCTAAGTGTGTCTTAAGTTTGTCTTCTACGTAAGTTTTCCAACTTTGTACAAACGGTACAGCATGCACCTATTCGTGTTGTTATACTATCTTGAGAGAGTCTTTCTATAATATTGATCATTATCATTACAGTTCTAATTCACGCTTCAACGCATGTTCTGGTGTTTTTACGTGACCTAACCATATCCGCATAGATAATAGGTGAGCTGAAGTATCCTTCCGTTCATAGTCCATTGAATTTTTGAAGTTTGGATGGTAGTCAATAGTTGTATTTCATCCACAGGTGCTCCTCACCCCTGTACATTTTTATCTGCTCCTATCAAAAGATGCACTTCAAGTCTTAGCTGAGCAGGTATGTGAAATCCTGCGAGCATGTTACAAAGAAAGCCGCCGTGATTGGTTTGATAGGTTGTTTCAATAAAAATCTTCCTTTTATTTCTTTTTCTTGTTATTGTTTTCTGATACTTTCAGTATTCATCTGTGAGAAGATCGTAAGTGTTGTTTTTCACATGGCCACTCTATTAAAACACTTTCAATAACACTTTGGTGAAGGGTGCATGATGAATTGGAGAACCACACGATTGTTCTGCTTGAACAAATTCAGTACCGATCCTCATGTGCATCATTTGAAATGTTTTCCTTTCCTTTCCACAGAATAATCCTGACGAAGGGACCAAGTGTCCCGAAAGGCATTGGGTTCTGCACTTTGTTCTATAACAATGTCTGTTTCATTGCAACCTTTTTTGTAATGTTGATAGTACTCATGTAAATAAGTACATGCAAAAATGTGATGCTTCAATGTACACTGTGAAAAGTTGAACAGAATAGAATTTTTATTAAAATTTGCGTTTAAAGTATATATAGCACAATTGGTAGTGCATTTTGGAGTCCTAGTTGCCATCTCTGAACTAGGCCACTTTCCCAGTGATTACATAGGGGCATGTAAAAAACATATCAGGATGCCCAGTTCCCTTTGGGAAGGGAGACCTTCAATACAGCTAACTCCTTTGGTTTTGTGCACGTATGCAGCAATTCAATCTGTGCTGCCTGAGTGCTTGACTGAGGTCGAAGAAAAAAAAAAAAACAATGTGTATTTTTCATTAGCTCCTGCAGCAGCTCTCACTCTCTACCCTGCCCAGAATGGTGAGACTGCCTATATATATTGGAGTTTCAAACATGGTAAATAGATTTTCAAAACTGAACTGAACTTGCAGATATGCATATCAAAAATATAGCATCTTACAGTGATGTAAAGCGGGAAAGAAACTCATGAAATAAATGCACTATGTTCTAGACAGTAGTCTTAATACATTATTTATATATAGGATAAAATATCCCCTGGCATACTTTATAAGGATATTAAAAGTCACAAATAAGTACTGTAACCATAGACTGGAACGAGGCCAAAGGCTGAATACTTTATAAGGTAATGGATCTCCAAGATGACTTGTAATATTCCTTAACTATACAGCAGAGGGCATTTTATTCCTTATAATACATGATCACACCATTATCTTTCCCACAAACTTCCTAAATCCTTAATGTCTTGTTCTTTCATATGAAAGAGATAACACAGTAAAATCTGTACTACGGAATTAAACTCACAAAAATATCATTCGTATTTTGTTGCACAAAGATATTAGAATCAGTTTAACGTATGTCAGTACAAACTCCTGTTGTTCAGAAGGTTTACAAACATGCAGAGAGATTCTATTTCTCCTCTAATGCCCCACAACATGCAAAACAATAAACATGTCTCCATAAATATCTTCTGGTCACTGCCCATTTTAGAAAAATATGGTTTTGATTATAGATATAAAGCTATAGTAATGGCCAACGGCTTGCATTTCACCTTTGCCATGGCTCTGTTAGGAGTCATTTTGACAACAAACCCATCTGTAATACCTTATTCCAGCTGCGCAGCGATTTCATTTTGTTATTACACATGACTTAGTGACAGGCTTTTATACAGGGATTACTGTTACCCATGTATTATATGCACACATGTCAGCAAGGCTTTACATAAAAAAGGTCTTTGGCAAGAAGTGAAGTTGCACCTTTTAGTCTAAATGCTTGAAACACAATTGACAAATTTGGATTAAGAGAGAAGGTGTTCAAAGAAATAGGAGGTAGGCAATTGTTTTCCCAATGAGTTGTTGTGTTCTTCTATGTCATATATGAAGGTAGAGGAATTTGACTATTGTTTAAAGGAAAAAGTGTTGTGGGATGTGCTACTCTGGCCAAAACGATTACCACTCTACTCCCTATTACCACTCTCATCCTAACACCTACGCATTTGTCTCTTAATTTAGCACAAAAATTCTGACAACTTTTTTTTTCTCAAAAATCTTTTTATTGTCATTTATGAAAAATACAGCAACATACAATTTAATGTTGGGAGATATGCAACATCTCAAAAGTGTCACCTGGATTTCTGTTGTGGATGTACTACTAGTTACAACATTAGTCATAATATCCTGGGATGTCACGTTTCGATTTCAATCTACTCCTTGTGTCAACGATATCAACATGTCAACTTCCAATGAAGCCTTACTTTTATTTCCCGTCCCTCCCGCCCTCCACACCCTCTTAATTCCAAAATAAACCCTTTGAAAGTAAAAGAAAGAAAGAGAGAAATGAGAATAAAATAAAATAAATACAGTGTACTCAGGAGTGGCGTCTGGAACGACGTTATTGATGGGGTTTGCCTATAGTGATGTGTCACCTCAAATCCGGAATAAGTGTAGTGTTCGGGTCTTAGTAGGGCAGGCGATAAGCGGAGGCCTTTTGACAAATAGGAATCTAGTGGACCCCAGACGTTTTTGAAGTTCTTAAACTCATTCAGAAAGATAGAGCTCATTCTCTCTATTGTGATAGCATGCCAGAGTTTTGCATGCCATTGTGTTAAAGAAGGAGCCTCTTTTTTAGGTTTCGGCCTGCGTAGGCTGCGCTTGCGCAGTCTCGCTGGTGAGATTTTATGTCTCTTAGTAATGGGGCTGAAAGCAACCCCTCTTCTCCATTGACTGGCTTCGTAAATGGCGGCCAGCCATTGGAGAAGAGGTTTGTCTGTCAATTAAAGCCCCGTCCGTTTCAGATTGAAGGGCCTGTTTTTTCCTGTTCTTTCTCTCCCATTGGCTGGAATGTAAACACAACAAGTCAAAACACGCCTGTTGTTTACATTCCAGCCAATGGGAAGAGGAGAGAAAGAACAACACGCTCCCCCAGTCTGAAAATGACGGGGCGTTTCTCCGATTCATTTCTGCTTGACCATTAGCTTGAGTAGGATCACTGCAATCAAAACATTCGGTGATTTAGAAAGCGTTGTTTTAACTCGGCAAAAACAAACGGTAGTTCCGCTTCCCTGTGCTTGATAATAACTTTTTGGAGTGACACCATCTCTGCAGGTGAAATCTCCGCGACTCAGAAGGCATTGACCTACGGGCCGGCAGCCATAATCGGTATGTCGAGAACATGTGGTTAGCTCTCACTGTGGAATGAGGCTCTGCATGTGCGTCTCCGGCGGCCGAGCCCTCCCACGCTCAGCTAAGATGTAAACCCTGTGTTGGTGCCTCCACCCGGAAGAAGAAACTAGAGGAGGAGGTGGGTGAAGAAAGGCTGCTGGACGGTGCAGCCGGAGCGTGCCCCCACCCGCCAAGGACAGAACTGATTCATGCAGGGTGCGAGCATGACTGGCCAGCGGGGCAGGATGCCAGAGCAGGTGCAGCACTCGGTCGGTGTCCTAATGCCAGACGGGCAGGAGATCTGCCTGGCAGTCGGGATACGTGTTAATGCAGCAATCCAGGGGGGGAATGGAATGCCGCAGGTGATGTGTGGAGCTTGTGTGGCGAAGGTGCGAGGGGGGCTAAAGTGACTGATTATTAAGCATTTCAGAACTTTTTCTTAAGTTTGAAACCCAC
This sequence comes from Lissotriton helveticus, assembly GCF_964261635.1. NCBI lineage: Eukaryota > Metazoa > Chordata > Amphibia > Caudata > Salamandridae > Lissotriton > Lissotriton helveticus. The sequence goes on from NC_136065.1 coordinate 1,360,895,932, forward strand.
CCTTCTAGCCCAAGGTAGGAGCAATTGCAATGTTCATTCTTTCTGTCAGGAAGTTCCCCTATTGGATATCTCAAAATTCAGACACTTCTAATCAAATTATATTTCTGCCATGGTCTCCGGAATAGGCTTAGAAGTCACACGCGATTCTGCTGTGGCATACTGGTCAAATATTTCAGTTATGTGCAAATTACGCAGCCAGTGAAGGCACCGCGGGTTGCTGCCCTGCCCCTGATGCTTCTGTGTGTGCCCAATCACGACCCTTGCGTTTTATGTGCTGCTCTCCTGCCACACCGTATGTTATCTCTGGTACATCATTATTTCCGTGTGAGCAAGCATTATTAGCTGGCACTCGAGAATTCGGCTTGCGTGGTTTGTGAGCAGTTTCCCAGTCTCGCTTTTCATAATGTTTTGAAACCAGGATTCCTGCTGAAACGAAAATGTGACAACATAACTTTGCACTGCAGTACATCGGTGCTAAGATGAGAGTGTGGGATAACCAGAGCTTTAAGTGAGCTGGGTCTTGCCGGTGCTCAGCAGCAGCACTTCTTATCAGCAGGCGCCGAAACGGGTCCCTATCGCGCTCTCTATTTTTACCCTCGGAGGTAACTCTGCAATAGTAACACCGGTCACTGCTTTTGATGTAACTTCTACGAGACTCGTTCTTTTGTTTTATATAGCACAAACTTGGAGGGCTTTACATTAGCACTAGTTACATTTCACAAGCACATGTTCATTTTTTGAATTTCCAGATGTACAGCCGACGTTCCCTGGTTGTGATCGTTTTTCTTGCGTCTGTTCCCTGGTTGTGCTCGTTTTTCTTGCCTCTGTTCCCTGGTTGTGCTTGTTTTTCTTGCCTCTGTTCCCTGGTTGTGATCGTTTTTCTTGCCTCTGTTCCCTGGTTGTGCCCGTTTTCTTGCCTCGGTCCCCTGGTTGTGCTCGTTCTTCTTGCCTCTGTTCCCTGGTTGTGCTAATTTTTCTTGCCTCTGTTCCCTGGCTGTGCCCGTTTTCTTGCCTCTGTTCCCTGGTTGTGCTCATTTTTCTTGCCTCTGTTCCCTGGTTCTGCCCGTTTTCTTGCCTCTGTTCCCGGGATTGTGATTGTTTTTCTTGACTCTGTTCCCTAGTTGTGCCCGTTTTCTTGCCTCTGTTCCCTGGTTGTGATCGTTTTCTTGCCTCTGTTCCCTGGTTGTGCCCGTTTTCTTGCCCTGTTCCCTGGTTGTGATCGTTTTTCTTGCCTCTGTTCCCTGGTTGTACCCATTTATTGTCTCTGTTCCCTGGTTGTGATCGTTTTTCTTGCCTCTGTTCCCTGGTTGTGATCGTTTTTCTTGCCTCTATTCCCTGGTTGTGATCGTTTTTCTTGCCTCTGTTCCCTGGTTGTGATCGTTTTTCTTGCCTCTGTTCCCTGGTTGTGCCCGTTTTCTTACCTCTGTTCCCTGGTTATGCTCGTTTTTCTTGTCTCTGTTCCATGGTTGTGCCCGTTTTCTTGCCTCTGTTCCCTGGTTGTGATCGTTTTTCCTGCCTCTGTTCCCTGGTTGTGATAGTTTTTCTTGCCTCTGTTCCCTGATTGTGCAAGTTTTCTTGCCTCTGTTCCCTGGTTGGGATCGTTTTTCTTGCCTCTGTTCCCTGGTTGTGCTCTAAAATCGATTGCAAAATTTTTTTTTTCTTGCCTCTGTTCCCTTGTTGTGATTGTGATCGTTTTTCTTGCCTCTGTTCCCTGATTGTGTCTGTTTTCTTGCCTCTGTTCCCTGATTGTGCTCATTTTTCTTGCCTCTGTTCCCTGTTTGTGCTTGTTTTTCTTGCCTCTGTTCCCTGGTTGTGCTTGCTTTTTTTGCTTCTGCCCCCTGGTTGTGCTTGTTTTTCTTGCCTCTGTTCCCTGATTGTGCCCGTTTTCTAGCCTCTGTTCCCTGGTTGTGCTCGTTTTTCTTGCCTCTGTTCCCTGGTTGTGCCTGTTTTTCGTTTTTCTTGCCTCTGTTCCCTGGTTGTTATCGCTTTTCTTGCCTCTGTTTCCTGGTTGTGCCCGTGTTCTTGCCCCTGTTCCCTGGTTGTGATAGTTTTTCTTGCCTCTGTTCCCTGGTTGTGCCCATTTTCTTGCCTATGTTCCCTGGTTGTGCTTGTTTTTCTTGCCTCTGTTCCCTGGTTGTGCCCATTTTCTTGCCTCTGCCCCCTGGTTGTGATCGTTTTTCTTGCCTCTGTTCCCTGGTTGTGCTAATTTTTCTTGGCTCTGTTCCCTGTTTGTGCTTGTTTTTATTGCCTATGTTCCCTGGTTGTGCTCGCTTTTTTTGCTTCTGCCCTCTGGTTGTGATCGTTTTTCTCGCCTCTGTTCCCTGGTTGTGATCTTTTTTCTTGCCTCTGTTCCCTGGTTGTGCTCATTTTTCTTGCCTCTGTTCCCTGTTTGTGCTTGTTTTTCTTGCCTCTGTTCCCTGGTTGTGCTCGCTTTTTTTGCTTCTGCCCCCTGGTTGTGCTCGTTTTTCTTGCCTCTGTTCCCTGATTGTGCCCGTTTTCTTGCCTCTGTTCTCTGGTTGTGCTCATTTTTCTTGCCTCTGTTCCGTGTTTGTGCTTGTTTTTCTTGCCTCTGTTCCCTGGTTGTGCTCGCTTTTCTTGCCTCTGTTCCCTGATTGTGCCCGTTTTCTTGCCTCTGTTCCATGGTTGTGCTAGTTTTTCTTGCCTCTGTTCCCTGGTTGTGCTTGTTTTTCTTGCCTCTGTTCCCTGGTTGTGATCGTTTTTCTTGTCTCAGTTCCCTGGTTGTGCCCGTTTTCTTGCCTCTGCCCTTGGTTGTGATCGTTTTTCTTGCCTCTGTTCCCTGGTTGTGATCGTTTTTCTTGCCTCTGTTCCCTGGTTGTGATCGTTTTTCTTGCCTCTGTTCCCTGGTTGTGCTCATTTTTCTTGCCTCTGTTCCCTGTTTGTGCTTGTTTTTCTTGCCTCTGTTCCCTGGTTGTGCTCGCTTTTTTTGCTTCTGCCCCCTGGTTGTGCTCGTTTTTCTTGCCTCTGTTCCCTGGTTGTGATCATTTTTCTTGCCTCTGTTCTCTGGTTGTGATCATTTTTCTTGCCTCTGTTCTCTTGTTGTGATCGTTTTTCTTGCCTCTGTTCCCTGATTGTGCCAGTTTTCTTGCCTCTGTTCTCTGGTTATGCTCATTTTTCTTGCCTCTGTTCCCTGTTTGTGCTTGTTTTTCTTGCCTCTGTTCCCTGGTTCTGCTCGCTTTTCTTGCCTCTGTTCCCTGATTGTGCCCGTTTTCTTGCCTCTGTTCCCTGGTTGTGCTAGTTTTTCTTGCCTCTGTTCCCTGGTTGTGCTTGTTTTTCTTGCCTCTGTTCCCTGGTTGTGATCGTTTTTCTTGCCTCTGTTCCCTGGTTGTGCCCGTTTTCTGGCCTCTGCCCTCTGGTTGTGATCGTTTTTCTTGCCTCTGTTCCCTGGTTGTGCTCATTTTTATTGCCTCTGTTTCCTGTTTGTGCTTGTTTTTCTTGCCTCTGTTCCCTGGTTGTGCTCGCTTTTTTTGCTTCTGCCCCTTGGTTGTGATCGTTTTTCTTGCCTCTGTTCCCTGGTTGTGCTGCTCTCCTGCCACACCGTATGTTATCTCTGGTACATCATTATTTCCGTGTGAGCAAGCATTATTAGCTGGCACTCGAGAATGGTTTCATGCGCATTAATTCGGCTTGCGTGGTTTGTGAGCAGTTTCCCAGTCTCGCTTTTCATAATGTTTTGAAACCAGGATTCCTGCTGAAACGAAAATGTGACAACATAACTTTGCACTGCAGTACATCGGTGCTAAGATGAGAGTGTGGGATAACCAGAGCTTTAAGTGAGCTGGGTCTTGCCGGTGCTCAGCAGCAGCACTTCTTATCAGCAGGCGCCGAAACGGGTCCCTATCGCGCTCTCTATTTTTACCCTCGGAGGTAACTCTGCAATAGTAACACCGGTCACTGCTTTTGATGTAACTTCTACGAGACTCGTTCTTTTGTTTTATATAGCGCAAACTTGGAGGGCTTTACATTAGCACTAGTTACATTTCACAAGCACATGTTAATTTTTTGAATTTCCAGATGTACAGCCGACGTTCCCTGGTTGTGATAGTTTTTCTTGCGTCTGTTCCCTGGTTGTGCTCGTTTTTCTTGCCTCTGTTCCCTGGTTGTGCTTGTTTTTATTGCCTCTGTTCCCTGGTTGTGCCTGTTTTTCTTGCCTCTGTTCCCTGGTTGTGATCGTTTTTCTTGCCTCTGTTCCCTGGTTGTGCCCGTTTTCTTGCCTCGGTCCCCTGGTTGTGCTCGTTCTTCTTGCCTCTGTTCCCTGGTTGTGCTAATTTTTCTTGCCTCTGTTCCCTGGCTGTGCCCGTTTTCTTGCCTCTGTTCCCTGGTTGTGCTCATTTTTCTTGCCTCTGTTCCCTGGTTCTGCCCGTTTTCTTGCCTCTGTTCCCGGGATTGTGATTGTTTTTCTTGACTCTGTTCCCTAGTTGTGCCCGTTTTCTTGCCTCTGTTCCCTGGTTGTGATCGTTTTCTTGCCTCTGTTCCCTGGTTGTGCCCGTTTTCTTGCCCTGTTCCCTGGTTGTGATCGTTTTTCTTGCCTCTGTTCCCTGGTTGTACCCATTTATTGCCTCTGTTCCCTGGTTGTGATCGTTTTTCTTGCCTCTGTTCCCTGGTTGTGATCGTTTTTCTTGCCTCTATTCCCTGGTTGTGATCGTTTTTCTTGCCTCTGTTCCCTGGTTGTGATCGTTTTTCTTGCCTCTGTTCCCTGGTTGTGCCCGTTTTCTTACCTCTGTTTCCTGGTTATGCTCGTTTTTCTTGTCTCTGTTCCATGGTTGTGCCCGTTTTCTTGCCTCTGTTCCCTGGTTGTGATCGTTTTTCCTGCCTCTGTTCCCTGGTTGTGATAGTTTTTCTTGCCTCTGTTCCCTGATTGTGCAAGTTTTCTTGCCTCTGTTCCCTGGTTGGGATCGTTTTTCTTGCCTCTGTTCCCTGGTTGTGCTCTAAAATCGATTGCAAAAAAATGTTTTTCTTGCCTCTGTTCCCTTGTGATTGTGATCGTTTTACTTGCCTCTGTTCCCTGATTGTGTCTGTTTTCTTGCCTCTGTTCCCTGGTTGTGCTCATTTTTCTTGCCTCTGTTCCCTGTTTGTGCTTGTTTTTCTTGCCTCTGTTCCCTGGTTGTGCTTGCTTTTTTTGCTTCTGCCCCCTGGTTGTGCTTGTTTTTCTTGCCTCTGTTCCCTGATTGTGCCCGTTTTCTAGCCTCTGTTCCCTGGTTGTGCTCGTTTTTCTTGCCTCTGTTCCCTGGTTGTGCCTGTTTTTCGTTTTTCTTGCCTCTGTTCCCTGGTTGTTATCGTTTTTCTTGCCTCTGTTTCCTGGTTGTGCCCGTGTTCTTGCCCCTGTTCCCTGGTTGTGATAGTTTTTCTTGCCTCTGTTCCCTGGTTGTGCCCATTTTCTTGCCTATGTTCCCTGGTTGTGCTTGTTTTTCTTGCCTCTGTTCCCTGGTTGTGCCCATTTTCTTGCCTCTGCCCCCTGGTTGTGATCGTTTTTCTTGCCTCTGTTCCCTGGTTGTGCTAATTTTTCTTGGCTCTGTTCCCTGTTTGTGCTTGTTTTTATTGCCTATGTTCCCTGGTTGTGCTCGCTTTTTTTGCTTCTGCCCTCTGGTTGTGATCGTTTTTCTCGCCTCTGTTCCCTGGTTGTGATCTTTTTTCTTGCCTCTGTTCCCTGGTTGTGCTCATTTTTCTTGCCTCTGTTCCCTGTTTGTGCTTGTTTTTCTTGCCTCTGTTCCCTGGTTGTGCTCGCTTTTTTTGCTTCTGCCCCCTGGTTGTGCTCGTTTTTCTTGCCTCTGTTCCCTGATTGTGCCCGTTTTCTTGCCTCTGTTCTCTGGTTGTGCTCATTTTTCTTGCCTCTGTTCCGTGTTTGTGCTTGTTTTTCTTGCCTCTGTTCCCTGGTTGTGCTCGCTTTTCTTGCCTCTGTTCCCTGATTGTGCCCGTTTTCTTGCCTCTGTTCCCTGGTTGTGCTAGTTTTTCTTGCCTCTGTTCCCTGGTTGTGCTTGTTTTTCTTGCCTCTGTTCCCTGGCTGTGATCGTTTTTCTTGTCTCAGTTCCCTGGTTGTGCCCGTTTTCTTGCCTCTGCCCTTGGTTGTGATCGTTTTTCTTGCCTCTGTTCCCTGGTTGTGATCGTTTTTCTTGCCTCTGTTCCCTGGTTGTGATCGTTTTTCTTGCCTCTGTTCCCTGGTTGTGCTCATTTTTCTTGCCTCTGTTCCCTGTTTGTGCTTGTTTTTCTTGCCTCTGTTCCCTGGTTGTGCTCGCTTTTTTTGCTTCTGCCCCCTGGTTGTGCTCGTTTTTCTTGCCTCTGTTCCCTGGTTGTGATCATTTTTCTTGCCTCTGTTCTCTGGTTGTGATCATTTTTCTTGCCTCTGTTCTCTTGTTGTGATCGTTTTTCTTGCCTCTGTTCCCTGATTGTGCCCGTTTTCTTGCCTCTGTTCTCTGGTTATGCTCATTTTTCTTGCCTCTGTTCCCTGTTTGTGCTTGTTTTTCTTGCCTCTGTTCCCTGGTTCTGCTCGCTTTTCTTGCCTCTGTTCCCTGATTGTGCCCGTTTTCTTGCCTCTGTTCCCTGGTTGTGCTAGTTTTTCTTGCCTCTGTTCCCTGGTTGTGCTTGTTTTTCTTGCCTCTGTTCCCTGGTTGTGATCGTTTTTCTTGCCTCTGTTCCCTGGTTGTGCCCGTTTTCTGGCCTCTGCCCTCTGGTTGTGATCGTTTTTCTTGCCTCTGTTCCCTGGTTGTGCTCATTTTTATTGCCTCTGTTTCCTGTTTGTGCTTGTTTTTCTTGCCTCTGTTCCCTGGTTGTGCTCGCTTTTTTTGCTTCTGCCCCTTGGTTGTGATCGTTTTTCTTGCCTCTGTTCCCTGGTTGTGCTGCTCTCCTGCCACACCGTATGTTATCTCTGGTACATCATTATTTCCGTGTGAGCAAGCATTATTAGCTGGCACTCGAGAATGGTTTCATGCGCATTAATTCGGCTTGCGTGGTTTGTGAGCAGTTTCCCAGTCTCGCTTTTCATAATGTTTTGAAACCAGGATTCCTGCTGAAACGAAAATGTGACAACATAACTTTGCACTGCAGTACATCGGTGCTAAGATGAGAGTGTAGAATAACCAGAGCTTTAAGTGAGCTGGGTCTTGCCGGTGCTCAGCAGCAGCACTTCTTATCAGCAGGCGCCGAAACGGGTCCCTATCGCGCTCTCTATTTTTACCCTCGGAGGTAACTCTGCAATAGTAACACCGGTCACTGCTTTTGATGTAACTTCTACGAGACTCGTTCTTTTGTTTTATATAGCACAAACTTGGAGGGCTTTACATTAGCACTAGTTACATTTCACAAGCACATGTTCATTTTTTGAATTTCCAGATGTACAGCCGACGTTCCCTGGTTGTGATCGTTTTTCTTGCGTCTGTTCCCTGGTTGTGCTCGTTTTTCTTGCCTCTGTTCCCTGGTTGTGCTTGTTTTTATTGCCTCTGTTCCCTGGTTGTGCCTGTTTTTCTTGCCTCTGTTCCCTGGTTGTGATCGTTTTTCTTGCCTCTGTTCCCTGGTTGTGCCCGTTTTCTTGCCTCGGTCCCCTGGTTGTGCTCGTTCTTCTTGCCTCTGTTCCCTGGTTGTGCTAATTTTTCTTGCCTCTGTTCCCTGGCTGTGCCCGTTTTCTTGCCTCTGTTCCCTGGTTGTGCTCATTTTTCTTGCCTCTGTTCCCTGGTTCTGCCCGTTTTCTTGCCTCTGTTCCCGGGATTGTGATTGTTTTTCTTGACTCTGTTCCCTAGTTGTGCCCGTTTTCTTGCCTCTGTTCCCTGGTTGTGATCGTTTTCTTGCCTCTGTTCCCTGGTTGTGCCCGTTTTCTTGCCCTGTTCCCTGGTTGTGATCGTTTTTCTTGCCTCTGTTCCCTGGTTGTACCCATTTATTGCCTCTGTTCCCTGGTTGTGATCGTTTTTCTTGCCTCTGTTCCCTGGTTGTGATCGTTTTTCTTGCCTCTATTCCCTGGTTGTGATCGTTTTTCTTGCCTCTGTTCCCTGGTTGTGATCGTTTTTCTTGCCTCTGTTCCCTGGTTGTGCCCGTTTTCTTACCTCTGTTTCCTGGTTATGCTCGTTTTTCTTGTCTCTGTTCCATGGTTGTGCCCGTTTTCTTGCCTCTGTTCCCTGGTTGTGATCGTTTTTCCTGCCTCTGTTCCCTGGTTGTGATAGTTTTTCTTGCCTCTGTTCCCTGATTGTGCAAGTTTTCTTGCCTCTGTTCCCTGGTTGGGATCGTTTTTCTTGCCTCTGTTCCCTGGTTGTGCTCTAAAATCGATTGCAAAAAAATGTTTTTCTTGCCTCTGTTCCCTTGTGATTGTGATCGTTTTTCTTGCCTCTGTTCCCTGATTGTGTCTGTTTTCTTGCCTCTGTTCCCTGGTTGTGCTCATTTTTCTTGCCTCTGTTCCCTGTTTGTGCTTGTTTTTCTTGCCTCTGTTCCCTGGTTGTGCTTGCTTTTTTTGCTTCTGCCCCCTGGTTGTGCTTGTTTTTCTTGCCTCTGTTCCCTGATTGTGCCCGTTTTCTAGCCTCTGTTCCCTGGTTGTGCTCGTTTTTCTTGCCTCTGTTCCCTGGTTGTGCCTGTTTTTCGTTTTTCTTGCCTCTGTTCCCTGGTTGTTATCGTTTTTCTTGCCTCTGTTTCCTGGTTGTGCCCGTGTTCTTGCCCCTGTTCCCTGGTTGTGATAGTTTTTCTTGCCTCTGTTCCCTGGTTGTGCCCATTTTCTTGCCTATGTTCCCTGGTTGTGCTTGTTTTTCTTGCCTATGTTCCCTGGTTGTGCCCATTTTCTTGCCTCTGCCCCCTGGTTGTGATCGTTTTTCTTGCCTCTGTTCCCTGGTTGTGCTAATTTTTCTTGGCTCTGTTCCCTGTTTGTGCTTGTTTTTATTGCCTATGTTCCCTGGTTGTGCTCGCTTTTTTTGCTTCTGCCCTCTGGTTGTGATCGTTTTTCTCGCCTCTGTTCCCTGGTTGTGATCTTTTTTCTTGCCTCTGTTCCCTGGTTGTGCTCATTTTTCTTGCCTCTGTTCCCTGTTTGTGCTTGTTTTTCTTGCCTCTGTTCCCTGGTTGTGCTCGCTTTTTTTGCTTCTGCCCCCTGGTTGTGCTCGTTTTTCTTGCCTCTGTTCCCTGATTGTGCCCGTTTTCTTGCCTCTGTTCTCTGGTTGTGCTCATTTTTCTTGCCTCTGTTCCGTGTTTGTGCTTGTTTTTCTTGCCTCTGTTCCCTGGTTGTGCTCGCTTTTCTTGCCTCTGTTCCCTGATTGTGCCCGTTTTCTTGCCTCTGTTCCCTGGTTGTGCTAGTTTTTCTTGCCTCTGTTCCCTGGTTGTGCTTGTTTTTCTTGCCTCTGTTCCCTGGCTGTGATCGTTTTTCTTGTCTCAGTTCCCTGGTTGTGCCCGTTTTCTTGCCTCTGCCCTTGGTTGTGATCGTTTTTCTTGCCTCTGTTCCCTGGTTGTGATCGTTTTTCTTGCCTCTGTTCCCTGGTTGTGATCGTTTTTCTTGCCTCTGTTCCCTGGTTGTGCTCATTTTTCTTGCCTCTGTTCCCTGTTTGTGCTTGTTTTTCTTGCCTCTGTTCCCTGGTTGTGCTCGCTTTTTTTGCTTCTGCCCCCTGGTTGTGCTCGTTTTTCTTGCCTCTGTTCCCTGGTTGTGATCATTTTTCTTGCCTCTGTTCTCTGGTTGTGATCATTTTTCTTGCCTCTGTTCTCTTGTTGTGATCGTTTTTCTTGCCTCTGTTCCCTGATTGTGCCCGTTTTCTTGCCTCTGTTCTCTGGTTATGCTCATTTTTCTTGCCTCTGTTCCCTGTTTGTGCTTGTTTTTCTTGCCTCTGTTCCCTGGTTCTGCTCGCTTTTCTTGCCTCTGTTCCCTGATTGTGCCCGTTTTCTTGCCTCTGTTCCCTGGTTGTGCTAGTTTTTCTTGCCTCTGTTCCCTGGTTGTGCTTGTTTTTCTTGCCTCTGTTCCCTGGTTGTGATCGTTTTTCTTGCCTCTGTTCCCTGGTTGTGCCCGTTTTCTGGCCTCTGCCCTCTGGTTGTGATCGTTTTTCTTGCCTCTGTTCCCTGGTTGTGCTCATTTTTCTTGCCTCTGTTTCCTGTTTGTGCTTGTTTTTCTTGCCTCTGTTCCCTGGTTGTGCTCGCTTTTTTTGCTTCTGCCCCTTGGTTGTGATCGTTTTTCTTGCCTCTGTTCCCTGGTTGTGATCGTTTTTCTTGCCTCTGTTCCCTGGTTGTGATCGTTTTTTTTGCTTCTGCCCCCTGGTTGTGCTCGTTTTTCTTGCCTCTGTTCCCTGGTTGTGATCGTTTTTCTTGCCTCTGTTCCCTGGTTGTGCTCGTTTTCTTGCCTCTGTTCCCTGATTGTGCCCGTTTTCTTTCCTCTGTTCCCTAGTTGTGCTCGTTTTTTCTTGCCTCTGTTCCCTGGTTGTGCTTGTTTTTCTTGCCTCTGTTCCCTGGTTGTGCTCGCTTTTCTTGCCTCTGCCCCCTGGTTGTGATTGTTTTTCTTGCCTCTGTTCCCTCGTTGTGATAGTGTTTCTTGCCTCTGTTCCCTGGTTGTGATCATTTTTCTTGCCTCTGCTCCCTGGTTGTGCCCGTTTTTCGTTTTTCTTGCCTCTGTTCCCTGGTTGTGATGGTTTTTCTTGCCTCTGTTCCCTGGTTGTGCCCGATTTCTTGCCTCTGTTCCTTGGTTGTGATAGTTTTTCTTGCCTCTGTTCCCTGGTTGTGCCCGTTTTTTTGCCTCTGTTCCCTGGTTGTGCTCGTTTTTCTTGCCTTTGTTCCCTGGTTGTTGCCGTTTTTCTTGCCTCTGTTCCCTGGTTGTGATAGTTTTTCTTGCGTCTGTTCCCTGGTTGTGCCCGTTTTCTTGCCTCTGCCCCCTGGTTGTGCTCGTTCTTCTTGCCTCTGTTCCCTAGTTGTGCTCATTTTTCTTGCCTCTATTCCCTGGTTGTGCCCGTTTTCTTGCCTCTGTTCTCTGGTTGTGCTTGTTTTTCTTGCCTCTGTTCCCTGGTTGTGCCCGTTTTCTTGCCTCGGTTCCCTGATTGTGCCCGTTTTTTTGCCTCTGTTCTCTGGTTGTGATCGTTTTTCTTGCCTCTGCCCCCTGGTTGTGCTAGTATTTCTTGCCTCTGTTCCCTGGTTGTGCCCATTTTCTTGCCTCTGTTCCCTGGTTGTCATCGTTTTTCTTGGTTGTGATCGTTTTTCTTGCCTCTGTTCTCTGGTTGTGATCGTTTTTCTTGCCTCTGTTCCCTGATTGTGCCCGTTTACTTGCCTCTGTTCCCTGGTTGTGCTCGTTTTTCTTGCCTCTGTTCCCTCGTTGTGATAGTGTTTCGTGCCTCTGTTCCCTTGTTGTGATCGTTTTTCTTGCCTCTGTTCCCTGGTTGTGCTCGTTTTTCTTGCCTCTGTTCCCTCGTTGTGATTGGTTTTTTTGCCTTTGTTCCCTGGTTGTGATCGTTTTTCTTGCCTCTGCCCCCTGGTTGTGATCGTTTTTCTTGCCTCTGTTCCCTGATTGTGCTAATTTTTCTTGCTTCTGTTCCCTGTTTGTGCTTGTTTTTCTTGCCTCTGTTCCCTCGTTGTGCTTGCTTTTTTTGCTTCTGCCACCTGGTTGTGATTGTTTTTCTTGCCTCTGTTCCCTGGTTGTGATCGTTTTTCATGCCTCTGTTCCCTGGTTGTGCTCATTTTTCTTGCCTCTGTTCCCTGTTTGTGCTTGTTTTTCTTGCCTCTGTTCCCTGTTTGTGCTCGCTTTTTTTGCTTCTGCCCCCTGGTTGTGCTTGTTTTTCTTGCCTCTGTTCCCTGATTGTGATCGTTTTTCTTGCCTCTGTTCTCTGGTTGTGATTGTTTTTCTTGCCTCTGTTCCCTGATTGTGCCCGTTTTCTTGCCTCTGTTCCCTGGTTGTGCTCGTTTTTCTTGCCTCTGTTCCCTGGTTGTGCTTGTTTTTCTAGCCTCTGTTCCCTGGTTGTACTAGCTTTTCTTGCCTCTGCCCCCTGGTTGTTATTGTTTTTCTTGCCTCTGTTCCCTCGTTGTGATAGTGTGTCTTGCCTCTGTTCCCTGGTTGTGATCGTTTTTCTTGCCTCTGTTCCCTGGCTGTGCCCGTTTTTTCATTTTTCTTGCCTCTGTTCCCTGGTTGTGATTGTTTTTCTTGCCTCTGTTCCCTTGTTGGGCCCGATTTCTTGCCTCTGTTCCCTGGTTGTGATAGTTTTTCTTGCCTCTGTTCCCTGGTTGTGCCCGTTTTCTTGCCTCTGTTCCCTGGTTGTGCTCGTTTTTCTTGCCTTTGTTCCCTGGTTGTGCCCGTTTTTCTTGCCTCTGTTCCCTGGTTGTGATCGTTTTTCTTGCCTCTGTACCCTGGTTGTGCCCTTTTTCTTGCCTCTGCCCCCTGGTTGTTATCGTTCTTCTTGCCTCTGTTCCCTGGTTGTGCTAATTTGTCTTGCCTCTATTCCCTGGTTGTGCCCGTTTTCTTGCCTCTGTTCCCTGGTTGTGCCCGTTTTCTTGCCTCGGTTCCCTGATTGTGATCGTTTTTCTTGCCTCTGTTCCCTGGTCGTGCTCGCTTTTCCTGCCTCTGCCCCCTGGTTGTGCTAGTTTTTCTTGCCTCTGTTCCCTGGTTGTGCCCATTTTCTTGCCTCTGTTCCCTGGTTGTGATAGTTTTTCTTGGTAGTGATAGTTTTTCTTGCCTCTGTTCCCTGGTTGTGCCCATTTTCTTGCCTCTGTTCCCAGGTTGTGCTTGTTTTTCTTGCCTCTGTTCCCTGGTTGTGCCCATTTTCTTGCCTCTGCCCCCTGGTTGTGATCGTTTTTCTTGCCTCTGTTCCCTGGTTGTGTTAATTTTTCTTGGCTCTGTTCCCTGGTTGTGCCCATTTTCTTGCCTCTGTTCCCTGGTTGTGCTCATTTTTCTTGCCTCTGTTCCCTGTTTGTGCTTGTTTTTCTTGCCTCTGTTCCCTGGTTGTGCTTGCTTTTTTTGCTTCTGCCCCCTGGTTGTGCTAGTTTTTCTTGCCTCTGTTCCCTGGTTGTGATCATTTTTCTTGCCTCTGTTCTCTGGTTGTGATCATTTTTGATTGCCTCTGTTCTCTGGTTGTGATCGTTTTTCTTGCAACTGTTCCCTGATTGTGCCCGTTTTCTTGCCTCTGTTCCCTGGTTGTGCTCATTTTTCTTGCCTTTGTTCCCTGTTTGTGCTTGTTTTTCTTGCCTCTGTTCCCTGGTTGTGCTCGCTTTTCTTGCCTCTATTCCCTGATTGTGCCCGTTTTCTTGCCTCTGTTCCCTGGTTGTGCTAGTTTTTCTTGCCTCTGTTCCCTGGTTGTGCTTGTTTTTCTTGCCTCTGTTCCCTGGTTGTGATCGTTTTTCTTGCCTCAGTTCCCTGGTTGTGCCCGTTTTCTTGCCTCTGCCCTTGGTTGTGATCGTTTTTCTTGCCTCTGTTCCCTGGTTGTGATCGTTTTTCTTGCCTCTGTTCCCTGGTTGTGATCGTTTTTCATGCCTCTGTTCCCTGGTTGTGCTAATTTTTCTTGCCTCTGTTCCCTGTTTGTGCTTGTTTTTCTTGCCTCTGTTCCCTGGTTGTGCTTGCTTTTTTGCTTCTGCCCCCTGGTTGTGCTCGTTTTTCTTGCCTCTGTTCCCTGGTTGTGATAATTTTTCTTGCCTCTGTTCTCTGGTTGTGATCATTTTTCTTGCCTCTGTTCTCTGGTTGTGATCGTTTTTCTTGCCTCTGTTCCCTGATTGTGCCCGTTTTCTTGCCTCTGTTCTCTGGTTATGCTCGCTTTTCTTGCCTCTGTTCCCTGATTGTGCCCGTTTTCTTGCCTCTGTTCCTTGGTTGTGCTAGTTCTTCTTGCCTCTGTTCCCTGGTTGTGCTTGTTTTTCTTGCCTCTGTTCCCTGGTTGTGATCGTTTTTCTTGCCTCTGTTCCCTGGTTGTGCCCGTTTTCTGGCCTCTGCCCTCTGGTTGTGATAGTTTTTCTTGCCTCTGTTCCCTGGTTGTGCTCATTTTTCTTGCCTCTGTTTCCTGTTTGTGCTTGTTTTTCTTGCCTCTGTTCCCTGGTTGTGCTCGCTTTTTTTGCTTCTGCCCCTTGGTTGTGATCGTTTTTCTTGCCTCTGTTCCCTGGTTGTGATCGTTTTTCTTGCCTCTGTTCCCTGGTTGTGATCGGTTTTTTTGCTTCTGCCCCCTGGTTGTGCTAGTTTTTCTTGCCTCTGTTCCCTGGTTGTGATCGTTTTTCTTGCCTCTGTTCCCTGGTTGTGCTCGTTTTCTTGCCTCTGTTCCCTGATTGTGCCCGTTTTCTTTCCTCTGTTCCCTAGTTGTGCTCGTTTTTTCTTGCCTCTGTTCCCTGGTTGTGCTTGTTTTTCCAGCCTCTGTTCCCTGGTTGTGCTCGCTTTTCTTGCCTCTGCCCCCTGGTTGTGATTGTTTTTCTTGCCTCTGTTCCCTCGTTGTGATAGTGTTTCTTGCCTCTGTTCCCTGGTTGTGATCATTTTTCTTGCCTCTGCTCCCTGGTTGTGCCCGTTTTTCGTTTTTCTTGCCTCTGTTCCCTGGTTGTGATGGTTTTTCTTGCCTCTGTTCCCTGGTTGTGCCCGATTTCTTGCCTCTGTTCCTTGGTTGTGATAGTTTTTCTTGCCTCTGTTCCCTGGTTGTGCCCGTTTTCTTGCCTCTGTTCCCTGGTTGTGCTCGTTTTTCTTGCCTTTGTTCCCTGGTTGTGGCCGTTTTTCTTGCCTCTGTTCCCTGGTTGTGATAGTTTTTCTTGCGTCTGTTCCCTGGTTGTGCCCGTTTTCTTGCCTCTGCCCCCTGGTTGTGCTCGTTCTTCTTGCCTCTGTTCCCTAGTTGTGCTCATTTTTCTTGCCTCTATTCCCTGGTTGTGCCCGTTTTCTTGCCTCTGTTCTCTGGTTGTGCTTGTTTTTCTTGCCTCTGTTCCCTGGTTGTGCCCGTTTTCTTGCCTCGGTTCCCTGATTGTGCCCGTTTTTTTGCCTCTGTTCTCTGGTTGTGATCGTTTTTCTTGCCTCTGCCCCCTGGTTGTGCTAGTATTTCTTGCCTCTGTTCCCTGGTTGTGCCCATTTTCTTGCCTCTGTTCCCTGGTTGTCATCGTTTTTCTTGGTTGTGATCGTTTTTCTTGCCTCTGTTCTCTGGTTGTGATCGTTTTTCTTGCCTCTGTTCCCTGATTGTGCCCGTTTACTTGCCTCTGTTCCCTGGTTGTGCTCGTTTTTCTTGCCTCTGTTCCCTCGTTGTGATAGTGTTTCGTGCCTCTGTTCCCTTGTTGTGATCGTTTTTCTTGCCTCTGTTCCCTGGTTGTGCTCGTTTTTCTTGCCTCTGTTCCCTCGTTGTGATTGGTTTTTTTGCCTTTGTTCCCTGGTTGTGATCGTTTTTCTTGCCTCTGCCCCCTGGTTGTGATCGTTTTTCTTGCCTCTGTTCCCTGATTGTGCTAATTTTTCTTGCTTCTGTTCCCTGTTTGTGCTTGTTTTTCTTGCCTCTGTTCCCTCGTTGTGCTTGCTTTTTTTGCTTCTGCCACCTGGTTGTGATTGTTTTTCTTGCCTCTGTTCCCTGGTTGTGATCGTTTTTCATGCCTCTGTTCCCTGGTTGTGCTCATTTTTCTTGCCTCTGTTCCCTGTTTGTGCTTGTTTTTCTTGCCTCTGTTCCCTGTTTGTGCTCGCTTTTTTTGCTTCTGCCCCCTGGTTGTGCTTGTTTTTCTTGCCTCTGTTCCCTGATTGTGATCGTTTTTCTTGCCTCTGTTCTCTGGTTGTGATTGTTTTTCTTGCCTCTGTTCCCTGATTGTGCCCGTTTTCTTGCCTCTGTTCCCTGGTTCTGCTCGTTTTTCTTGCCTCTGTTCCCTGGTTGTGCTTGTTTTTCTAGCCTCTGTTCCCTGGTTGTACTAGCTTTTCTTGCCTCTGCCCCCTGGTTGTGATTGTTTTTCTTGCCTCTGTTCCCTCGTTGTGATAGTGTGTCTTGCCTCTGTTCCCTGGTTGTGATCGTTTTTCTTGCCTCTGTTCCCTGGCTGTGCCCGTTTTTTCATTTTTCTTGCCTCTGTTCCCTGGTTGTGATTGTTTTTCTTGCCTCTGTTCCCTTGTTGGGCCCGATTTCTTGCCTCTGTTCCCTGGTTGTGATAGTTTTTCTTGCCTCTGTTCCCTGGTTGTGCCCGTTTTCTTGCCTCTGTTCCCTGGTTGTGCTCGTTTTTTTTGCCTTTGTTCCCTGGTTGTGCCCGTTTTTCTTGCCTCTGTTCCCTGGTTGTGATCGTTTTTCTTGGTAGTGATAGTTTTTCTTGCCTCTGTTCCCTGGTTGTGCCCATTTTCTTGCCTCTGCCCCCTGGTTGTGATCGTTTTTCTTGCCTCTGTTCCCTGGTTGTGTTAATTTTTCTTGGCTCTGTTCCCTGTTTGTGCTTGTTTTTATTGCCTATGTTCCCTGGTTGTGCTCGCTTTTTTTGCTTCTGCCCTCTGGTTGTGATCGTTTTTCTCGCCTCTGTTCCCTGGTTGTGATCTTTTTTCTTGCCTCTGTTCCCTGGTTGTGCTAATTTTTCTTGCCTCTGTTCCCTGTTTGTGCTTGTTTTTCTTGCCTCTGTTCCCTGGTTGTGCTTGCTTTTTTTGCTTCTGCCCCCTGGTTGTGCTAGTTTTTCTTGCCTCTGTTCCCTGGTTGTGCCCATTTTCTTGCCTCTGTTCCCAGGTTGTGCTTGTTTTTCTTGCCTCTGTTCCCTGGTTGTGCCCATTTTCTTGCCTCTGCCCCCTGGTTGTGATCGTTTTTCTTGCCTCTGTTCCCTGGTTGTGTTAATTTTTCTTGGCTCTGTTCCCTGGTTGTGCCCATTTTCTTGCCTCTGTTCCCTGTTTGTGCTTGTTTTTATTGCCTATGTTCCCTGGTTGTGCTCGCTTTTTTTGCTTCTGCCCTCTGGTTGTGATCGTTTTTCTCGCCTCTGTTCCCTGGTTGTGATCTTTTTTCTTGCCTCTGTTCCCTGGTTGTGCTCATTTTTCTTGCCTCTGTTCCCTGTTTGTGCTTGTTTTTCTTGCCTCTGTTCCCTGGTTGTGCTTGCTTTTTTTGCTTCTGCCCCCTGGTTGTGCTAGTTTTTCTTGCCTCTGTTCCCTGGTTGTGATCATTTTTCTTGCCTCTGTTCTCTGGTTGTGATCATTTTTGATTGCCTCTGTTCTCTGGTTGTGATCGTTTTTCTTGCAACTGTTCCCTGATTGTGCCCGTTTTCTTGCCTCTGTTCCCTGGTTGTGCTCATTTTTCTTGCCTTTGTTCCCTGTTTGTGCTTGTTTTTCTTGCCTCTGTTCCCTGGTTGTGCTCGCTTTTCTTGCCTCTATTCCCTGATTGTGCCCGTTTTCTTGCCTCTGTTCCCTGGTTGTGCTAGTTTTTCTTGCCTCTGTTCCCTGGTTGTGCTTGTTTTTCTTGCCTCTGTTCCCTGGTTGTGATCGTTTTTCTTGCCTCAGTTCCCTGGTTGTGCCCGTTTTCTTGCCTCTGCCCTTGGTTGTGATCGTTTTTCTTGCCTCTGTTCCCTGGTTGTGATCGTTTTTCTTGCCTCTGTTCCCTGGTTGTGATCGTTTTTCTTGCCTCTGTTCCCTGGTTGTGCTAATTTTTCTTGCCTCTGTTCCCTGTTTGTGCTTGTTTTTCTTGCCTCTGTTCCCTGGTTGTGCTTGCTTTTTTGCTTCTGCCCCCTGGTTGTGCTCGTTTTTCTTGCCTCTGTTCCCTGGTTGTGATAATTTTTCTTGCCTCTGTTCTCTGGTTGTGATCATTTTTCTTGCCTCTGTTCTCTGGTTGTGATCGTTTTTCTTGCCTCTGTTCCCTGATTGTGCCCGTTTTCTTGCCTCTGTTCTCTGGTTATGCTCGCTTTTCTTGCCTCTGTTCCCTGATTGTGCCCGTTTTCTTGCCTCTGTTCCTTGGTTGTGCTAGTTCTTCTTGCCTCTGTTCCCTGGTTGTGCTTGTTTTTCTTGCCTCTGTTCCCTGGTTGTGATCGTTTTTCTTGCCTCAGTTCCCTGGTTGTGCCCGTTTTCTTGCCTCTGCCCTTGGTTGTGATCGTTTTTCTTGCCTCTGCCCCCTGGTTGTGATCGTTTTTCTTGCCTCTGTTCCCTGGTTGTGTTAATTTTTCTTGCCTCTGCCCCCTGGTTGTGATCGTTTTTCTTGCCTCTGTTCCCTGGTTGTGTTAATTTTTCTTGGCTCTGTTCCCTGGTTGTGCCCATTTTCTTGCCTCTGTTCCCTGTTTGTGCTTGTTTTTATTGCCTATGTTCCCTGGTTGTGCTCGCTTTTTTTGCTTCTGCCCTCTGGTTGTGATCGTTTTTCTCGCCTCTGTTCCCTGGTTGTGATCTTTTTTCTTGCCTCTGTTCCCTGGTTGTGCTCATTTTTCTTGCCTCTGTTCCCTGTTTGTGCTTGTTTTTCTTGCCTCTGTTCCCTGGTTGTGCTTGCTTTTTTTGCTTCTGCCCCCTGGTTGTGCTCGTTTTTCTTGCCTCTGTTCCCTGGTTGTGATAATTTTTCTTGCCTCTGTTCTCTGGTTGTGATCATTTTTCTTGCCTCTGTTCTCTGGTTGTGATCGTTTTTCTTGCCTCTGTTCCCTGATTGTGCCCGTTTTCTTGCCTCTGTTCTCTGGTTATGCTCGCTTTTCTTGCCTCTGTTCCCTGATTGTGCCCGTTTTCTTGCCTCTGTTCCTTGGTTGTGCTAGTTCTTCTTGCCTCTGTTCCCTGGTTGTGCTTGTTTTTCTTGCCTCTGTTCCCTGGTTGTGATCGTTTTTCTTGCCTCAGTTCCCTGGTTGTGCCCGTTTTCTTGCCTCTGCCCTTGGTTGTGATCGTTTTTCTTGCCTCTGCCCCCTGGTTGTGATCGTTTTTCTTGCCTCTGTTCCCTGGTTGTGTTAATTTTTCTTGGCTCTGTTCCCTGGTTGTGCCCATTTTCTTGCCTCTGTTCCCTGTTTGTGCTTGTTTTTATTGCCTATGTTCCCTGGTTGTGCTCGCTTTTTTTGCTTCTGCCCTCTGGTTGTGATCGTTTTTCTCGCCTCTGTTCCCTGGTTGTGATCTTTTTTCTTGCCTCTGTTCCCTGGTTGTGCTCATTTTTCTTGCCTCTGTTCCCTGTTTGTGCTTGTTTTTCTTGCCTCTGTTCCCTGGTTGTGCTTGCTTTTTTTGCTTCTGCCCCCTGGTTGTGCTAGTTTTTCTTGCCTCTGTTCCCTGGTTGTGATCATTTTTCTTGCCTCTGTTCTCTGGTTGTGATCATTTTTGATTGCCTCTGTTCTCTGGTTGTGATCGTTTTTCTTGCAACTGTTCCCTGATTGTGCCCGTTTTCTTGCCTCTGTTCCCTGGTTGTGCTCATTTTTCTTGCCTTTGTTCCCTGTTTGTGCTTGTTTTTCTTGCCTCTGTTCCCTGGTTGTGCTCGCTTTTCTTGCCTCTATTCCCTGATTGTGCCCGTTTTCTTGCCTCTGTTCCCTGGTTGTGCTAGTTTTTCTTGCCTCTGTTCCCTGGTTGTGCTTGTTTTTCTTGCCTCTGTTCCCTGGTTGTGATCGTTTTTCTTGCCTCAGTTCCCTGGTTGTGCCCGTTTTCTTGCCTCTGCCCTTGGTTGTGATCGTTTTTCTTGCCTCTGTTCCCTGGTTGTGATCGTTTTTCTTGCCTCTGTTCCCTGGTTGTGATCGTTTTTCTTGCCTCTGTTCCCTGGTTGTGCTAATTTTTCTTGCCTCTGTTCCCTGTTTGTGCTTGTTTTTCTTGCCTCTGTTCCCTGGTTGTGCTTGCTTTTTTGCTTCTGCCCCCTGGTTGTGCTCGTTTTTCTTGCCTCTGTTCCCTGGTTGTGATAATTTTTCTTGCCTCTGTTCTCTGGTTGTGATCATTTTTCTTGCCTCTGTTCTCTGGTTGTGATCGTTTTTCTTGCCTCTGTTCCCTGATTGTGCCCGTTTTCTTGCCTCTGTTCTCTGGTTATGCTCGCTTTTCTTGCCTCTGTTCCCTGATTGTGCCCGTTTTCTTGCCTCTGTTCCTTGGTTGTGCTAGTTCTTCTTGCCTCTGTTCCCTGGTTGTGCTTGTTTTTCTTGCCTCTGTTCCCTGGTTGTGATCGTTTTTCTTGCCTCTGTTCCCTGGTTGTGCCCGTTTTCTGGCCTCTGCCCTCTGGTTGTGATCGTTTTTCTTGCCTCTGTTCCCTGGTTGTGCTCATTTTTCTTGCCTCTGTTTCCTGTTTGTGCTTGTTTTTCTTGCCTCTGTTCCCTGGTTGTGCTCGCTTTTTTTGCTTCTGCCCCTTGGTTGTGATCGTTTTTCTTGCCTCTGTTCCCTGGTTGTGATCGTTTTTCTTGCCTCTGTTCCCTGGTTGTGATCGGTTTTTTTGCTTCTGCCCCCTGGTTGTGCTCGTTTTTCTTGCCTCTGTTCCCTGGTTGTGATCGTTTTTCTTGCCTCTGTTCCCTGGTTGTGCTCGTTTTCTTGCCTCTGTTCCCTGGCTGTGCCCGTTTTTTCATTTTTCTTGCCTCTGTTCCCTGGTTGTGATGGTTTTTCTTGCCTCTGTTCCCTGGTTGTGCCCGATTTCTTGCCTCTGTTCCCTGGTTGTGATAGTTTTTCTTGCCTCTGTTCCCTGGTTGTGCCCGTTTTCTTGCCTCTGTTCCCTGGTTGTGCTCGTTTTTCTTGCCTTTGTTCCCTGGTTGTGCCCGTTTTTCTTGCCTCTGTTCCCTGGTTGTGATCGTTTTTCTTGCGTCTGTTCCCTGGTTGTGCCCGTTTTCTTGCCTCTGCCCCCTGGTTGTGCTCGTTCTTCTTGCCTCTGTTCCCTAGTTGTGCTCATTTTTCTTGCCTCTATTCCCTGGTTGTGCCCGTTTTCTTGCCTCTGTTCTCTGGTTGTGCTTGTTTTTCTTGCCTCTGTTCCCTGGTTGTGCCCGTTTTCTTGCCTCGGTTCCCTGATTGTGCCCGTTTTTTTGCCTCTGTTCTCTGGTTGTGATCGTTTTTCTTGCCTCTGCCCCCTGGTTGTGCTAGTATTTCTTGCCTCTGTTCCCTGGTTGTGCCCATTTTCTTGCCTCTGTTCCCTGGTTGTCATCGTTTTTCTTGGTTGTGATTGTTTTTCTTGCCTCTGTTCTCTGGTTGTGATCGTTTTTCTTGCCTCTGTTCCCTGATTGTGCCCGTTTACTTGCCTCTGTTCCCTGGTTGTGCTCGTTTTTCTTGCCTCTGTTCCCTCGTTGTGATAGTGTTTCGTGCCTCTGTTCCCTTGTTGTGATCGTTTTTCTTGCCTCTGTTCCCTGGTTGTGCTCGTTTTTCTTGCCTCTGTTCCCTCGTTGTGATTGGTTTTTTTGCCTTTGTTCCCTGGTTGTGATCGTTTTTCTTGCCTCTGCCCCCTGGTTGTGATCGTTTTTCTTGCCTCTGTTCCCTGATTGTGCTAATTTTTCTTGCTTCTGTTCCCTGTTTGTGCTTGTTTTTCTTGCCTCTGTTCCCTCGTTGTGCTTGCTTTTTTTGCTTCTGCCACCTGGTTGTGATTGTTTTTCTTGCCTCTGTTCCCTGGTTGTGATCGTTTTTCATGCCTCTGTTCCCTGGTTGTGCTCATTTTTCTTGCCTCTGTTCCCTGTTTGTGCTTGTTTTTCTTGCCTCTGTTCCCTGTTTGTGCTCGCTTTTTTTGCTTCTGCCCCCTGGTTGTGCTTGTTTTTCTTGCCTCTGTTCCCTGATTGTGATCGTTTTTCTTGCCTCTGTTCTCTGGTTGTGATTGTTTTTCTTGCCTCTGTTCCCTGATTGTGCCCGTTTTCTTGCCTCTGTTCCCTGGTTGTGCTCGTTTTTCTTGCCTCTGTTCCCTGGTTGTGCTTGTTTTTCTAGCCTCTGTTCCCTGGTTGTACTAGCTTTTCTTGCCTCTGCCCCCTGGTTGTGATTGTTTTTCTTGCCTCTGTTCCCTCGTTGTGATAGTGTGTCTTGCCTCTGTTCCCTGGTTGTGATCGTTTTTCTTGCCTCTGTTCCCTGGCTGTGCCCGTTTTTTCATTTTTCTTGCCTCTGTTCCCTGGTTGTGATTGTTTTTCTTGCCTCTGTTCCCTTGTTGGGCCCGATTTCTTGCCTCTGTTCCCTGGTTGTGATAGTTTTTCTTGCCTCTGTTTCCTGGTTGTGCCCGTTTTCTTGCCTCTGTTCCCTGGTTGTGCTCGTTTTTCTTGCCTTTGTTCCCTGGTTGTGCCCGTTTTTCTTGCCTCTGTTCCCTGGTTGTGATCGTTTTTCTTGCCTCTGTACCCTGGTTGTGCCCTTTTTCTTGCCTCTGCCCCCTGGTTGTTATCGTTCTTCTTGCCTCTGTTCCCTGGTTGTGCTAATTTGTCTTGCCTCTATTCCCTGGTTGTGCCCGTTTTCTTGCCTCTGTTCCCTGGTTGTGCCCGTTTTCTTGCCTCGGTTCCCTGATTGTGATCGTTTTTCTTGCCTCTGTTCCCTGGTCGTGCTCGCTTTTCCTGCCTCTGCCCCCTGGTTGTGCTAGTTTTTCTTGCCTCTGTTCCCTGGTTGTGCCCATTTTCTTGCCTCTGTTCCCTGGTTGTGATAGTTTTTCTTGGTAGTGATAGTTTTTCTTGCCTCTGTTCCCTGGTTGTGCCCATTTTCTTGCCTCTGTTCCCAGGTTGTGCTTGTTTTTCTTGCCTCTGTTCCCTGGTTGTGCCCATTTTCTTGCCTCTGCCCCCTGGTTGTGATCGTTTTTCTTGCCTCTGTTCCCTGGTTGTGTTAATTTTTCTTGGCTCTGTTCCCTGTTTGTGCTTGTTTTTATTGCCTATGTTCCCTGGTTGTGCTCGCTTTTTTTGCTTCTGCCCTCTGGTTGTGATCGTTTTTCTCGCCTCTGTTCCCTGGTTGTGATCTTTTTTCTTGCCTCTGTTCCCTGGTTGTGCTCATTTTTCTTGCCTCTGTTCCCTGTTTGTGCTTGTTTTTCTTGCCTCTGTTCCCTGGTTGTGCTTGCTTTTTTTGCTTCTGCCCCCTGGTTGTGCTAGTTTTTCTTGCCTCTGTTCCCTGGTTGTGATCATTTTTCTTGCCTCTGTTCTCTGGTTGTGATCATTTTTGATTGCCTCTGTTCTCTGGTTATGATCGTTTTTCTTGCAACTGTTCCCTGATTGTGCCCGTTTTCTTGCCTCTGTTCCCTGGTTGTGCTCATTTTTCTTGCCTTTGTTCCCTGTTTGTGCTTGTTTTTCTTGCCTCTGTTCCCTGGTTGTGCTCGCTTTTCTTGCCTCTATTCCCTGATTGTGCCCGTTTTCTTGCCTCTGTTCCCTGGTTGTGCTAGTTTTTCTTGCCTCTGTTCCCTGGTTGTGCTTGTTTTTCTTGCCTCTGTTCCCTGGTTGTGATCGTTTTTCTTGCCTCAGTTCCCTGGTTGTGCCCGTTTTCTTGCCTCTGCCCTTGGTTGTGATCGTTTTTCTTGCCTCTGTTCCCTGGTTGTGATCTTTTTTCTTGCCTCTGTTCCCTGGTTGTGATCGTTTTTCTTGCCTCTGTTCCCTGGTTGTGCTAATTTTTCTTGCCTCTGTTCCCTGTTTGTGCTTGTTTTTCTTGCCTCTGTTCCCTGGTTGTGCTTGCTTTTTTTTGCTTCTGCCCCCTGGTTGTGCTCGTTTTTCTTGCCTCTGTTCCCTGGTTGTGATAATTTTTCTTGCCTCTGTTCTCTGGTTGTGATCATTTTTCTTGCCTCTGTTCTCTGGTTGTGATCGTTTTTCTTGCCTCTGTTCCCTGATTGTGCCCGTTTTCTTGCCTCTGTTCTCTGGTTATGCTCGCTTTTCTTGCCTCTGTTCCCTGATTGTGCCCGTTTTCTTGCCTCTGTTCCTTGGTTGTGCTAGTTCTTCTTGCCTCTGTTCCCTGGTTGTGCTTGTTTTTCTTGCCTCTGTTCCCTGGTTGTGATCGTTTTTCTTGCCTCTGTTCCCTGGTTGTGCCCGTTTTCTTGCCTCTGCCCTCTGGTTGTGATCGTTTTTCTTGCCTCTTTTCCCTGGTTGTGCTCATTTTTCTTGCCTCTGTTCCCTGTTTGTGCTTGTTTTTCTTGCCTCTGTTCCCTGGTTGTGCTCGCTTTTTTTGCTTCTGCCCCTTGGTTGTGATCGTTTTTCTTTCCTCTGTTCCCTGGTTGTGATCGTTTTTCTTGCCTCTGTTCCCTGGTTGTGATCGTTTTTCTTGCCTCTGTTCCCTGGTTGTGCTCATTTTTCTTGCCTCTGTTCCCTGTTTGTGCTTGTTTTTCTTGCCTCTGTTCCCTGGTTGTGTTCGCTTTTTTGGCTTCTGCCCCCTGTTTGTGCTCGTTTTTCTTGCCTCTGTTCCCTGGTTGTGATAGTTTTTCTTGCCTCTGTTCTCTGGTTGTGATCGTTTTTCTTGCCTCTGTTCCCTGATTGTGCCCGTATTCTTGCCTCTGTTCCCTAGTTGTGCTCGTTTTTTCTTGCCTCTGTTCCCTGGTTGTGCTTGTTTTTCTAGCCTCTGTTCCCTGGTTGTGCTCGCTTTTCTTGCCTCTGCCCCCTGGTTGTGATTGTTTTTCATGCAAAAACAAAGGAGGAGTAACCCCTCGTAGGCAGAGAGAGGTACCTCTCTGACAATGAGCTTAAGTGCTCTGGTCAGCACATTTTGCCCCAACCTGTTACTGGATAATGAATATCCTTGTAGAAGACCCCTCACAATTTGCGGTCTCCTACTTGAACTAGGGCAGGACGCTCCTTAGCGTGGGCGGACCACCCAGTTCAAATCACCACGGTCCTGACGAAAACCCTTGAATTTATGCATGGGTTGAAACATGTAGACCTCCTTAAACAATAGTTTGTATAGATTCACATTCACATAGCACACTTTAGCTATTTTTATATATTTTAATACTACTTATGACACCAAAGCCTACCTAATTAGGCAAAGGTGCCACACTTTAATTTTAATGAGGGTTCAAGCACTCAAGAATAAAATACTTGCAGTGAGTAGTGTTGGCCCTTTTTAATACAGATTTGTTGATAGTCTTGAACACATAAAAGAAATAAAACCAGCTCCACTGTAATCAGGTGTCGCAGCACACCCTATAGGCACTCGGCCTATGGGGTGGGACCCCGATGATGAAGCATGTCACCAACTAGGTTGGTGAGTGAGGGGTCTTCTACAAGCATATTCATTATCCAGTAACAGGTTGGGGCAAAATGTGCTGACCAGAGCACTTAAGCTCATTGTCAGAGAGGTACCTCTCTCTGCCTACGAGGGGTTACTCCTCCTTTGTTTTTGCAAATTAGTTGGGGGACCAGGAGTTCCCACCTCACATAGTGCCTGTAATTATTTTCCCTCTCTCTCTCTTTTGTTATGAAAATTGTTTTTCATGCCTCTGGTCCCTCGTTGTGATAGTGTTTCTTGCCTCTGTTCCCTGGTTGTGATCATTTTTCTTGCCTCTGCTCCCTGGTTGTGCCCGTTTTTCATTTTTCTTGCCTCTGTTCCCTGGTTGTGATGGTTTTTCTTGCCTCTGTTCCCTGGTTCTGCCAGATTTCTTGCCTCTGTTCCTTGGTTGTGATAGTTTTTCTTGCCTCTGTTCCCTGGTTGTGCCCGTTTTCTTGCCTCTGTTCTCTGGTTGTGCTCGTTTTTCTTGCCTTTGTTCCCTGGTTGTGGCCGTTTTTCTTGCCTCTGTTCCCTGGTTGTGATAGTTTTTCTTGCCTCTGTTCCCTGGTTGTGCCCGTTTTCTTGCCTCTGCCCCCTGGTTGTGCTCGTTCTTCTTGCCTCTGTTCCCTAGTTGTGCTCATTTTTCTTGCCTCTATTCCCTGGTTGTGCCCGTTTTCTTGCCTCTGTTCTCTGGTTGTGCTTGTTTTTCTTGCCTCTGTTCCCTGGTTGTGCCCGTTTTCTTGCCTCGGTTCCCTGATTGTGCCCGTTTTTTTGCCTCTGTTCTCTGGTTGTGATCGTTTTTCTTGCCTCTGTTCCCTGGTTGTGCTCGCTTTTCCTGCCTCTGCCCCCTGGTTGTGCTAGTTTTTCTTGCCTCTGTTCCCTGGTTGTGCCCATTTTCTTGCCTCTGTTCCCTGGTTGTGATCGTTTTTAGGTTTCGACTGCAAAAAGCTGCGCAAGCAGCTTTTGCGCAGGAGAAATCTTATGAGAACTGTAGTGTGGCTTTGGGTCGGCCCTCGTCATTCATTGGCTGGCTCCATAAATGGAGCCTAGCCATTGGACGAGGGGCCTGTCCGTCAATGCCGGACCAGATTCGGGGGCGTTCCCGAGATTCTTTGGCTTTTGCTGACGTCACGCGACGTCAGCCGGGAACGCCCCCGAATCTGGTCCGGCCAGGCCGTGCTTGCTGCTGTCCTGCCTTCCTCCGTGTCCCTCCTCCCGCCGTCCCCCCTCCCCTCGCTGTCCTGTGCACGTTTCCCGTCTCCCTCCCCCCGTCCGTGTCCTCTCCCGCCGTTCGTGTCATCTCCCGCCCCCCCCCCTGTCCTCGTAGGTGCTTGTTTGGACCAGGAACAGTTAATTCGCAGTGCTTAACGGTAAATGGCGCTTATCTGTCTGCCTTTGGGCGCCCTTTGTCCTGAGCCGACACTCCTGCTGGGACGGCGCCTTCGTTCCCGAGGGCGTGCAACGAGCCAGCCCCCTAGCCCGCCCCCCCCCCCGGGACTGAAGTGCAAGCATCCACCAGCCCTGGATGAAAATCGTTTCACCAAATGCATTTCTGTGTTCCCAACGAAGGGGCAGGTAAGGGGCAGTGCGAGTTACGGTGACCTAACAGCATTTTGCAGCTTTTACCAGCTCCCGGTGCCCTGCGACCCATGCCCAGCTGGGAGGATAGATTGAGCAAGTGTGGCTCGGGCAACAGATGTGAAAATCAAACACTGAAAGCTGGAGCCGTGCGCCCGCTAGTGGAGAAAGACGGGATCGGCGCCGCAGCATGATGAATAAAAGTAGAGGGCATTTTCCCATGGACACGAAAGGGATCGTTCCGTACTCTCCACATAGTGGGTTTTGTTAAATGCTGACCTTTGAGGTGTTGAGGTTACAAGGCGGCACCGCTGCACCCAGAAATGCTCGTCACAGGCCCTCACTACACTACTATTATCAGAAGAATTGAATCGACGTGATAGGAAAGTCCCATTTTACCTGATACCACACAACTGCCACTTACTATCAATGCCAGTACCTAGTACTGATAAAGTGCAACCACTGCCATTTACCCTCCCCAGTGACGGTACCTGTTGTCAGCAAGAAGTGGCGGAGCCGGGAGTCCTGTCGAGTATCTGCATTCATTCCCGCCAGCACTTTGCTCTAACGCAAGACCTGTGACACCAGGCAGACTCCTTATTCCATATTTAAAGGCATGGTGCCTGATGACTTCACAGGCAGCGGAGCTACCTCAAAGTGTGTGTGTGTCTATAGCTTCCAAAAACTTTTCCAGGGTGACTCAGGCACTCTCGCTGGAATGCCATTGGCGCAGGGCTTTTACAATGCAACGGTTTCGCCTTTGGAAAAGTTTGAGCTATTAGCAATGTAAATGACAATGCCATTTATTTATCTGTTTCAAAACCAACACATAAATACAAATTTTGTCATTTACAATGCCAATAGCTCAAACTTTTTCAAAGGCGAAACCTTTGCATTGTAAATGCTTGTTCTTGGTTGTGATCGTTTTTCTTGCCTCTGTTCTCTGGTTGTGAACGTTTTTCTTGCCTCTGTTTCCTGATTGTGCCCGTTTACTTGCCTCTGTTCCCTGGTTGTGCTCGTTTTTCTTGCCTCTGTTCCCTGGTTGTGCTTGTTTTTCATGCCTCTGTTCCCTGGTTGTGCTTGCTTTTCTTGCCTCTGCCCCCTGGTTGTGGTTGTTTTTCTTGCCTCTGTTCCCTCGTTGTGATAGTGTTTCGTGTCTCTGTTCCCTTGTTGTGATCGTTTTTCTTGCCTCTGTTCCCTGGTTGTGCTCGTTTTTCTTGCCTCTGTTTCCTCCTTGTGATTGTTTTTTTTGCCTTTGTTCCCTGGTTGTGATCGTTTTTTTTCTTGCCTCTGCCCCCTGGTTGTGATCGTTTTTCTTGCCTCTGTTCCCTGGTTGTGCTAATTTTTCTTGCCTCTGTTCCCTGTTTGTGCTTGTTTTTCTTGCCTCTGTTCCCTCGTTGTGCTTGCTTTGTTTGCTTCTGCCACCTGGTTGTGATTGTTTTTCTTGCCTCTGTTCCCTGGTTGTGATCGTTTTTCATGCC
The DNA here is from genome assembly GCF_964261635.1 of Lissotriton helveticus. Lineage (NCBI taxonomy): Eukaryota > Metazoa > Chordata > Amphibia > Caudata > Salamandridae > Lissotriton > Lissotriton helveticus. The sequence continues at coordinate 1,360,923,841 of NC_136065.1, forward strand.
TCTGTTCCCTGGTTGTGCTCATTTTTCTTGCCTCTGTTCCCTGTTTGTGCTTGTTTTTCTTGCCTCTGTTCCCTGTTTGTACTCGCTTTTTTTGCTTCTGCCCCCTGGTTGTGCTAGTTTTTCTTGCCTCTGTTCCCTGATTGTGATCGTTTTTCTTGCCTCTGTTCTCTGGTTGTGATTGTTTTTCTTGCCTCTGTACCCTGATTGTGCCCGTTTTCTTGCCTCTGTTCCCTGGTTGTGCTCATTTTTCTTGCCTCTGTTCCCTGGTTGTGCCCTTTTTCTTGCCTCTGCCCCTGGTTGTTCTCGTTCTTCTTGCCTCTGTTCCCTGGTTGTGCTAATTTTTCTTGCCTCTATTCCCTGGTTGTGCCCGTTTTCTTGCCTCTGTTCCCTGGTTGTGCCCGTTTTCTTGCCTCGGTTCCCTGATTGTGATCGTTTTTCTTGCCTCTGTTCCCTGGTCGTGCTCGCTTTTCCTGCCTCTGCCCCCTGGTTGTGCTAGTTTTTCTTGCCTCTGTTCCCTGGTTGTGCCCATTTTCTTGCCTCTGTTCCCTGGTTGTGATAGTTTTTCTTGGTTGTGATCGTTTTTCTTGCCTCTGTTCCCTGGTTGTGCTCGTTTTTCTTGCCTCTGTTCCCTGGTTGTGATCGTTTTTCTTGCCTCTGTTCCCTGGTTGTGATCGTTTTTCTTGCCTCTGTTCCCTGGTTGTGCTCGTTTTTCTTGCCTCTGTTCCCTCGTTGTGATTGTTTTTCTTGCCTTTGTTCCCTGATTGTGATAGTTTTTTTTGCCTCTGTTCCCTGGTTGTGATTGCTTTTCTTGCCTCTGTTCCCTGATTGTGCTAGTTTTTTCTTGCCTCTGTTCCCTGGTTGTGCTTGCTTTTCTTGCCTCTGCCCCCTGGTTGTGCTCGCTTTTCTTGCCTCTGTTCCCTGGTTGTTCTCGCTTTTCTTGCCTCTGCCCCCTGGTTGTGCTTGTTTTTCTTGCCTCTGTTCCCTGGTTGTGCTCTAAAATCGATTGCAAAAAATGGAGCAAGGGTGGATACATAAAATAAACATGGTTGGGTAAAACATACACGGTTATGGCCTATCACAAATGTGTAGTATAATCTATTCGAGTAGTTCCGCATGTGAAAGAATATAATCATGTAAAACAGTTGATTGGTCTTAGCTGGAGACAGTTCTGACAATACTGTACTGACAATAATGCATGTACGTCAATCCGAGATATAAAACAAATAACAAAACTAGGTATAGACGATCAGCACTTCACTTCAATTACTTTAGAGCTAGCGTGTGTGTGTGTGGCTCTGTGTGTGTGTGGCTCGGTGTGTGTGTGGCTCTGTTTGTGTGTGTGGCTCTGTGTGTGTGGCTATGTGTGTGTGTGTGTGTGGGGCTCGCAGTGTGTGTGTGGCTCACAGTGTGTGTGGCTCTGTGTGTGTGTGTGTGTGTGTGTGTGGCTCTGTGTGTGTGTGTGGCTCTGTGTGTGTGTTGGCTGTGTGTGTGTGTGTGGCTCTGTGTGTGGGGTTATGTGTGTGTGTGTGTGTGGCTGTGTGGTGTGGATGCAAATGCAATAGGTCTCGCATTTGCAAGAGATTAACTATTATTCTCTACTACTCTCTAATGCTTACCTATTGCCATTGTAAATGATAATACCATTTATTTATCGGTTTAAAAAAACAATAAATGAAAAAAATGACATTTGCAATGCCAATAGCTCTAACTTTAACAAAGACGAGACCATTGCATTGTAAATGCTTGTTCTTCCATGCCCCTGCAAGTCTCAGCTTAGCTGCTCCCAGACTTAACCAAATGACTGCTTGATCTGATTGTGTCGGGTGGCATAAGGAGTAATCCCTAAGGCCCAGAAGGACATATTCCTGGGTGAGTGGTAGAGGGTAGCCGAGCATGTCCTTGAGCTGAGGCAGAATCTCTGCCCAGAAAGGTCGAATTGCAGGTAAATCCCACCAAATGTGCTGGAAACCCCCTCATAGCCCGAATCCCCTCCAGCAGAGCGCTAATGTTTTGGGGAAAAGGTTGTGTAGCTTTGAGAGATAAAGGTACCAGTCATAAAACAATTTATAGTGGGCAGTTCTCATGTCCATAGATCGGTTAAGTCGTATTATCCGCCTGATTCATCAAGCTAAATTGCACTCGCAAAGGGCAAGATTCTCAGAATCTTGCCTTTTGCGAGTGCAATTTTTGCATTTGGGATTCATCATCCCAAATGCAAAATTCGCTATTTAAGAATTCGCACATTTGCGAAGAATTAAATTTAAGGAATCTCTATTTGAGATTCCTTAAATGCAATTCATAAAGCATTTTAAAATTGCGAAAATGCAATTTTGGGCCGCTATTTACCGAGAGGTCAGACCTCTCAGTAAATAGCAAAAACTTAGCAAAATGCATTTAAATGCATTTTTCTAAGTTGCATGTTACACACACACATGTCCTTTGGACATGTGTGTGCGCAACACCAATGTAGATTACATTTCAGGGGTGCTACAGGGTGTCCTTTGGACACCTCTGCACCCTTGAAATCGCATCCTTTTTTGCGATTAGCTAATTGCTAATCGCAAATAAGGAATAACTCCCCATGCATTCCTATGGGCCTTTAGGCCCATAGGAATGCATGGGGAGTTATTCCTTATTAGCGATTAGCAATTAGCTAATCGCAAATAAGGAACATGTAGGAATCGCAATATTTATTGCAATTCCTACATGAATCCCGTTTTGCAAGTCCTTAATAGCGATTCGTTATGAATCGCTATTAGGGGCTCGCAAAACGGGAGATTGATGAATCAGGCTGTAAATCTTTCCATTGCACCTTCCACTGGCTATCTTGTATTTCATGCCCAAGTTTTTGTTCCCAGAAGGCCATGTAGCGTGGCCTACGGGAGGGTAGAGTATGCAATAGTAGCGAGTATAAAAATGAGATTGTGCCTCTGCTCCCCCTTGCCCCTTTCAAGAATTGTTCATTTCGTGTCAGTTTTCTTGTTGCCGCCTCTCTCACCTTTGGCTGTTGGGCCCGGTGTCGCAATTGTAGATAGTGATTATGTTCATTGTCTGTTAAACCAAACTCTCTTTTGCAATTTTTAAAGGTGATGAAGTCCCAGCTATGGAAGAGCTGTGAGAGACTCAGACAACCCCCTCCCTCCAAACCTCAAAGAGCCCTTACTATTGAGCTGGGGGAAAGGCCATGTTGAAATGTATCGGGGTAAAAGGTGAGGGAAATGTGGTCCACTCCGCTGCCCTAACCACTTCATCCCAAACTTTTAAAGTTGTACCAGTTAGGGTGCTGAAATAGGTGTTGTGTGGGCGGTCCTCCTTTGGCTTCCACAGCACATCCCATATGACCCTGCCCGCTATCGCCTGATCCATATGTAGCCAGTGTTTGTCTAATTCCCTCTGTGACCATTCAGTTATGACCCTTAGTTGAGATGCTTTGTGATAACATAGGAAGTCTTGCATGGCTTTGTCCTCCCTTGTCCTTCGGGCTCTCCCGTTTTGCCATATGAATCTCATTAAGAGGGATCGCAGGGAGATAAAGTATTCTCTCACTATAGGGATTGGCAGACTTTGAAAGAGATGCAAAAACCTAGGTAATACTACCATTTTAATTGCTTGAATCCTGCAAATCCAATATATGTATAGAGGTGCCCAGCGCTTAAGGTCCCCTTGCAGTTCCTGTAATCGAGAGGGGAAGTTGACCTAGAATAAGTTAGTTATTTGGGATGTTAAATTGATTCCTAACTAGGTAGGCTCTTTTTGGGCCCATTGGAAGGGGGTGAGGGGCCTTAATTGTTCCACTTCTCTCCGTGTCAGAGTCAGTTTCTGAATGAAAAATTTAGTCAAATTAAAGCGAAAACCTGCAATAGGTTCAAATAGTTAGAGTTCTCCCTGCAGTGCCTTAAGGGAGTTCTGAGGGTCGGAAAGTGCCATGAATATATCATCGGTAAAGAGGGATATCTTATACTCTGCCCACTAAAACTAAATGCCTTTGATGGCTTGATTAGCCCTAATCTTTGCTGCCAGTGGTTCCATGCTTAATGCAAATAGGAGAGGGGAAAATGACATCCCTGTCTTACGCCTTTCTCGAGGCCGAAGATTTCAGAGCTCATCCCATTAACCATTACTATAGAGGATTGCATCGAGTAATTTGCAGAAACTATTTTAATGAACGAATCAGCAAAGCCAAATTTCTTTAGGGTACTAAATGAAAAAGGCTAATCCACGCAATCAAACTCCTTCTCGGCGTACAAACCCAGTAGGATTACCGGGACCTTTTTCTTATTGACCTTCTCGATAAAGTGGATTACCCTTCACACGTTGTCATGCATTTGGTGTTCCTTAATAAAGCCTGATTGATCAGGGTGGATGAGTTCGGATAGTAGGCTCTCTCATCGTGGTGCTAGAATTTTAGAGTAAAGTTTGGCATCAAAATTTAGACATGCAATCGGGCGGTAAGATCCGCAATTTCGAGGGTCTTCGCCTGGTTTTAAGAGTACCGAAATCACTGCTTCACCCATGGTTAGTGTAACCTTCCCCGATGTTGCTATGTGGTTAAAAAGATTAGTCAAGTGGGGGACCAATTCCTGGATGTATGTTTTATAGAAGTGTGCAGTGAAACCATCTGGCCCTGGAGCTTTATGTAGTTTTAGAGAGGTAATTGCCATTTTAACTTCCTCTTCTGTGATAGAGTCTCCCAAATGTCATTTTGTGTCTGATTCACTTGTGGCAACTGTACCTCTTGTAGGTAGTCCTGTTGGGCCCTCGGGTCTGATATTTTTGCTGTGTATAGATTTTCATGGAATTGCCCCATAGCCTGAGCTTTCTCCCGTTCCGTAGACAAAAACTCCCCTTAGGGTAGCCGCAGCTGGCCTATGTATTCCCTCTTCCTCTGCTTTCTAAGTTGCCTGGCTAAGTATGCTCCTGATTAGTTGCCCTGTAGATAAGTGTTATGTTTGAACCTAAGAAGTGTCTAATCCGCATTGTTAGAGTAAATAGCATTTAGTTTCCCTCGCAATGCCATTGCTTTCCTTTGTAGGATTAGTGTAGGAGTCTGTTTGTGGGCCTTCTCTGTGACACGTGATTCCTCCTCAAGGGTTAAGCGTTCATTTGTCTTTTGTTTAATTAGGGCTGAGTTGAGTGCAATACAATGGCCCCTAATTACTGCCTTAAAGGCATCCCAATTATTTAAGGGCGATGTGTCCTGGGCCTTATTAACCTGAAAATAATCTCTGATGGTTCTATGCTGTTGATCTCGTGATGGCTGATCTCTAAGTAATGCTTGAGGGAAGAACCACTGTTTCCCTTTCAGCATGGGTCAGTGCCACTCGAGGGTGAGGAGAACTGGTGCATGGTCTGACATGGTAATCGGTTGTATTTCGACATGACTAATGTCTTGGGATAGAGCTTGACTTAATAATATATTGTCTATCCTGGAGTATGTGCAGTGTACAGGGGAAAAGACTGTGTAATCTTTATCTTGAGGGTATTGTGTTCTCCGTGCATCGATCAAGGCTCAGTCGTGGAAGGCCTGCTTAGTGCTTTTGGCAAATGTACCTGTTTGTGTCCTATGCATGTGCGTGCTGTCCAAATCTGATAACCATGTGAGGTTAAAATCCCCCATAAGGATGATATCTCCCTCTGCGAAGCCCCTATGAGATTAAGTTGCTACTGTACATATTTGTCCCTGCAGTATCCCTTTCACCATTACTGTTCTCCCCTCCTTATCCATTTTATAGTCTTTGGGTTGAAAATGTGGTGTGGCGTGGAATAATAGTGCCACCCCATTGTGTTTCTTTGAGGCTGACGATTTGTATATCAGGGGGACTGCCTTGTGTTTCAACCTTTGGTCCTCTGATCTTTCTAGATATGTTTCTTGTAAAGCCACTATGTCATAGTTCTGGTCATTGAGATACTTCCATAGTTTGTGTCACTTGTTCAGGGAATTAAGACCCCCTATGTTCAATGAGAGTGTAGTGAGTGTCATGTCTGCGTTCGCAGAGGACTCTCCCTCCTTAGAAGCTCTGCTGGCCAAGTGGGATATCCCGAATAGATAAGTCCATCTGTATCTGCGATGCGCTAAGGCTTTGAACATCTAAAGCTGGAGCGCAGGTGCTGCGATTGCTTCAAAAATAAATAGAAAAACTTTGAAGCAATCACAGCACCCGGGTTTTAGCCTCAGATGTTTAAAGCTGAAGAGCGGGTGCGCCATTGTAACAGAAAATAAATAAACAGAAAAAAGGTGTGCGGTGGCTTCAGCGAACATAATTTTCAAATAATAAAGACACCGCCGCCATTATTCCAGCCGAGGCATGCCGTGTTGGGTACATTGTTTTTTTAAAACATTGCAGGAAAGCGTTTCTAGCCTGCAACAGCTGGCATGAGAAAGGCATTTAAGTAAATAGAACTCGAGGCTACAATTAAAACGTACTGAGGTGGCTAACACATGTATCAGGAGGTGTCCACGGGGAGGTTACAAGAAGAGAAAAGGTGGTACCAATGAGGGACTACTAAGCCTATTGACCAATGAAAAGCCACCATTTACATAGGACAGTGACAGGAGCAATTTAAAAAAGATGGAAGGAAAGTGGGCAGAGGATCTTGCTCATATCCTGTTATAATGGATTTAACCCAGATCTCTTGACTGGGAGTGAATGTATGATTTATTCAGCATTCTGTCCATCATTTGTTTGTGCAGGACTTTTCACCCAAAGTGGGACGGGTATGCTCAGACGTAAGTCCCTTGCTCACTGTGCCACTGGATTCAAGCTAGCCTGGCTGTTGAAAGGTAACACCCAGAAACCGGTCCCAGGATGCTTGTTTCTGGTCCAGGGAGGACCTTGCTTGGCAGTTCGGTCTGGACTGTTCCCATGAGAAGCATGGCTCAATGGTTAGAGCGGCAGACCCTGATGCAGAGGTCTGGCCTGGGACCAGGGTTCAATTCCCGCCTCGGCGGCTCTTGGACTCAATTTCCCCGGACCTGATAATTCTCGCCTCAGTGCCTAGTCTAATCATGGGTCCAACTCTGTGACTCTGGGCAATAGCTTGCTTAATCTCCACAACGGCCCCAGCAGTGCTTGGATGCCTGGCTTCACCTTGGGGGTGCCCATGAGTGGACATTTCACAGGAAAGGCAGGATGGGTTCCACAGCGGTATGAATACAGCGCTACGAGACCTCTGGGTAGAAGTGCGCTATATAAATACAAATACATTTACATTTACATGAGGCACAGGGTTAAGACTGATTTGCATATGGCTGGGTCTAAACTGGGATGGCATGTGAGCAAAAGAACAATGGATTTAAACCAGATCTCTTGACTGGGGTGAATGTATGATTTATTCCGCATTCCATCCATCATTTGGTTGCGTAGCACATATCCTAAATACAGCATGTCTCGAAGAGATGGTACAAGCGCTGCCTAGGTGAGACCTAAAAAAATAGACTCCTGTCAATGGTGGAGACTGTTGTCCTGCACAGGCATTTTTGCAGCCCAAGGAGCCAGAACACATTTGGATGTCTGCATTCCCGAGGTCCCTGCTGATTTCAAGCAGTGTGAGCCTTTCTGAGGGTGCTTGGGCACAGGGAGGGGCTGCTGTTCTGCTTCCATAGATAAAGTATAATCACTAAAGTAAGCAAAATAAATGTGTGTATATGTGGGTATTGTGTGCACTTGAGTGTGTGTGGACATAAGAGTGTGTATATGTGTGTATGCATGTGACTGTACAGCAGGTGTATATACACGAGTGTGGGTGCACATGAGTTTGTGTGCATGTGAGAGTGTGCATATGAAAGAGTGTATCTTTGGGTGCAGGAATTTGTGATTCACCGTGTGGTCACAGGCTCAAATCTCAGTGAGTCTTCTCAGGGTGTTACTCCATGTCAAGATAGCCCACGTTGTAAACGTGCTTTCACAAATACGTATAGTATGAGTGCATGTGAGTGTGTGCGTACACATAAGTGTTGTGCCTGCCTGTGTGTGTGCATGAGTATCCGTGTCGGTCACAGTCGCCACAGCAGTACCCAGGGGCATATTTACAAGCCCCTTGCGCCACTTTTGTGTCATTTTTAACATGGGAAAAATGACGCAAAATGGTGCAAGGGGCTTGTAAATCTGCCCCCCAGTAATTAAAATTGAGTGCACTGGCAAAAGCATTAGTTTGTCAATCATAAATAGCTAAATGAATGGCTTCTCCAGGATGGGTGTTATGAGTACGGGAGGAGTCTCTGTGTGTATCTCAGATTTAGCGGGTGCAAAATTCACATAATTCGTTTTTTTCATTATTACTTGAAATTTCAGCAACATGATGTAAAATGCGAATCCTTCATTTTGCTCTACATTTTAGCACAAAATGCGTCTCCTTGTCAATTTATCACATAAGGGCACATAAGGACACTTTTGACATTACCACTTTTTATGCAAGGTGGCATACAAAGCAAAAGAACCTTAAACAATAGCTGCTCGAATTTTATTGTTTCCTTGGTTTTGTGGTAAATTATTAGCCCGAATGGCGCATTTATGGTAATGTTTCCCTACTATTTGCTTATTAATCAACTGGGCTTTGTAGCATGATATTGCTTACGGGTGAGATAATTTATTTCTGCCTGTGGATGATTCTATCCATATATTAATGATACCAAGGATATCCGTATTCAAGCTCCAAACTAATTTCCATAACTTCAAACCCCACCCCAAACCATGCTCCAGCATACTACATGTCCTTTCTAGTTGGGTACACGGTGTCACATGTTTGGAAATCTCAGACTGATACAACCCCTAATATTGATTAATCTACGGCTCTGCTACTGTAGGGCCATTTCTGACTCACTATTAGAATGGATTCATAAAAGCAGAAGTTAAAACTGTTATTTCTAGAAACAATGATGTCCAAGAAAGGCCACAAGAGAGCGCTCGCGTCTCAATAAACTGGTTCCCAGGTACCGAAGGTGGCATTTACGACTACACGAGGTTTTAAAACCGTATAATGATTGTTTTACCACGTAAAAAGTATGAACTAGGTAGATAACTCATGAATCATAAAGGGTTATTTTTTAGAAATTACTATTTTAGGGAAAATGGCAAGATTTTAGGGACATTATCACCTGTCAAAAGCAAACGTACCGTTAACTCTTTGTGAGAATAAGTTAAGTTCCGTATTAGCGATATTAGCAAATACAAAGAAAACATTCATGTCCGGGCTGTATGAAAAAGAATGTACCTCTTGCACATATAAAACAATATTACATGTTTGATTTGTGTGGAAATAAAAACAAGGGGGGTGATTTACTAAGATTTTGCGCCGTGTTTGCGTCACAAAAGTGATGCAAATCAGCGCAAAATATTTTTTCCCATATTGACTTTCCAATGCTAAACTTGTTTAGTGCTGGGAATAACGGGAAAGTAATGCGAAGCAGCACACAGAGCATAGCGCTGCTTCACGTATCTTTGCCCCATGGGGGCGTGCCAAGGGTGGAGCATGGGCGTTCCCACACAACCACCCAAGGTTTCTCACACTAAACCCAATCTACTAAATAAAGTAGATTAGGTTTAGCATGAGAAAACTGCGCCCTTTTCATGAAGGTGCATGGAAGGAGAAATGCTTTCATTTCTCCATCCTTTTCCTACTGTGCATGCGTGCTGCACTGAGCAGCACGTATACAAATTGGGAACATCTTTGTATCTGGGCACTGTATTTTGTACAGGAAGAAAACCCTTCTTGTACAACCCCATATGCTGGACTAATGCACACACCCTAGCGCTATGGCGCAAAGGTGTGTGCTTGGCGCACGGCAACTGTAATCAGCGCCAGCGCAAGGGAAAGGGGAGAAGAGAGCCATATCTCTGAAGATATGGACCTCTCCTGTTCAGTCCCTATCACGCAATGCAGCGCAGCATTTGCGGGGGGTTGCGCTTCGTATATTTTTTGTAAATCTCCCCCTAAGAGCCTAAGGGGGATATTTTTTTGCAAGGCTGCATTGCGTAGCGTGACAGGGAGGGAGTATGAGAGCGCCATATCTTCAGAGATATGGCTCTCCCCTTTCCCTTGCGCCGGTGTTGATTTCAGATGCTGTGCACACACCTTAGCGCCGTAGCGCTGGGGTGTGTTAATGAGTTTAGCATAGGTTTTGTACATGAAGGGTACCCTTCCTGTACAAAATACTATGCTAGGCACGATGCAAAGCTTTTCCCACTTTGCAAACGTGCTGCACAGTGCAGCAGGCATGGAAAGTTGGAAAAGCATGATTGATTGATTGATTGAATGAGGATTTGTAGTGCGCAACTTTGCCCGAAGGCGTCAAGGCGCAAATGATGGAAACTAGCCAGGTACATATATAGAAGTATAGGCTATAGAAGCCTAGGAGTAGGCTTCAGTAAAGAGCAAAGTTTTGAGGCCCTTTCGGAAGAGGATAAGAGATTCCTGGTCCCTGAGTTCCAAGGGGAGCTCGTTTCAAAGTCTGGGAGCGAGGGAGGAGAAAGCCTTGCCTCCCCATCTCGCTTTAGCAACTCGAGGGACGGTCAGCAAATTCTGGCTGGCAGAGCGCAAGGCCCTACCAGGGACGTAGGTTGACACTAGGGACCTGAAGCCTTTCCCCTGTTAGCGCCTCCTTTGAAGGGGTGTTAACTAGTGGCGCAAAACCATGTTTACAAATATGGTTTTGAGTCAAAAGGCATAGGTGGTTGCATGGGAACGCCGATGTACCACCCATGTAACGCCCCCCTAGATGCAAAGTAAAGCTAAGCAGTGCATTGCGCTGCTTTGCGCTACTTAGTGGGCGCTTTCCAGTGCAAAAATAGCAACAACAAAAAATGTGTGCTGGCTAGCGTTACTTTTGTGACGCTAAACCAACGCAAAACGTTTGAAAATCTCCCTTCAATAACACTGTTCAAGGCCCGAAGTTTCCAGGGTCATGAATGATCAGAAATTGTGGAAAGAATCAGCTTACCATGGGTATAAAGAATCTAGCGCATAGGGGAAAACTCACTCCAGTGGTGCTGGAACAATTTTAAGGTGGGCGCTGTAATCAATGTTACATGACTGAGGTCATATGGATTGTGCAAATCCAAGCATCACACAAAGGGGGAGATTTACAAGTTAGTAACGGAAGGAGAAATTAAAGCATTTCACCTTCCTTGCTCCTACTTTAAAATTATGCAGTTTTATCACGCTAAACCCAATCAACTTTATCTAGTAAATTGGGTTTAGCCTGGGAAACCTTGGGTGGTTGCATGGGAACGCCCATGCACCAGCCTTGGCATGCCCCCATGGTGTAAACATACGTGAAGCAGCGCTATGCACCGCTTTGCATTACTTTTCTATTATTTCCAGCGCTAAACAAGTTTAGCACTGGAAAGTAAATAGGTAAAAACAGATTTTACGCCAATTTGCGTCACATTTGTGACGCAAACAACGGCGTAAAATCTTCATAAATCTCCCCCAAAGTGTAGCAAATGTGCCCTGCACCTGCAGAAAGAGAGGGGTGAGCGTGTTGCATTTTGGGACACACTGTCGCAAATTTGTCACTGAAGCATGGTATGGTATGGCACTATTGTTTAAACACAACATTTTTTCCATTTAAACAACTACTACATTTGAACATACATGCAGCTTTATTGATAAAACTATGCAGCCACAAATTATGATGTGCAGAAATCTGGTTTCAGTGCATATTTATCATTTGCACATAACCACATAATGTGTCTAAAAATGTTCAAATCCTTTTAAAAGCTTTGTTTCCATCACACTTCAGAATTACAAACTGTTAGAACACGGGGTCTCTGGTTGGCAGAGGTAAGTACCTTAGACCAAGTAGGGACCCTAGCTTCCGGTCAGGGCGACGGAATAACCCTCTGAGATAACCCCTGCTCACCCTCTAGGTAGCATGGCGCGAGCAGTCTAGGCTAAACAGAGGCAATGTGGATAACATTTGCACTTAACACAACAATAATCCCCAATCCACCACAAACTGAGACCACACAGGTAAGTATTTTTATAAAAATATATAACTTTATCTAGTTTCAGCAAGTAAATCAAACCTTTGCACGATAATCACTTTGTTAGGAATATATTGCGCTTAAATCTTAATGGTTGCAGTTAATCTTTAAGGTGGTACTTAATTTCAGGAAGTTCGTAGATCAAACAGTCTCAAGTCTCTTTGGGAATCAGTACTGAAAATGGGTAATACTGATTGTTCTACAGAAAACAAAAATGTGCTCTTAAAAACGAGCAAGGAAAACAATGCCACATGCAATCTTACTTTTGGCCTCTAAGCGCTGCAAGTGCGCTTCCTCGCGAGGCCCGGGGGCTCTTTTCCTCCCCGGGTTCCACCTCGCTCTTCTGAGTGCCCCCAGGCGCCCTGCACCCACCAGAACTCCCTCGCCCCCGGCCCCGCCCGGTCCCTCCTGCTCCCCCGCCTGCTCTCGACAATCCAACGAGCGGCGGGGAGCGGGCCAGGCGCTTAAAGGCTGGGACGGCAGGCCGGGGCGGAAGACACTCGGGGAATCCCTCGGCGAGGGCCGGTCGCTTCTTCCCGGGCCCGGCGGTGATCGCGCAGCACTTCCCTGGGTCCCGAGGACGGGGACCAATCCGGTCGCGGCGTCTGGACGAGCCTCTGGTGCACCCGGGAGTCAGCCAATGGCAGAGCGGCTCCCGGGACAGTCAAGCCGTGATGCTCCGCTACTTCGGCCAATCACGGCCCACCACCACGGATGACGCTGCGCCGCACGGGCCAATCCCGTCGCGGCGTTAGTGAGGGGGCTCGGCTCCCTCCACCAATGGGAGCACGGCGGCTTCGTTCTTCGCCGCGGCAGCTCCCAGACCTCGAAGCAGGTTACGGGGGGGTTTGCTGGCCCCGGGCCGCAGTGGTGATTTGGCGGCAAAGGGGTTTTCGGGGCCGCTGATCACGGTCAGCCGGATTCTCCACCTGTGGATCAACAGGGGGAGCGTAGGACGCCGAAAGCCACTCCGGGTCCCTCCTCACCCCCTGGATCTGTGCCGAAGAGCACAGCGATTAATCCTCACGGCTGGCCAGTAATAATCACACGTTGGAGCGGACCACAGCACGATCTCTCAGTAGTCCGTGGCAAAGTTTTAGGAACCTTTAACCCTGGGTTCCCAGCAGGAGGCCAGCTCTTCTCAGGCCCTTGGAGATTCAGTATTGTAGACACAGCACACAGCAAAGTCTTGGCAGTTGCAAGCAGGCAGGGTCACAGCACACAGCAAAGCCCCTTTCTCCTCCTCAGCTTCCAGTCAAACAGCAGAACAGGTCAGCCCTTAGAGCACACAGCAAGGCAGTCTTCCTTTAGTTCCCTAGCTGTCCTCCTTCCAGCAGAGGTTCCTTCTTGATTGTAGAATTTCAGAATCTAAACTTCTGTAGTCAGGGGTCCTTTCCTTATACCCCTCAATGTCTTTGAAGTCCTTTGAAGTCTTTGTGCATGGAGGCCCTGGGTCCAGTCTAAACCAGTTCTGGGGGTTGCGGAGCACTGAGGTGTCTCTGGTTTTCTTCTCCCTGTCAGCTTCAGGGCCAGAGGTGTCAGTTGACCATCAGGAGGGAGCTAGCATGGGGGAGGTGGCCGGCACAGCCCAGTACTTATCAGGCATTCCTTCCTCCCACCTCCCAGGCAGGCAGATGTGCCCTTTCATCCCCGGGCTGGCTCAGACCCTCTCCTCCGGGGGCTCTGCAGCCCCCCTGTCACACCCAAGCATTCCACAAACCCAGGCACACAGAAAGGTTTAGACAAGAGAACAGCCACTTTCTAAAAGTGCTATTCTCCAACACAGGATTTAAAAACACCATTCACTAAAAGATGTGTCATTAAATTCTGAGTTCAGGGATATCTTTCATTTTTGTCCCATCTTGTTCCTATGGGAAGATAGGCTGGCATCACATGGGCCAGTCTCCTCCATGTTACTCTATGGAGCAAGAGAGCCTTACAGCAGTGAGCACATAAAATGGCTGCAGCCCACTACTAGAGCATGTGACCTGCACTAGTACATGCTCTACCTTATCCATACACTGCACCCTGCCCAGGGGGGTACCTTGAGCCTTCCATAGGGGTGACTGATGTGCACAGACAGGGAAGGGTTAGGCCCAGTCAGTGGAGACACTGGCCAGGGGGACAGGGCAGTCCACTGACTGCACACAGGCCCTGCGCTGGCAGGCCTGAGTCACTATTTTAAAGCTACTCATGTGGGTGGCGCAATCTGCGCTGCAGGCCCACTAGTAGCATCTGTCATCACCAGCCCTGGCACACACAGTGCACTTTACTAGGGACTTCGTGGTGATACAAATATGCCAATCAGGTATATTCAATCAATATCACAATTTACAGAGGGAGCACTTACACTCTGGCACTGATCAGCAGTGGCAGAGTGTCCAAAGCATCTAAATCAGCAAAAACGAAATCCAGCACAGCATCAAAACACATGAGTCAGAGGCAAAGATATGGGGGAAGAACCACGCCAAAAGGTGTCAGGTCTAACACAAACAAATGTGCTTTTGTTGTGCTTTCCTGACTGTTGATATTTTTTTAATATTTGTACAGACCAATTACAGGTATTTAAATGTTGCTCTGCTGCAGTAACAAATTGACATCCTGCAGCATTTTCTTTCACCAAGATTGTGGCATAGAAAGAAAAGTTTTGTGAGATATTGGGTATGAGATGCACACCTCTTTTTCTACATTTGTCTTTATCCATTTGTTTTTCCCTTTTATTTTGTCGTTTTCAACTTTAACAGCGTGCGGTACTTTTTCCGCGCTCGTCTCATTGCGCTTTTGACAATATTTCCAAGAACGGTGGACCCTATTTACGGATACACAAAAGTCGCACAGCCAAGTTCTGGATTAAATCCAATGAATCAAGTTCATTTGCATTCTTCATATTTTAAATTCTTTCGAGTTTTCTTTCGAGTTTTCCTCCTTATGTTTAAACCATTTTCTTGAGATCAATTCATTTTATCCAATCTGTCGTTTCCACATTCTAAAAAACACTCAGAGGCATGGGGTGAATTCCGTGTCACGTTTTATTACCATGGTCCAATGCATTTCGGGAGGAAACCTCCCTTCGTCAGGGACATCTACAATTGTAAGTAAATACATGATTTTAGACAGTGTGTGCCAAGATAACTTTTCATCATCATGTTTACGATTTAGACATTACTAGGAATCTCTATTCAAAACATGTAATTAATTAGCATTTGTTGCACTTACATGGTAGGGCACGTTAAACTAACATATCAGGTTTACTTTTTCAAAAAATGGGTATTCTAGTTCCCCTTGCACATTTTCACTCAGTACTTTGTGAGTAATCTCACATTTAGACTGTGTTCTAATTAATCTCAAAATACGGACCCATATTTAAGATCTCCGCTTACCGTGATTAAAAATAAATCATGTTATAAAAGAAGGGGGGGCATCCCCGTTCCAGCATCTCGGCGCAAACCATTCATCATTCTTTTTCATTCAGTCTGGCGTACCATCGCCACCCTTTTCCTTGTTTTAGTGAGCTGGTTACAAAAAAGTCTCTCACTTCACATTTAAATCTGTTATATGGGTCCGTATTTTGAGATTAATTAGAACACAGTCTAAATGTGAGATTACTTACAAAGTACTGAGTGAAAATGTGCAAGGGGAACTAGAATACCCATTTTTTGAAAAAGTAAACCTGATATGTTAGTTTAACGTGCCCTACCATGTAAGTGCAACAAATGCTAATTAATTACATGTTTTGAATAGAGATTCCTAGTAATGTCTAAATCGTAAACATGATGATGAAAAGTTATCTTGGCACACACTGTCTAAAATCATGTATTTACTTACAATTGTAGATGTCCCTGACGAAGGGAGGTTTCCTCCCGAAATGCATTGGACCATGGTAATAAAACGTGACACGGAATTCACCCCATGCCTCTGAGTGTTTTTTAGAATGTGGAAACGACAGATTGGATAAAATGAATTGATCTCAAGAAAATGGTTTAAACATAAGGAGGAAAACTCGAAAGAAAACTCGAAAGAATTTAAAATATGAAGAATGCAAATGAACTTGATTCATTGGATTTAATCCAGAACTTGGCTGTGCGACTTTTGTGTATCCGTAAATAGGGTCCACCGTTCTTGGAAATATTGTCAAAAGCGCAATGAGACGAGCGCGGAAAAAGTACCGCACGCTGTTAAAGTTGAAAACGACAAAATAAAAGGGAAAAACAAATGGATAAAGACAAATGTAGAAAAAGAGGTGTGCATCTCATACCCAATATCTCACAAAAATGAACTGTTTCGTCTTACCTGAGATAGCACCCACGGAATAGATCATTGTAGAATTGTTGTTTAAAATGGGAGTAAGTGTTTAGAAGACATTTAGCTAACAATAAGGTTAATATAAGCATGGGAATGACAACGTGCCACGTTAAAAGAAGATTTATTTATTTAAATTTTGTAGGTTTCACAGTGGTGTTTGATGTTTGATTTCGAAGTAATCATGCCAGATAATCAAAGGAATTATGTGTAAGCATATCAGTTGTTAATCACATGTTGTAGGATTTAAATGCAACGGTCGTGGAAAACACGTCATTATGAAAGAATCTGAAAGTACACGAGTATAATGCACTCTGGGAGATGAAGGAATCCTTACTCCGTAGGGATCAAAGAGGTTATGACTTGCACAGAATATCACCTGTTGATCATTAAGGAGGGCGGGAACAGATTTAAATGTGAAGTGAGAGACTTTTTTGTAACCAGCTCACTAAAACAAGGAAAAGGGTGGCGATGGTACGCCAGACTGAATGAAAAAGAATGATGAATGGTTTGCGCCGAGATGCTGGAACGGGGATGCCCCCCCTTCTTTTATAACATGATTTATTTTTAATCACGGTAAGCGGAGATCTTAAATATGGGTCCGTATTTTGAGATTAATTAGAACACAGTCTAAATGTGAGATTACTCACAAAGTACTGAGTGAAAATGTGCAAGGGGAACTAGAATACCCATTTTTTGAAAAAGTAAACCTGATATGTTAGTTTAACGTGCCCTACCATGTAAGTGCAACAAATGCTAATTAATTACATGTTTTGAATAGAGATTCCTAGTAATGTCTAAATCGTAAACATGATGATGAAAAGTTATCTTGGCACACACTGTCTAAAATCATGTATTTACTTACAATTGTAGATGTCCCTGACGAAGGGAGGTTTCCTCCCGAAATGCATTGGACCATGGTAATAAAACGTGACACGGAATTCACCCCATGCCTCTGAGTGTTTTTTAGAATGTGGAAACGACAGATTGGATAAAATGAATTGATCTCAAGAAAATGGTTTAAACATAAGGAGGAAAACTCGAAAGAAAACTCGAAAGAATTTAAAATATGAAGAATGCAAATGAACTTGATTCATTGGATTTAATCCAGAACTTGGCTGTGCGACTTTTGTGTATCCGTAAATAGAAAGAAAAGTTAACATCTATTCCATGTTAAAATAACAACAGCAATTTGCCAGACATAGCAGGCATTTGACCTCTATGCTTGAACTCACAGTAGATGCGACACGATAAAAACCAAAAGACTCATTTACAGTATTTTGACGCACAGCAACGCACTAAGCTTTCCTGCTGCGCTCACATGCGAAAAACAACAAGGGCAGGAAAGCGTCGCATCTCACAGTCACGCAGGTTGGCTTTACACGGCCTTGTAAATATGGGAAGGCTCACTGCACCGCCGATGCATCAAAAAAGTGACGCACCGGCGGCACAAGGGGCTTGTAAATAAGCTCCTGAATTTAAAAGCCTCTTTATTACTTCTTCACCTTCTGAACCTCAACAGGGTTATTTTTTTTGGGGGGGGGGGGCAGCAGCACCCACAGCCTCCAGTGCCAGTGACCAACAATAAAATAACTTCTGCTATACTGCAAAACACCATGTTGTCTGCAAGTAGAAGAAGGGACAGTAGACCTTGAAATATTGACAATTCTTGAAAGGATACAATACATATTAGGGAATAAGGACTGACTCCTCAATGTTTAGAAAAATATCTTGAAATGGGAACTCCATCACCACAATAATGCCTCTTATAAAATCCATTCATGAAGTGACCTTTGCCCACTTCAGCAAAACTATTTTATGTAAGGGGCAACATCAATCTACGTTGACGGACAGAGAAAGGTGTTAATCTGCCTTCTGCCAAAAATCAAAAGAAAGAAGAGACCCTTTCTGCTCTCCTCTTTGTTACTACACCTCATTTAGGGGCATATTTACAAAGGGTTCATGCAACGTAGCGCAGAAAGTGAAGTAGCTGCACTGAGCTCTGTTGTGTAAACGAAAGGGAGCACTACTGTACAATATCTACTAAGAAATGTCCCAGATTTGCTCACTCCCTGCACTGGCACCCATGTGTCTGCCATGTGCCAATGCAGGCACCCTTAACCCTTTCATGGCAATTCCGCCGCAGCGCTAAGGGGCGGGGGGGCCGCGCGGCGCTCCGACGCTTGTGACGGAACCGCTCCGTCACGCCCCTCGGGTGGGCTGTGCTTGTGACGGAGCGGTTCCGTCATGGCTCTGACCGCTCAATAGAACGCGCCGCGCAGGCGCGGCGAGCGGGCCGTGACGGAACTGCTCCGTCACCAGCACAGACCACCCGAGGGGCGTGACGGAGCGGTTCCGTCACAAGCGTGGGAGGGGTTAAACCGCAGTGCAAGAGTGTCTGCATTGTAGTCAGCGTAGTTTTTGTGCGGGAAGAGAAGCCAGTTGTAAAACAAAAGAATATGGCAGACGACATGCATGTGAGGCAGAGGCATTCCTCTGCAGCACTGGCCGGTGAGCCGCCCACCCAACCTTAAATAAGGTCCTATATGTTGTTTCAAATCTGATGCATAATAAATAATCTGCTTATATTATTCAAAAAGGAGCAAGATGCCCAACAACTAGCCTACTCAGCCCAAGATTAATAAGACTGCTTCCACAGGCAAATATAATTTCCTGACCTTCAAAGAAATCTTCAACCTCCAATTCAATGAACGGGTTGAGTCAGGTGGCCAGGTTTTGCCGATTCTTTTCCTGATTGTTTTTCTGTTGCCAAGTCAGATGGCCAATTAGCTCACTATCAACACCCTTTCCTGCTAACACCTATAATTACATCTTCCTCTCAAAAACTGCTGCCAGCTCAGAAATTATAACAATTCTCCCATTTCAGGCATCAGCAAAACAATAACATCACACCGCTCATCAAGAAGAAAAAGCTTGATTCCAAAGACACAGCCTGTTGTTAACCCCTCTCAATTAGCCCTTTATCAGGAAAACTATTTGAAAGAGCTGCCTTCACTTAGATTTCCACCATCTTGGAAGCAAACATCTACTTTAGGGTCATCAAACATGTTTCCACCATCATAACCTGGTCTGCTTCTGGGAAGACCCGATGACAATAGTGGCCAAATATGTAGTTGTTGCACTAAGGTATCTGAACCCACCTACCTCCTTTGTCACAGCCTCCCACCACTCACTCCTATGGTTAGAACAATTTGGCATTCAACCACCTTAGAATGGTCCTCTGCTTATCACTCCAACGGATCTAGCATCATTTGGCCTCATCCTTTCACCTCACCTCGTTTTAGCACTGTCTTCAGCATTATTCAAGGCTCCAGCACTTTCACACTCCTCTTCAAAGACACTCACAACCAGCTACCAGACCACATCACATTGTTCAGCCTAACCTGCGACAGCTTCACTGAGGATGTATAGATCACCTGGAAGCTAGAAATTCTATCTAGAATTATTATTTAGACATATAACCATATATAGACACATCAGGACTTGATGTCTACCTATCAGCAGTTGAGCAGTGGATGCTGAGGAACCACCTGCAGCTGAACTCATGCAAAACTCTATCTCTAAACACATAGAGAATGAAAGAATGATCAGCCTACAACCATCGGGCACCAGTAACTTGGTCTGTTGCTAGAGATGACGGCAGAAGTAAGAAATGCTTGGACTCGCGGGTATTACTCATCCAATAAGTAAATCAGGTCACAAGACATTTCCCACATAAGCTACAGGCTACCATTGCTGTTTTCACTGACAGGTTGAAATATAGGGTGATTTAAAATGGGAATCAATTATCCAGATCATAATATGGTAAAAGTACAGATATCACAAAATGCGCTGCGTGGAAAATGAACAAAACCTGTGTAAAAAGGAGGACTAACTAGTAGAAAGGCTCATCACAAAAATATACTACATGCATTTACATACTTTAAACTTTAGCTCCTCAAAAAGGCACTCAGTAGTGGACAGATCTAGGTAGCCACTCATCCTACATATTTGCTGTTTTGCTTAAAAGGTGTGTTTCGGTGTAACCAACACAAGATGTCCCTAAACAATTAAAAGAAGATGGCAAGAATTATGATGATGATGAAGAATGGTGAAATTCTGGAAATAAGGGTTTTGGTACTGAAACAGGAAGAGAGAGAGAGTGGATAACAGCCACCTAGGTGACCTGCCGTACCTTATATGGTGTTAGCGAAAAGGAAACTTTTCAGCTGCAGTTTAAAACTAATCCGGCTGTTTTGAGGTCATGAGGGAGATGGCAGTGCAGTCCAGACTCTGGTCGTAACCAGTGTTAGAGAGTAGGCACTGTGAGGAAAAAGGCTTATTATATGGTGTGGTTCTGTGGCCTAATTGTGCAATATACTCACAAACAGTTGCGCAATATACTCACAAACAAATCTTGGATCCATACAGACTCGTCTGCAAAACCGTAGCTCAACCATGGGTAGCTGTGATTTCAAGCAGTTAAGCTTTGTGAAAGAACAAGTGCAAAGCATTTAGAAGTACCAAAACAGTTGAACAAGAAAGAAACACAACACAATGAAATTCCAACACCAATTTATATAAATAGCTCTTATTTTATGCATTTTTTGGCACCAAAATGAACAGATGGTTCTGGAGATATAAATTAATAAGAAAATAATTAATTATTGGTTTTCATTAAAATCACAAACAAACATTGACAACTACTATGGTCAGCAGTTACTTGGAAAACATTTGTATAGTTTGTTCAGTTACTCAGATCCGCTTTGGACAACCAAATCTGGCAGTGAGCAAGTCACAGGGGCTAAGGAGGTTTGGCAGGACTGTTACCTTGCAGTCAAAGCAGTCTCCAGTCCAGTTGCAGGCCCCATGGGTGAACCACCATAGACATCAATTTAGTGATCCAGAAGCAAGGGGTAAAGGATGCTTACATTGTTGAATGATGCTGATCCGGTGATGGGGTCCACAAACACAGTGGAACAACTTTGGCCACAGGGGTCAATGTCCCTCGAAGACCAGTTGAAGCCCAGCCAAACGCCAGTTTCCTCTGGTCTACTTGTCTCTTGTTACAGCAAAACTGGTGGTTCCCTTTAACTGAGACTAGTGTCCACCTTGGGCAATCAAACTGCACTCCAATGAATCTCACGGGTCCAGCAGACTGAGGCGCAACTTTTGAGCGTCGTGACTTTGGCACTCTGAGGTCTAAGTGCCAGAGGTGCCCACTTTTATGCCCAGGCCTTACCCTCTGGGGATGCAGTTACAACTAGCCATTGGGCTACCAGGTCCCCTCCCACCTGATGACGACTTCCTGCATAACGTAGCATCTAGCTGTCCCAGAATGCAGTATTATGCCCACTCCCAAGATGGCAGAACCCCTCTCTCGGTGTATGCAGCTTGCTAGCATACCATAAAGGTTTGGATACCTCCAGGCTACACACCCACAGGAAAACTGATTTGGCAACTGTTTCCACCTCTTTTTCCCAGACACCCACCTCACTACCAAAACAAAACAGCAACCTCTATCTTTTGTGTTCAACATTTGACCCGCAAAGATACCTTCCCCTTTGAAGCTCAACTTTTTTTACTTAAAATATGCAACATTTCTTCCAACAGCAGGCCTTTTGTGTTCCTTCCTGAGAGTCATTCACAACTTCCCCCAGAAGGGCAGAAGGCTGTCTTGTTTCCAGAAACCGTAAACATTCACTGGAAAACATAGGCTACACAGAGGCAAATTTCTAAAGTTACCGTTTACCTAAAGGTTACATTAAATTTGACTTGGGCATCAGTACATGTTTAATGTAATAATTAGTTTGATACCTAGAAGTACCAACTTTAGTAGCCCCATTCAGAAGTTAGAATAGCTGAGATGCCAGTGTTTAACCCTATATTTGCCAATGGAATTACTAGCCATCAGCCAACAACAATTTGTTTTTTTTACTGTTGTGACACTTAAAAACAATTGTCCTACTTTTTAATATACAGCACCCTGCCTTAGGGCTTGATAGGTCATATTTAGGAGTGACCTAAATATATATATTTAAACGAAAAGTCTTAACTTTGCCATTAGTTTAAATTGGAGAGTCCAGTTAGCAGTTCCAGAACAGTTCTGCCATCCAGCAATGGCAGGATGGGAGTCTTGCTTTGCTCTGTAACACTAGTGGTGGCACAATAAGTGCTGCAGTCCACATGGACACTTTAATTTAC
Organism: Lissotriton helveticus; assembly: GCF_964261635.1. Lineage (NCBI taxonomy): Eukaryota > Metazoa > Chordata > Amphibia > Caudata > Salamandridae > Lissotriton > Lissotriton helveticus. Next base: position 1,360,946,328 of record NC_136065.1, read on the forward strand.
AGGCCTTGGAAATCCCTGGTTTCATAGAATAGGAACTTATTAATATGTTAACTTTTGCCAATTATGGAGAAACCAACAGGGCTGGACTGGGAACCGAAACCATCCCTGGCAAACTGCTCAGCCGTTTGCAAGGGCTGGTTTCAGACCATTTTGTTACCGGGGGCCGATATTGCAGGCCCCCGGTAACACCCCCCCCCCCTCCCGCCCCCCACCCCCGGCCTCTACCCTGGTAGCCCACCGGGGAAACACCCGGTGCTCGCTATGGCCAGTCCAGCCCTGGAAACCAATCAGACATGTACATTTTAAGGGTCAGAACTCTGGCACTGTGTTCTCTTTAGCAGGCCTCAGTGCACCTCCAGAGTTGAAAAACCAGCAGCATCTGTCCAAAACTTTCGAGGTGATCATGCAAATAGAGATATTTCCTTACCGTCACAAATTCTATTTTTTTTAAATTTTGGGACTTTTACCAGACAGGCAAACTGGAATCTGAGAAGGTGCAAAATCTGGTACCAGGAAAATTGCTAAGTCATACAAGAAATCTGCCCACCGTTGTAGATGGTTTTATAGGGTGTGCACAACATTTTAAACAGGCAGCTTTTATGGACAGGAAAACAACGTAACTTCTTGGAGATTGATGAATATTTCTTCAGACCCCAAATCAACCTGGCTGCTGCATTTTGAAGCAACTGCACTCTGTAAAAAATTACTTCAAGAGTTCAATAACCAGAGAGTTGCAGTAGTCCATCCTACATAAGACAAGTGCTTGTTTCATATATATTCTGGCTGATGCAGAGGACGAAGAGAAAAGTTTTAATAATTATCCTCAAAAGACGACAGCTAGTGGAACAGACAGTCTTAATGTCTTCCACAAAAATCAAATCTTAGTCGACAATCACTCTCAGAATTTGAGCCTGGTGTACACAACTGGGCACAGCCCTATCATCTCTAACATGCTCCTGTGAGCAGATGCTTTCAGTTCCAAAGACTGCCGTTTCAGTTTTACTGTTGAGAAATGAGTTTGCTCTCATCCACCGTGACACTCCTTAAAGACATTCCCTGAGAATAGGAGCAGCCTCCTTTGTGTTGCTATCTAGTCTGCAATCAGCTGAGTGTCGTCACCATGTGTGTGTGGAACGAAATTACAAAAGACTCTTTCTGGGGCCCTATTACTGAGAGTTCCCCAGGGGCGCAACAGGCGTTTGTGCCCGCATTGCGCACACTAGGGCACTTTGGAATTACAGCCTCAGATACTTGTATGGCCCCTTCTGTAATACCAATAGAGCTGGAGCACATAAGGCGCCAGCGCTAACTGCAGGGGGCGTTCCCTCATTTGAAAGGGGGTGTGCCCCTTGCAAAGGAAGGAATCCCTTTTTAGGTCTCGCCTGTCGATGCGCATGCGCATCGAGCTTGCGAGCCTATTGCGGCTTAAACAAGCTTTAACTAAGAAGCAAGGAATCGTGGCGATTCCTTGCAGTGCCCGTGACTTTTAAGCTCAATGCGCATGTGCATTGTGCTTAAAAGCGCGTGCACATGCCCCCAGCCGCCTGGATGTCTTTTCCCTCAGCCGCACTCCTCCCACACCCCCGCTCCGCCCCCTCCCCTGTCTGCCGTGTCGCATTTCTTCAGGGCACTTTCTCCACGGCCGCCAGGCCACATCAAAGGCTTCCCCAGCACTGCCCCACCCATCAATCACCATCCCACTGCCACCCCCCTCCCTCTCCATATGGTGCGCTCTGCCTCAGGCCTCTCTAACTCGGCCCCCTCCTCTGCCCGTCGTGTCGCATTTCTCCTCCCCCCTCCCCTTCTCTTCCTTACCTCCGTCTTGTTTATTTTAAACATTTGCACGACTTCAGTGTTTGCCTTCCTCTCTTCTTGCTGCCCCCTCCCCACTCTCTCCCAGCACACACCCCCCTCAAGCCCCCTCCCCTGCCCGCCGTGTCGCATTTCTTTTCTCCTCTTTGCCGCTCTCCCTGCTCCGCCCCCTGTACCCGCCCCCTCCCCACTCTCTCTCCCAGCACACCTCCCCCTCCAGCCCCCTCCCCTGCCCGCCGTGTCGCATTTCTTTTCTCCTCTCCTCATGTTAGACCATCTGCTGACCAGTATGAACAAAAGCAGCCTTGGAAAGATGGCAATACCCACTGGACAGAACATCTCACCCACACCAATACGGCACAGACGTGCCACGCATTCAAGAGATGCATCGATATCAACAGAACTAATACAGCCATGCTACGAACAAATTGGACATTTCCAGTACCGATCGGACATGCCACACTCCAAGCAAGGGCTAACCGCTGGGAAACTGGCCTTTGTCGACCTAAGACATATAGGTCAGCACTCTGCCTACACCACTCCCAAGCTACAACCCAAAACCCACGACTCCATCATTAAGGTTCTACCACCCTGCTTCAACCTGTACACCAGACACTGGACATAGCCGTCTTAGGGATGACTCACAATACAGTGCCGGAAACGACTCATATTGAAAGAGCCACGCAATAGCCCACACAGTACTCCAGGCCACCCAGCAGGAGGCCATACTGCACTCTACCAATGTTGATAAAATTACTCTAAAATAAGCGAATTTCAGTGACCAAGAGTTAATGTAACAAACTTTGAGGCCGATGTACGTATTGTCTCAAAATTAAATTCTGTTTTAAGCAAATACAATCTGCAGCCTGAATATTTTACAAAAATATCCCTGTGGTCGACTTTACTATTGGACGTAGAAGGGTAGTACTCTCCATATGGTGCGCTCTGCCTCAGGCCTCTCTAACTCGGCCCCCTCCTCTGCCCGTCGTGTCGCATTTCTCCTCCCCCCTCCCCTTCTCTTCCTTACCTCCGTCTTGTTTATTTTAAACATTTGCACGACTTCAGTGTTTGCCTTCCTCTCTTCTTGCTGCCCCCTCCCCACTCTCTCTCCCAGCACACCCCCCCCTCAAGCCCCCTCCCCTGCCCGCCGTGTCGCATTTCTTTTCTCCTCTTTGCCGCTCTCCCTGCTCCGCCCCCTGTACCCGCCCCCTCCCTACTCTCTCTCCCAGCACACCTCCCCCTCCAGCCCCCTCCCCTGCCCGCCGTGTCGCATTTCTTTTCTCCTCTCCTCATGTTTACAACATGGTATGTTTCCCCTATCAGTGCTGGGGGGGCTAGGGTGGCACCCCTGTGTCCCAAGTGTTCTCTGTCGGGAGCCTGCATGTTTCTCCCCACTCGGTGGCATGCACGGACTGCACGGATGCACCCAGCTCGCCTGCCTGCAGTGTGAGTGGAGGCCATTAATAATCCCGGGGCGTGCACCCATTGCACTCAGCGATGACTTCATTCCCAGGGCCACCCGGTCGATGGCAGATGCACGCACTGCATTTCAATGCGCACCACTGGAAGGCAGCCCTCGAGCATGAGCACACCCCGACCTGACCGCATGCAGACGCCAAACCCAACTACCCCCAAAGCAGAGAATGCACTCCCAATATCCACCGGCCACTTTTCCTTCTTACGTTATTATGCATACAACGGCGCATGTTCTGAATGTAGGTTTGCAGGATTGTTTCTGAGGCATGGTTAGCAGTGCATTATTTGTTGGAAATGTTGTGGCGGTTTCTGTCTGGTAACTTTGCATCCAACAACTTACTAATGCAATAGGTCTTGCATTTGCGAGAGTTAAACCTATTGGTATTGTAATTGACAATGCCTTTTATTTACGTTTTAAAAACCAACACAAATAAAAGGCAGTGCCATTTACAATGCCAATGGCTCAAACTCTAACAACTGCGAGACCTATTGGCTATGCCAATGCTTGTTCCTCTGTGCCAGCGCCGTATTACAGACGCGGGTGCAGGAGCAAAGAAGCTGTCAGGAAACGCACTGTCAGTGTGCCCCCTGAGAGCAGCCCTCTGGAGGGGGGGGGAGAGAATCCTATGAACCCCCCAGACATCCCCTTGCAGGTGGGTGCAGTCACTGACTGCACCTGACGGCAAGGGGGATCTCTAATCCCCCTTCAAAGTGCAGGCGGGTGAAAACACAGAGCGGCTTTAGAGCAGCCACTCCATTTTTCACCTGAATGCACTGCCCCCAGGGAGCAGCGCATTCATGGTGCATTTGAATTGCTTGCAACGGGCTCACCTTTTAAAAGTTGCGCCTGATGCAATCAATGACAATACCGTTTTCACTGTAATACGGCCTGAGGAGTGCAAAGGGGGCAATGTACAGATTAAAGAGAGTAAGGCTCAAAACACAGCCCTGAAGGACCCCAGTGAGAATCGGCTTAGGTGCAGATCTTAAGTTGGCATGGGCCACTGTTTATGTCTGATACTGTTAAAAAGATGTGAACTATGCAAAGACAGTGCCGGATACCCCAGTCTTTGATGTAGAGAGGAGTGGCAACAGAAGCAGATAAATCCAACAATATCAGGGCCACCACTCCATTGTCACTCAAGGTTCCTCTAATATCTTTGGTGGATTTAACTTGCACAGTCTCCATGGAGAGGCCTTTGTGAAATCTAATTGAGCCTTATGTAACAGCATGTGACTTAAGATGTTGAATTAGCTGATTTTTCACTGCAATCTGAGTCATCTTGGCTAACAAAAGAAGAAGTAAGATTGGACGAAAATTTGCCATGATTTTCATGTCAAGTGCAGGTTTCTTTAATATTGGGCAAACAGTATCTGCCTTCCATTTCTTGGGCACAAATCTGGATGTGAGGGATGAATTAAGTCAGTTTGGTAAAGCAGAACCATGAAGATAACCTTTTTGAGTTAATGCACTGAACAAATGTTGGACAGAGAGAAGGGGGTGATGGCAGCGTATATCTTTATGCACTGAGATTCCATCACAGGTACAAATGTTGACCATATGGACTCAGATAAGAGCATAGTTACAGAAGTGTCTATCACAGGCTGTGGCAATTTTTGAATGATTTTAATATGGAAGAATACTGATAGGTTATCACAAAGGACTTGCACGAGATTAGGAATGTTGGTTCTGTCTCTAGGAAGGCTATGCTCTTAAAGCTTAACAAGTTACATAGTGGGATTATTATACCCCAGAATCTGATGCTGGGTAAACATAACCTTTGTGACCCTAACATATTCATGGTAAATATGAAGAAGGGGGTTTTGTAAACCAATTTGTTTGATGGATTATAGTCCCTTCTTCATATTTTTTCCGATTTTTGCATTTCTTTTTCAATGACAGAAACTCTTTGGTGACCCAGGGGGCTGATGGTTTATTTCTTTTAGGTCTAAGATGTTTGAAAAAATCAATTTGTCCAGGGAAGATGAAACCCAAGTATTAAGCAAAGTAAAGTTGTACGATCATCATTTATTAGGGAGTAACCAGAGAAAATGAATGCTGTCTTGTCAATGCTGTGTTTTAATCAGATATTGAAACGATCAAAAAATAATTTGTACAGGTGAGTTGGTTGACATTTAGGATAGACACTTAGGATCTGAGTTTAAAATTGCATCCAGAGTGTGACATGCATCAGGGTTGGGTCCCACGTTGAGGTTTTCCAGATTCCATTTTTCACAAAACAATTTTCAGCAACCTTATCCACCTTTTTGTCAAGACGTGTTAAAATCTCCGAACAGTAGTAGTAATTTACTATAATTTAGGAGGCGCATGGTAGTTGAGTCAAAAAAGGAATATATCAAACCCCCTACTGCTCTGGGTAGTATATATGTTAAAATGCATTTAAAAGAAGCACTGGCAGGTACATGGAGAAGTTCCTCATCTGGCAGAGGTGTCCCCCCATCCTGCAGGCCATCTAGGATCTCAATCCTCCATTGAAGGAAAAAAATTGGTGAACTTTGGACAAACCTCTCACTTATTAGGCAAGATCTGTGCAATACAGTGGAGAGAGTCACTGCAATAGAGGGCTGGATATCTGAAGCGGAGGAGCTCCTTACAGGCCTCTCAATCAAAGGTGAAGTCTCTGCAACACACATTGGCCCTCTTGGTAGCACGAGCAGAAGATGCAGCGGGCCAATCCATGCTGTACAGATCGGAACAGCGAGGAAGGGCCGAACCTGACTTCTGTCATTTATTTAGCCTTACTCCATACCTGGTTACCTCCAGACTCGGTCTCATAGTGGAACGCGCCCATATGTCCTTGAACACCAAGCCCCTGCCTGGGCCTCTGCCGAGGCCCATAAATGCCCATATATTGAACTATGCAGACCATGATGCCATAATGTGGGCTTTCAATGCGGGAGATTTGTTGTACTGCGAATAATTACGGGTGATGATCTTTCCTAACTATACCCTCAAAGTACAGCAACAACACCGCTACTTTCAAGGTGTCAAGCAGAAATTGAGAGCACTGGGCATTTAGTACATGCAGCTATTTTCCGCCTGACTGAGGTTTCTGTTTGGGGCAAGTCCCTGTTCTTTGAGGCTGCCTGAGAGTGGGCAGAAGAAAGGCCTTGCCTGAGGCGGAATACCACGCGGAATCGACATGACTCTCCCTCAGACAAGGAGACTCCCGCGAAGGGGAGGAGACGCTGACCTCAGAGTTGCAGGACCCAGCGTGGATAGGGTTCCCTCCCAAGGACCGGTGGGGACGGCGTCCATAATCGCCATATTGCCTCCGATGATGATTGAGTGTGCTGCCGAGTCCGGATGGGCCTTCTAGTCCTGATTGCCATCTCAGAAGGCGGTCATACCTCTGTTCTTGGTCTTTCACTTCACATGCTTTCTGTCTTTCAAACATGTCTTCGTAAATTTGTTGATCAACATGTGATTCCCTTACAGTATGTGTATGTTCATTGTGAGGACAGTTCTTTCAGCTAGGCTGGGGAGTACTGGGCCTTGCTCCTTACTTTATGGGGGGCTGGGGGGTTTGTTAGGGTAAGCAATGTCCAACATTCGGGGGGAGGCAGGGACTGTATGCCAAGGGGGTGTCACCTTGTGTTGACATATTGACAGGTACTTCCAGTTTTAGAATTATAGGGTGGGGGGTTAGTGTTAGGAGTTACTTCATGTTGTTTTCTTGTTTACACCTCAGTGGTAGCACCCACGGTAACACCCATGATTCAGTCACTCACTCACTCACTCACTACCTTTGTCCTTATCATGCTCTGCGGTTTCCAGGGGGGATGAGATCAACAGGGGTGCTTGGTCCACGTGGCTCCGCACCTGGATTAATCATGGACTGTTGGATAAGATCAAGCGGGGAGGACCTGCAAGTGGCCGGCAGAGAGTGCCCAGAGATTGTGCTTTTGAAGGCGACTACTCTTGTGAGCAACAAATGTCCCTTCTTGGCACTGTTTTTAACATTTGACACCAAGAGTCAACTGTTAAAAATTGCTTTTTCGCTTGGTGGCTTTGAGTGGGGGCAGGAAGCAGAGGAAAGGAATCCAATGTATTCTGATGATGTGCCCTGCTCCTGACGGACCTCCAACATTCAGGGCCACATGCATTTCAAGTGTTGAAGGTAAGTAGGGATTTCTCAGGACTTTAGGTGAATCTCAGCAAGTCCTCGGTCTACAAAGAGGGAGACCGTGCCCCAGAGTTGTCATGCATGGCAGATATCATGATTCTCTGGCACGGTTATGATACCTGGGGGTTTACATCACTTCCAATGTGACTCAGGCATGGGACCAAAACATCCAGCCCCAGTTGGACTTGAGGTTCTGGGCCTCCATCCCACTTTCTCTTTTGTGGCGATCAACAATCTTCAAGATGATGGCTCTCCCCCACTTGCTTTACCAACTTCAAAACTTCCTACTCCCTGTCTCCGCAACCCTCTTCACACGTATTGTCTCACTTTGCAAGGTTTCCTATGGAGCCAAGTATTACCTTGGATTGCTCTATCCAAATGCTGTAATTCAATCTACGATGGTGGAATCTCCACAACAGATGTGTGGTCCTATTATAGAGATGCCCAGTTGGCTTTCCTGAATGACTGGCAGTTTGGGGGGTTCAGAGATCCGACTTATACGTCAGAGGGGTGGTGAAACCCCTCTCCAGCAATTACTGTACAGAGGCTGGCTCCTACATGGCTCCCTTCAGCCACATGTGTGATCTTTAAGATCTGGAAGGAGGTAACAGCATCCCTGGGTTTGACAGGAAGAGTTACACTGGAGACTCCTCTGTGGATGGCTACTGTTCTGTGCAAGATGACTGAGCTGCGGGGTTTGGAGGCTAGGACCTCATTGACATCTCACGGCTGGGTGATGTATTCCAACACAATTCACTTAAGACCTTCATTGATCTCCAGGACGAGTTTGGTCTCCACCAATTTCAATTCTTCAAATATTTACAGCTCCGCCATGCCCTTACACCCTACATTGCACATTTGGTTGATGTCCCAGATTTCAGTCCCTGGAGGGCAAGCTGCTTCTGATGAACAGAAAATTTCCAGCATCTACCAGTCACTGGTCATCAATGTCTCTGATGCACTTGGGCCCCTGCGAAAGGCCTGGGCTCTGGATGTGGGCCCCCTTACAGGTGAGGATTGAAGGGAGACACTGGCCTCTCTGTGTGACATGGCCATCGCCTCCCAATATCGCCGGATACAGCTGCATTACCTACATTGGGTCTATTTTACAAGGAAGAGACTGTGGAGGAGGGGGCTGATTGGGTCTGCCAGCTTTTTACGCAGCCCGTCCGAGAAAGGAGATTCCCGGCATACAGTGTGGCACTGTAACGTTTTGGCTCTTTTCGGGGAGGTGGTGCTTAACTATTTGGAAGGTATGTTGGGACTGACCTTGCCATGGACCCCACGGTGTACTCTGCTGCCCATTTTGGAGGGGCAAACGGCAATAGATACAAACGGGCATTGCTTTGGCTGGGCCTTGCCATCACCAAGAGTGGCATTGCGTAGGCATGGAAAGATGCTCGGGCCCCCTTCCTGGGGTTGGAGCACCCAATTTATATAGCCTGGGGATGCCCCAAGAAATTTTACAAAATATGGGAAGGGTGGCAGCCATTTGTGGGATTCACTTTGCGCCATGCCCTTCCAGGGGTGGTCCCTGGAGGTCAAATTAGGACGTTTGGTACATGATCAGGCCATACATAGGGAGGTGGGGGAGATGGGTGGCTTGGTTCAAGCCATATTCTGATCAATGTGGGTTGAAGTGCTGCTGGAGGGTCTGTTATTTTTTCTTTGTTTTTTGTATTGTATATTATTATTGGGGTTTGTATGGCAAGGTTGGGGTCACATTGTTTCGATTGTCAGCTGGCTTGTGTGGTAACTTGGCCTACCTGCTGTCTGCTTTTATTGTTTTGTACTGCTGTCAAAAATTCAATAAAAATGTTTCAGATAAAGAAAAAAATATACACACATAACCCCAACAGTGATGACATGCATGTATAGATGATGTAATCTTAAAATAGTCCACGTTTTTATTACAGGTGATACCTGGTATGCTCTCCTCGTCTTTCTGTGCCATCTGACATCCACCGACACTGCCTCATGAGAGTTACATTTCAGCACACATATATCCACAAGCCATCACTGAACACACCTTTGGAATCTTTAAGTTGTGCTTCAGATAACATGCCCATACATAGGGATGCTACTAGAACCTCCCCTCAAAGTTGTGTTAAAGATAATAGTAGCCTTTTACATATAGCACAACATTGCCATGCAACAGGACTTGCATGTAGACAGCTCCCCTGTACTACGGCCTCATCCAGTTTCCTGAGACAGGGAACAGAACAGAGGTCATGGTCTGCAGATATGAGATTGAATAGTTGCTTCAATTTTCACATGAGCTGATAGTTTGGCTGCTGGATTTTTGTGGTTGGACAGTTTCTTGTCAATGATGAATGATGTCCACAGGTAGGAGACATCCATGTGTGGAATGGAGGCCTTCATTCTTGTGGCAGAGGTCTCTGCTTACAGGAACAAACAGGAAATAAGATACAGTAACAGACAGCCATTTTCTGGCCATCCCCTCTCTGCAACACCATCCTCTTCCATCCTGCAGCTCCTTTCCCAATCGGAACCCCCGAAATGGCTCAGAGACAAGTTGAGAGGGGTTCCACTTTAGAAATGAAGATAGTAGCCTTGGTTCTATGGAGGTTGTGACATGCAGCTGAGTACTGTAGCACGGATCCAGATTTGGAGAGAGATTTGCATGGGCTGCAGCAGAGTAGAGTCCACACCAACCAGGGCAAGTAATAACACATGCGTTGGAAGGACCTTTGGTGCTGGCGATATGTCAGAAACCCTTTCAGGAGGCCAGAGAAAGCAGGGGTTACCGGGCCCTACTGCCATGGTTGGGGTGTTTTACTCCTGCTGTCCTGAGACTCACCCTACCATGAGCTCTGCACAACTAGACCAAGTATTACCCAGTAACAACTTGACTCTCAGTCGTAATGCAGATCAAGCAGTCGAAAGCTTTCAAGGAGAAGTTAGAGAGCCAGTGTAGGTCTAACACACAACTCAAAGCACCCTTGAGCAATCTCAATAAATCAGGTACAATCAATACTGAGTTTTATGGAAAAAACACGTATTTATTTCACATAACAGTTCAAATCTATCACAGTGAAATAATCAAGCAATCGCTTGCAGAACCATCTCTGGCACTTCAGGCGGGTTTACCCGAGTCCCTCTTGTCTAGGCTCACTCCACTGTTCTGAAGTGTCCAGGCCAGCAGGCAGTGGTCGAGCGGGAAGGTGGAAGCTTCCAAGTCCTCCAGAATCCTCCTCAGTGTGGTAACAGTCATCTTAACATGAGTGGTTCTATCCCACTCTGATAAAAAGCCTTAGTTCCAGGCTGCAATGGGAAGATCAAATTCAGACCAGGATATCCCTGACTGGAGCCATCCCTTCGGTCAAAACAAAAGGGGGGTCGGCAACAGGCAAGTAGCTCCTGGGCTCCTTAGGCTTAATGCTGCACACTGGCAATGGCTCCAACAATATCCCTGGGTGAAGGCCCACAAAACACAGGCAAGTGGCCCTCGGTGCGCTACGGCGGTCCCACAATGTAGTCAGTCCTAGTTGACCTTCGCCCTCACACCCCTATCACCAGGATCCTTGTACTCGAATCCCAGCGGGGCCTCGCCCCTTCCAGGCTCTCCTCAACCTCACAGAGCACACTGGTCTTGGCAGTCAGGCGTTTGCTCCAGGCTCAGGGCAAGTGTTCTTGGCCTTCTGGGTAGTGTCCCATTTTCCCAGCTGCGTGGCCAGCAGGCCTCAATCCTTGGTCTTGGTTGCCATAGGTCAGGTTTTAGTGATCTTGGCACAGCTCTGAACAACAAGTGGGTTTTCATCTTCCACTTGTATACAATCTCTCCAGACACAAATATGAACCAGTGCCTGGCCTTTTTAAATTCATGTTAATGGTGTCAGGCTCTTTGAAGTGCCTACTCCTCGGTTCTGTTATTTGTCCAGGGGCCTGTCTGCCCCTGCAGGGGTGGCACCGGAGCTGACAGACCACAACCCAGGTCACAGATGCAGCAAAGAGGTTGCCCCTGGGTGTAGGTCTCCAGTTACAAATGTATTGTGTGCTGCTAAAGTCACGCATAGGGTCCCCCTCCGTAGGGAAAGATTCCCATCAGTCACCACTCGAATCCGCCCTTCATCATCTGGGATCCTTCATTCCTGAAGGTAAGGTGGTGGACCCACTGCGGACTGGCAGGTGTTAAAGCCTAGACCTACAAGTGGGACCCAGTGATAGGATTATAACTGGTATTATCAAGGGTGACTGAAAGCAGTGCTCTAAATGTGCATAAAAAGTGAAAGTGCATGGATGTGAATAACCATAAAATTGGGTAGAAAAGAAAGAACATTTTTTAATATGTTTTCTTTCGTCCCAAAGTAATAAAAAGTGCGTAGTGGACTAAACAAATAACCACTATTCAAGATGAAAAGGTCAACATGTTTCTGCAGGCTTGATCGATCCAAGAGGTATCGTGCTGCTTCCTCAGGACCAAAAAACGCTACTGCTTTGTGAAGAATTTTTAAAAAAGGATAAAATATCACCTTATATGTAGTGATGACATCCTTCTCCTGGCTTCATTGTTCAGCAAATTATGGAAAAAGGAAACACACATATAAAGGAAAAAGTGGAATGCATAGGTGTAAGAGTTGATTACTGATTTATAGGTAGTTACATATGAGCAGTATTCAAACACAAGACTAATGTATAACATTTTAACATTAATCTGCTCGAAACATATTTCGATGCTCACTTACCATTGTGGCAGGCGAGAAAAACCCCACCTCACCTGGCTGCAGCTCAGGTAAAACGGAGCACCGCTCTATATTGCGAAATAAGATGAAAAACAGGGGGGGTTTAAGGCCCATGAACGTGTAGTATCATTCAAAAATACAGCTATCAAGTGCAACACCACCTCGCAGTGTCCCACTATTAGTTATCAAGGAGTCTGCCGCTAATCTCTCGAGAGTGCACGGGAATCCAAGCGGCAGAGCCTTAAAACATAGTAACTGTGTGTGTGGGTCCCGAACAAACCGTTACAGATGGATTACTTCAAGACCAGAAATGCCACATTTCTAGAAAGGTCATCAATCACTACCATGTGCGACTTTTCACCGCCAGACATTCTTAAATAAAAACGGCATCTAGAATAGTACCAGGTGCCGTGTTTCTAGCAGTAAAAACAAGCGATTGCAGCCACAGCGCGCTACTCAAGAAGCACATCGTAAAGAGCGAGCGCTGTTCCGTTTGCATCGAATGAGGCCAAAAATAGTGATACACCAGTCTAGACCACTTACCTGTCCGTCGGTACCCCGGGCGTCCCTCTGGGCTGCCGTGGGAGGTACCGACGCGGTGCGGGAAGACTCATTATGTATCCGCTAACTAGGGCGCAAGTATGACGCTCATCGCCCGCGACCTCCAGAAGAAGCTTGGGAATTGTAGTTTTTCGGGATTAACCAGTGCTTCTCTACCTAAGTATGACGCTCATTGCCCTCGACTCATGCATGAAGCATGGAAATTGTAGTTCTGTCCGTTTGCCTAGAACTTCTCTATAGCATGTCATTGAAATGCGATTTTCCAAGGGCTTGGGAGAAAGAGAAGAAACACGGTGCTGAAAGTTGTAGGGTGAAATACAGAAAAAAGACCCATATGACAGATCGATTCACTGCAGGAAATTTGAACCTATATGTTAATTAGGTGGGCATCGGGAAGTAGCAAAAGATGGTATGTGATAACAGAGAATGACAAGGAATGACACAGCTTTCAACCCAGTTGTATCTCAGCACCAACTGTAATCCTCTGATCTTAAATAAATATAACAACATATCTTGACATGTATATCCCCAGCAGATTATACTAGACTCACATTCATAGTATAATTTACAGTGACATCCAAGGGATGTCCTCATTCAACCCCAGTTTGTCGGACCTGAGTTTATGGACCCATTTTTGTTCCTTTCTGAATAAGAATTTACTCACATCAGTCACGTGGGGAGGAATCAATGGTTGTTCGATAACGGTCCATTTTAACTCTATGGGTGAATGTCCAACTTCAATGAAGTGATTAGTCAGTTTAGTTGCTTGTCTGGAACATCTTATTGAACTTTTGTGCTCTGAAATCCTTATTTTCGCTTTACGTGTGGTCATCACTACGTATTGTTTATTGCAGGGGCATGTAATCAAATATATTAAATTTTGACTATTGAAATTTGTAAAGCGTCGTTGTTCCCACGGATGGTCAGTGCCAATGTCAATTGTTGTGGATTGGTTGTTTGCCGGCAAGCGGCACAGTTACCGCATGGGTGGTGGCCAGTAACTGCAGGCATATCCTATAGTGTTCCTATGGTACGAGGAATGCTGCTCTTCGGTCTGGTGTGGACCAGCTGGTCCTTCACATTTCGTCCTCGCTTAAAGGCAAACAACGGAGTAGGTAGCTTATCAGTGTCATTCCCTGTGTTCAGAATCGTCCAGTGTTTATTTACAATTTTTTTGATATGATTGGACTGGGTGCTATAAGTGTTAACACATGTTATCCTTTTTTGAGCTGGTTTTGGGGGGAGTAGTTCTAATAAGCCTGCCCTGTTATTATTCGAGGCTCGTTTCTTGGAAGCCCTGATCAATTGTTTTGGATACTTTTTTTCGGTCAGATGTTTCTCAAGGGTCTTCGCATGGTCCTCAAATGCTGACTGATTTAGTAGAACAATTCCTTTGGATACGGAGGAATTGCCCATAGGGCAGGTTATCCCGAGGTGCTTTGGGATGAAAGCTTTCGTAGCTCAAAAGGGAGTTCCTGGCCATTGGTTTGCGATAGATCTCAGTTTGCAAACCGGTAGGTGTAGAGGTAATCAGTAGGTCCAGGAAGGCCAACTGCTGTTTACTGTATTCAATTGTGAAATTCAAAAAACGATTCCTGTTGTTTAACCACTCATGGAAGTTCATAAGGTCATCAATTGAACCTCGCCAGACCACCAGGATGTCGTCTATATAGCGTTTCCATAGACGTACACATCCAAGGAAGGGGTTGATTTCATTAAGCACATGTTGTTGTTCAAACATGTGCATGTACAGATTAGCGAGACTAGGGGCAAAAACACTGCCCATACTAGTCCCGCTAATCTGCAAGTACACTGTCTCCTCAAACATGAAAAAATTCTCTGTCATAGCCAGAGTCGCCAGTGTCATAATCAATCTCACAGGAGTGATCGATTTAAGATCCCTGGCTTCCAACAGACTTTCTATCACCTTTAAGGTTTCGGTCTGTGGTATGGAAGTATACAAACTTTCCACATCAAAGGAAACTAAAAAATCCTGTTCAGTGTCAAATTCGACGTCAGGTAGTATCCTCAACACATCCTTTGTATCTTTCAAATAAGTTGGCATATCCCGTACCATTGGTTGTAAAAAGCGGGACTAGTATGGGCAGTGTTTTTGCCCCTAGTCTCGCTAATCTGTACATGCACATGTTTGAACAACAACATGTGCTTAATGAAATCAACCCCTTCCTTGGATGTGTACGTCTATGAAAACGCTATATAGACGACATCCTGGTCGTCTGGCGAGGTTCAATTGATGACCTTATGAACTTCCATGAGTGGTTAAACAACAGGAATCGTTTTTTGAATTTCACAATTGAATACAGTAAACAGCAGTTGGCCTTCCTTGACCTACTGGTTACCTCTACACCTACCGGTTTGCAAACTGAGATCTATCGCAAACCAATGGCCAGGAACTCCCTTTTGAGCTACGAAAGCTTTCATCCCAAAGCACCTCGGGATAACCTGCCCTATGGGCAATTCCTCCGTATCCAAAGGAATTGTTCTACTAAATCAGGATTTGAGGACCATGCGAAGACCCTTGAGAAACATCTGACTGAAAAAAAGTATCCAAAACAATTGATCAGGGCTTCCAAGAAACGAGCCTCGAATAATAACAGGGCAGGCTTATCAGAACTACTCCCCCCAAAACCAGCTCAAAAAAGGATAACACGTGTTAACACTTATAGCACCCAGTCCAATCATATAAAAAAAATTGTAAATAAACACTGAACGATTCTGAACACAGGGAATGACACTGAGAAGCTACCTCCTCCGTTGTTTGCCTTTAAGCGAGGACGAAATGTGAAGGACCAGCTGGTCCACACCAGACCGAAGAGCAGCATTCCTCGTACCATAGGAACACTATGGGATATGCCTGCAGTTACTGGCCACCACTCATGCGGTAACTGTGCCGCTTGCCCGCAAACAACCAAGTCCACAACAATTGACATTGGCACTGACCGTCCGTGGGAACAACGACGCTTTACAAATTGCAATAGTCAAAATTTAATATATTTGATTACATGCCCCTGCAATAAACAATACGTAGGGATGACCACACGTAAAGCGAAAATAAGGATTTCAGAGCACAAAAGTTCAATAAGATGTTCCAGACAAGCAACTAAACTGACTAATCACTTCATTGAAGGTGGACATTCACCCATAGAGTTAAAATGGACCGTTATCGAACAACCATTGATTCCTCCCCACGTGACTAATGTGAGTAAATTCTTATTCAGAAAGGAACAAAAATGGGTCCATAAACTCAGGTCCGACAAACTGGGGTTGAATGAGGACATCCCTTGGATGTCACTGTAAATTATACTATGAATGAGAGTCTAGTATAATCTGCTGGGGATATACATGTCAAGATATGTTGTTATATTTATTTAAGATCAGAGGATTACAGTTGGTGCTGAGATACAACTGGGTTGAAAGCTGTGTCATTCCTTGTCATTCTCTGTTATCACATACCATCTTTTGTTACTTCCCGATGCCCACCTAATTAACATATGGGTTCAAATTTCCTGCAGTGAATCGATCCGTCATATGGGTCTTTTTTCTGTATTTCATCCTACAACTTTCAGCACTGTGTTTCTTCTCTTTCTCCCAAGCCCTTGGAAAATCGCATTTCAATGACATGCTATAGAGAGGTTCTAGGCAAACGGACAGAACTACAATTTTCATGCATTGGTCGAGGGCAATGAGCGTCATACTTAGGTAGAGAAGCACTGGTTAAACCCGAAAAACTACAATTCCCAAGCTTCTTCTGGAGGTCGCGGGTGATGAGCGTCATACTTGCGCCCTAGTTAGCGGATACATAATGAGTCTTCCCGCACCGCGTCGGTACCTCCCACGACAGCCCAGAGGGACGCCCTGGGTACCGACGGACAGGTAAGCGGTCTAGACTGGTGTATCACTATTTTTGGCCTCATTCGATGCAAACGGAACAGCGCTCGCTCTTTACGATGTGCTTCTTGAGTAGCGCGCTGTGGCTGCAATCGCTTGTTTTTACTGCTAGAAACACGGCACCTGGTACCATTCTAGATGCCGTTTTTATTTAAGAATATCTGGCGGTAAAAAGTCGCACATGGTAGTGATTGATGACCTTTCTAGAAATGTGGCATTTCTGGTCTTGAAGTAATCCATCTGTAACGGTTTGTTCGGGACCCACACACACAGTTACTATGTTTTAAGGCTCTACCGCTTGGATTCCCGTGCACTCTCGAGAGATTAGCGGCAGACTCCTTGATAACTAATAGTGGGTCACTGCGAGGTGGTGCTGCACTTGAAAGCTGTATTTTTGAATGATACTACAGGTTCATGGGCCCTAAACCCCCCCCCCTTGTTTTTCATCTTATTTCGCAATATAGAGTGGTGCTCCGTTTTACCTGAGCTGCAGCCAGGTGAGGTGGGGTTTTTCTCTCCTGCCACAATGGTAAGTGAACATCGAAAAATGTTTCGAGCAGATTAATGTTAAAATGTTATACATTAGTCTTGTGTTTGAATACTGTTCATATGTAACTACCTACAAATCAGTAATCAACTCTTACACCTATGCATTCCACTTTTTCCTTTATATGTGTGTTTCCTTTTTCCATAATTTGCTGAACCAGAAGCCAGGAGAAGGATGTCATCACTACATATAAGGTGATATTTTATCCTTTTTTTTAAATTCTTCACAAAGCAGTAGCGTTTTTTGGTCCAGAGGAAGCAGCACGATACCTCTTGGATCGATCAAGCCTGCAGAAACATGTTGACCTTTTCATCTTGAATAGTGGTTATTTGTTTAGTCCACTACGCACTTTTTATAACTTTGGGACGAAAGAAAACATATTAAAAATTCTTCTTTCTTTTCTACCCAATTTTATGGTTATTCACATCCATGCACTTTCCCTTTTTATGCACATTTAGAGCACTGCTTTCAGTCACCCTTGATAATACCAGTTATAATCCTATCACTGGGTCCCACTTGTAGGTCTAGGCTTTAACACCTGCCAGTCCGCTGTGGGTCCACCACCTTACCTTCAGGAATGAAGGATCCCAGATGATGAAGGGCGGATTCGAGTGGTGACTGATGGGAATCTTTTCCTACCGAGGGGGACCCTATGCGTGACTTTAGCAGCACACAATAAGTTCATCACTTTATAGGAATCAGGTATCATTTCATGTTAGTAAAAATTTGGTTTGCATAGTATTTGACCCCTTGCTATTCTTTTGTTGGTTTAAAGATTTACAGGGATAGTAGCATTGTAGGGTCGTTAAACTGTCCCTAGGACCCTCCTCCCCCCTGTTGTTCTGATGCTCCAGTTACAAATGCCTCACAAAGGTTCAAAAGATTAAGCCTCCCATCTTTTATGATTCTGTGTTCCTGTAGTGTGTGCCTTATCAGTCATGTCAACTACCACATACACTGTATTCTAGCCTCCTTGCCTAGCATCCTTCAATCATAAGATACCTTTGATGTGCACAGGGGATGCTCTGCTTCCCTGTCAGTGTAGCTCGCCCCCCAGCCCATGAATGTCAGCTATCCACATTTCCATCTTAGAATTTTCCAGCCCTGGGCTACCCAAACAGGAACCTACGGGCCATCTTTTTATATACACTCACAGACACACATACATGTAGTTGTTAGCACACATGAACATGCGCACGCTTCACAGCGCTACATTGCTCTCATGTGCGCCAAGTGAGTTACAAATACAGCTCCTTAACTTTAATCAAGTCAAGTCAAGTCAAGTCGAAAATTTGTATAGCGCACTACTCAAGGCCCTCGAGGGGGCGGGGGGTGTTCATTACTTATCAAATAGCCAAGTTTTGAGTTGTTTTCTGAAGGAGAGGTGGTTCTGTGTAAGGCGGAGGTGGGAGGGGAGAGAGTTCCAGGTTTTGGCCGCTAGGTAGGAGAAGGATCTTCCTCCCATGGTGGCTCTTCGGATGCGTGGAATCGTGGCGAGGGCTAGATTGGACGATCGTAGTTGGCGAGTGGGGGTGTAAAAGGTCAGGCGCGTGTTGAGGTATTTGGGTCCCAGGTCGTGGAGGGCTTTGTGTGCGTGGGTGAGGAGACGGAACGTTATTCTCTTGTTGACTGGGAGCCAGTGAAGGTCTCTCAGGTGACCGGATATGTGATTGTGGCGGGGTATGTCTAGGATGAGTCGGGCGGAGGCGTTCTGAATGCGTTGGAGTTTATTCTGTAATTTGGCTGTGGTTCCGGCGTAGAGGGTGTTTCCGTAGTCCAGTCGGCTTGTGACAAGAGCTTGGGTGACCGTCTTTCTTGTTTCGGTGGGGATCCAGCGGAAGATCTTTCTGAGCATACGTAAGATGTTAAAGCATGATGATGAGACGGCGTTGACTTGTCTGGTCATCGAGAGGGAGGAGTCTAGAATGAATCCCAGGTTGCGAGCATGGTCCGTGGGTTTGGGTGCGCTGCCCAGGGCCGGTGGCCACCATGAGTCGTCCCATGCGGAGGGGGATGATCCTAGGATGAGGACTTCCGTCTTGTCAGAATTCAGTTTTAAGCGGCTGTCCTTCATCATTTCGGCAACGTCTTTCATCCCTTCGTGTAGGTTAGTTTTAGCGGTGTTTGGGTCTTTGGTGAGGGAGAGGATCAGCTGGGTGTCGTCGGCGTAGGAGATGATGTTGAGGTTGTGCTGGCGTGCGATGGATGCAAGGGGGCTCATGTAGACATTGAAGAGGGTGGGGCTGAGCGATGATCCTTGTGGTACGCCGCAGATGACTTCGGTGGCCTCTGACCTGAAAGGGGGGAGGCGGACTCTCTGGGTTCTTCCAGCGAGAAACGAGATGATCCAGTCCAGTGCTTTTCCTTGTATCTCGACGTTTCTGAGGCGTTGTACAAGGGTGCTATGACAGACCGTGTCAAACGCTGCGGAGAGGTCCAGGGGGATGAGGGCAGCTGTTTCTCCGTTGTCGAGAAGTGTTCGGATGTCGTCTGTAGCTGCGATGAGGGCGGTCTCGGGGCTGTGTTTGGCTCGGAAGCCGGACTGTGAGGGGTCGAGGGAGCCGTTAGATTCGAGGAAGGCTGCGAGCTGATTGTTGACGGTCTTCTCTATGACCTTGGCAGGGAAAGGGAGGAGCGAGATGGGGCGGTAGTTTTTAAGTTCAGTCGGGTCTGCTGTGGGTTTCTTCAGTAGAGCACTGAGTTCGGCATGTTTCCAGCTTTCTGGGAAGATAGCGGTGTTGAGGGAGCAGTTGATGATATCTCGGAGATGGGGTGCGATGATGGAGTCGGCCTTGTTGAAAATGTGGTGGGGGCATGGGTCGGTTGGTGATCTGGAGTGTATGGAGTTCATCAAGCGGATGGTGTCTTCAGTGCTGATTGGGTCCCAGGCGCCAAGGGTGGTGGTGGGGGGCTTCAGTTCGGTGGTGGTGAGGGGGGTGGACTGGTGGCCAAAGCTGTTATGTATGTCAGCGATTTTGCTGTGGAAGAATGAGGCTAGAGAGTTGCAGAGGTCTTGAGAGGGAGTGATGTCGTTAGAGCCGGCGCTGGGATTGGTTAGCTCTTTGACGATGCTGAAGAGTTCCTTGCTGTTGTGGGCGTTGCTGTCGAGTCGATCCTTGAATGCTAATTTCTTGGTGGATCGGATCAGCTGGTGGTGTTTGCGGGTGGCGTCCTTGAGGGCGGTCATGTTGTCTGTGGTTGGGTTTTTTCGCCAGGCTTTCTCGAGGGTGCGGCAGTACTTTTTGGAGTTCTTGAGGTCGTCATTGAACCAGGAGGCTTTTTTGCTACCTGGTTTGTTGTGATGGTTTTTCAAGGGTGCTAATTGGTCGGCGCAGTGGGTGATCCATTGTGCGAGATTGATGGCTGCTTGGTTTGGGTCCGATGGTTTGGTGGGAAGGTTTTGGTTTAGCGATGTGGTGAGCTGGTTGGTGGTAATTTTGTTCCAGTTTCTGCGTGGGACTTGTTGTGGGTGGTGGTGGGTTGTGGTCTTTCTGAAGTTGAAGTGGATGCAGCTGTGATCCGGCCAGTGGAGTCCTGTGGCGTGAATGAAGGAGATATGTTTGCTGGAGGAGAAGATTGGGTCGAGCGTGTGTCCGGCGTGGTGGGTGGGGGTATTTACCAGTTGTATGAGTCCGAGATTGGCGAGGTTGTCCAGCAGGGTGGTGGTGTTGCTGTCGTTATTCTTTTCCAGGTGGAAGTTGAGGTCCCCTAGGAGAATGTAGTCCTCGGAGGGGAGGGCGTGTGGGCTGATAAAGTCAGTGATCTCTTCGCTGAATTGTGTGCGGGGTCCTGGTGGTCTGTAGATGAGGGTGCCTCTTAGTGTGGTCTTGGGGTCGGTGTGTATCTGGAAGTGGAGGTGTTCGGCGGCGGTGAAGGTGTAGTCGGAGCAGGTCGTGATGCGGATGGTGTTCTTGTGGACGATGGCGATGCCTCCTCCTGTTCGGTTGATGCGGTCCTTTAGGATTATCTTGTAGCCGTCCGGGATGGCTATGGCGATGTCGGGCGCTGATGTGGTATTCATCCAGGTTTCTGTAAGAAAGGCGACGTCCGGCGTTGTGGTGTCTAGTAGGTTCCATAGTTCAATGGCGTGTCTGTGGACCGAGCGGGGTTGCGAGGTCTGGGGATGCCGGAGGGCTACGGGGGAGAGGCCGTGGGGGAGCAGGAGAGGCACAACAAATGGCACGAAAACAATGCAGGACGGGATCGGGGGGCACAATCTGGCACAGACACCCAAAGCGGGATACCAGGCAAAGCGGAGCAATATTATGTAATGAAATGGGCAAATCAAAACAACTTATTTGCAATGGAAGGCGCAGCAATGAGCACAATATTATATTACGAAATAGGCAAATCAAAACAACTTATTTGCAATAGCAGGCGCAGCAATGAGCACAACGATACCAGGCAGCCCGGGAGGGAGCAATGTGGACACCAGGCAGCCACGAACACCAGGCGGCTCAGGAGCGAGGTGGAGCGACCGGTTCTGACCAGGTCAGGACGATCACCAAGTGGGTGCGTAGGCTCCAAACCCGTAAAAGAACGACTAGATCCTCCGCCATCAACGTAGGCAAGACAACATTTTACCACCAGTTAGGAGGAGGAGTCAAGCACGAGCAGGAAGAGTGCACCTGCACAGAGACAAACTCACTCATCCAAAGTCTCCGGCTGTTAAGCCACTTTGGGGGTGGAAAAATTGGACACTGCCTGCTAAGCCAAGGTGGAGACTGGGAATCCCTTGCCAAGATTCCTCAGATGTTTTACAAGAGAAGGCCCCACCATCATCCGGGTCTACATCCACCCCTCTCTTTAACTCCAGAGGTCTCCATACCAACCAGGCCTCCAGCTGCACCCCCTGCTCTACCTCTAGCATTTGACAATCCAAGCCTTCAAACATTGCTCTCCTCCCACTTTATTATGTCTCAAGGGCTGTTCTAAAGAATCCAAGAGGCCCACAGTAGATTGAGAGGTAGCGTTCTCTCAGCATGTGCAGGAGTGACAAGGAAAAGTAGGGCCTTCTGAGACTCGCTATGTGGCCAATGTAAGGAGCAGATATACTGAGAAACACGTCACAAAAAATGGTAGCAAATTGTGCACTTACTTTTGATTACCTGTCTCTGATTTTGCAATACCATATATGTGCTAAGAGGTCACACTGCAAAATCTCCAGTCACAGGGGTTCACAGAATAGCCTGTCTCTAAGTGCCTCCCCTGAGGTCCTTATCAGATTTAGAAGAATACGCATGTGGTGGATAAGGGTTTAAGATTCTACGGGCCTGATTACAATCTTGGCGGACAGGGTAACTCCGTCACAAACATGATGGATAGAACATCCGCCAAATTACAATTCCTTTATATCCTATGGCACTTGTAATATGGTGGACGGGAAATCTGTCACGTTTGTGACGGAGTATCCCATCCGCCAAGATAGTAATCAGGCCCTAAGTCAGAAGGTAAAGTCTTTGACTGGGATGAGCCATCCAAACTGCACTCCATCGCAATCAACCTCAAATTGCGCCACGGTCCAGATCTACAGAGACCATAAACTTTCATTGCAGCTTAGTGTTTCTTTTAGCTATTTCTACTGAAAATCCCATATCCTACTTCCTCTTATTGTACTTTTGTCATTTTTGTTTCATTTTGTTTACTAATTGTTACTCTATTTTTCCAGTTCAGTTGGGTATTTTTCATAGTTTAGCATTTTGACGGTATTACTGTTTTGGTACTGTATTGTCCTAAGGTAAGCCTGTCTGCTCTGTGCCATAGCTACTAGGAAGTTGAGCTCAGATAAATGTAGTGACTTTGAGGGTTTACCCTGACAAGGGTTGTGATTGTAGGAAGGTGGATATCTGACTATGGTTACCCCCAAACTTTTTGCCTGGTGTTTAGCTGGTTTTTGACATACTTGGCCTGGGATCCTGCTATTCAGGGCCCCAGGCTAATTGCTCTCTCCTTAAAATGGACTCCATGTACCTTAGGTGCATACACAATTGGAACTGGTTCACCTTATTGGCCCCTGTAACAGTGTACCCAGGTACCCAGGGCATAGGTGCTTCCAAGGCCTACCAGGGGCTGCAGCATGTATTGTGCCACCCCTGGCCTGGCCTCCATATTTGACACAACTGGCTGATCACTCAGCTGGGGTAAGTCGGTGTAACCACCCCTTACTTAGGTGTAGTATGCCTATACCTAACCTAAAATGGACACATATGTTCCTATCAGCCACTCCTATGGAAGGCATCATCAATCCTGGAGGCAGAGTGCTTGGAAATATGTGAGATGGTGCTCTGGCATGAGCTGAGCCTGTCTGCAGCTTTCGGAACCATGTCCTTTAGCTGTTTCATGATATTGCCATACCATATACTCTTAAGTGCATTATGAACCTCGCGGTTAAATGCTATCTTGGGTTTGGCTTTATCAAAACATGTCGAGTAAGGTGTCATACGAATTGGAATACTACCCCCTCGCCAGTTCTGGCGACGGGGGTAGCATTCCACCCTTCTAGAGGGACACGACATGTACCTAGCCTGAACCCCGGTTAAAGTTAAACAGAGCCTTAGCATCACAAAATGGATGCTGCCACCACAGACACAAGTCTGACCTCCTGCTGCTGGGAGTCCTTCCAGCGAGGGCAGCTTGGACAAAGGGTTTCCTGCCTGGGGAGGTGCTAGCACCACTCCAGACAGGATTTTGTGTATTGGGTAGGACAGGGCTGAATAGAATCAGACATGCCTGGGGCACACAAGGTGTCCCTGTGCATAGGCCAGTTCAAACCGGTGCTGGGGCTTTCCAGCCCCAGTCCTGGCGCGAAACTGGACAAAGGAAAGGGGGTGTAACCACTCCCTTTCCTGGTTCCACCCAGAGGAGGGACCTAGTAGGTGATCCGGCCCCCCAGATTCGAATAAGAGTGGGAGCTTTGTCCTGAGACTTCAGATCATCCTGAATCAACTTGAAATACAGAAGAAGACTGGACTTCGACATTCTGCTGCACAGAAGACGGAAGAGAATCTCCCTTGTGGCCAAGGAGTGACCACCCTGTGAACACAGGCACCAACCAGCAACTCGACGTCTGCTTTGCTGCCGCCTCCCGCCGGAGACCGAGCCCAGAGCCCAACAAGACCCAGACTCCCAGACATCTCACAGCCCGATCCACAGTCCCTGCAAAGAAGGGACCCGTGGAGGCACCGAGAGACGTGGGACCGGACCTCTTGGAAGACCCCTGAAACGCTGACTGTGCAGCATCAGAGGCACCCTTGACGCTGTGCTTTGGGGTTTGAGAAGCCCCAACCTCGAGCAGCCCTTGCACCGAAGATCAGCCCCCCAGCATCTCCACGATCTGCGTGGGGCCCTTTTGCACTGTGCCACTTGACGCGCCATCCCGGCCACTTGCCACGTGGCTAGCGGCCATCTTGGCGACGAAACCTTCAACTTACACTGCGGGTCTGGTTGCTCCAGACTTGCCCTCGCTTCTGTAAAAAGGAGCACCTGCTCTGACCTTGCTGGTCTGAGTAACAAGCCTTTTTCGATTCCTGCGTGGCTTGCATTAGCCAAGGCCTGTTTGCTCCAATCAAGTTGCCGACACCGCCAACAGCGAGAAGCCTGCGTGGGACAGCTCGTGACCGACTCCTGGACGTCTTCAACCCCTCGTGTCCACGTGGCTGCAGAGAGAAGCTACACCTCGACGCCTGTTTGCACCCGACATCGCCTGGTTCCACTCTGGTTCCACGGTAGTCACTGGCTAGTGACTTTGAACATTGTCCCCTCTGCTTTCAGGTCTTCACCTCTTCAGATCCATCCTTGGATCCACCGGAACTCTTCACATCGAGTCGCCTGCAGCATCTTCAGCTCCAAGCACCATCGACCTGCGTGACGAAACCCGACACTACTTCGACCCTATGCACCCGCTTCCTGTGGGTGAGGTAACTCAGCTCCGCCGGTGTTCCCACACTGGTACACACCTCTAGTGTCTGTGTCTAAAGTTTCATCCTTCTAGGTCACTCGGAAGGTTCCTTTTTAACTAACTTTGTAACTTTTACGCACCATTGACATTGCATTGGTAAAGCGTGCACTTTCCGCACTGCACCCGAGTCCCGCGGGCCTTTCCCGACTTCTTCACTGCTAGTCCCGAACAGCTCCAGCGATTCCCCAGGCCCTAGGCCTCTTCACTTTCCCCATCGTGGTTCTTATACCACTATTTTAGTATATGGTTTAGGTGGCCCCTAGGGCTCATCCATAATTGTGCAACTTTTGTGTATTTAAACTGTGTTTTGTTTTAACGCATTTGCTTCTGTGCTCATAAAGAGTATCAGGGTTATTTGTAGAAATAAATCTATATATATTTTCAATATATATCTGTGTGGTGTCCTTTCATTTGGTATTCAAGGGATTGTGTATGGTAAAACAGCTTGCTTCACATGCCTTTACAGAGTTTAGCCTAAGACTGCTTAGTCCATGCTACCCCTAGGATAGCTTGTCTATAAGGTTGACTTTACAACCTGCACCATATGGGTTGCTTGGCATGGTACAAGGTGATCACTAGAACTAGTGAGCATCATATACCAGGCCAACTTCTCACAGTGATTGTTCCTTGAGGTGGGCAAATAAGAATAGCATGTCTTACAGTTTCCATTAAAACAACTGTCACAGCAAAAACTATGGTTCAAACTTTGAATGATAAAGTTGGAGTTTATGTTGCCCCCAAATTGCTGAATGCATATTTTGCGGAGTGGGTTGGAAATCTTTGCTGGAAATCAGTAAGTCAACTTCTCAGTCCGCCTTGAGAGCCCTAGTCTACATTCAAAACAGCAAATAACCGAAGAGAGGAATAGATATGATAATAGGGGGAAGATTAACTGAAAAATGTTTGATCCTCATGAAAATGAAATTTCTACCCAGAGGAATAAGAACGTCATGTTGTACTTCCAAATATTAATATTAATGAAGAGGTCCGCCAGCCAATGGAGCAGAAAGGAAGCCATGGGCCCCAAGTCAAGCAAGGATAATGGGCTGTCCTAGCACCGGTTTGATAGTAAATTACAGCCCTAATGAAGATTCGATTTGCCCTTCACAACCCTGGGCTCATCACATCGCCACACTATTGGCAGCTAGGCACCCACTTTCAACACTTACCCTTATTTTCATGGAAAATGTCAAAAGTACAAAGTTACCTTGAAAAGGAAAGCCATGTGTGATCTTTGGCATAGAACACCATATCCCGGCATACTTGTGGAAGGTCCACTGCGGTTTTAGCTTGATGGCTCTTAACCAAGCGTCAACTGGAAAGCAACTGAAGGCACAGGTCAATCAAAAGCCCTGAGGTACATTTTCCAATCAAAACGTGACTCCTTCTTCCTTGTCTAGTAGTAAAGTGTTACTTCCAATGATGAAGAGAGCTGTATCTCTTTTTATATATTCAAATAAAATTGGCAATAGAAAATTGCAGCCGTTTAAAGAACTCAATGAAACTGATTGAAATGGACACATACATTCTGGGAGTAAAGAAATGTCCATTACTGTACCATCCTATCAAAAACATAGGCACCGTCTCTCATCTTCTCATCAGTGCCACACAGATATCGGCCATTGCCCCACTGCCAACTTCCAAAAAGGATCTACTCAGCACGATCCTGATATAGTAATCTGTATAGTATTACGGATAAGATAATGCTAAACTCTGCAGCAATCTACGTTATCACAGAAAAGGACACCGTAAGATCCATGAAGGATCTCTAATTATGTTATCCATTTAAACTGAGAATTTAATGCACCTGTCACTGCATTGAATTGGTTGGTTTGCCCCAACGCTTTACTGGAAAGAGGGCGAGCAACAACCCTCCTGTGTATCTTGTAGAATCTGACTGCTGGCCTATCCAACAAATTCTATCCAAATGAGCAGTATCTATGCGAGAAGCCACATCCCTATGCTATCCCGAGGGAGGGGAGTCCAGAGAAGGCTATTCTCCGTCCCGCAGGATCTATGTGAGAAGCCACCTCCCTATGCTATCCCAAGGGAGGCGAGTCCAGATAAGGCTATTCACTGTCCCACAGTATCGATGTGAGAAGCCACCTCCCAATCCTATCCCGGGGAGGGGAGTCGAGAGAAGGCTATTCTCCGTCCCGCAGAATCTATGTGAGAAGCCACCTCCCTATGCTATCCCAAGGGAGGCGAGTCCAGAGAAGGCTATTCACTGTCCCACAGTATCTATGTGAGAAGCCACCTCCCAATGCTATCCCGAGGGAGGGGAGTCTAGAGAAGGCTATTCTCCGTCCCACAGAATCTATGTGAGAAGCCACCTCCCTATGCTATCCCAAGGGAGGCGAGTCCAGAGAAGGCTATTCACTGTCCCACAGTATCTATGTGAGAAGCCACCTCCCTATGCTATCCTTCCTGAGGGAGGGGAGTTCAGAGCAGGCTATTCTCCGTCCCGCAGGTTCTATGTGAGAAGCCATCTCCCTATGCTATCCAAAGGGAGGCGAGTCCAGAGAAGGCTATTCACTGTCCCACAGTATCGATGTGAGAAGCCACCTCCCAATGCTATCCCGAGGGAGGGGAGTCCAGAGAAGGCTATTCTCCGTCCCGCAAAATCTATGTGAGAAGCCACCTCCCTATGCTATCCCAAGGGAGGCGAGTCCAGAGAAGGCTATTCACTGTCCCACAGTATCTATGTGAGAAGCCACCTCCCTATGCTATCCTTCCTGCGGGAGGGGAGTCCAGAGCAGGCTATTCTCCGTCCCGCAGGATCTATGTGAGAAGCCACCTCCCTATGCTATCCCAAGGGAGGCGAGTCCAGAGAAGGCTATTTACTGTCCCACAGTATCTATGTGAGAAGCCACCTCCCTATGCTATCCCGAGGGAGGGGAGTCCAGAGATGGCTACTATCCGTCCCGCAGCATCTATGCAAGAAGCCACCTCCCTATGCTATCCCGAGGGAGGGGAGTCCAGAGAAGGCTATTTCTTCGTCCCACAGGATCTATGCGAGAAGCCACCTCCCTATGCTATCCCGAGGGAGGGAAGTCCAGAGAAGGCTATTTCTCCGTCCCACAGGATCTATGCGAGAAGCCACCTCCCTATGCTATCTCAAGGGAGGCGAGTCCATAGAAGGCTATTCTCCATCCAGCAGATGCACAACAGCCTGTTTGGTCAAAACAAAAGGGTGGCATATGTCTTAGGGAGTCATTTATAGTGTGGCAGATGCAAGATATCCACCATCGTTTAACATTTGCCTTAATGCCTGGCAATGATGTCTCCAGTAAATATATCCTTATGACCTTAATATGGTGATCACGTGACATCAAATGGTTAAATCTCACATTTGTAGAGGGATCAAAGAAAAGCACGGTGAAAAACTGAGAATGTCTGAGGATGACGAGCTTTGCCTTCCTAGCTCTTCTTTGGATGCGAAAGGCACCTAGCAGGCTTTTATTGACAAATTTCGTAGCTACTAGTTGCTTATATATTACCTACATCCAATTTATTTATTAAGGGTCTCCTTTGAGAACCAACCACAGAAATCACCAGTTTACCCTGCCAATGAGAATTTCGCCATTCAAACAGATTGCTTAAAAATCTTCTTAGAGCCCTTGTTAGTAGCATTGCGAACTATGGCCGACGTGTTTCTATAATCAGTTGCCCTGAACCCTGGAAGAAAACTGTGTTTCTTCGGACATACCACTCAACATTACTGGAACTAACCAATTTCTCAATATTTAAAAAAATATTATGTCTAGCAAAGAGAGAGAATAATGATCTTTCCACTTCTCAAAAATGCTCGAAATTGTAGATTGATCAGAAGGGGTGGGATGTTGGTGTGTCTGTGACACAAGCCTGAGAAACTTTCATACGTTTTTCATGAATATACCTGGTAATTACTGCTTGTAGCCTAGTTATTAGGGAGGTTTTGAGTATAGCCATTTCTTTAGACAGTGTAACTGATATCTGTAATTTGGCTGTTATGTTTTTTTTACTGTTCTGCATTTTCACTTAGTCTATAGAAGTTTCAGACTCTCGGTGTTAGCAAGGAATCTTGCAAAGACCGATTCTGAAAATAGTTCATAGTAAGCAAAGTCCATCTAAGACTGAATGCCTATATTAAGTTCCACCAATGGCACCCCTAGGATGTTAGTCTAAATAGGTTTAACCTTTGAGGCTAGTAGTCATTAAAAAAATTATGGGGCATATTATCAAGGCGGGCGATATGAGATTATCGCCGCTTTTGCGGCCGTTTTCGACCGCAAAGCGGCGATAATTTTATCGCCCTATTAGCAAGCTGTCGCTAACAGCAGTTAGCGACAGAGTGTAGGCGATAGCAAGCGGTTGGGGGCCCGCTTTGCATGTCAGCAATATTCATCGCTAATTACATCCAAAGTGGTCGTACCCAACCTGTTAGCGACTGAAAGCAGTCGCTAACATCGCTATCGCCTATTAACAACGCAGGCGTAGCGATGAAAAAATTTGTGCTAAGCGCGAATATCGCCAAAACCTAATGCCTGCTCAGACCACTTCTTAGCCTGTATATCCAATGGGAGGTGGACATTCAGGTTAAGACCCTATTAGCGATAATGCCTGAATATTGCTGGATTTCCAGCGATATTCACGCATTTCGCCGCTATCGCCGGATATTTTATCGCATTGGAGATAAACGTTGCTAATAGCACATTATCTCTGTGATAAAATCCGGCGATGCGCGGCGATAAAAAAAATGACGCTAAGCTTATTTAGCGATAAATATCGCTAGTTGTTGATAATATGCCTCTATGAATCATAATATGCCCCTCTGATTCTTGTACGTATTCATCATATAACCAGATTCAATGTAACTGTTCATGAACTTTTAATTTTTAAGAAATTTACAATGCTTTTCTCGCTCATTTACCCTTTTTTCTTTTCATAGCATTGAACAGAGCATATCCAAATGAAATTATAGGTTCCAGATTGCCGATAACATGTTATTAGTAATACAATCAGCAATCATCTGTTTAACAGGTTAAACAAAAACATAAAATTTTACATTGCTAGATCAAAAAACCCATATGTATGGAGAATATATTGAGAATATATTTTCCATGTTACACCATTCAAATACTGCAATTGTTTTAGTCTGAATGCAAGATAGTAGAATTTCAGTAAGTACCGGACGATAGTTATGAAACAAGAAACAGAAAAAATGTACATGATGTCCTCACAGGAGTGAGACTTGTATGTGTATCGCCCCACCTCAGGGTATTTCTGTCTACCGACATCAATGAAGTCAAACTCACGTGTAAAATGAGTTGTTCCAACATATGTTTTTAATGGCCTCCCCATATCTTCCCCTGTACCTAGGAGGGCAGATCTAATGCAATGTTGATATCAACACCTAATATCAGCACTCACTGTGAAGTCACTGGTTCTAGCTCGAAGGGTTGAAATACCCATGAGTCTTCTATATGTTCTCCATATACCAATCCTAATGCGAACTTGGCACTGTCAATATACAACGTGCATGTTTATCTGCACAAGATACAGAAATGGAAACTTTAGGGTCCATGATGAGGATAGGAACACCTTGTTGATATAGATTTCATGGAAAATATGCAAATAGTAAACATCCTATAGGCCACCTGTCTTCCTTCTAAACAAACACATTTGGGATTTCAAGAAAAAGTTTGATATTTTACTATTATTTATTGTTTCGTGGGGATGTTTAACCCACTCACATTGTAAAATAGAACTTTCAGCTTATTTATGCAAACTCAGTTTACATTTCCATACTCCCTATTTTCACCATAATTATTCTCCTGCCCGCCCTTGTCTCAGACCAGTCTGCTCCCACCTAGAAGAATGCTTCAGCTTGATCCTAATGTGCATACCATGCATTTTACCCACTGTGTTTCATTTCTAAAGTATCTCATCTTGTTTCTTGGCTCATCTCCCCCAAATAAATCACAATCATCTGGCGCCTAATACTATGCAGGACTCTTTCTTGACACAGCTCTCATTTCAATTCGCCAATTATCTAGTACCTATGCCAAACATGAGCCTTAAGCGAATCATTACATATTAAACTTCTCCTCCGCCATCAATATAGACTCAATGTTTCCTGGCGTGTCAAGCTGTAATTCATTCAATCGTGACCTATAGTAACACCTTAGGTAACACTCACTGAAGTTCATTTATTAATTATTCTTCTGTCCATTCTCCTTTGTGAGTGCATTGACCATTAGCACATCTTTTCTATTTTCTGTCACAGCTTCTTGAAGTTTCTCATAAATAATCTGCATCCTGCTGACATAAGCAATAGAGCATATGACCATTGTGATTAACCCTTAGATTTGCAAGGCCTTTCAAAATGTATATGTGCCCTTTGTTCTTGTTTGTCAGGAGCATTCTGTTTGGTTCTGTTGAGAAATGAGATATAATAGCTGACGGGTGAAGCCTTCACGAATGCATTAGACTATAGAAATGTACTCAGACCTGGAAGGATTCATCTGGAATCTCTTGTTCAGAGACTGTGAACTATTTGCATCCTCTGCCAAGGGAAACCTTGGAGAAGGTGAGTCCTGAGCTTGGTAAGCTCCAGTTTATCTGGAGGACGAGAAGATAGGTCGCTAGTGAAGGTTCCTACTTTATTTTAGATCCTGGCTCAACAGTAGCTTTTTTTTTCACTGAGTTTTATATAGCGTGTAGTTGACCCAAAGGTATTGGGAATCGTAGCTCTTTACACGAGCACCAGTTACGTTACATGAGGACACACATTCATTTTTGTTAGGCACGGGGAGATTAAGTGATTTGCCAAGAATCACAGGATGTTGCGTGTCCTATGCCGAGACTCGCACCTGGTTCCCCAGCTCTGAGGTCGACCACCCTAGCCGTCAGGCCAACTCCTCTCTCTTTAGTCAGAGGTAGGCCTGAAGTAGGCTTCACTGTATAAAAGGAAATAATCTATGGCTATAGGAGGAAGGCAGGTGACGTGCCCCACATATACTCACTGGTACAACTCTATGTAATATTTATGCTACCAGCCTGGCTATGCTGAAATTCCTTTGTGTTAATTGGTTTGTAATGCCAGCAACATAAATCTGAGACAAACCAAGTATCCATTGGAGAAAATACATGTCTTCCAAGACCATTTAGTTGCAATTGCACACTGGATGAGCTCAAAATTAATACCAAAAGTTAACCTGAAAGTCTGCTTTTTGGCAGCTGTATGGGTGGTGCATGGGTGTTCCCAAGCATCCGCCCATGTATTTTGATGCAAACACATAATTACAAAAGGGAAACAGCCATTACAGTGCGGCCATAGCCGCACAATACATTTAGAACGCAGCACTTACAGCGCAACTACTGATACTATGCATAGTCTTTACCACGCATGATTTTACAACAAGTATGCCTTACCACGCATTCCTTTATAATGATTTTCGTTTCAATTTAAATGTATGAACAGTAAATGCATATGCATGGTAAAGGTAATCCGAGCCGCCATTCAGCATCTGCAAGTCAGCGCTCCTGAATCGGTCATTGGGATATATTTTTTTTTAATAGACCTGCACATCAGAACCGCCTTTAGAGCGAATAGGCGAGGTGGTAGGTGTTTGAGGTAAAAGTCGTTCCAGTGATGGGATAGCGACGCAGCTTGGTGAGGTAGTACTGGTTTTCAGTGTTATCCAAAGGGCCAGTTTTAGATGTTAAGGTATAAAAGATTTAGGTCTGTTTCTGTTTTGGTGTGGGTGGAGGAAAGGGTGGAATTTGGTCCTGTTTTCAGTATGCACTTTTCCTGCCATAGGCTAACATGAGGCTCAATACGGTGATGCCGTACAAGTGCCACATGAAGGCTCGGGCCGGGATTAGGATTGGCAGTAGGTTTATGGAACCCAGGCAGGAGCAGTATTGGGTTTGGGGAGAGGAAGATGTGAGTTTTCTGGATTAGGGCTGGGCTCGGGAGGTTTTCAAGGCTGGGGGCCCAGGTTTTAGGGCTCAGGGCTGGGGTGGGGTGGTTTTCAGGGCTGGGGAGAGGAAATGTATTTATTTTATTTATTTCAAAGGTTTTATATAGCGCTACTGGACCCGAGAGTATCAGAGCGCTTTACAAGGCAGGTGAAAAACAAACAATGAAATAAACTAAAATTTAAGCAAGAACGAGTTACAAAATAATAGTGTAGCCAGCATGTCTAAAAGGGCAAAGAGAATAGAGTTAGAGATTAAGATGGAAGTGGATAATGAAAGTTAGGAGAGAGAGGGGGTGAGGAGAGGGGAGAAAGAGTACGAGGGTATAGATGTGGTAAATAAATAATTAATTACCTGATCTATTTTTGACTATAATTAATAAACGGTTAGCTCAATAAATAAGAGTCAAGATACGAGGTAGCTGGAGTATACAGGCTTTAATTAATCATAAAAGGACAGGAACAGGACAGCCTGCATGGGAATAGGATGGCAGCTGCCGGGGGCAGGATCTGGGAATTGGCGTAACTTTTAATAACTGTGCACAATATTTATAGTTAAACAAATACATTACATTCAATACAGGGGGCGTAGCAGTAGGCGGAGTTTGTAACAGTCGCGAAAGATAAGGCATAAAGTGGGTGTAACAAGAGGTGTGTACAGGGCGTATACATAGACATGTGATGTAAACGTAACAGAATATGTCATAAAGGGGCGGAAACATGGAGGGGGCTACCTGAGCAGCTGGGACCTTTAACCTAGTGGTGCGCGCAAACTGGCAATGACGTGTTACTAGGGAGAACTGGGGGCTATGACTTCTGCCCTAGAAGAGGAGACGAAAGTCTGGAGGGTCAGAGCGACATGTACCTAGGCATATCTAGTATCTGGTGTTTATAGTACATGTTGATAGAATCCAAAAGTTATCAGGGCAAAGGCTAACAGACACTAAGACTGGTGCATGCATTATTCTATATGTAGTGCGTGTGCGAGGAATATTCTATGAATATTAATACAGTATTTCTCTTACATGGAGACATAAAGGCTAGACCATGACGGAAACTATTGATGCGATTCAGTAGCTTAGGAATGCAGAGAAGGAGGGCTGGACTGATAACTAGAAACATAACATACTCTTGGCAGACTGGGAGGCAGAGCCAGGCCGGGCCGGGCACTGCGAGGCATGAAAGTAAGTGAAGGGTCAGGGATACAGGTGGGGGCTGTATCGCTCCTCGGAGAGGGTTCAGGAAACAGGAGCTGAATCTGAGTCCGGGCCCTTTTGAGGCCTAGAAACGGGGACATTATTCTGAATTAACGTGCACACTGTAAAACGTGGCAACGTTGTTTTTACATAGGCCTGATATTCGTAGCTTTCACGAGAACTGGAAACTGGCATACTAGAGATGGACACAACTGTAATTGCGTCTTTAATCGATCAGAGGGGAATACATGCATATCGATCATGCACATATATCATAACATGGGGAACACGTAGGCACATATAACATGGCAAAATTTACTTTTCCACATTCCCTCCTTGTGCCCTACGTTTCCATCAGGAAACATCTATATTCATGATACCATCTATCATTTCATATAGCATCATTTGCTCGTCTCGAATTGTCTTGGAACGGGATTTAGGACTAGGAATACAAGAGGTAGCACACAAGCCGCAAATCGCAGGGCCACATTGTATACAGAGGCAGCAACTAAATATAATCATTACTGCAATACCTAGGAATGATAATACTTTCCATCCCCAGGCAGATATGATATCCCAGAGCCAACCGGACCATGTCCAGGTGCCTGGATTCTGGTGTAACTGATGGGCAATTTTATGAAGTCTGGTTATAGCTGAATAAACAGACGGCGCGTTATTAGGAATGAAAATGCAGCAACTAGATCCGATGACTCTACATGCTCCTCCTCTATCGGCCAGTATGACGTCAAGAACGAGACGATTTTGGAGCACGACAAATCTCATAGCAGATTGCTCTTCAGTTAAGTTACCTAGAGCAGAAGTAGTTTCATTCACTACTGCTTCAAGGGTTCTGGTTAACCTACGTATTAACTTACTATTCTGGACAGGTCCTATAAAGAAGAAGAAACCTTTATTGAAATCTTGATATTGTTCTAGAGTAGTTTCAGTTTGATCGACAATTGGGGACTCGATCTCCCGTCTATGTCTGACGTGTACTAGATGTGTGTTTCTGTGATAATCAGATGGGGCTAGAAAAACTGGTGGCAGTAGGAAGGCAATGTAACATGTTCCATCCCAATCGAGGGGCAGACGTACATATGCGGTCTGACCACAAACAAAATAAGAATGACGTGAGGCTTTGAAAATAGATTTCCCACTGGCACTATACTCGACAGTAGTAGTACAATCACTATGTCCTACATGTGCGGAACCATTCTTTCTGACACATAATTCGCCTTTGACTGGTAGTACTGAAATAGCAGGTAAGTCTGGAGTAGTATCAGACTGAACATTCAGGACCATAAAATTCGAAGAATAATTACCTAAATCATATACTTCATTTTCTAGATCTAACCCTGTTCTATGGGGGAGACCTTGCTTGTCTGGAAAACATGTTCGATTCAGAAGGGACATATCATTGGAGGATGACGTTAACGTGGACCATGCTCCACACGAACCATTATGGGAAAACGGATAAGGAAAGAGTGGCAGAACTCCCTTCGGTGTCTGGAAAGGGGGGAGTCGACCACACACCCAACAATTAGTGGCATTGCTGGTCTGGTGTGAATAGTGTAACATTCGGATGAATGAATTATTGCGCATAGCAAGACGATAGGATAACTCGTGAGGAGGCAGATCACTAAATGTGTGCTCTACTGTAGCATTAGAAAACTTGTTTACATGAGAAATTGGAAAACATAAATGCAATGCATAACTTGTGCAGGTTACCATCAGGCTTAGATATAGCAGAAAACATAAAATAATAATGCAACTTTTAGAGTTTTCACTAACTCTCTCTCTATGGGGGTCTATCTCATACATGTCAGGGACCTGTCTAACCGTTTCACCCGAGGGGGACTTAGACAATTAAACTGGCTGACTTATTTTACTAGACCGGAGCTTTAACTTATACTCCTGCTGCGGAGTTTTCTCTAACAGGGAGGGCTTGATTTCAAAGTCAGTAGCGGGACAGTCCTTGAGAATAGGGCAGTCTTTAGAATTTTGGCAGTCCTTAAAAATGTTCTTGGCAAATGTCTTTTCTCGGAGTCCATGAAACTTCTTGACATGCGACAGATGGACCCATCCCTTACGGCCCTCCAACTTCACGGCCGTACGGGTGGTCAGAAGGACAAGTCGTGGCTGCTTCCAGCGGGGCTCCAGCGGACTTGAACGATCAAAGTTCCTTACAAGTACCAGGTCCCCTGGTATGACCTCATGCGGTTTCACTTCAGTATTGTCTGGAAACGCAGCGGCAACCTGTGAACGACAAGAGTGTAGGGCAGACATCAAGGAAGCTAGGTAATCTGTCAGCATATTACTGGAAACATCTGTAATACTGCGGGGTCTAGGTGTACCCCACATGTTTGGGGGGCGGCCGAATACGACCTCATAAGGGGACAGACCTGATCTGGAATGTGCAACCATCCTCATGAAGAATAAAGCAACTGGCAGGGCAACTAGCCAGTCTACACCTTTCTCTTTGCATATCTTGGCAACACGGATTTTCAGGGTCTGATTATGTCTCTCTACGAGACCGGCTGCTTCAGGATGGCGCACACAATGGAACTTCCACTGGTACCCTAACAAAAGAGAAAAATATGTTTCATTAGCTCGGATGAGAATGGCTGGCCGTTATCAGAATACACGACCCTAGGGAGTCCATAACGGGGGAAGAATTCACGAACCAACTGCTTGGCAGTGGTCGCAGCTGTGTAATCTGGAACTGGATATGCTTCTGTCCACCTGGACAAAGCGCATACAACTACGAGGACATACTTGAAACCTCGACATCGCTCCATCTGAATATAATCCATCTGGAGGACTTCAAAAGGGTGGTCAGGAGGTTGGAATCCACCTTGTTCCACCGGGACACTTTTACCTGGATTGAATTGACAACATATCATACAAGTACGGACTTTCTGTTTGGCTGCAGCTCGTAAGTGCTTGTTGAACCAAAGGTTCTGGATACTGTCTAACATAGCTTTTTCTCCTAGATGTGCTGGACTATGTGCGGTATTGATAATGACTTGAACCATAGAGTCGGGGAGAAACCATGTGGCTTTTCCCTTCGTCACCCATCCCTGATCTGTCTGGACCCCTCCTTGTTCGGACCATTTCTTGATTTCTTCGGGAGTGGCATGTAACTGTATGTCTATGACATCTTGTGTAGGGTCCTTAACTGTCATACAAGTAGTCGGATCTAGAGTGGATGTCTGTGTCTTGTTAACTGGAATGTCTGGAGTCTGAGCTGTAAGCTTGGCTGTTCGATCTGCTAGATCATTACCTTGGGAGATAATGTCAGTAACTTTCGTATGTGCCTTGCACTTCATGATAGCGATAGCTGTCGGTAAATGTATTGCATCTAACAGAGCTTGAATGAGGAGACCATGCTGAATCTTGGTTCCATGAGAAGTCATGAAACCTCTCTCCTGCCAGAGCACTCCGAAGTTGTGTACAACTCCGAATGCGTAACGTGAATCTGTATATATGTTTACTTTCAGGTCCTTGGCACGTATGCAGGCTTGGGTCAGAGCAACTAGCTCTGCTGCTTGAGCAGACAAGGTGTCAATACGATGTGTTTCTATAACTTTGGTTTCAGTAGTCACTGCATACGCGGCTACTAGTTCTCCTGTACTAGTTCTCATACATGAACCATCCACATAAAGTGTGAGGTCCGGATTAGGTAATGGAATGTCTGTCAGGTCTTGTCTTGGCTTGGTCATAGTATTAATGACTTCCACACAGTTATGTGTGGCAGGATTTGAAGTAACTGATGGTAACAGTGTAGCTGGATTTAGAACGTTGCAGCGTCTGATTTCTATGTGTGGCTGGAACAATGTCAGTTCATAACCTGTTAAACGTGCAATTGTCAAGTGCTGAGTCTGTGTTCGGTTTAAAAGAACTTCCACAGAGTGTGGAACTTGTACTGTCAGGGAGTGTCCTAATACTATGGAATCACTTTGTCTGATAGCTAGAGCTGTGGCTGCAACTGACTTGAGGCACGCAGGCAAAGCCTGGGCTACTGGATCTAATGTGCTCGAAAAATAAGCACAGGGCTTGTACTGTCCTGCTTGATCTTGAGTGAGAACAGATAATGCTGTACCATCACGTTCTGTGACAAAAAGTGTAAAAGGCTTACTGTAGTTCGGTGTAGCTAGAACAGGTGCTTGGCATAAGGCTTTCTTTAATTCATTAAAAACAAGTGTATGTTCCTGGGTCCAAGGGAGGACAGTCGATACGGCTGCCTCCTGTGTCGTTAACTGTATCAGTGGCTTGGCTAGAAATGCATACTGAGGAATCCATTGTCTGCAATAAGAAGTGAGGCCAATAAAAGCTCGTACCTCCTTCTGGGTCTTGGGCTGTGGAAGACTCGCTATCAACTGAATACGGTCTGGTGTCAACTGCCTACCCCACTTGGACAGTAAGTGGCCTAAGTAGATCACTTGCTGGACACAGAATTGTAATTTGGAAGGGGACACCTTGTGCCCCTGCTCGGCCAGAAAATACAGGACTGTAAGTGACGCACGCTCGCAGTCACGTTCAGAACGGGCTGTGATCAGTAGATCATCGACATACTGGAGCAGGGCAGTGTCAGTTGGCATGTGAATATAGTCTAGTTGTCTCTTAAGTGCTTGACTATAAATACTAGGACTTTCTGTGAAACCTTGAGGAGCTCGTGTGAATTTATAGCTCCTTCCATTTAAACAAAAACCGAAAAGGTACTGGCTATCTGGGTGAATGGGGACACTGAAAAATGCGTTCTTGAGGTCTATTACTGTAAAAAATATGGCTTCAGAATCAATAGCTGTCAATAGAGATGAAATATCTGGGACTACTGGATACTGGGGTATGATACATTTATTAAGTTCTCGAAGGTCAATCACTAATCGATATACTGGAGGTGCATTTGGATCAGTACGTTTCATTACTGGAATGATAGGAGAATTACATACATTGGAGTCAGTTTCTACAACCACTCCTTGAGCAATGAGCTCGTCAATAATTTTGGATAAGGCTGCTACAGCCTCAGGTGGCAATCTGTACTGTCTGATTCGTGGCAAGACTATACCTTGTTTGAGAGTCACACGATGGGGTGTGATTTGCATAAAACCTACATCAGTTGGACCTTGCGCCCATAAATGCTGCGGTACATTTGACAATCTTGGATCAAAGTCTCGTAATACATAGTGACCTTTAAAATCCCTTAAGAACAATCGTATTCCTTCTGGAGAGCAGCAAATAACTGCACCTAATTCTTTCAATGTTTTAATGCCTAACACATTTTCTGGACATGACTTTGTAAGTAACAAATCAGTAGTTCGGGACAATGGACCAACTTCTAGAGAAACTGGTTTTGAAATCTCGTTCACAATAGGCTTTCCTGAAAATCCAAGGGAAACATTTCTAGAGCCTGAGAGCGGAGCCCCTGGAACCTCGTCATGACTGATAGTAGTCCTACTTGCCCCTGTATCAATCAAAAACTTTCTGTCTTTCCCTAATACTTGACTGTGCACATAGGGACCCTCTTGATCTACAGGTATCTCGATGAGAGGCAAGCCTACCTCCCTCTCTAGGCTGTTTCATGAATACTGTTGATACTCTGGATACTCTGACTGAGCATACTGGTACATCTGCTGTGTAACATGCTGTGTTGCAGCGATAGGCTGCGGTGCTGGAACTGTCTGTTGTGCATTCTGTGGTGACTGAGAAGTCTGTGAAACTTGTTCTTGTCTAGGCGGACGTGGTCTTTCTTTAGTCTTACCAGTTGCTATATTGTGTTTCAGAACTGCACACTCGTTTATAAAATGACCTGGCTGTTTACAATAATTGCATGTCCCTTTAACGGGAGCTGCAGGATAACTGGCTTGATTCGGACCCCTCTTCTGACTGTCTTGTGGAACAGATTGTGCAACTAATACTTTCATTTTCGTGTCTTTCATACGTCTCCTTTCGTGTTCTTGCTCTTCCCTGATTCTATTCTGGTGATACTGGAGCATCTGTAACATCTGGGACGGGGTATTAGCTTGCCAAGTACTTTCGACTTTCAAAACTCGATTTTTAACTTGTGGACTTGAATTCTCGACTAGTTTAGTAACAAAAAGATGAGGGTATGACTCGCTACCTGTCTTCAAACCACTGTTGATAATAAAACATTTCTCGAATCTAGAATAAAAATCACTAGTATCTTCATCCTGTTTCTGTTTGCATGCTGAGATTGCATCCCAATCTTCCTTTTTCATGGCTAATAACCTTGGCAAAACCTGAATCAATAACTCGGGTAATTCTTTACATTTCTCCCCAAGACCGGTACCTGGTACTCGTATCTTATCTTCAGCTTCTAGAACTGCCCAATCAATCTTTTTCTCTCCCACCTCCCATTCTTTTTCCTTGAGTTTTTCATATACCCCTGCGGGCAACAGGACCTTTAACATTTTAATGATATCGGGATACGTGTATTCTCCCATACGGAGCATGTCTTTTAATTCTCGATGGAACCCTGCTGGATCTTTGTCGTGACAGGGAATTAATTTCTTCATCTCTAAGAGTTCCATCTTTGTGATAGGGGTGTAAACAAATACTCGTTGCATTTCACCACCCGCTGTCCTAACTGGGTGTACTTCTCGTAACGGATGCTGTCTATCTATGTAGAATGATTTACTTTCTGGGGGTGAGACGTGAACAAAATGCGGATTCAGAAACGTTCTATATTTGTGGCGCTGTTCTAGAATGACACTAATTAAATCGGTACCTAGACCTCTCCATCTATACTGGAGTAACTCGTTCAGAACATCATGTAACGGACCTGGATCAGAATGCTGACCCTCATACAATGTAATGAGGTGCTGGATCATATACATACCCACCAGTCGCTGCTCGGCTGGGGGCAGTTTCAGAAACA
Source organism: Lissotriton helveticus (assembly GCF_964261635.1). Classification (NCBI taxonomy): domain Eukaryota; kingdom Metazoa; phylum Chordata; class Amphibia; order Caudata; family Salamandridae; genus Lissotriton; species Lissotriton helveticus. The sequence goes on from NC_136065.1 coordinate 1,360,987,499, forward strand.
TTTGTGCCACTATTTCGTCTGGAAAAGTGGTAGAATCAGTAGTCCATCGGACTGCTGATCGGGCTAGTTCTTGTTCATGCATGGTACTAAGTTCACTATAACCGATTCGTGATTTCAGAATGTGATCGGTAGCTTGAAATACTTGTTCAAGAGAACCTTGTTCTGGTGCTGGAGGAGGGAAAACTTTCTTGTGTTCTAGACGTGAATGTCGGTCTGGAAATCTAGATTTACCTACATATGCTATTCTGGCGGGATTCTCGTCGTTTACCTCTTCAGTATCAGAGTCGTCTTCTTTCTCGCTTACTTGTGCTGCTTTGCGTTTCTCGTGCAACCTTATTATTTCCTTACGAATTTTCTTGTACATACTGTCTATACTACTGAGTGTTTTGTGTCTTCCCTCGGCTATATTATCACTCCACCTTGTCAGGACTCTCATTTCGGTCGGATCTTTAGTCGGATAATCTTGTTCCCTTACTAAACAATTAATTAGAAACTTTAATAGCATGAGCTGAATCTCGACTTTCCTTAGAGACATGGCTTCGCCAATACTTTCTGGATCTTCTCCTGTACGGATGAAACGATATATTCTGTCTAGATCTTCTTTCATATTCGGTAGGGTGTCCAAATACTCGGTCACCCGTCTTACACGCAATGAATATAAAACCATATTATCATCGCCTGGGACTGGATCATAACGGCATTCGGTGAGAGCTCGTCTGATATCTGCAACGGACTGATATATGGGCGTACGCTGTAACGCACGTTCATGTAACTCGACTAACGTTACACGTTTGTGTGGCGGCGGGGTACCAGGAGGACCTCCCCCCGCGGCCCCTAAACTGGAATCGTCGACTGATACTCTTCGTGCTGGCAGAGTGACTGAAGTAGCGGGTACTTGTACTATGGGCTGGACCGGGGGTACCGTAACAGGTGCTGTAACAGGTGCCCCGTTGGCTGGAGGAACAGGAATTATATTATTTACAGGAGCGGGCGGAGCAGGATTTGCATATTCTGGGACTGTGTCGTCCAAATAGGACGAGAGAAAAATATCAGCTGCGGTCGGTTTGTGACGTAGCTTAATCGGAACTAATGGTGGCGGAAAATTACATGGTGCTTCCGGGGTTGCTTTTGGCAAGCCCTCGGCAAGAAGAGGATACATACCCTTAATAAGGGCATTTCTCTGTCTGTCTGACTGTTCGGCTTTAACTCGTTCACCTACTTCGATTAATTCCCTTTCTTGGGCTCTTTCTGAGGATTCTCTACTTAACTCTGACTTTCTGATTTCTTTTTCGGTTCTTTTATGAGATTCTTTGCGCCATAACTCGATGGCATCTTTCTGGGACTGTCTGGCTTTCTTTTTCCATAATGCTTCTTCTACTCGCATGATGCACTCGGCATCCCATGTACCTGATACAGGCCATCTATATTTCTCTTCTAGATCTTTAGTATACTCGACCCATAAGTCTAGATATAATATGGCACTTATGCCATGTTTATGATACATGAAATGACCTGGACTGTCCCTAGGCGGGACAGGAACTGCTTCCTCGAGCAGACCTTTTCTAGTTTTTAACTGACGTAATCTTGAGAACAAAGGCATGACTGGACTGGAGTCTAGACACAATACAATACACAATGAACACAATAATAACTGTAATACGAATCATTCATACCATGACATTGAAAACACATGGAATAACATTTAAAGTAACAGTTCGGACAAGATACTACCTGGAATACTGAGAACAGAAAACACATGAATTTCTCGAGAACAGAACTTACTAGAATGACTAGATGCACTGCTAAAACAGTACGAAACTTACCGGTCCCATAAAGAGACACGTCAGGACCCGCATCCACCTAGGTGGACACTTCTTGTTGGATCTGTGTACCCAAACCCACGGACCAGAGACAAATTAATTGACCCTGTCTAGATACTACCCCAGCAACGGTACTCACCGGGCAGCAAGAACGGAAGGCCTCGGACTGGACTGGACTGCTACGACGACGGACGGACGAACTTCGGACTTCAGTTACAGGTGGGCCTCCGGATACCTCGGACCTTGGACTCTCGGCTTGGGCTCTGGTCGGGACTCGCCGCGTTCCTCCACCGCCTCGTCTGGACGCTGGACCGCAACCTCCGTCTCCTCCGTGGGCCTGAGGGATACTTGAAGCAGAAATATCTGCACGTGCACGGTATGGTTCCGTCACGGCTGCAGAGGATCAGGGGGCTTGCGTGGCTTCTCCGGCGCGTGGGGAAAGGGCAAGTCCCTATTCGGGCGCCATTATGTGGTAAATAAATAATTAATTACCTGATCTATTTTTGACTATAATTAATAAACGGTTAGCTCAATAAATAAGAGTCAAGATACGAGGTAGCTGGAGTATACAGGCTTTAATTAATCATAAAAGGACAGGAACAGGACAGCCTGCATGGGAATAGGATGGCAGCTGCCGGGGGCAGGATCTGGGAATTGGCGTAACTTTTAATAACTGTGCACAATATTTATAGTTAAACAAATACATTACATTCAATACAGGGGGCGTAGCAGTAGGCGGAGTTTGTAACAGTCGCGAAAGATAAGGCATAAAGTGGGTGTAACAAGAGGTGTGTACAGGGCGTATACATAGACATGTGATGTAAACGTAACAGAATATGTCATAAAGGGGCGGAAACATGGAGGGGGCTACCTGAGCAGCTGGGACCTTTAACCTAGTGGTGCGCGCAAACTGGCAATGACGTGTTACTAGGGAGAACTGGGGGCTATGACTTCTGCCCTAGAAGAGGAGACGAAAGTCTGGAGAGTCAGAGCGACATGTACCTAGGCATATCTAGTATCTGGTGTTTATAGTACATGTTGATAGAATCCAAAAGTTATCAGGGCAAAGGCTAACAGACACTAAGACTGGTGCATGCATTATTCTATATGTAGTGCGTGTGCGAGGAATATTCTATGAATATTAATACAGTATTTCTCTTACATGGAGACATAAAGGCTAGACCATGACGGAAACTATTGATGCGATTCAGTAGCTTAGGAATGCAGAGAAGGAGGGCTGGACTGATAACTAGAAACATAACATACTCTTGGCAGACTGGGAGGCAGAGCCAGGCCGGGCCGGGCACTGCGAGGCATGAAAGTAAGTGAAGGGTCAGGGATACAGGTGGGGGCTGTATCGCTCCTCGGAGAGGGTTCAGGAAACAGGAGCTGAATCTGAGTCCGGGCCCTTTTGAGGCCTAGAAACGGGGACATTATTCTGAATTAACGTGCACACTGTAAAACGTGGCAACGTAGCTTTTACATAGGCCTGATATTCGTAGCTTTCACGAGAACTGGAAACTGGCATACTAGAGATGGACACAACTGTAATTGCGTCTTTAATCGATCAGAGGGGAATACATGCATATCGATCATGCACATATATCATAACATGGGGAACACGTAGGCACATATAACATGGCAAAATTTACTTTTCCACATAGAGAGGGGGAGTTAAGAGGAGTGCATAATCGAGGAGAGGGGAGTGAACATGTAAGGAGTCATTAACATTAGATATCCCAATACTTGGAGCATGTATAGTGTCAGTAACATTAGATACCCCAATATTTGTTGAGAAGAAGTATTTTTAGTTCTTTTTTGAAGAGAGGGTAAGAGGGGTTGCAACGGATATCTTTTGGGAGAGAGTTCCAGATAGTGGGAGCGTTACCAGAGAATGCACAGGATTGGGTCTTTTGACATTTTAGTCTAGGTGGGATTAGGACAAGGGAGTTTGTGCTCCTTAGTGATCTAGAGCATGCTGCTTTGTGTAGTTTTGTTGCAAGGTAGGAAGGGGTGTTTTGGTGGAGAGCTTTGTGAGTGATGCAGGCAATCTTATAGGTGGATCTACCTTCAATTGGGAGCCACTTGAGATTTTTGAGGACGGGGGAGATATGATCAAATGTTCTACAATCAAAGATGAGTCTAGCAGCAAGGCTGTGGACAGATTTAATTGGTAGAGATAAGGATCCTTGCAACTCCATCCTGTAGCTCATGAGTTCTGGGGTACTCCAGATTCGTCGCCAGAAAGTTAGTGGTTTTAATCCCAGTTCTTCCTCAATTGTTCTTAAGCCCAGATCTAGTCTGAGCGGGAAGAGTGGGGTGCTTGGCGGTAAGGCCACCATCTGCCTAATAAATTTATTCTCAGTGGTTGTCAGGTTTTGGGCAGGTATGTGCCCCCACAGCTCCCCCCCATGTGTGACTGCCCCCCGAGCCTGCATTTAGTAGATTTGGAGCACTGGGCCGAGGGGTTTGTGAGTTGATCTGTTTGCCATCCTGGAGATACCACCTGTTAACTGCGCTAATTTAATGTTAGCCTTTGTCCGATGTGTATCCCAGGTCAAATTTTGATTGATGGTCACCCCTAGATATTCAAATGTGTGAACCCTCTCTAGTCTCAGTGTGCCTATGGTGGGATTGGGGCGTGTTGAAGGAGGAGGACTAAGAATCATGTATTTAGTTTTCAGGGCATTGATCTCCAGTCCCCGCTCAACACAAAAGGTTTCGATCCTGTCCAAGACCCGTTGTATTCCCATCTGGGATTTAGACAGCAGCAGGGTGTCGTCCACAAACATAGTAGCGGGCACCCTGCTGCCGTTGAGCTTTGGAGCATCAATGTCAGCTATCCTAGTCAGGTGGTCGACTACCCCGTTGACAAAGAGGCAGAACAGGGTGGGTGCGAGCACACAACCCTGCCTCACCCCCCTGTCAACGGGGAATCTTCCTGAGAGCATCCCATTTCTGCCACACCTGACCCGTGCATAGTTATCTTGGTGCAGTCTTATCAAGATATTCAGGATGTCAGAGGGGATACCCATCTCTGCCAGCCCGCTCCACAGTCTGGATCTTGGGACCAAATCGAAGGCGGCACGCAGGTCTACCCACGCCTGGGGTCTTTAACTCACTTGTTTATTAAATCTAAAGACTCTTATCATCGGGAACTCGTCCTTGACACAATTAGCCCTGTCCTGACTAGAAAATTATTTTTACAGTGGAGATACGGCACACTCCCCCTTAGAGCACTCAGCAGTACCTGGTCCAGCCCTCTATCCCAGAGCTATGTCCAGCATGCTCGTACCAACAGGAAAATGATTTGCACGTCATATTTTTCTGCAATGCTTACCAGAAACCCATAAAGTATTGGCTTGTTCCCCTTCTTAAAAACCTGGGGTTCAGGCATTACTTGCCCGCCTACAGAATACTAAAGACGGACGTATCGCCCCCGATTGTGTTTGCGGTAGCCAAATTCTTAACTGCGATGTGGCATATACGTACCCGTTGCATGCACTTTGATATAGACTCTGTATAAGTTTTAAAACAACCTTATGTATTGTTGACTTTTAACTGAAATACAGTGCATCCAATCTATGACATTTTAAATCTGACCTGTGATTTATGATAGGTAATTATTGTTACTGCCTGATTCTGTATATTAGGATGAAAATTGTAATGTCATTTGTTTTTTTTAATTAGCGCTGAAAGATTTTGTAATTACAATTGCACTTTTTAAATTTTGGATGTAATCTTTTATGATCTATTCGATCGAAATAAAGAACGAAAATGAATGAATGATTTAATTGGAGCAAGATGGATTTTAGGGGTGCCAGCCAAAGTGGCGTTGCCATAGTCAATCCTGGAGTGGACCAGCGATTAGAAAATAAGTTGAAATCCTCTGCAGGAATAAAAGTTTTAAGTTTCTTAAGGTGGAGAAGGGTGAAAACAGCGCTTTTGGATGCATTTTTAATGTGAGGGATGAGATTAAGATTCTGGTCAATACTGATGCCTAGGGATTTGACAGAATTAGAGGTGGAGAGAGGGCAGTTTAGAGCTTTGATGTCATTTAGCCAAAGTTGAATGGGAAGAGAATTATTTTTGGGAGGAAAGTTATGATTTCTGTTTTTTTGGGGTTCAGTTTGAGATGGTTCAGGTGGAACCAGGTTTGAATTTTATTCAGGATCTCATTGAGGTGAAGGATGTCATTGTGAGATTTGATTTTGTAGTATAATTGGGTATCGTCAGCTTAGAGGTGGTAGTTGATATTAGAATGTTTGAGGATGAGGGTTAGCGGTTCCATGAACAGATTGAATAGGGTAGGGGAGAGGATGGATCCTTGAGGGACGCCGAGTGAGACAGGTTGAGGTTTAGAGAGGAAATGGCTAAGCTTGATTTGTTGAGATCTATTTTGTAGGAATGAGGAGAACCATTTGTAAACCGTGCCTTCCAAACCGAATCGATCTTTGAGAGTGCTGAGGAGGGTGGGGTGGTGGACGGTATCAAATGCAGCGGAGAGGTCTAGAAGGATTAGTATTGAGGATTCTCCTTTGTCAAGGGAACGATGAATGTCATCAATGATATTAAGCATAGCACTTTCTGTACTGCATCCCTTTCTAAAGCCAGACTGGAAGACATCAAGGAGGTTGAAGGAGACGATATGTTTCTCAAGTTGTAGTAGGACACATTTTTCAAGGGCTTTGGATAGGAATGGAAGGTTAGAGATTGGACGAAGGTTGTTAGGATCATTGGGGTCAGCTGTGGTGTTTTTGAGAATAGGTGAGATTTGACCAAGTTGAAGGGAGGCAGGGACACATCCAGTGGAAAGAGAGGAGTTGATCATTTTAGTCCATATGGGGGCAATGATAGATTTAAGTTCTTGAACCAGAGGGGCGGGGAGAGGATCTTTGGAGTGGGTAGAAGGTTTTAGTTTGACAATGATATTAGTGATCATAGATTCTGTTACTGGACTGAAATCGCTCTAAGAGGCATTGCTTTTAGCAGTGGGGTTTGTTTTTGGAAGGGTATCAAGTTGGAGTAGAGCAGGGAGGGGAACAGAGGTATCGAGCGGTGTAGGAAAGGTGGTCGAAGGAGAGTTATGAGTGTTGGGGAGGGTGTGTACGATGGTGGAAGGTTAGAGTGAGAGTGGGAGGGAAGAGAAGGAAAGTTCGATCATATTGATTTTGTTCGTAAAGAAGCTAGCAATTTCTTCGCATTTGTCAATGGAGGCTAATATTTTAGGAGGGCCAGTGGAGGTTTGTTTTTTTACAATGTTAAAGAGTTCTCGAGGGCGGTTTCTGGCCTGATCTAGTTGAGAATGTAGGAAGGAGGCTTTTTCGTTAAAAATGTATTTTTTGTACTGGGATCTAGCGGTTCTGAGGATAGCCAGATTGTCCACGCTTGGGGGAGTTCTCCAGATCCGTTCAGTATGTCTAAGGGAACGTCTTTCATTGTTGAGTTCGGAATTGAACCAAGACTTAGGAGGAATGTTTTTTTGATGTTTGAGTTTGATTGGGGCAATTTGGTCGAGGGTTTCCAGAATAGAATTGTTATAATGGTTGGTAAGGTCAGTGGTGCTGTCAGAGAGAGGGGGTAGAGCTAAGTGAGCCTTAATTGCGGTTTCCAATTCACCCGGAGGAATAAGGTGAAGGTTGCGGGTGGATTTCTTAGATAGTATGCTGGTGGGGGAGGGGCGAGTAATGGATTTAGTCATGGTGAAAAGGATAAGGTAGTGGTCAGACCAATCTACAGGAAGAATATTAGAGAAGGAGGCTAGATCATTGTTCGTTATAATAGCATCAAGGGTGGCACCTTTGTTATGTGTGGGAGAATGGCAGAGTTGGGACATATTGGTGATGTCCATGGTATCGTTAAGTAGGATGACAGAAGGGTCAACACTATTGTTCCAATGGATGTTGTAATCACCGAGGAAGATATTTTTAGAATGTGAGAGTGACGATTGTATGATACGATTAGTCAACTCTTCCGTAAAGGGGATGTTGTTTCCAGGGGGGTGGTAGATAGCGTGTAACCGGGTAGTGGGGGAGACAGGTATGATGAGATCGGCGCAAAGGAATTCAAAGGATGAAGGGTCTTGTAGATTGACTAGTGAGATGTTAAGTTCAGCTTTAAAAATTATGGCGAGACCACCGCCTGTTTGGTCGATTCTGTCTTTTCTAATGATAGAATAACCAGGGGGGATAAGCAAGTCGAGGATGGGAGTGGAGTGGGAGGTGAGCCATGTTTCGGTTAGGAAGGCAATGTCAATGTTTTCACTAAGAATGGTTTCAGCGATTTCAGTGGTGTGACAGGAGGCAGATCTGCAGTTAATCAACATGCAGCGGAGGGGGGTGGGGACTGGTGGTAGCGAGGGGGGACAAGTAGGGATAGGTGTGAGTAGTTGAGGTGGCCTAGGGGAGGAAGGAGGAAGGGAGAGTTTGCTTATTCCTAAGAGAACTGGAATAGTAGACAGATGCGTAGGGCAGGAGGCGGATCGGCAGTTAGTCAGTGTGCAACATAGGGGAGTGGGATCGGCCGATTGGGAGGGGGGACAAGGGGGGATAGTTCTAAGTTGTTCGGGTGGTCTAGGGGAGGAGGGAGGAAGGGGGAGTCTTCTAGTTCCTAAGATAACTGGGATGGAAGATATATGACTAGAGGGTAAATTGGATGACGGTGGAGGAGGAGAAATAGTTAAGTTCGAGGAACTGTTAGTTTTGGAGGATAGAGATAGAGAGATAGTTAGGTTAGAGGAACTGTTAGCCTCAGAGGTTGTTGGTTGAGTGCCATGTTGTGGTTGATTGGACATGCTGGTGTTATATGGGGTCACGACTTGTGAGGGTTGATTGGGTAATGTGCAGGTTGTGTGGAAGTTAGGCTGACAGTACGTGGGTGCGCTGAGGAGGGTGTCAATGTGTGAGGAGATAGTTTTAGAAACGAGTGAGATATCACTTCTAAGAGAGGATAGTTCTAGGATGAGGGATAAAAGGATAAGTACAATGGTGGGGGAAGCTAGAGAGTGAGTTGATGAGTGCGGAGGGTCTGTGCTTATTGGTATGTTCGTCGAGTTAGGGTTGTTTAGTGGTGGAAAAAAGTGTGGAGGAAGAGGTGTAAAGCCAGGAGGGGGGGGAGGGAGTTGCGTGTGTTTTTGGAATCCGGGGAGATCAGGGGGTAAGAGGGGGATGTAGGAGGTAATGTTGTTTGGGTGTAAGAAGTATTGCAAGGAGGGGGGATGTTGGAGGGGAGGTTGAAAGGAGAGGAGTGTGTACTGGAGCGTAACGAATTAGGAAGAGTCGATAAGGGTGGGGGAGAAGTGAGGGTAGTGGTGTATATCACTTAGGGGTAGGGAAGAGTCTCTGGAGGCTGCGGAGGGGCCTCAGTGGGTGCTGGTCTTAGTGTTCAGGGTTGGGAGCGTTTTTAGGGTTCAGACATGGGAGAGGCTGTGGCAGGTGACAGAGGTTACAACGCAGGTAACCTTTACCACTCATATGCCTTTACCATTCATGCCTTTACACCTAATTTCGTTGTAAAGGCATGCATGGTAAAGGCATATTTGTTGTAACATCCTATATAGTAAAGGTAACGCATGGTAACAGTACCTGTATTGTAACCGCTGCATTGTAAAGACATGAGTGGTAATCGCTTGCATGGTTCCATCATATAACCATTACAAAAAGTTTTAGAAACCGAATTTTCCTTTCTTCTCCTCGTTATTTTCTTTTTGCACATTTTCTGCCTTATTATTATTATTATTATTATTTAGCGATTTATAGAGCGCCTGGTGACCCGGAGGCATCCCCGCGCTGTGAAAGTTATTGGAGACCGGAGGGAATGAGGAGGGGTATTATTTGGGGAAGAGGAGAGTTTTCAGTCTTTTACGGAAGAGGGGGTAACAGGATTCCAGACGCAGGCTGCGGGGGAGTAAGTTCCAACCTGAGGACGCTTTGACCGAAAAGCGTCGACCACCGGTGCGTACCTTCCTGAATCTAGGGACAATGGCCAAGCGTTCGTTGTCCGAGCGCAGGAGTCTGGGGGCTTTGTAGGGGGTGACCATATCCTTCAGGGCAGCTGGGCCAACGCCGTTGATGAGTTTGTGGGCAGTGCACAGGGCCTTGAATTCTACCCTCTGCCGCACCGGGAGCCAGTGTAGGACCTTGAGGGCAGGTCTGGCCGATGCTCTGGGGGGGAGGCCCATAATGAGCCGCGCCGCCGCATTTTGGATGCGTTGGAGTTTAGCCAGGGTGGACTCAGGGGCCCCGAGGTAGATGGCGTTGCTGTAGTCGAGCCGGGCAAGAATAAGACCTTGAACCAGTAGTTTCCTTGATAACGGAGGAAGAAGTGGGAGGATCTTGCGGATGGATCGCATGAGCCCAAAACAGATTCCTGCTGTTTTGGCTGCTTGGGTCTTCATGGTCAACTCAGGTTCTAGCCAGACTCCCAGTGTCTTGATTTCCTTTTTCGGGGTTGGCACCTCACCGAGGACGTCTGGCCAGACCGAATGGGGGATGGTTGTCCATTTCTTGCCCATGAGCATGATTTCAGTTTTCGCTCCGTTGAGCTTCAGAGAGGACTCGCTCATCCAGTTGTAAATGTCCTGGAGGCAGTTCAACAGGTTATCTGGGTGGTTGTCAAGGTGGGATAGTGAGACGACCAGTTGCGTGTCATCCGCATAGCTCACTGTTTTTATCCCGTAGGGGGCAACAACATCCTCAAGGGGGGCCATGTAGACATTAAACAGGGTGGGACTAAGCGAAGACCCCTGGGGGACTCCGCTAGAGAGTGGAAGAGGGGCAGAGTGTGAATTGCCGTCCCAAACCTGAAATGAGCGGCCTGATAGAAATGAGTCTATCCAAGCGAGCGCAGTACCCACGATTCCTGCCCTGGCCAGCCGATTGAGAAGGACACGGTGGTCTACCGTATCAAAGGCTGCACTGAGGTCCAGGAACTGTCTGCAGAACACATACAAATAGGAAGAACGTTTCCATGATAGTTTTATGAGTGTCTGTGCATTCTAAGGAAGTCCTACAGTAGCTGAATGTACAGTAGCTGAATGCCCATAAAAACGTGGGTTTGACATTATTTGACAACTACCCTTTGCCCAAGAAATGCACACATACTTCCTCCTGTCAAGTCTGCAGTAAATGTCCTTACAGGGTGGAAATGAGGGTGCGAAGAAAGAGGTACTCCTAAGGCAAATAGTTGAGAAGCAACAACAGTTTTCATATTATAATGCACATTTGTGCCAAATTCCAGCTTGCAGAATTTTTCACCTAGTGGAAAGTCAGTGTCCACAGATTTTATGCATGTCTCCTCCTGGAAAACTATTGGCCCGATTGAGATCTTGGCGGATGGAATACTCCATCACAAACGTGACGGATATCCCCTCCACCATATTACAAGTGCACTATATCCTATGGCACTTGAAATACGGCGGACTGGATCCTGTCAAGTTTGTGACTGGTTATCCCATCCGCCAAGATCTAAATCTGACCCTATGTCTTTTATTTGTTTTCCAGGAGAACTTCCAATTCATAACACCACCTACCTTGATATTGTGGAAAAAAATGGCATACACATGGTAAGTCAGACTTATTTTTCTATAATAAACATGTACATTATGTTAAATACTAAAGTTTGTTCACTAATGGTTGTAGTTTCCAGGCTGTATTGAAGTCCATGCGTTGAGGCTTTTTTTTTCTTTTAGCGAGGGCTTGCATAAAGCTATTTTGCTGGTGTTGTGGCGGTTTCTAAGATGTATGGTAACAGTTTTCTTCTTCAGTACAACTAGTAAATATGTTCTTTTCCTTGCAGAATGAGGGGGTGGGTTTGTGGGCAGGGCAATATAAGATATTGTGTCTATTGCTTTCTACTTCTATAAGGTCACACTGTTTACAAATTCCATCCTCCCTGGGTTTATGGTCAGACCTGTTGTTATGTTAAATTAGTATAGCGCATGAATCACACCAGAATGTGTATCTCTGTGCTTTGCTTAAACACAGGTAAGTTAGTACGCAAAATTAAAATAGAACAGTCTGAAGAAGTTTTCCAAATTTTTGATGGTCTGTGCAAGAACTAATATGATATGGTAAGTTATTCCAGTAGGACGAGTCAAGATCAGAGTTTGTCAATTCAGAACCACCACGTGACTTATCCAAAACAATAACCACAATTTCTATACTCACAATTTATGATTAGTAGATTATAAACTCACGGTTATTCAGTCAAGAAATCTCTAAAGACAAGCAGTAATTTACATGTTGGACTGCCTGCAACTACAGTAAGGGTTGAACCGTATATCCGAGTCGTTCAATAAGTTAGGAGTTGCGCTAGGCACAAGAGTTCTGGAGTCATATTGAGTGACTCTGATATGCTAGCATCTTGTGTCCGGTTCTACTCAGGACTGCAGGGAATTATTCTACCGCGCACAAATACGGTTCAACCCTTATTGTAGTGGCGGTCAGTCCAACATGTAAATTACTGCTTGTTTTTAGAGATTTTTTGACTGAATAACTGTGAGTTTATAATCTACTAATCATAAATTGTGAGTATAGAAATTGTGGGTATTGTGTGGATAAGTCACGTGGTGGTTCTGAATTGACAAACTCTGAGTAGGATAGACAATAGGAGGGCCCTTGAACAATAGGAGGGCCCTTGAAATCAATCATATAATTTCATTTTAGAGTATGAGAAGGACTGAAGATGGTTAGTTCTCCCATATTACTCTATGGTTTCCCTTTGCTTTACCTCAACAGAGCGGGGCCTCGATTTCCTGAGCATGGTCCAGGTGAGGTGAGGTCCAGTCCCCTGTCAAGCCGGGTGAGCAAATTGAATTGTTTTGAATGAATACCTATCTTTATGAATAATTAAACAAGAGAGCAGTGTTTTGAGTAACAAGGTGTATATTTTATTTTCTTTAGATGACAGCTGCATCCCTTGATGTGGAGGAGTAGTTGAAGTAGGTAGTATCGGTTTCAACCTTATATTTTGATTTGTAATTTCACTATGTTATGTTATTTAAAATTTATAAAGCACGCATACGCCCGAGGGTTTCACATTAGTTTTCACTGTAGGTTAAGACGTAGCTGGTCTTGCAGTAGCAAAGTTATAGAGCAGAGGCCCTGAAGAAAGCCGAGGGATTTGTTTCCCTATAGGCTGAAACATGTTGGCCTGTTATTTGCAGTTATCTGTTTAAACTGCCCCTTGCCCTGTTCTGATTTTAATTAGGGGGTGAGTCGGTTTCCTAATAAAATGTTTCCTGTTTTTCGCCTCATCACCCTATTTTAATCACCACTCTTTTATGTTTTGCACTGCACTGGTTTCCCTTATGATCTGGCATCAAGCAATACATTCTCTATCTTCAGTGATTAAGGGTCTGATCCAATCCAGTCAATCTAAATTGGAATGGTAATAACAGCCTGATTCATCATTCTCCCGTTTTGCGAGCCCCTAATAGCGATTCATAAGGAATCGCTATTAAGGACTTGCAAATCAGGATTCATGTAGGAATTGCAAAAAATATTGCGATTCCTACATGTTCCTTATTTGCGATTAGCAAATTGCTAATCGCAAATAAGGAATAACTCCCCATGCATTCCTAAAGGAATGCATGGGGAGTTATTCCTTATTTGCGATTAGCAATTTGCTAATCGCAAATAAGGATGCGATTTCAAGGGTGCAGGGGTGTCCAAAGGACACCCTGTAGCACCCCTGAAATGTAATCTACATTGGTGTTACGCACACACATGTCCAAAGGACATGTGTGTGTGTAACATGCAACTTAGAAAAATGCATTTAAAATGCATTTTTCTAAGTTTTTGCTATTTACCACGAGGTCTGACCTCTCGGTAAATAGCGGCCCAAAATTGCAATTTCGCAATTTTAAAATGATTCATGAATTGCATTTAAGGAATCTCAAATAGAGATTCCTTAAATGCAATTCTTCGCAAATGTGCGAATTCTTTAATAGCGAATTTTGCATTTGGGATGATGAATCCCAAATGCAAAAATGCACTCGCAAAAGGCAAGATTCTGAGAATCTTGCCCTTTGCAAGTGCAATTTAGCTTGATGAATCAGGCTGTAAGTCTCAATGATCAAGGGACAAACCATCCCAGTAGATGGATGACCAAATGAGAATATTGATCACTGAGGTATATTGATGGGAATCTATGTAACTGTTTTTGGATCTTACTGTTAGTCACCTTGCTTTCTGCTCTCTTTTTTCATTAATTGTCCTGATCGTTGTAGGCTCTCTTGTGACCCATGTCTTGACTCCCTCTGTGAGGAGTTTTAGTTTGGTGGCTAGAGTTTTGGTTATTTGTGCTTAGGAATGGGAGCAAGTCCTAGCTCGGGGGCCACCATTCCAGAGACCAGAGTTGTTGGGCCTTGCCAAACAGCATAATTTCTGTTTTGTCACTGTGCAATTATAAACAGTTTATGGTAATCCAGTCTCCAGTCGCTATCATGCCTTTTGAAGAATTGTCTTTTACATCCTCCAGATCTTTATCAAAAGAAATAACAAGCTTAGTATCATCAGTCTAGGATAGTTTTTTGAATCTGTAGGTTTTGACAACCTTGGCAATTGGGGCTGCATAGATGTTAAATTATGTAGGACTTCAACAAGGACCCCCTTGTCACTGAGCATGGTACAAGACTTAAAAGAGCCAAGACAAATCATTTGTGTTCTGTTAACTAAAAAGTTTCTAAACTACTGAAGAGCAGTTACAGACATGCCAGGCTCATAAAGCCTTTCAATCAGCCAGGTATGGGACACAGTATCAAATGCTGCTGACATGTATAGCAGCACCAGCATACTAATAATAATAATAATAATCCATAGTAATCAATGGAATATCAGCATCCAGTGACAGTCTTATAGAGTCTGTGACCACAACCAAGGCAGTCTTGAGGCGTCCAGGATCTTATTCTCCTCTCAATAGACTGAGACTTGTTGATTTATTTGACCTTCCAGCATCTTGCCCAGCAGTGGAAGCAGCAAAATGGGATGGTAATTGGTTATATTTTTTGGAACCAATCTTGGCTTTCTTTTGTAAAGGGGAGACCTGTGCTGTTTTCCGGGCCTGAGGGATTTTTCCGTTGTCCACTGATAAGTTAAACAGTGACCTGATGGCAGGTGCAATCTGGTTGGAAAGACTGTCTATAAGCCTTGGAGGGCATGGATCTAATGGGGAGCCAGATTTGACTTCCTCTAACATTTTATGACTCTGCTCGAGAGAAAAAGATTCAAACTTTTCCAAACTATATAAAGTATTATGAGGTGAATAGTTGTGATTTGGTACATTGTCAGACTGGGCAAGAGGTCTTGGAAAGATCTGATAGATTGACTTTATTTGCAATGACCTCTGCAATTGACCTGTGTCTGCCAGTCTCTGTTTGTAGCCACTTAGTCTGTATTTGTTTGTGCATGTGAATTTTCATCACAAAGAGGTCTTCAAAAACATGAAAGTTGGTTTCCCCAAGATTTGTACCATTCTAAATGTTTGCACTGTTACATGTCTGTCTCGCAGTACATTTTTGTTTTGTTTGATCTAAGCCTCCGAGAAGTCCCTTCTCCAGCTTGTGTTCTTCTACGCTAGAGGTCTGTGGAGTGGTCCTCCAGTAGGTGTTTATTAATGTGAAATATCATTATAACGAATCTTCGTAGGTTCCGCTGCTTGGTATTTCAATGGTTTTACCCTTTATTTGGGGGTTTTAAAGCACAGAATTTGGAACGTACATCTAGTATTGCATCAATATACATAAAAACAAAGGCACATTAATTGTCAAAATGACCGCTTGAAAGCTGTGTCTAAACAAAAGTGTCAACACAATGAGAAAATGCATAATTGTTACCAAAATAAAGTAGTTATGCTCAGGGCAGTCAAGGGACAGCCTCCTCCTACTCTCCAGTATGGGGCATAGTATCGTCATTGGCAATCTTTTTCACCCCCCCAACATAATATACATTTCCCATAAATAAACACAATACACAATTTTGGTTTGGGTAAAGTGGCTGCAGGTTTATTACATACACCGTTATGTAATAGGTGGGTTATCTTACGGGCGATCCAAGGGCAGGCAACCAACTGGGCCGCCTGATGAGCCAGGCAGCACTGGGGCGAACCCCGCCTATGCTGCCCTTACTAGTGATCCTCTCCCGGATCACGTGACCGTTGGTACCTTACTCACGCCCCTTTCAAAGCGGAGCGTCGCATAGCAACCCCCCCCCCCCCCGGTTGTTCAGGCCCATAACCGCCCAAAGGACTAGCGGTGTGCCGACACGGTTTCAAGGACCCTCCCATGAGTCTCCTCGGATTTGGCTCTGGCACCCCCAATGGTGCCACGCAGAGGTACCATTGGTACCGGCCCGCTTCCAGATTGCTCTGTAACTCCTCCACAGCTCTGGAGGTGGCCACCGTCGCCTCCAGAGCCCCCCAGCACAGCTATAGTCTTACCTGCACCCTCTCATCTCTAGCATCTCACTTAAGTCTAAGAGAAAAAGGACCATACCTACTGGTGATAAGTGGACCCCATCAGCCTCAAAGTACCCTTTCACCTTCTCTTGAATCATCTCGTGTCTGATTAATCCCAGACCTCTCTGGTCAGTAAACTTGCGCATTGTCCTGTTAAATCGCTTCCAGGAATGTTCGACTGCCTCCCCAAATTTTGCCCCTCGCCACATTCTACGTGGAATCATCTCTGACCAGTACACCTCGCATTGACCCATGCGGGGGGTGTGGGGTGCCCAGGCGACACTAGAGAGCTGACCTCTCTTGTGGCCCCCTGTGGGTGCCTCGGCCAGCTGCATTTCACATAGTCTGGTACGCAGTAGGACATCTGATCAGACTGTGGGGTCTCCCAAAGCACTTGAGTCCTTATCATATGAGCGATAAATGGGCGACACCTGCTCACAAACTTGCACACCCTACCAGGGACGATAACAGAGGGCTTTTCCATTGCACAAACAGAGCACACTTTACCCTTCCACATGTTAAACTGAGGAGCTATCAGCAGTTTCCAGACAAGAGCAATTGATAATTAAGCAGCGAGGATCAAGTGAGAAAGTACTGTTCCTACAGGTGTAGCGTGTAGTCAATGGAAATAGGTTATTCGCTGCTTCGTCTCCCAATAGCATCACTGAGGGCTGCAATAGGTGTGCAATTCCGGTTATGTCTTTGATACATGATAAGATTTTGCACCGAAACAAAGTCATAACTGAACAGGGCCACTATGCATGTATTAGCGTACCCCAATCCAGTCATCCTTCCATCTTGTATCCCGACCCCCAAACATTGGGGAGAAGCACCACCTTGTCATAAACTTAGAGGCATAGGGTCACTTTCTTTGACGCAGCACTAGAATTTAAAGAAGCATTTCTGCATCTTGAGCAACATGAGATGTCTCCCCAGTTCCACTCTGCACTCATGATGTAGACAGTTTCATTGCACATAGAGCTTGTTTTCACAATCAGAGGTGCGCAGTTTCTGTTATAGGTTTACCCAGCTCTGGAACTCTTTTGTTGCTGCTGTGCTACACACTTCCCTTCCATAAACTAACAATGGAGGGGTGATGCTGTGCAACCGTTTTAGCGTCAGCCATTGAAGTATGGAGTTGTTCCTTGATGGTTTAAAAACATTACGGTGGAATTTCTGTACTGAACATTTTAGTGGAAGAGGTGGTTTTGTGTGTTTCAATGGAAGAGGTGGTTTTGTGTGTTTCAATGGAATAGGTGGTTTTGTGTGTTTCAATGGAATAGGTGGTTTTGTGTGTTTCAGTGTGGGTCTATCTGCAAAGTTGGTGTGCAACTATAAACGTGTACGTTTGTGGAGATTCACGTAGTGCTCACAGATAAGAGTTCCACCAGAAAAACATGGGCAAGTTTATTCCTTTCAAGAACAGGGGTAAGTGTGTTTCCATAATGAGAATGAGGGGGTAAACTCTACCCTAATAATCAAAGGTGTAGAGACAGGCACATTTTCCACAAAGTGAATAAAGTTCACTGTGCAAATGCATACTTGCATTTATTCCTGCAGGCAGAATGTTCTGCCTGCGTAAACTGTATACATTCCAGCCCTCCTGGGAGCCGAGTGTGGGGATGTTCTGACTCCTGTCAAACGCCATTGGTGACTCAGGTTATCCATGCGGCCTCTCTTTTACTTCTCCACCCCCTCTCCCTTCGCCTCTGCACCTCGATCTCTCTTCCACCTACTCCCCGCCTCCCCCGGTCACACATTGCCGCCTACCCCATCTTCCTCCCACTGGTCCCTCGCACAGGCCCGGGGCAGAGCCCCGGCCTTGCCTGGGCGGGTGCACGGGACTGACTCACCTCCGATGAGCCGCGCCTGAGTCAGAGCAGGGAATGGAAGTCCCTTCCTTCCGGCTCGGTGTACTGAAGGGAGCGCGGGGCGAGGAAAGGGAAAGTGCGCTGCTGTGTCGCTGTGTGGGGTACTTAAAGTTCACTCTGGAATGCCTCATCTTAACCCCAGTCCCCCTGGGCCAGCCAGTGAACTTTGGAGACCCGAAGTAACCCAAGTAATAACGTGAGCGGGGATTAGGCAATATCTACTGAACAAACAAGGTCCAAAACAAAGAGCGATAAGGCTGAAAACCGAGTGGGGTGGGGAGCGGGGGAGGGAAGAAAAAGAAAAGATTGAGTGAAAAAGAAAGGAAAACAGAATCAAAATTATCGGTTAGGAGGGGAGGAAGAATAAGATGGCAAAAGAGCACGGAACAAAGAAAATGAAAGAGAAAACACAAGGAAACAAAGAACACATTTAAATAAAAGCAACGCGAAGAAAAAAGCGAAGAGAACGAGTTAAGTATTTGAAAACAGCAGAGAACGAAAGAAAAGAAGAAAAGGACTGAGAAAATATAAGAAGAAAAGTGAGAAAAAAGTAGTAATGCACCAAAAAAGCAAATAAAGAATTAAGGCAAAAGTGGATGTGAACAAAGAAGGGAGAGAGGGGTGGAATGAAGACGACCACTGAAAGTAAGACATTACGAAACAGAGAATGTGAATGCCAACAAGGAAAAGAAGGAAAACGCGAGCGACAATCTTCCGAAAAAGAGGGATAAAAAAGCAAAACAAAACGAGAAAACGTAATCTAAATAACAGAGGACAGCTTTCAAGTTTTACTACAGACTCAGTAAACGCCGCAATCTTAATGTATGACCCCTCTGCCCGCAATCTTTAAATTCTAGGAGCAGCGGCTTCTTCTGTAGGGTCTGCGGGGGGAGGGGGGGGGGCGGGCACACCCCCCAATGCTCGCGGTTACAACCCTCTCGCCGCCGAGCTTTCTGAAGGAACGTATGGCCGAGTTCTTAATTCAAAGCACGTTCCATTCATGGCATGCCATCCTTTCTAGGACGCAGACTCATCCCAATAGCACGCGGGGCCGTACATCCTCAGTCCTACCTGCCAGGGCCCCCGCCCGCGCGCTGCTCACCCCCATATCCTGCCCGGCGGACAGCCCTGCTGTTACTACTTAGCGACTATGAGTCGCTTCTGACTCAGGCAGCAGAACTCCGAGAGGAAAGCACCCAGAGCCTTCTTCCATGAATGAATGAAAGTGTTTTACTCAGAACATAAACATAGAGGTGTGGGGGAGAGGGGTGGGGAGGAGGGCGACTCACATGCTCGTGTTTACAGTCACATTCCTTCTCTTTCCCTGCAAACCCTGAACGTCAAAATAGGAAGGAAAATGCATCTTAACATCCTTAGTTTCGGGCCCTCCGTAGCCATGCGTAGAGCCGCACGGGTCTCCGACTGGAGGTGGAGGGGGCTTTCTGTCTGCTAAAATAGCCCCCAGCTTCAAGGACACACACACAGTTCTTGAGCTGCTAGGGGTTCGGCTGGGCGGTGTCTGGCGTCTCATCTCAGCCTTAACTGTTTTTCACAGGTCTTTAAAATACCATTTACCTACCTTTGGGAACTGGTTAACCAGGCTTTGTTTGTATTTTTTCACTGCTTCCAGTACCCCCTGGGTCTGCACTTTACATATACCTTACATTTATATTCTACTTATACTACCATAGTGGGTGAATGCATTTTGCGAAAAGGCACATCACGAGCAAGGTTGCCACCTTTCCAAGAGAACAACACCGGCCATTTGTTGTTGTTTAAAGAGTCTGCAAAGGCCTGGCTATGATCCTAAATAGGGCGGAAAATAAAATTGTATGTATTCGTTTGTAATATGACTTGTCTGCCTTTGTTTACTTTAATTATTAGTCAGGGGTCGTTATCATAGCTCTAGAACACATTTAAAAGTGCTTTCCGTGTTTATTTGCTGTTTGAAGTATGCGCAGATAAGGGCTAAAAATACAGCCTTTATGTGATGTTGCTTATTTTTGTACCGGCCAGATATCAAAATAGTGGTGGTGCCAGTAGAAATGTGGTCAGCTGGCAGTCCAAATCACGAGACTGATAATTTGTTGCAGGATAGAAATGTGGTCAGCTGGCAGCCCTAATCACGAGACTGAAAATTTGTTGCAGAATCAGCAAATTATCTATTTTCTCCACCCTCCATCCCTGATTGATGCAATAATATCAACACTTTAACTTACATCTAACCCTACCCTGTCAATACCATACTGAATTACTCCCAGTGTCTTCAGACAATTTACTCCTCTATCTAACTGCACACCCTTCACCTGTAGCGGCTCCTCGAGGGAGTGGTGCGGGGCAGTGGGGCGGGGGAGCGTCAGGGTTGGGGGTAGTAAACTACGGCATATGGCTGCACGAAGATAAGTAACCGAATAAATAAATAAAACAAATTCCATCGCGCAAGCTGCAACACCATCGGCGATGCAGCACGCGGTATAGAATTCATTTTATTAATTTATTTGGTTACTTATCTCTGTGTGGCCGTATGCCATAGTTTACTACACCCCACCCTGCCCTGCCCGCACCACTCCCTTGAAGATCCACTACTGCCCTTCACTATCACGCTCACTCTGCACTCATGGCAATCACACTGCGCTCACACTGCTCATCATACACTCACACTGTTATGGTGCACTCACACTGTTTATCCTCCTCCTCCCTTGCACTCGCAGAGATGACAGTACACTCACACCTCAATCAATCAATCAATCAATCAGTGACACTTATAAAGCGCGCTACATACCCGTAGGGTCTCAAGGCGCTGGGGAGGGGGGGGTGCCGCTACTGCTCGAACAGCCAGGTCTTCAGCTTCTTCCTGAAGGAGAGGTGGTCTTGGGTCAGGCGCAGGTCGGACGGGAGGGAGTTCCAGGTCTTGGCGGCCAGGTAGGAGAAGGACCTTCCTCCTGTAGTCGCTCTTCGGATGCGGGGGACGGCGGCGAGGGCGTGGTTGGCTGATCGGAGGTGGCGTTTGGGAGCGTAGAAGTTGACTCGGCTGTTGAGGTAGCTCGGGCCTTGGTCGTGTAGGGCTTTGTGTGCGTGGGTGAGGAGGCGGAAGGTGATTCTCTTGTTGATGGGGAGCCAGTGAAGGTCTCTCAGATGACCGGAGATGTGGCTGGATCGTGGGATGTCGAGGATGAGTCTGGCTGAGGCGTTTTGGATCCGCTGGAGTCTCTTCTGGAGCTTGGCGGTGGTCCCGGCGTAGAGGGCGTTGCCGTAGTCCAGTCGGCTGGTGACGAGGGCCTGGGTGACGGTCTTCCTGGTCTCTGAGGGGATCCACCAAAAGATCTTTCGTAGCATGCGTAGGATGTTGAAGCACGCCGAGGAGACGCTGTTGACTTGCCTGGTCATGGAGAGGGAGGAGTCCAGGATGAAGCCCAGGTTTCGTGCATGGTCTGTCGGTTTGGGTGCGGTGCCCAGGGCGGGAGGCCACCAGGAGTCGTCCCAGGCGGAGGGTGAAGAGCCCAGGATGAGGACCTCCGTCTTGTCCGAGTTCAGTTTCAGGCGGCTGGTCGTCATCCACTCGGCTACCTCTTTCATCCCTTCGTGCAGGTTGGCTCTGGCGGCGGCGGGGTTGTTGGTCAGGGAGAGGATCAGCTGGGTGTCGTCGGCGTAGGAGATGATGCTGAGGTGGTGTTTGCGTACGATGGCCGCGAGGGGGCTCATGTAGACGTTGAAGAGGGTGGGGCTCAGTGATGATCGTGACATGAACTCACGCGTTCTCCATCCACTTATCAAGTGGTCACATGAGTACACCGCTCACCCTGCATTCACAGCGTCACACTGCACTCACACCACTCCTCATGCACTCATGCTGTTCACCCTGCAGTCACACGAGCACACTGCTCACCCTGCACTCATGTGACACTTCACTCACCTGTCACGCTCCCTGCTCACCCTGCAATCTCACACAAACAAGCACATCAATCATCATGCATTCATTCCACTCATTCTGCACTTTCACCTGCACCCCAATTCATATGGTCACATCACTCACCATACAGTCACTGCTTTCACCCTACTCTCACATTAGCACATCGCTCACATGGGCACTCCTGTCACTCACACTGCTCATCCTTCACTCACATGGGCACACCACTCACCCTGCACTCACACTAAGCAAACATCACTCACACTGCACTCCTGCATCTCACCTGCACTCAAACGGGAACTCCTCTGAGCCCACACTCACACAGGCACTCTGTTCACCCTGCCTGCACAATAGTCTGCCAGAAGTCACAGGGACACACCACTCACCCTGCACTAACACCTGTCACCATGCACTCACCAGTCACCCTCACAGCTCACCCTTCATTCTCACCACTCACCCTGCCGTCACAGTCAGGCATGCCACTCACCCAGCATTTACACAGCTCACACCACCCTCAACTCACTCCTCTCACTCTGAATTCACTCCTCTCACCCAACACTCGCATGGGTCTTCCTCTCATATTGCATTGATGCAGCTCACCCTACACTCACATTGGCACATTTTTCATCCCATATTGACATCACTCATGCTGCACTCACTCACACTATTCACCATCACCCAGAACTTACAGGAGCATACCTCTTTTATGCAGCACATATAAAAATTACACAACTCTCATGAATATACACATATTTCTACAAAGGCATCCACAGAATACCTGCACTTTCAATAGTACTAAATGCCTACTTAATTCCATCGCCAGCAATGTGGCCGATGCAAGAGAAGAGAGTGGACTAAGGATGTGGGATGGCACAAGGAGGGAGACTAGGGCTGAGGCTTTGAGGTATGGTGCTGGATTGGGGATCGTGTGACACCTTCAGCCAGTCCTGGCTTTTCATTCTCCACAATGCTTCATTCCCGGACATGTAGGTTTTTTTTTTTTTTACATTGTAGACTTACCTGGGATCCCGACGCTGTTGGTCTCCCCTGCCGTCGCTGTCAGCACCACCGCGCGGCCGCAGAGGGGGGAGACTACAGCTCCCAGCTTGCTTAGCGGTCCCGCCCACAGCCCACACCTGAGCAATCTCGCGCCCGGAGGCGCATAAAGAACAGCGGCTCCCTCGGTGGAGCGGGGCACTCAGAAGCTGTTTGGGGGAGAACTCGAGCACCATTGCCAAATCCACCGGAGCTTTGCAGACTTACCTGGGATCCTGACGCTGTTGGTCTCCCCTGCCGCTGCTGCCAGCACCACCGCGCGGCCGCAGAGGGGCGAGACTACAGCTCCCAGCTTGCTTAGCGGTCCCGCCCACAGCCCACACCTCAGCAATCTCGCGCCCGGAGGCGCATAAAGAACAGCGGCTCCCACCGCGTCGCGGGCGGCGCCGGGCTAAGCCCGGGCAAAGGGCGGGCCGTCTGTGGCCATCAGGGGCCGGAGGAGGCCGGGCTGGGCCATACCCCCTGTGTGATATCCGACTGATTCTCAGTAAGTTTGTGACTTTGTTATTATTTCTGTTTGACCTTGCCGGCTTTTTCATCTGGATTAAGTATGTCAAAACAGTTGGCAACCCTGGATAACTACCTCGTCAAAGTTGTGAATAAAATAAACAGTGAGCGGAGGAAATCTTTAGGGCTTGGAAGTACATCGGTATCCCGCCCGCCCCTCTCACCCACTATGGATGACAATGCAATGACTTTTGGTATTACCTGTGTCCCTGAGACCGTGATGGGGGTAACACTAGTACCAACTACAGAGCCGCCGGAAATACCCACTGAGACCCCAGAACAGTTAATTTATGTTCTACCGGATGCCACAATTGACACTCCCGAGCGATCTACTAAGTCTAAGAGAGAAGTTAGGGCCTGTAGGAAAGTACAGCTCAAGTACGGAGGGTCTAACAACAGGAAAAAAAACGCCCCGATGCTTAAGAACACTGTCCGTAATATGGGGACCTTAACGGAGAACTGTGCTGCCAACCTGAACTCTGAGCAACTTGATCTCTTGGTCAGCATTATAGAGGCCAAGTTTGAAACAATTGTTAAACCTCTGGTGGACAAAATAGACTTACTTACAGCTGAAGTCTCTAGGTTGGGTAACCTTTTGACTGCCCATACCAGTAATACTGCATGTCCTAGGTTGATTGATATAGGTATTTTATCCAGTAGTGGGTCAGGGCATCAAGATGGCACAGCGTCCGTAAGTAAGGTAGCTGTACCTATTCCCCTGGTAGATCAGCATAAAAAGGTTGCGGCGGCCCCATTGCTGTTGACTCAGAAGAAACAGGTAACGGTAGTTCCGGCATTAACTGATAAGAGCAGGAAGGTTATAACGGCACAAGCGAGAAAGAAGGAGATACCAGTATACAAGGGTAGCTATATCAATCTTTCCCCTGATTGTGCACCTTATGTGGTGGTCCTTACCAATGTACCACCTCCAGTCCCTAGCCCGTCCACGTCATACCATGAATCTGATGATTCTCTAAAAAAACAAAACCATTTCATGGTTACACAGACAGTGCGGGTTTCCGCTTAATTATTCCGACCAAATACTAAGCTGTAGAAGAGTAAAATGGATTGGCGATTCAAGGAAAATCCATAAGGGCGATTGTGTCATAGTAAACTTTAGACACCCACAACATGTTGCAACCGTCCTACTTAGAGCTGCCTCTCTAACCCCAGATGAAGACAAAGTGCATGTACACCCTCTGGGATACTTCTATAATCATCTGAATAAAGCACCCCAGGTTATTAACAGAGGAAGACCCTTTTTCCCCATTTTCCATCCGACCTTTGAGGTTTCAACACACAATAGATTTCAAGCATTAAGCTCTTTGGACCTGAATGATTGACTGCCAAAGGTTAATGGGTTTAATTTGAACACACAAGGGGATACGCTAAATACGAAGTCGTATCGGGGCAATACTGATACTGAGCCAATAATGATTGAGGCCCGATTGTTTTTTCCAACACCAGGCCAAGGTCAGTACCTGATGTCGAGAGGGATACATCCCCTTTGATAGATACTTGCACTAGGCAAACAGACAATGATAGGGCTGCAGCCACTCCGATAGACAGTGGGGTCAGTAATACTACTGTAGATTCAGTTGAAGATGGGTCGGAAAAGACTGTTGATCTGGTATATGGGAATCAGACCAGTATCTCCAAAAATTGTATTAGGGTGGGGACAACCATGGTGAGCTGGAATATAGCAGGCTGGGCATCTAAGGAAAACAATCGTGGTTGGGTGGATCTGGTTAGGTCCTACGATATCCTCTGTTAGCAGGAAACATGGTGCACCAGTAAACCTAATGTTGATGGCTTTGTTTGTTATAGCTTGGAAGCTTCAGAATCCAGACAAGGTAGAGCAAAGGATGGTTTGCTTTTTTTGCTGTCCGTGCACCTATCGTTTACAGTTGTTAAACATATTACGTAGGAACACACTCACACATTTTGTGGGTTAAGGAAATGATGGTCAGGACGTGGTGTTAATAAATTATTATAATAACATTTTTAACAATACCCGGCATCTAGTTATAGAGGAGCTAGAAAAAGCATTAGTGAAGCTTGTATCCGAAGCAAAATGTTCTTTTAATATCATCTGGTTAGGTGATTTTAATATTTCCATTTGTCTCCTGTCACTCTCTAGGGCTTGTGGAGTGTTAGATAATAGTGATAATAACATTTCTCATTTTCCGGATAATGCCTATGGTGACGCTATTAATAATTTCATGGCAACATACGATTTAGAGCTATTGCCACCTGGCAAGGATGCGGATGGCAAAATTATTCCCACTTATACGGGAAGGAATTTTAATTCCCACATTGATCATGTTATGGCATCATCTTTTATTGTGTCAAATTTTTCAACCTCAGTAATCCAGGACCCGACACTCAGCGATCATAACCGTATCGTCATGGAAACTGAGTTATGGTAGTGTAGTAGACAGCTGGTGACGAGAAGTTTGTGTAACATTGAGCCGCACAGGCGAAATGGAACACGGTTAAGATGGAAAGGGGAAAATTCGGCAATCGTCATGAGCAAGATCATATCCAAATCCTTTGTTGAAATTGAAGGCATTCTGAATATGGGTAGTACATCCGATGTTATTATGGACAATTTTATTAAAATCAACAAAATTATTGAGGATGTTTTTACTAATAGCAGGAATGTCAAGTTCTCTCCGAGAAAGGGTAGGTTTGATCATGCATGTACGGCTATCTTAACCCGACTGAAACAGGCCCTAGGAGATAGACCAAGGGACAAAACTCTGGTTGTTCACCTGAGAACTGAATATAAATTGGCATTGTCTAGAAGAAAGAAGGAGTTACAACAAGAAGCGTGGGATAACCGAACGCGGGCGGCAGGAACCTCAGATAACTGCCTGTTCTGGACTACAGTAAATTCTCCTTTTCTTAGGGATGACAAAGTACCACACCTTGTATCCAATGTTGGTAGCGATGCCTGGATCTCCCATTTTTTGGCTATATTTCAAGGATCAGATTTTATTGATATTGAACCAAGAATTTGGCCTATAGTCCCTCTAGACATTACCCTCTCAGAAGTTGAAAACAGTATAAACACCAGCAAGGGGGGAAAAGCGCAGGGCGCAGATGGGGTACCCATCGACGTCTATAAAACAGTCCCACGGTTATGGGGACCCATACTTACACTGGCACTGAATGCAGCCGTAACAACCCAGATTCCACCTACATGGGGTGATTCCATCATTGTCCCTATATATAAGAAAGGGGACAAGGCAGCTGCTAGTAATTATCGCCCGATCAGTTTGCTTGACTCCTCAGTAAAAATTAGGAGTAGTGTGCTGTTGTTTAGGCTGGAAGAGTGGGCGGAAGAAAATGAGATCTTGGCAAACTCTCAATATGGTTTCAGGAAGGGAGAAGGAACACTCGATCAATGCCTGAACTTAGATCTAATTATCGGAAAGTACACCAGGGCCAAGCCAGGTACTTTATATCTTTGCTTTGCCGATCTAAGCAGCGCATTCGATCTTGTGGACCATTCCATCTTATGGCCAGTCCTGCTGGAACTCGGCGCACCTGAGGCTATCATTTTCTTCCTAACAAGATTATATGATAGAATGCAAACTTGTGTGCGCTTTGGGGTGGGAGGGGAGTGTACCCCAAATTTTGAAGTTAAACGCGGGATAAGACAGGGCTGTGTCCTAGCCCCTTTTTTGTTTACTCTATTTATTAATGCGGTCGATATGGTCCTGAAAACAGTCAAAGCAGACGCTCCCCAGATTGGCGGTACAGGTGTCCCAGTTCTGCTTTATGCAGATGATGCTGTGCTCCTGTCCCGGACTCCGATAGGTCTGCAGCGACTGATGGACCAGTTTTCAGATTTTATCGGCAAACGGAGGCTAGTCATTAATAAGAGTAAAACTCATACTATGGTTTGTGGTGCCAGAGTTAAGAAAAATCATGCCTTTTTCATTGATGGGGTTAAAGTTCAGGATGTGGACAAATTCTGTTATCTGGGCGTCCTATTCTCTCACGATGGAAGTTGGTCTCACGATTTAATGAACGTTAGGTCCAAAATGAAGAAAAGCGCCTAAGGGAATTTTTAAATTTGCCACTAAAATCGGCGACAGAAGAATCAGTGACATGATCCAAATATATAATGCGAAGAGTGTCTCTATCGCACTATATGGGGCTGGGTTGTGGGGCTATACTAACACTGACTCTTTGCAAAGGGAGGAAAATTGCTTTGTTAAAAAATTGCTTTGTGTCCCCACATCAGCCTCCACTGATTTAATCCATAGGGAAGTTGGGGCAGCCCACTTATGTGACCTGATTTCGCTCAGGCCATTAATGGTATGGCGTGCAATCTGGATTAAGGAAGAGAGAGCCTTTAACCAGTCTGTTATTGGGGATTGTCTTAAACGGGATAATTTTTTGAAGATACCATGGCTCAAATATATTGTGGATAGTTTTCAAACTATATACAGACTAAATGTAGTGGCAGATCCAGGTTCTGCTGGAAACTATTCCAAGTTGGACATGAAACAAATTTTCATGATGAATAGAGCTTGAAAACGTGCAGCACTAAGTGGACGCCTCACTTCAGTTATTCTGCATAATAAATATGTGCAAAGTGAGGGCTTCCAATTGTACTTGAGCCTGGTAACCAAACCAACTCATAGGTTTGTTCTGACTAGACTCAGACTTGGGTTGGCTCATGGGTTGGTGGCTTTCCCAGAATTAAAAAGGCATCCAGTTGGACCATGCCCATGTGATGGTCACTCGAAACAGAGCACCCTGCACTTTATGCTAATTTGTACTCTTTTTATGAATCTGAGGATAGTTTATTTAAAACCAATTTTTAAAAAATATGCTATTTTTAATGTGGAGGATGCCATGAAATTGATTTATGAATTGAACTCTCCTGACAAATGTTTTTATATTGCCATGTTTTTATGTAAGTCAATGCAGCTTAGGTACAGCATGATTTTTTAAATTTGTTACCTGTATAATTGTGTAAACATTTTGTTTATGTGCTTTTATGGTCATTGTTCTTTTAATGCACCGAATAAAGCTTCATGAAATGAAATGGGTCTGAAAATCCCAAAATGCAAAGTGTTATTGGAAAAAATCCATGATTGCTGAAGAAATCAAGCATTTCATAAAATAATTGGATTTTGTGATATTACAAGTTAGAAAGTGGATTAGTTCATTGCCAATACTGTAATGCTTGATCCACTTGTTAAACAAAACATAATCCCAGTACATCTATTCTAAGGAAGTGCACTTTTCATTCACATCATACTTGTAACAAACATTGACAAGGCAAAATGTTATTATTTTTGAATAGTGTATATTTAGGTCTCGCCTGGCGTTAGCAGCACATGCACTGCACTCGCCATGCGAGGCTTCTTGGAATCAATACGGTTTGCGAAGTTGATTTCGGCTCCAGCCGTAATTTTCATTGGTGTGCGTCATTTGACATCACCAATTATGCTAAACGGGGTGTACTGATTGTCCAGGAGGCTTTTTAGTCCCTTCTGGTTACCACCCTGTCCACTTTTGGCCCCGCCTACCGGGACTCGATCTTTTACAGGCGGATTTACACCTGTCCTTTAAAGGACAGTAAGCACTTTTTTCTTTTCATTTGCAGCGCCGTCCACACGCTCGTAATGGCCGCTCGGACAGCCTCTCCTGCTTCAGCCCCCAGCCCTCTTTGTTTTATATTATTTAATCGCACAAGCATGGTCCGTTTCGGCCGCGTCTGTGTATTTAATTAATTATTTAATCGCAGCAGCGCGGTCCGATTTGCCTGCCCTTTTTTTTGTATTTAATTAATTATTTAATCGCAGCAGCGTGGTCCGATTCGCCCGCGCTTCTGTATTTAATTAATTATGGAAACGTACAAGCACAGTCCACTTCGGACACGCGTGCTGGTTGTTATGCACGCTCTGTTGGTGTTGCTTTTTCAAACGCGGCAGAGCCTTTTATAATAGGGTCTCTGTGAGATGTAGGTATTTCACCACAATTGGGTCAGGGCTGGAGTGATTTACACAAGCAAGTCACGGGCATGCAAATGCATTTTACAAGGAGAGAAAATGCGGCAATGTTGAATGGGCAGGCTCCTCTTGCTTGTGCTGTTTTTAACGCACATAATCACCCAGCGCATACTTTTTCCAGAGTCTCTAGTTCCGTGTCTTTGTGGGACTGACTCCAAATTCAAGTTTTCATGTTGTCAGGACAGACATTTCCTTTAAATACAGAGAAGGCACTGCCATTCCACACAACAGAAGCTTTCAAATGCAGATTTATGATGAACTAAATTTCCGACGCCCGTTTGCTAGGACGTGAAATAGGTATGCTCTGGCAATACTTTAAACAGCATGCCGCGGTTAGCACAAAAAACATTTCATGCCAGACTTATTTTCCCTATGTGAGGGGCTTCCCGTAACACGGAGACCTCTCGATTTCCCCTCTGAACTAGTTTTGTTTTTGAAAGGTTAGGGAAAGCACAAACCACAATAAAACATGCACGAGCGAAGAGGCCAGAAGAGAATGATCTGGGAGCCAAGCAACTCCATCCTCAGGGATGAAAGGCACGGGGACAAGATGGTAAACATTGATTGGTGTGGCAGTAAAGGAAGCTGTTTAGGTTTGTAAGGGCACTTGTCGTGGTGCACAGTTGTGGAGAGGAAGAGAGACCCTGTAGTAAAAGAAGGCTGAGAAAGGGCAATCAGCAACCTAACAACAACTTTAAAAACAAGCATTGAAAATGCAATAGGTCTCGCCTTTGATTAAGTTAAAGCCATTTGCTTTGCTAATGGCATTGTATAGCAAAGCAAATGGCTCTAACTTAATGAAAGGCGAGACCTATTGCATTTTTAATGCTTGTTTTATTAAGCTTCGCTAAAAGGCAAGACAGGTATAGCAGAAGCAGTGAGGCAAGCTTTTCTACTATAATAAAAGCAGATTGACTAATAAGAGTGGGTGGTCTTTCATTCCGGTGTTGTGTTTGGGGGACTGGGCGGCTGAACTATTTGGGTATAAAGCTGGTACCCCCCTGTAGTTACTTCACACTGATACTGTTGTGGGTGGAGGCCGCAGCTGTCACCAAGGTCTCTGTGACAGGGGGAGGAGGTAAGTGACTGCTGTTGATTGGATTCTGCTCAGAAAATGTAAGGGCACGACTTGACTGTTACATTTGGAGTACATTTGGTGCTAGCCATCTTCAGTGCGCTCTGCTCCATTTCTGAGTGTGGGCAAAAAGACGGTACTAGGATGTGCTTTCATCCATACCCCCACTGCAAAACTTACATCCATTGACCGTATGTTGAAGATGGTGATTAGGGCAGTGGGCATAAAGAGCACCCTATCTGTGAGGAGGTTATCTCTAAGACATGGTTCTCCTACACCAGCCTCCCACTCTATGCTGACGACATTGCCAGTTTTGGTTACAGATACAGTCTTTGCCGCTACCACTTCACAGGCTTTAGCATGTGTGCCTGGCACACTCCCAAATACTGTACGACAGGAACATTTAAGTTAATCCACCAGAGAAAATGATAAGTGTGGTTCTGATACTATTCCCTCTCCTGTTCCTACCACTAAGCCCAATTCCATACCCAGAGGGCTGTTAGAGTTAAACCATCTGGTAGGAGAGAGAAGAAGGTTATGCATTACCCAAATAAGCTCATCACTCTATAAGGCCTCCTAGTGCAGTGACTTATTAATCTCTACTCCATCCAAAGAGCCGAATGAGGGCCTTAAAGCACCCATCACACAGTTTATGACAAGTTTTGTGGAGAGTTTCACGGAGAAGTTCAAGCACATAGTAAAGTCGGAACGCCCCCCTAGTTGCCCGCCGGGACCGGGTAGATATGAAACTGGATGCCTTAAAAGCTTTAAAAGCCCCATCACCCCAAAAGTCAGTAACCAAACCTCTATCTCTACCTACCTCAGACCCTTTATGTCTGAACACACACTCCAAGATGAGGCAGATGCAGGTGAGAAATAGCCTACACCCCCCATAGAGTCATCTTAAGCGTGTCCGAAACTGCCAATGGCCAGGGCCCAGGGGGGAATTTGCGGAGGCAAGTCCAAAGTTGTGCTTGTGTACAGTGGGGAGCAGGAAGCAGATGTGGATGCGAAAGTTCCACATTTATCACCCACTCGGGCACTGAGTCAAGCAGACCTCATCCAAGATACCCCCAATTACCCTCCAAATGCAAGCCTCACTTAATCATTCTTAAAGAAGTCCCTGAATTACCTCCCAACACAAGTGAAGACTTTGAGGCTCTAAAACACAAGTCTGTCCATTGGCTGCAAACCACAGCTGGGTGATCACAGGAGGTCCTACTGGTGAGAAGATCTCCATGGATCAGCTTCCATCGTTAAGATTCTCCCGGGGTCTGTTTTTTTAGTGAATTTCAAGAATCCCCAGGTAATTAAATTGTTACTATGGCACCTAATAAAGATAACATCCCCCTCGGGCCGCATTAGAGCACTTCCTTTGGGTTATTTTTGTGGGCCACTTAGTACTCCTGCTCCTACCATGGGCGGGCTGAAGGCAGGGAGTACATCCATCAACCCTGGCCAAGCAATCTTTAACATTCCCATCAAGAACACGTTTGAAGCCTTATCCCAACTAAGTGTACTAGATTGACAGTGTCGGAACCCTCCTGACAGTGCTATTGGAATTAGTACCTTGGATATTCAAGCAGACATTGTGGTGAACAAGGGTGATGTACTGGAGGACTTTGTTTTCCCTTATGCTGTTGAAAGTGCAGACCTTGCTTACCCTGTTTCACCTCAGTCTACTGTGTCTGTCATCTGTGCCCATAGTGGCTTATAGCTTCCCCACAAGCTCTCACTGGAGCCCGAGACCTTACATGCCAATATGTCACTTGGATTGTGTGTGGGGTTTGAAATTAACTGGATCTTCCAGAAAATTTGCTCAAAATGACATCAGTTTCCAATGTTATTTGCATCTAGGAGACCTTGTCTGTGGACCCGTACTTGTACTGATAAATGAATGTTGATTCCTTCTTTTATAGGTGGAGATGCCAGTACTATTATTGTCCATGCTCTTGTCTCTTCACCTACTAATAATCGAGTTACTTCTTTTTGTGTTATCCAGACTTAAATGAGCGATCACAACCCAGTTGTTTTGTCAATATCCTCCTGGGCAAAAAATGTTAGAGATTCTGAATGTGTAGTTAATATTACTCCAGTGAGGTCCAATGGTGTATGTATCAAATGGACAGGGATTGACTCCAGCTCAGTTTTACACCAACTAGTATGAAGGAACTCTGTGGAGTTCGATTACTGTTTGGAGATGATGGTGGCTCATAAAAATGATCGGCTTCCTTTGATATGACCAGTAGACCACTAAGCACACTACTTACACAACCATCAATTTCTAATAAGTTGCAAAAACGCAGGTGGTTTGACCACCTGTGCAGTTCAGCTTTAAGCTCTTGAAATTGGCTTTACATAGTTCTCCAAGGGATCACTTAGCTATTAGACTGCTGCACAACAATTTTAAGGGGTGTTGCAAGAAGAGGCCTGGTCTAACCTACTACTGACTGCCAAGACACATGACCCTAAGTTGTTTTGGAATTCGGTTAATGCACACTTTCTTATGAATGACAGCAGTTCCAAGCTCAACTCTTTTGTCCCCCATGGGTTGCACATTTTATGACCATCTTTGATTCTGCCCGGGAGGTCGCTTGATCAGCCAAGGGTGACCAAGGCCTGTGTTCAAATGATCTCCCATTAGATATTACTTTACAGGAGGATCAGTGATTTATGGGCTCCCATCCTGACACTGGTGTTTAATGCAGCAGCAGAGTATAAGATCATCCCCTCCTGGGTGGTGTCTGTTATTGCCCCAATCTTTAAGAAGGGAGACAAGGCAGGCCCTAAATGTTAGCACCACCCCGGTTCCGGCGGCAGGGTAGGTTGTGGGCTTGACGCATTCTGTAACGCTGGACCCAATTGGAGTCCATCTCACCCGCCTGCAACTGTTGCAAATAATTACTTGACAACAGTGTAGGTTACCAACCAGACAACGTGGTATGTAGATTTTCACTTATCCACTCAGTGTGGAGAGTGCTTTTTGTCGATCCTGAGGAAGTGCCCAGATCTTTACGACATTGTCGACATGTCGATCACTTGAGAGCAGGGTGCACACAGCTAGACACATTGTTCCTAGTCTTTTTACCCCTCTCGCTCCTTTTAATCAGGCACTTTACCTTTATAATAAACTGGTTGTTAGGACTAACTGACCTGTTTTAGATTCACTTAACCCCCATTCACATCTACACACACTAGGCCTCTCACCCCCACTGCACCCACCAACAGGAACAAAAGATCCCCAATAAAGAGCCCCAGTACGGGTGCCCTCAGGTATTGCAGCACCGACCTGACGAGGGGCAGGATCATATGATGAAGCATGACAAGTAGCTTGCTGGATGTGTGAGAGCCCTAGTTCCGACAAAGGGATTCCCCCCCCTTCTTTGATACACTAGGGGGGTCATTATTACCCCACCCCATAAAACAGTATCTCTCCTTTCCTTACCTATGATCTTAGAGGAACTTTGTACCACTTTTTGTACAAGGCCCTAAATGTTATGTTATATGTGGTTTTGTAGCGCGCTCAAATACTCAGGAGTGTCCTGGCGCGAACTCATGCAGAGAAACAGAGGAAGTGTGAAATATAGCGTCATAGTAAAAAGATGAGTTTTTAGTGATTTTTAAAAAAGATTGAGGTCCTGGATGGCACGAAGCTGCGCAGGAAGAGTATTCCATGCACTGGCTGCTTTCACATAGATGGATTGTCTGCCTAGACGTGCCCGCTGAAATCGTGGCCTAACCAGCCGGCACTGGTTAACCGACCGGAGGGGGCGGTTAGGTCCATACAGAGAGAAGCGTCTCCTCAAATAGAGAGGTCCTTGACCGTGAATGGCTCTGAAAGAAAGCACAAGGGTCTTAAACAAGACCCGTTGGGCCACTGGCAGCAATACAATGCAGACTACGCAGATGCTGCCTTACACTTGACCTCTGCGAGATGTTAAAAAGAAGTCTGGCAACAGCGTTCTGGATAATCTGAAGGCGCTTGGTCAAGTAGGCGGGGATGCCAATAAACAGGGCGTTGGCATAGTCTAAACGGGAGAGGATGAGGGCACGCGCCACTGTTTCTTTGGCCTCCTTCGGAAGCAAGGGAAAAAATCTGCGCTGGGCTTTAAGGGTACCAAAACAGACACCAGTCAGTTTTTTGATGTTATCCTCAAATTTAAGGTTTTCCCCAAACCACACACCCAGATTTTTAGCGGGTTTGCCTGTTGACTGGGGGCAGGGAACATGAGCTGGCCATAATAATTCTCTGAAGTTAGTAGGGAAATGTCCGTAGAGGAGGATTTCGGATTTTTTCTCATTGCATTTCAGTTGTGCGAGTGCAAGCTATCGGAAGACCGACGAGAGGCAAACCTGGGCAGAAGAAGTATCCAGATCGGCGCCCGGCCAAGTGAATAGTAGCTTGGTGTCATCAGCGTAGGCAATAATTTTTACGCCCAGTTCTACAGCCAAAAAGATCAGGGGGGTCAGCTAAACGTTAAACAGCAGGGGGCTAAGAATAGACCCCTGAGGTACCCCTGTAGACAGTAGCCTGGCCGAGGACGCATGGGGAGGCATCCACACCTACTGGTCCGATTTTTCAAGTATTACGTCAACCACTCTAGAGCAGAACCGCCAACACCAATGGCAGATATCCGGGTGAGGAGAAGCTGATGGATGGGGTACCGTGTCGAAGGCGGCAGAGAGGTCTAACAAAATCAGTGCTGCTCTGCCGCCTCCGTCCGTTATCACCCCATTTCCCTCCTAAACTCATCAGTGAAAGTGATGAGTAGGATTCTCCTGTTGAAGCTTGTGGATTGGGCACTGGGAAACACCATCCTTTCAGCGGTACCATTTGGCTTTAGGACAGGTTTTGGCTCAATCGAACAATGTGTGAACCATGAGCTGCTGATTCAATCAATCAATTAATCAATCAGGGGTTTATATAGCACGCTAGTCACCTGTGAGGGTCTCAAGCCGCTGGGGGGGGACTGGGGGGGGCTCCGACTCAGTCGAAGAGCCAGGTCTTGAGGTCCTTCCTGAACGTCTGCAGGGCAAGGGAGCGTCTGGTGTTCACAGGGAGCTCGTTCCAGGTCTTGGCTGCGATGTAGGAGAATGCTCTCCCGCTGGTTCAGTTTCTGAGGATGCAGGGGACCTCTGCCAGGGTGAGGTCGGCGGAGCGAAGGTTCCGCTTGGGTACGTGGAAGGATACTCTTTCGTTGAGGTATTTGGGTCCAATGTTGTTGAGGGATTTGTAGGCGTGGGTGAGGAGTTTAAAGGTGACCCTCTTCTTGACAGGGAGCCAGTGGAGGCCTTGTAGGTGTTGGGTCATGTGCTTGTGACGCGTTGTCCCGAGGACGGTTCTGGATGGTTTGGAGTTTGTGTAGAAGAGTTCTGTTGATTCTGGCGTAGAGGGCGTTGCTGTAGTCTAGTCTGCTGGTTATGAGTGCGTGGGTGACGGTCCTTCTGCAGTCGGCGGGGATCCATTTGAAGGTCTTACGGAGGATGCGAAGGCAGTTGAAACTAGTGGAAGCGACAGCGTTGTTCTGGCGGTTCATGGAGAGGGGGGGAGTCAAAGATGATTCTGAGGTTCCGAGCGTGGTCTGTAGGGGTGGATGGGCTCCCGAGGGCGGAGGGAGCCCATAAATTCCTGAACCTCCCTGGTTGTGTTAACTAAAGTTTTATTTATCTGTGTCAGTCAGTCATGTTCGCTTTATTTCACCAATAGAAAAACAATGGCATAGAAATTATACTACATACATACACGTTTAAAAAATACCTATCATATAATTTGCATAAAAATACAAGTTGTATATAAAATATTGCCACTTAGTATTTCATCATAAGATACATACATATTTAAAAACAGATAACAGCACATAAAAAATCTTATTCATATTGACACGCAATGCAAATTCTGTTTCCCCCTTTTTAAGGCTCACTGAAAAAAGAGGCCAGGCAGTAACAAGAAAAAGGATCAGATAAAAGTTTTAAGAAGTATAGGGCTGGGCGACATTGTCTTAATTTAAGACTACGCAATAGCAGAGAAATATATATCTTCCTTTACTCTGTATACAGTGCAGATCACACGCCTTCTCCACATCATCAGATTGGAGAAGTATAGGTATTGGGAATGATTGGAACATCAGTTGGAGTCTCAGCCAGGGCAGCTTCCACACCATTTGTATATAGTGAGAACAGGAAGGGGGCGAGAACACACCCTTCCCAAACACCACCAGTTATTCTAAAGGATCTGGGGACAGATGTAGGTAAGTTCCATTTACCGATTCTAAAATACCGAATTTTACCGATTCAGTATTTAGAATCGGTAAATGGTATGTAGGTAAGTTTTCGGTAAAGTTTACAGAATCGGTAATATTCGGTAATTACCGATTCGGTAAATACCGAATCGGTAATTCCCATTCATTCCTATGGGCCCGGAGGCCCATAGGAATGAATGGGAATTACCGAATTGGTATTTACCGATTCGGTAATGGGGGAACACATTCAAGGGTGGCAGGGTGTCACATTGACACCTTGTTGCCCCCCTGAATAGTGCATGGGTGCACATGTGGCACACATACATGCCCTAAGGGCATGTATGTCTGAAACATGGCACTTTTGAAAATGGCACAAAGTTGTTTTTTAAAGGTTTTCTATATTCACCACCAACTTTTATTTGGTGGTAAATACCGAATCCTTAACCATGCAATGCACTCATTTGAGTGCTCCCTACATGTCAGATTCGGTAATTTACCGATTCTGTATTTTAAGGAATCGGTAATTTACCGATTCCTGAAATGTAGCCACTTACATCTCAATAGCCTAATACCGGTCGGTAACGGCCGAAATTCGGTAATTTCGGCCGTTACCAACCGGTATTGGGCTACCTACATCTGGCCCCTAGTGCTTTCACCCTCTCTACCATACCGAACACTGACTGAGGCAC
Source organism: Lissotriton helveticus (assembly GCF_964261635.1). Taxonomy (NCBI): domain Eukaryota; kingdom Metazoa; phylum Chordata; class Amphibia; order Caudata; family Salamandridae; genus Lissotriton; species Lissotriton helveticus. The sequence continues at coordinate 1,361,025,152 of NC_136065.1, forward strand.
CAGAATACATCTAACATATAAAATCTATAACGGGTTTCTCTATGCCCATACCTTCCATTATAGACCATAATTTACATGGACTAATAAGTCGAAAGCTGCTGACATGTCCATAGAGGCCATGTAGAGTTGACCTCCCTTAACCATAGTATGTTTCGCAATTAATTAATAAGTTTAGGTTAAGGCACTGATTAATCGTCCCTTTTCCCTTTCTGAAACCGTACTTATTACGTGATAAAATATTCCGTTCTAGGGCCCAAACCTCTAGCCTATTTAAAAGCGGCCCATTATTTTGCTGTACTGTGATGTATTCCTATAGGTTCTGTATCGATCCCCCTATTCCTGACCCAATTCTACAAGTTAACTAGCAGCCATCCCATGAGGCAGAAAACCCCCATGATGCAGGAACCGTTATCTGATAAAGCCACACTACGGCACAGGAACGTGTTATCTGATTAGGTCATAACGCTTGCCATCTAATTAGACAAGCGATATTCCTCCAGCCCATGATAAGGCATACGGAGTTCTCATAACAAATCAAACCTATGACAACCTGGGAAAAACCCTGCGGCCATTGTTTTGATTTCACCGAGAACTTCAGCAAAAGAATGTGCTAACGACCTGGTCGTATGACATCTTTATTGACGTATCTATGTCCATCCTTACGTCAATCTCGGCACCTTAAAGGTATAAATATTACCGATATTGCCCTATGCAAACACACGCGGTGGTGACGAGGACGGAGCAGCCAGACTTGCCGAAGCCCAGAGCAGAGCAGACCCCGCTGGCGCAGCCCCGCCTTCTTGACGCGCTGAGAACAAGCAGCTGCCTATTTCTCCTGCCGAGAAATCCAGCTCCGGCGCTTCCGGGTAGCCCTCGCAGGCAGCCTGGAATATCGAGACCAGAGACGAGAGATACCATCCCTCATCCATCCTAGATTCCAGGTACAGAACTGAATAACCCCTCGCAGAGAATTCTTTAGTCAGTCACTTGGCAAAAACAAACTTAACTTAAACTGTAACTTTCTATTCCCGCCCACGTATTAGGCTTAGGTCAGGTACACGGGGTAGGCGTAGCTAGAAACACCAGTTGAGTACGATTAGCCAAATGTATATGTGTATGTAATATATTTTATTCATTTTAAACCTTCATATGGCTTAGAAACCATATCAATGTTTTTACAGTATTATTTTATACTTCTGCTTTTAATGTATGCACTTTACTTAACTATAAGTATTGCAATAATATCGATCCATTTCTCTTGTATGAGAAAAGAGACTGATCAATAAATAACATCTTTTATTGAACACGCCCGTCTCTTCCTTTTCTCTACAATCTGATGAGACTAAGAATGCACGTACTGACTGAGTAAAATAAATTGCCTTTTGTTCACACGACTCTAGAGATACACTCTTGATTAGGGGAGAGCAAAGTTGTCATGTTCTATGGTTGTCAGAAACTAAATCCCTTCTTGTCTATCCAGGGAGGGTTAACTCCTCCTTGCCTATTCGAGAAAGTTTCTAGTGAACTCTGAGCGAGCTGGCAAACCCAAAACTTTAAGTCTAATATCGACAGTAGTAGACCTAGTTAACGTCTGGTCTAGGCCTATACTATTGAAGGTATTATTCCAATGCGCAGAGCCTATTGGGATAATAGGAACTACACTACATGGCGCCCAACGCGTTTGGAAGGGCGATAAAACTAACGTAAGACATTTAGAGTAACTCAGTCGTGCTTTCTCACTCAGACCCCTTTTTCCCCATAATACTCCAAAGACGTCTGGAGTGGGTAAAAGGTAATATCCTCCAAAACCTCGCAGGAGGAAACTCCTATGTATGGTTCTTGGTTTAGTCAACGTTGAAGGATAAACCGTTCCAAAATATTGTGCATCTAATCTTTGTTTCCATAAGAAACCTGATCTGCAAACAAAAGAAATAAGCTTCCTGTCGGTACAATGTCAGACAGTGAAGGAGAAAGAGAGGCAGTTAGATTAGCAGCTGAAATAGCAGCAGCTGATACTGCGCTGCAAGAAGCAGACCCGGGTATAATACTCATCCCGGTCATCAAAAGGAAATCTATAACCTTAAAACTTATAGAAAATGGACTGACACCTAGAGGTGGCACAGTCATATTCGTAATAGAGGCACACGAATATCGGCAGACAGAGGTATACTATTCATGGATAAATTTTCCAGCAGCAAATGCTGTAACAAAGTACTTCCACTATTACAAAATAGAGGAACCTCCTGAAATGTACACTCCTTTCGAGGAGGTGGAAGTACCACTTAAATTTCAAGAACATTTGCTCTTATTTAATGGCGCCCTAAAACATAATAATCACATCACCAGGCTCGGTCCTTTAGGTAGACCAGGAGCAACGTGGCCGGTCCTAGCCGGATACACACCACATCCAGACATCAATGGGATGTCTGTAGCAGAGCTGTTAACACAGCTAAAACAATTAATAAAAATACATAGACAATTAGTCCAATATGTGATGCGGACTTCAACAATTCAGCCAGCAATTAAAATTCCACAGCTGACCCCTCACCAGGGGAACACAAATAAAATTACACCACAGAACATACAATCCTGCCTAGGTTAAGTACCGGCTAAACGGGAACAAATACCATTCTGGTTGACACAGAAAATTACCCAAATAGAGGCGGTGTTTCCAGACACCACCCCGTTAGAAAAACACAGGATTCTGACTATCTGTCTTCCAATGGGAATCGCACCACACATTGAGGACTGTGACACTTGGGGTACAGTCTTTGCTTCCATCTACACAAAAACGCACGGTGTTCCATCCATTTCGGTAATACCAGATGTGCTAAAACAAATTCAAGACGAATACGGTCCAGAACCGGCTTTAACTCTTGGTATGAAATTACTAAAAGACTTCAAGCAGGTCTCGGCTATATTGTTAGCCAACATAAAGGGTGAAGCAGCAAACGTGGCGATCCGCCAGAGGTTAAAGGAGACAGATATAGCAGACCAACCAGCTGAAATTGCCAGAATCATAGAAAAATCCTATGAGGAACTAGGTAGAGATAGTTTAGGTGGAATACCAGTAAAACCACAACTGATTGAAAGTCCTGAAAAAATATTTTTTAGTAATAATTCAACATCACAGAAAAAGAGCTGGGATGGAAACAAACAATCCAATCCTAAAGAAAAGAAATTCCAGTCCAGAGGAAGGTCTCCTAGGCGAAGAGAAAAATCTCCGAACCAAAGACACAGGTCACCCCAGAGTGACCCCTCTGGGAAAAGATATAACCTTAGAAATAGGGATAATATAAAGAAGCCTGATAGATATCAAGACATTGATACACGTCCCTCTCAATCTTTTCAGACTTCCTCGCAGAAATCGGAAAGAAGAGGACGATCAGAACAAAGAGAAGAGCACGCCAAGTCCAAAGACAAGGAACCTGCTCATCTAAAAAAGAAATTACAATTTCCAAAAAAGAAGGTAGCCAGTATCAAGGTAGTTAACAATGCCGAGAATACTGAGGACACAATTGAAAAACGGAGAATGGGCTCAGACAATGCTAGACAGCGCAGCAGAAGTGAGCATAGCTCGCAAAGTCCTTATGAATCATCTGGAGACAGTGGACACGAATGAATATCTTCAAGTGGAAACTGCAGACACCAGAGTTAGCAAACCTCACAAAATATATGAAATAACTTTACGTATAGAGGAGGATAAGACTAGAAAAATAAGGGGACTATTTTGGGATAATCTCTCCAAGGGCTATGACATCCTTCTAGCTGAAAAAGTCTGGCCACCAGAATTTGTCAGGGAGTGCCCTCATGGCGAAGAAATAATTATGCCTGCCTTCTCAAATCACATCCCAATTCATAAAAAATATACACTTGCTAGAAAGTGGGCAGTAGCTCTAGCTCCTGCTTTATATAAAAATCACATAGGATGGGATGAGGACTCTCCTCCTCACAAAATCCAGTTAAAATCATAACCTACTGCACAGAGGCAGTACCCAATTAAGCAAGAAGCTAAAAAACAGGTAAAAGAAATCCTAGATCAGCTAGAATACCAGGGGGTGATTGAAACTTGCACCTCACAAATGAACAACCCTTTGTTTCCGGTCTCCAAACCAGACAATTCATATCGTCTAGTTTTGGATTACCGACACCTTAACTCATGTTGCAAAACTTTTGCAGTGCAAAATTCGCATAGTGCTGCACTAATGAATAACATAGTGCGCAAAAAATACAAAACAACATTAGACATCTCTAATGGATTATTTTGTCAAAACATAGCACCAGAGAGCAGATATTTGTCTGCGTTCTCAATAAATGGCACTCAAAAACAATTCTGTCGGTTAGCCCAGGGGTACAAGAACAGCCCGGGAGTATTCTCAGCGAGAGTAACAGAATTACTACAAACATATGACGACGAAGCATTATCTTATGTCGACGACATATACTTAACAGATGATGACTTGGAGACTCACTTGAAGAGAGTGAACACCATAATACTTGGGTTCGCAGCAGAGGGTTACAAATTCAACTTTAAAAAATCCAGAATTGCCCATCTGACAGTCCTATTCTTAGGATATGAATTATCAAGTGAAGGCAAAAGCCTGGCTGACAATTTTCTAGAAAAATGTGCCGTACTCCAAGCACCTAGAACACTAAAAAACCTACAGTCAATTCTAGGCTTCCTAAATTTCGGAAGAACATACATTGCAAATTACGCAGAAAGGGTCAAACCCCTTTATGATCTAATAAAACCAGATTTTAAAAGAACCAGTTGGACTCAAATACACACAGAAATTCTGAGATCCTTACAAACAGACATGTTAATTAAAACAAAATTAGAAACACGTGATAACACACGCAATCTTGTGATTCGAGTCATCCCAGGAAGATTCGGATTCACATACCTGACCTCTAATGAGGGAGAAAAGGTACCAATTGCATTCAAATCACACTTGTACACAGAAGCTGAACAGAAATTCAGCATTAAAGAAAAAATTGTTCATGCAGTTCAAACCGCAATAGCTAGAGAAAAAGATCAAGCTGACGGTAGACGTATCACAGTCAGAACAGCAGAATCAGCCTTTGAGGCATTAACAACACCATGTAATTTACCAACAACAACATTGAATCCGGAATGGATACAATGGGTGAATTCAATTACAACGGACAAAGTATACTACTACTTTGATCCAGAACTAGAGGAACTAAAAAATCTAGAATATGAAAGAACATTCCCTCTGCCAATCGACATTCTGCCCTTACGACACTACGCTTGTGTAATCTATACAGACGGACATGCTCAACCCTCCGTTTGGGGAGAACAAGCATACAATCCCACATGTGAGATTACAAAAGAAGTGTGGCGCGGAGGTAAACTAAGACCTCTATTAACAAAAACACACTCAGTAGAAACTAATTCAGAACAACAGACTGAAATAATGGCATTGAAAATGGCGCTAGATAATGCGGATCGCGAATTCCTGACACTTATAGTGTCCGATTCATATTACTGCGTCAAATCATATAACAACGATTTGCAGACATGGATTCAAAACGGTTACAAAGATGACACAGATGCAACAATAAAGCAGAAACTGCTCTGGGAACAAATAGCTCTTTTACAAAAAGAACTACCAAAGACTCACGTGACACACTCACTGAGTCATCAGCGTGATGGCGTTCACGTTGCAGGGAATTCATTGGCTGACACAGCCACAGCGGTAGCAACTAAATCGGCTTCCGTAGTTCGAAAAAAGCGTACATTAAAATATATTGACGGTGAAACAGTACTGGCGGTGAAAACGTCATTAAAAGGCAACTGCTCAGCGCTACCGATCAACTATCCACTCAATTATACATACATAATCGATGCAAACTCCGTCCCTTTTGCTCGAATCCCTGGAGTGGGGGATAGAGTGATTCCAAACATGGACAGGAGAAACTTGTTAATCGCAGACGCACATATGGGCGAGGGTCTCAGACACCTCAAACTAAAAGATTCTCTGGAAGAATTACAATCAAGGTACTGGTGGCCAGGCATGAGCCTGCATCACACCATGTTTGTAAAAAACTGCCCAAACTGCAACAGAAATCGCAGCGGTGAGAGAAACGGTGTAATACCATGTCGTTTCACTCCAGAAAAAATCAACAGTAAAAAGCAAGGCTTGCGATTAACATATACAGGCTAGTTTCCACTTATAATGTAGATCATCAGCACTCGGCTGACGTCTGGACTGTTATACAAGATTTGCGAGTCTAAATGGCATATACGCTAAGAGCATGCTACGTTTGACCATTGTTTTCACTCTAGCCCTCCAGCCTGATGGGAAACATGGCCAAATGAGCATAGCACAGCGGGAATCTTCTCACTTCCTTCCTGAGGGATACGGGATGGTGTAAAGAAAAAACCAAGGCATAAAGCAATCTATAACGGAAAGGATATTAGGTTCGGGAGCTGGGTGGGTCAAACATCTAATAAGTGTCCAACGTAGTCTAAATAACTTGCCAAGAAATTCTCTGAAGGGATTCAGTCCGTACGAATTATTATTTGGAACTAGGATGTTAATCTCTGACCTTGACAGTCAAACTTCAGTGGTGAAGGAAAAAAGCTTTGATATCAAAGACCGTTTGGCTATTTTGCAGGACTTAAATGAAACAAGAAAAGACCTGAGCAACATAAAGTTGAAACAGCAGCCAACAACCACTGAAGAACCACCACCTGTCCCAGCAAGACCTGTCTGGATTCCAAAAGTCGGGGATCTAGTCAGAGAAAAGATCGCGGTAAAGAAGGAATTTGGGCCTTCTTACAGAAAAGCAGTTCCTGTCTTGTCTGTCAACGGGACAAGATCAGTTGTACTACCGCCGCTTGCTGGTAAAAAGGAGAACCGAGTTGTATCCATCGACCTGGTAAAACCACAATCATGTGGCCGATAACAAATAGTAGGCCAAGTGGACTCCCAATAAGTAGTAGAACACCAAGATTTGCTACAAACACAGAGGTTCAATCTAAGAGGCTAATCACATTCGAAACGCCTACAGATCTACAACAAGGACTATGCAACACTGCAATGGAACTTAGACCTCTGAAAACCCAAATAAAAACATTTAGCAGAGACACACCAACCTATAATGAAGTAACAAACGACTATGCAAGAAACAGTAATCCTGAAGCAATTGGAACTATTGACAGAACTGCATCCAGCTACTTCATAAACTTCGATGATTCCTCTGAAGGCTTCAGTGAATCAAAGACACAGCCATCATCAAAAACCTTTAAAGATAAAGCTAAAGAACTTTTGAAACAACTGAAAGAAACATATCTAATTTCTCCATGGATCGAATTTTGGGTGGGTTTTGGTGCATTTATCCTCATACTTTGGCTCATCATGATACTAACATTGGGACGCTTCATTGAGGGAAAATATGCTAAAATGGACACAGCAAGTCAGAAAATCAACTTGATCCTCAAACCACACACATCTTCACACGTCGAGAAAAGAGAACTTTCTTCAGTCAACTTCACAGCCAATCCTATACCGGGTGGGGTAGCATGGGACAACACTGACTACGAAATCTATGGTCCGGTTGAAATCCTGAAATATCCACACCAAATTAAGATCTCATTGAGTGACTTTGTAAAACCAAGCTCATTTGCTGATGATTGGGACTTCGAAAGCATTAATAATATGATGTCTGACTTAGTAATGTCTGCTAAATTTACCAAACATGATTATTTGCAGGGTTCTACAAATTATGATAGTATGTATTGCTACAACCACTATGGTAACCATTTTTTACATAGATCTGCACAACCTAGAAATGTTTTAAATTATAATCAATGGGAACATTGTGCAACCCCTCCAAAAGGAAGCTCAAGAACCGTTTACGACAAATATTCATACTTTTCAGGTTTTAACATAAGTAATGCTGAAACATTTTATTTCAAATTGTCAAACAAGACAGGGACGAAGACCATGATAACAAACACGAAATTGATATATTCAGACTCATTCTTTGAACAAATGAATACTTTTGGTTTTGATTATTGGGACAAAAATGTTGAATTGAAAAGTGTTTGGGGCACAAAAGAATGGCAAGTACAGGGTATAGAATCTTTGTTTAGAGCCTGCATGATCCCAGAACAAATTATATTTTTAAATGACACTGTTCAACAAACTACCTGTCTTGGCCTAGCCAAAATCAAAGACTTAAATAAACCGTCTATTCCGAAACCAACAATGAACAGCAATAGCTCTACAGATGAAGAGATAGACGTAAATTATGTATTAAACCAAAACAGAACACATCCAGATTGGAAACAGTGGTTGATCTGGCCCACAGATACTAATAACTGTCAAGACAGATTCCTGAACAAAACACAGGGGTTCAAAATGACCAGGCCAGACCCTAGATATCCTCAAAGACAACACCCAGGGATAATAACCACCTACAGTGTGGGCAAATTATGCCTTCAATGGCTACAAACTTCCACACTGGCAGAAATTAAGCAACACCTAACTTTACTTACTGATGGTGCTGACTTGCATGATTTCACTATGGGACCACGCAAACAGCGTCAAAAGCGTTTCATAGCAGCCTCTGTATATGCAGCATACAACGAGGCCTGGAAGGTTACTCAAATTGAGACAGCAGAGAGAATACGGGAAATAGACCGTATTAATTTGGAAAAATCACTTTCTGTAGTGGACAATGGGTTAATGACTCTGTCCTCCAGAATTTTTTCTTTGGACAGCATTGTGTCTTCAGCAATCGACATATTATCGCAAGACTTACTGTTGTTACAACACGGTCAGTCACAATTGCGTTCTATTGTACAGCTTGGCTGGACGTTACAAAATCTGCGTTCAGGCTATGTGCCTTGGCGTTTAATCAACACAATGTCACTATTCAATATCTTTAACCTTACTGATAAACAGATCAGTATGGCACAAAAGGGTGCTGATTATACAATCCTGAGCATTGAGAAACTTGAGAGATTACCAGTGACAATGTCAGAACGACCTGTCAGTGAATGGATAATACATGGGATAATTAATATTCCAATATCAACCTTCAGGTTTCAATACTGCCAAAAATATATACAGGCTGGCATGTATGAAAAATTAGGAAAAGGGTACATTAAAACAACATGGAACTTGCCCTATTCACATGCATGTGTCAGTAATAAAGGACAGAAAGTGTTTCTTAGTGGCAATAATTGTGCGATGTCACTAAGCGGTACACTTCTGTGTAATGGAATTAGTTTGCATGGAGCCTGTGAAGGGAACTCAAATAACCTTTCATGTCACCAGCAAGGCGCACCTGCAACAGAGATTGAACCATTCTTTCAAAGACTCTATAATGGGAGTTACATTCTAATTGTAGATCGCAGATGTTGTAGTCTTATGCCCGGGACTCCTTATCTCGTAACTACGACTGCGAAGGTCAAGTGCTGTGGACACTCATTGTTCCCCAGCTCCTTTCCAGACAGGGAGGCAAGGGCATGGCCCAACTTGAAAATTACTTCTATTCGAATAGATACTTTAAGCAGAATGAAAACAGTGCTTCTTCAGACGCCGACAAGGCTCACGTCATCAAAAGAAACGTATGATCTCCAAGTCGCAAGGACGACTGCAGAGATACATTCATTGTTATCAACTAATTCCCCCATACATTTCGCAGAAATCCTGAATGAAATCTTAAATATTTCTGATACCAATGGAGTCTCAAAGGTATTTAAGACAGTATTTTCAATGGCATTAACACCATTCAAAGCCATACTGGGTATTTTTCCAGATTTCGTCCATTCGATTTTTGGCGGACTTCCCCTCATTTTAGGACTGATTGCAGGAATCCTATTCCTAGTCCTTATATTTCGTTATGGCAAACCATGTCACAGACAGACCACCTGCGACAAGGGAAGAAACAATCCTAACCATTGGATACCGGGACCGGATATCAAAAATCCTGGGACTATCCCGGCTTAGAGACCTGAACATGACTTGGTTTCTATCATTTCGACCAATGTGGCAACGATGTGTTTTACCTGTATTAAGGTGCCTGCTATGCGGAGAAGAATGCGTGTTAGACACCTGTCTGACGCTACAATCGGATGCGCCAATGGATGCAGAAACATTGTTGAGTCCAACAAAGGCTCATGCTTTGTGCTGCCCTCAACGGCTACCAATCCTGATGACGGCATTCGTGGAAGCTTCACCACTACGATTAAGGGGTAGTGAAGTTCAAGATGAAAGCAGCATCGATCAGGTACGACCTTATGTCAGCAATCCAAATCAGAATGTCAATGGAGACAATCATGCGCACGAATGCATGGTTACACCTATTTCCGAGTTAGTGGAACTCTCCCAGGAAGCTGTTGACAACTTTTTCGAAAGCCTAAATGATATGATGTTCTCACCAGAGCAGAAATAGAGACTTTTGAGCAAGCTCGTACACGGCGTTCCCTGAATTTGGCCTTCAACTTTAATAATAAAGTCACATGAACAATTTTCCCTCCAGTTCACGGACAGCAATTTTTTCAGCAGCCCCAAAATATTTTTGCATATTTTTCGGGACACTATCTTCTGCTTAAAGTAAGAACTATTCTTAGAGAACTAAGATTTCTAATTTTAGATAGCTTATAGACATTAGCTGCCCGCTGGTATGTTCATAAATATTTTATTCTGTGATGAAATGGTCTCAAACTTTTTTTCTGTATTAAGAGCCATTTCATGTGTAAATTTTCATATACAAAATAGCAATAATGTATACAAATGCGTGATTACTTTAGCATTATTTCACAGCTTGAGTGCATACTATACATATGACTGCATTTTTTCCGTATATTTGATAATTTCAAAATGCATTTATGTATTTTGGGGTGGTAAGGTATACACAATACTCTATAGTATGTTTTACTATGCATAGATTAGTAAATATGTCCATAGTTAGCGTGGAGTGGGTGTGATGTATTCCTATAGGTTCTGTATCGATCCCCCTATTCCTGACCCTATTCTGGTTAACAAACTAACAAGTTAACTAGCAGCCATCCCATGAGGCAGAAAACCCCCATGATGCAGGAACCGTTATCTGATAAAGCCACACTACGGCACAGGAACGTGTTATCTGATTAGGTCATAACGCTTGCCATCTAATTAGACAAGCGATATTCCTCCAGCCCCTGATAAGGCATACAGAGTTCTCATAACAAATCAAACCTATGACAACCTGGGAAAAACCCTGCGGCCATTGTTTTGATTTCACCGAGAACTTCAGCAAAAGAATGTGCTAACGACCTGGTCGTATGACATCTTTATTGACGTATCTATGTCCATCCTTACGTCAATCTCGGCACCTTAAAGGTATAAATATTACCGATATTGCCCTATGCAAACACACGCGGTGGTGACGAGGACGGAGCAGCCAGACTTGCCGAAGCCCAGAGCAGAGCAGACCCCGCTGGCGCAGCCCCGCCTTCTTGACGCGCTGAGAACGAGCAGCTGCCTATTTCTCCTGCCGAGAAATCCAGCTCCGGCGCTTCCGGGTAGCCCTCGCAGGCAGCCTGGAATATCGAGACCAGAGACGAGAGATACCATCCCTCATCCATCCTAGATTCCAGGTACAGAACTGAATAACCCCTCGCAGAGAATTCTTTAGTCAGTCACTTGGCAAAAACAAACTTAACTTAAACTGTAACTTTCTATTCCCGCCCACGTATTAGGCTTAGGTCAGGTACACGGGGTAGGCGTAGCTAGAAACACCAGTTGAGTACGATTAGCCAAATGTATATGTGTATGTAATATATTTTATTCATTTTAAACCTTCATATGGCTTAGAAACCATATCAATGTTTTTACAGTATTATTTTATACTTCTGCTTTTAATGTATGCACTTTACTTAACTATAAGTATTGCACTAATATCGATCCATTTCTCTTGTATGAGAAAAGAGACTGATCAATAAATAACATCTTTTATTGAACACGCCCGTCTCTTCCTTTTCTCTACAATCTGATAAGACTAAGAATGCACGTACTGACTGAGTAAAATAAATTGCCTTTTGTTCACACGACTCTAGAGATACACTCTTGATTAGGGGAGAGCAAAGTTGTCATGTTCTATGGTTGTCAGAAACTAAATCCCTTCTTGTCTATCCAGGGAGGTTCAACTCCTCCTTGCCTATTCGAGAAAGTTTCTAGTGAACTCTGAGCTAGCTGGCAAACCCAAAACTTTAAGTCTAATATCGACAGTAGTAGACCTAGTTAACGTCTGGTCTAGGCCTATACTATTGAAGGTATTATTCCAATGCGCAGAGCCTATTGGGATAATAGGAACTACACTACAGTACTATCCACTAATGATAAAGTCTATAGTTTTTTGCTAGCGACTTGTCCCCCATCTTGAAGATTGGTATAATAACTGTCTTTTTCCTTTTTTTTTCTTTTTTAAATAATATTTGTATTTTATAAAAAGATATAACACAAGACAAAAACAAAAGAAAGCAAAAAACAGCTTAAATCTATATAACGCCATAATCCTTTTCATAGCACCAATATGAGCATATAAATAATGAAATACAGAGAGTGAAAACAACTAGCATAGGCAAGGGAACAAATTCATAAAAAAGAAAAACACATTATTACATTTAAATAATTCATCATGATAAACAAATTACTTCTCCTGAATTAATACGTTAGCTCAATCTTTTAATGGACCCCAAAACTTCAGCCCTTTACTTCTACCTCTTTGTTCATAAAGTGCTTTTTCCAGATGAAATTTGTGTTGCAGCCGACCTTTCCATATCTGAAAAGTTGGTGGGGGGGGGGGGAGAATCTAGCCATGCTGAAGGGACACATAATCTAAAAACTGACATTGCTATAAATAGGAGCTCACTGCCAGGGTCATCTTGTGCGGTTACCCCTAATAACATAAGCTGAGGAGAAAGCAGTACGTCTTTTTTTAAAACATACTGTAAAAAGCCAGAAATTCCTCTCCTTATTAAATCTAAACTGGGGCACGTGGAGAAGATATGAGTCGGTCCGCACTGTGTACTTTACACCTAAAGCATTGGGTCCCCTCCGAGCCACCCCACTTAACAATTTTTCCAGGCGTAATATACAAATCATAAAGAGTCTTAAAGTGTTGTGCCCGCAAACTTGCAGAACATAATACGAGTTTGCCCATCTCTATTGACTTCATAAAACAGGAGTCGGCGACATCTAACATAACCTGCCATTTCAATACATGCTATTCAAGATTATCAGTAACACCCTCCAACAGCAAACTATATATTGACGAAATTGAAAAGCCAGATGTGCTAATTAAAGCGTCCATCAGTGATATCAATGAAAAACTCGCTGCGGGCCAGCTTTTCTGAGAAGAAAATCCCTTATTTGTAAGAACTTAAAAAAATTCCGATGTCCAATATTAAATCTGGCACTATCTACATCAAAATAGGCAATATGATCCCCATCAAAAGATCGCCTATCCTGTAGACCCCTGCTTTCTCCCACCTTAGCATACACTCATCTGACAAAGCCTCAGGTAGCTGATCATTGTCGATCAATGGTGTATATCTACTATGTCTGGCAAGCCCTCATTTTTTCCTAATCACCGACCAGTTTCGAAATGCAGCTATTAAAGTCTTTAAACAAGTCTTATAATAATAATTTGGTTCATATATTTTTAATAGACAGCCATTGGCCCCTGAGCCAAACAGATTCTCAAATATTGATGGAACATAGTTAGAGTTGGTTACTTCCTTTTTCCTGATGCCAAAAAGAGGCCAATAGTATTGCAAAGCAGCTGCTAGATAATATAATTTAAAATTAGGTAGTCCAAGGCCCCTCCTTTCCCTTTCTGCCTAAACCAGTCATTGTGTATTCCAAGAGGAATTGTGCAAAGTATGTATAGCAGTTTAGGCAGAATCACCATTTTAATCAGGTTTCATCTGTTGATTATATACAATTTTAGGCTATCTCATCGCCACATATCATTCTGAATTTTACCCATTATGGGGGTAAGATTTATGTCTATGATATTGTCAACCTTTGCCCTTACACGTATGCCTAAATATATACCTTCTTCCACAATCCTACTGTCAACGGCAGAGGTATACCTATATACTAGTATCTGGGTTTTAGCTCTATTCAACAGATAACATGAATATATACCAAAGTATTCAGCCAAAATGTCAACTTCGGCCATCGCTCTATCAGGATCAGAGGTAATCATCGCCACATCATTGGCATAAGCCAACAATTTTGTTTCCCAGCCTTGTAGCCTAATTGGAGAAATATTAGGGGAAGCCTCAAGGTGCAGAAGACAGGGATTTATATATAATGTGAACAACAGGGGGAAGAAGGGCACCCCTGTCTAGTTCCCCTACCTATTGAAAACACCTCAGACTCCCCTCTCATGACCTGTAAACGAGCTAGAGGTTTAGCATATAGGACATTAATGGCTCTAATAAACCCTGCTCCTAGACAATTAGCTTCCAAACACCTCCATAAATAACTCCATAACGCACGGTCGAAAGCCTTCTAGGCATCTAAAAAGGCAGCAGCTATAGGTTTCTTTAGAACTTCTAATGCATGAAATAACGAAATAAGCCATCTGACATGGTCATCCGTCCCCCTCCCCTCAATAAAGCAATGTTGCCAGGCAGTTAGTAACTGCTGTATAAACTTATTAAGGTGAGATGCAAATATCTTCAAATACAGTTTAGTATAGCTATTTAACAGTGCTTTCGGTCTTTAGGAGCCCATATTTATAGAATCCTTCCCTTTCTTTAAAAAAATAATAATATTAGCTATCCCCCATGAAGCCGGTGATGTGGCCCCATTTCTACCACCCTTAAACAAACCCAATCTCATTAACAAAAGTTTTATAAAATTCTAATGGTATGCAATCCATACCTTTGGCCTTACCTGATGGAAGGGCTTGAAGAGCCGAGTAGAGCTCCTCCTGAGAGATTTCAGCTCCCCAAAAAATTTCTCTTCCTGTGACACCCTCACTTTTGGTAAATATTCATGCTCATGCGTTATCTCACTTCCTTCAGGTGGGGCTGCAGCTGCGTATAATACCTCATAATACTCCTTAAAAGTGTCCCTGATCTGTCGCATCCAACACTATATCTCCCTGCTTGTTCTTTATCTGATTTATATGTCCTGATACTGCTTGTTGCCTCGCCCCAACTGTCTCACTATATTCATAGCATTGTTGTTTCCTAGTGAGATATTTGCCGGCCATGTTTTCCATAGTAAAATCATTCAAAGCAGCTTTAGTAACCATAATTAAATCCAGAGTCATAGAGGGATCCCCACCATTATTTACCACATAGATTAATTTGGTCTCCAGAAGAACTAGTTTCTGATAGTAGCTTTTAATTTGTCCTGAACTTTTTTTTGTTTATTCAGACTATAGCACAAGGTCTCACCTCTCACTGATGCTTTAAAACCCCTCATATAATTGACATACTCCTGATCAGAGAGAAGTGCACTCTCAAAAGTCCATTTACTATGTTCCCTCCTTACTCCTGACAGCAGGAATTCAAAAACGAAGGGATTATGTTCCGACATTACCCTAGGGAATAACTTTACCCAAGCTTCCTTCAAAAGGGATGGTGAGACCAAAAAATAATCTAGCCTAGCAAATTTAAGATGAGGAGCAGAATAGTAAGTATATCCAGACTCACTGCCCCTCAGGCTAGACCACACATCAATAAAACCCACATCCTTAAGCAGATTTTTCATCGCCCTAGACGATTGAGGTTTATGAGTCTTATTTGATGCTTTTCATCAAAATTGCCACCCCCTTAGTCCTAACGTCTTGCGTAGTATATGCAAGTAACTTAAAACTTAAAGTATAAAGACGTTCATAACCTTTACAGGCTAAATGGGTCTCTTGAAGATACAGCAGATCTGCTTGTAAAATTTGAAGGTCCTCTCGGATCCTTCTTCTTTTAGTCCCATCCTTAGCCATCATTCATTAAATAATTTCTTCTCTTCATATTATTCATATTCATATTATTCTCATCATAACTACAAAGAGTCTGTCAAAAAATTGTTGAAGCATTGTTTTTCCATTTTTACAATTTTTACAGTTTTGACTACTGCCAATAAAACTGAAAAAAAACACATATTCTTTCTTTAGCTGTAATTTGCTTTCAGCTTTAACACCACACAAATGCACACCCCAAACCCCCAGCCCCCTCCACACCTCTCTCCCTCCCCCTTCCCCCATCCTGTAAAGGCAGCCAGACCTCCCAGGTCTGTATGATAGAGAAAGCACACAGAGCCACGGCGCCTCCACCCCCAACCCCTTCACAAAATACCCCTTTATTAAATTCTCTACCCAAAAAAAACCCTACAAGAAAAAAGACCCTGATAACATCCGTTTTGTCAATTCTCAATACACATAGCCAGCCCCATTTAGTAGATTCCTATACTTTTCTTTTCTCCCCCTGAACTTGTTCAAAATAATCTCTGGCCTGAATCTCCAAGGTAAAGAATTTAACAGTCCTTTTTAGAATTGTTTTTAGCCTAGTCGGAGCCAGTAAAAACACCTCAAATCCAGCATCTTGAAACGGCTTAATTAACTGCCGCAATCGGCATCTGCACTCCACAGTTATAAGGCAGAAATCTGGGCTTATGAAAAAGGGACATCCTTGAAACTGCCTTCTAGCCTCCGGATGAGCTTTCTCGAAAATAGCCTGCCTAAGTGAAAAATTACCAAAGAAAACCAAAATTGCCCTCGACTGATTTACATCTCTGTTAGGTGCTTTGTGGCGAACAAAAGGAAACCTATGACCCCTCTAGATCGCCCTGCCCCAGTCCCACCCAGTAAGCTCCGGAAAGGACTCCTTAAAAAGATCTAACATAAAGCCCCGAATGTCATCCCCTTTCAAGCCTTCCTTAATCCCAAGGACTAGAAGATTGTTTCTTTGCTGGCAATTCTCAAAATCGTCCAATTTTCACATCACGTCGGATAATTGGGCTTCATGAGTCTTTGTTTGCTCTCTCACTACAACCAAACCTGCTCGATGTTCCTTAATAGTCTCGAGAATAAGACTCGCCGTCGATTTTGCATTTGTTGCAGGTTCCCCATGATGTTCGGAAAAGGAAATACCCGCTGGGGCTGAAGCTAGTTCGAGGGGCCGATAATCCCTGTATCTGCATAGTCCCACTTCAGGTCAGAAGTACCATTATTTTTATTTTTCCGTGTCTCCTCACGAACCTTAGAGCCTTTATAAGCCCTGCGAGATTTTTGATGCTTCGGGCAGTTTCCGGAGCTTCCAATGTACTGGAACCTGAGGTGGTGACGTCATGATGAGAGTCACTATATGCTAACTCGGAATCGGAAGTCCCCGAGTGAGAATCTTCCGTCAGAGAGTAAAATGTATCCATCCCATCAGAGATAGCATCAGAAATGGCATCAGCTTAGCAGCATCAATATTACAGCCTGCACCCCCAGATGGGGTATCAACTAGCCTTTTATCGTGTGGTTGAGTGTCCAGTACCTCAACATGTAATGATGTTGGCATTGAGGCTAGTATTTCATGTCCAGCAGCCTCCGCTGTCTGGTCATGTGATATATCATTATCCGCCTGTGTCACCTGTGCAACAAGAACCTCCCTATTGACCTGGGAATTACCCTCTGAACCAGCATTAGAAATAGTTTCCTCATTCCTATTCCCTTCTTGAGCTTGGACATTGACCTCATCCAGGCCCCCAGATCCATCTCTGGTTTTGAAAAATACCGTTATGGTCGGCTGAGGTAATGTTGGTATGACATTTAGATTACCCCTATCAGAAGCTGCCCCTGCTTCTTCTAAAGCCTTTGTAGCAGTACAATTCTTGCCCGCAGCATTACTTTTTTCTTGAAGATTCCTCCACTTAACCACCCCTGTGTTGTCATGCTGTTTTTTCAAAGTGCGTGTTCGCAGGAGAAAGTTCTTGCCTCAGCCCGTGTGGCGGGTTAAAATTATTCCCCACCGTCTCCTTCTGCTGCCTCGTGGATTTAGGTTGCATTTTCCTGCTGCTGGCTAACACCCCACGTACTCTCCGAGCTACTCCTCCACTGGCAACCGATACCAAGCCAGCCCACACCTGCAGAGGACAGCGCAGAGAGTCAATTAGCTGCCTGGGCGGAAAATTCCTTGCAGCCGTCTTGAGCTGCTCAGCTCTCGCCTTCGAGAGAATCCAGCAACTGCAACTGCCACGCAAATCCGTGGCTCCGGAGCCTGGAAACAGAGCACATCGGCTACATCGGCCACAGAAGCACCAACTGCCAGGAGGGTCCCCACAGCGCCCGAGCAAACACAGTCCAATGTCATCAACCCTCAGGTAGGTCTGTCATCTGGTAGCATCTCTTTCAGAGCAGTCAGTGCGGGGAGTCAAGGAAAGAGGTTCCACCGCGGAGCTCTACGCTGCCGCCATCTTCCTTTCTCGTATTATAACTGTCTTTTTCTAAGAGGGGGGAACACCTACTTGTGCTATAACATAGAATGGGCTAGTGAGGAGTGGTGCACATAACTTTTGATTATCTAAAAATAAATCTATTGGTACCATATCAGGGCCAGGTGCTCTTGCAGGGCTAAATTGATTCAGAGCAAAAATCACTTCAGTCAAGCCAAAGTATAGATGTTCTTCTGATAGCTGTGATACAGCTTTGCCAGGCTGCATAAAAACCTCTCCAAAATGAGTCGCCTAGGCATCCTCAGTAACTTGAAAATCAGTAGTAATCTCAGAGTTGTCATTAAGAAAAGGGGCATTAATAACATTCCAAAAATCCCTGCTGTTCTTAGAAACAGCCGCCTGTGAAAGCTTTTCCCAGGCCTCTTCTTTCAGACCCATTAGCCTATTAGATCTCATTGTTTTGTATGAGAGCTGCAGCACCTTTACCAGTGCCACATCTCGCGATTTTGGTCTTAAGGCAGAATGAAGATTTTTGAGTGCCTTGGAACAAGCATCGTCAAACCAGGGGACTGGTCCCAGGCCTTAACCGTGCATGGGCGATATAGGTCATTATTGATTTCAGCTAAGATTTGCAGGAATGCATACATGGGTTCATTGGTCAACGGTGGGGGCTGTAAGCAGATAGAAATTTCCTTAAATATCTTTGCAACAATGTTACATATACATTTTGGCGTGTCAATTTTTGCTCCATTTCAGAACTATACTGTTTTTCCTTGCCATCAAAGACTTTGAGAATCGCTTCCTATAAGTTGTGTTGCTGGGGCCCCAAACCATTTTATAAGAGATCGCGACATGATCGCTAAATGCATAAAATTTGTTCTCAATGTAAAATATTAGACTTCTAAAGGTTTCAGAGACCATGATATAATCAATGGTTGAGCTACATGACTGGGAAGAAAATGTATGTTCAAGTTGACTCGTGTTAGTATCTATCAGGTTGGTTATCACAATATTATGAATCACTAGTTGTCTGTTTGGTGCATTACCATAATCATTATGGCCAAAATTATATATAGGGTCCCCAGAGACATCAACCAGCCCACACACCCATAGATCTGCTCTACTGCAGCTGTGGGTGTTAAAATCTCCGAGCCATATAATATCGAGAGGACTGCTGTGGGTTTCTGTTAGTTGGATGTTATCCCTCTCAATTAGATCTATAACTGAGGACATACTTCTGGCAAAGTTGTTATTGTAGAGGTTAATCAGGAGCCAATCCCTCTCCTTTTGACCTTTGCTTAAAAGGATATGGTTATATGTGAGGTATTTGAAAATTAAAGTACCTAAATTCTAACTGTACCTGCTATTAGGTTGACCAGACATCACTATGGCGACTGGCTCTAGATGGAACCACATTTGACTGAAAAGTACAGTACCATTAATATGGATCAGCATAACCTCCCATGTTTCCAGCAAACAAAGAATATATTAGTTTAAGACAAGGGATAGCCAATCATGGTTACACTCTACTGGTAATAACCCGCAATGTTCCAGGACATTATTCTTAGGGTAGCCAAATCTATGTTCGCTGTTTTGACCTGAGTGGGAAGAGAACTTAATACACCCTGGAATTTAGATGGCGAAGACATACGGGGTGAAGCAGAGAGGCAGTCACATGCTTCTAGCCCTCTCAAGGGTGCATATCTATTACTGAGCTATATTGATGAGCCAGCCAGAGCATCGTACATGTTGACCTGGTCTTCCAGATATAGATGTGACAGACACCTAATACCTCTTTTTTCACATCTCGCATTTTTTAATCATACCACTACCTTTGATCTTCTTAATAAAATGTGTCCTTTCTAAAGGTTGGAGGTATTTTAAAACTTTTTTTCCTCACATGGTGGATCCCATATGGTCTCAGATAACAGATAATCCCTCCTGGTGGAGGAAAAGACCCAATGATGTAATGATCAGTGGCTAAGTCAAAAGGAGTGGAAGAGTTATGTTGAGGCAGGGAGTAGAGCAACACCAAAACTGTTGTGAGACCCTCAACAGTGTTGTTCCGCCAAAGGCATGTCTCCTTTTGGCGGAACAACACTGTTGAGGGTCTCACAACAGTTTTGGTGTTGCCCTACCCCCTGCCTCAACATAACTCTTCCACTCCTTTTGATTTTACATGTCTATTTAAGGGAAGCTGAGTGGAACTTAACCCTTTCAGTGCGTCGGACGGCCCCCCGTCTGAACCACACCCACCTATTATTTAACCTGCACCGCGGCAGAATTCGCACAGGGGTCAACGGGTTAAATTTCTTCCTCCCTCTTGTGATTCTTGAGTGCTGTAATGGGCAGTCAGACCTAAAATGTAAAACTTTGACTCTCAGTAGTGTTGAAATACATCCGTTAACTACGGTGCCTTAAAAAAAAAAAAAGCATTACAACTCTATATATATATATCTTAACTTATCCAGACTGATGCATGAAGTTATGTCAATGGTTGCAGAGTATTAGTCATTATCCAGAAGCAGTGCAGAGGTTTTATAACACTCTGTTATATTCAAAAATCACATTATTTTAATTTATTGCCAATAATCTTGCACAGTTCCTATCTGCACTGATTGTACCTTGACTCACTGAAATCTTAGTGAGTGGATGACAGTGACTACAAGGAGCTAGGTAGTGCAAAGTGCGCAGTTGTCCTGGCGGAATATGTATCCTTTCTAGAAGAGCATATTCTTGGAACATTATGGGGTCGATTCCGATCCGGGAAAAAGCGCTCCGAATAGCGGTTCGGAGCGCCCCGTACGAGTCGTGCCCGTAGGCGTCCCCGTACGAATCAGCAAGTACGATCACAATCTAAAGCATCACTCCGTACGGCTCGTAAAAAACGCTGTACGAATCGAAAGTCCATACGAATTGCATTCGGCTGACGCTCGACGCAACGTCCGAACGTAAAAAGAGCGCGTTTCCCGAACCAGGAAGTACGATCCGTGAAGAACACACTCCGTACGGCTCTTTTTCTACGAGAGCTCAAAACTACCGTAAAACCACACTCCGGCACGAACCGCACCCCGGTACGCGACAAGCAGGACATGAACGCCATCGTCCGTCTCATCCCTATCATGTACGGCCACCACCTCATACTTAGAAACCGACGACGGCGCAGAAGGTGAGTACAACAAAATCCAACATACCTGTACGTGTTTCCACACGCGCACATCTCCATTGCACAACTGTCATCTCTGGGTACGTTGGTCCACACACTCCCGCACTTCATCAGTGTAATACGTGCAGCATGTACGCCATCCAGCTGGGGTACGGTACGTCAACGACCTCGGGGTACGGTACGTCACCGCACAACACCAGTGCAATACGGAGGCGTGCCGCACCTACGTCATCGAAGTACGTCACCGCACTTCACCAGTGTCATATGTGCTGCATGTACGCCATCCAGCTGGGGTACGGTACGTCAACGACCTCGGGGTACGGTACGTCACCGCACAACACCAGTGCAATACGGAGGCGTGCCGCACCTACGTCATCGAAGTACGTCACCGCACTTCACCAGTGTCATACGTGCAGCATGTACGCCATCCAGCTGGGGTACGGTACGTCAACGACCTCGGGGTACGGTACGTCACCGCACAACACCAGTGCAATACGGAGGCGTGCCGCACCTACGTCATCGAAGTACGTCACCGCACTTCACCAGTGTCATACGTGCAGCATGTACGCCATCCAGCTGGGGTACGGTACGTCAACGACCTCGGGGTACGGTACGTCACCGCACAACACCAGTGCAATACGGAGGCGTGCCGCACCTACGTCATCGAAGTACATCACCGCACTTCACCAGTGTCATACGTGCAGCATGTACGCCATCCAGCTGGGGTACGGTACGTCAACGACCTCGGGGTACGGTACGTCACCGCACAACACCAGCGCAATACGGAGGTGTGCCGCACCTACGTCATCGAAGTACGTCACTGCACTTCACCAGTGTCATACGTGCAGCATGTACGCCATCCAGCTGGGGTACGGTACGTCAACGACCTCGGGGTACGGTACGTCACCGCACAACACCAGTGCAATACGGAGGCGTGCCACACCTACGTCATCGAAGTACGTCACCGCACTTCACCAGTGTCATACGTGCAGCATGTACGCCATCCAGCTGGGGTACGGTACGTCAACGACCTCGGGGTACGGTACGTCACCGCACAACACCAGTGCAATACGGAGGCGTGCCACACCTACGTCATCGAAGTACGTCACCGCACTTCACCAGTGTCATACGTGCTGCATGTACGCCATCCTGCTGGGGTACGGTACGTCAACGACCTCGGGGTACGGTACGTCACCGCACAACACCAGTGCCCAGCATCAGAGTGTGTGTGTGGCTAAGACCCCCACCACTGCCCACCAGTGCCCAGCATCAGAGTGTGTGTGTGTCTAAGACCCCCACCAGTGCCCACCAGTGCCCACCAGTGCCCAGCATCAGAGTGTGTGTGTGGCTAAGACCAGCAGTGCCCAGCAGCATAGGGTGTGTGTGTCTAAGACCCCCACCAGTGCCCACCAGTGCCCAGCATCAGAGTGTGTGTGTGGATAAGACCAGCAGTGCCCAGCAGTGCCCAGCAGCATAGGGTGTGTGTGTCTAAGACCCCCACCAGTGCCCACCAGTGCCCAGCACCAGAGTGTGTGTGTGGCTAAGACCAGCAGTGCCCAGCAGTGCCCAGCAGCATAGGGTGTGTGTGTCTAAGACCCCCACCAGTGCCCACCAGTGCCCAGCAGTTCCCAGCATCAGAGTGTGTGTGTGTCTAAGACCCCCACCAGTGCCCACCAGTGCCCAGCATCAGAGTGTGTGTGTGTCTAAGACCCCCACCAGTGCCCACCAGTGCCCAGCAACAGAGTGTGTGTGTGGCTGAGAGCCCCACCAGTGCCCACCAGTGCCCAGCATCAGAGTGTGTGTGTGTCTAAGACCCCCACCAGTGCCCACCTGTGCCCACCAGTGCCCAGCATCAGAGTGTGTGTGTGTCTAAGACCCCCACCAGTGCCCACCAGTGCCCAGCACCAGAGTGTGTGTGTGGCTGAGACCCCCACCAGTGCCCACCAGTGCCCACCAGTGCCCAGCATCAGAGTGTGTGTGTGTCTAAGACCCCCACCAGTGCCCACCAGTGCCCAGCACCAGAGTGTGTGTGTGTCTAAGACCCCCACCAGTGCCCACCAGTGCCCAGCACCAGAGTGTGTGTGTGGCTGAGACCCCCACCAGTGCCCACCAGTGCCCAGCACCAGAGTGTGTGTGTGGCTGAGACCCCCACCAGTGCCCAGCACCAGAGTGTGTGTGTGGCTGAGACCTCCACCAGTGCCCACCAGTGCCCAGCATCAGAGTGTGTGTGTGTCTAAGACCCCCACCAGTGCCCAGCATCAGAGTGTGTGTGTGTCTAAGACCCCCACCAGTGCCCACCAGTGCCCAGCACCAGAGTGTGTGTGTGGCTGAGACCCCCACCAGTGCCCACCAGTGCCCAGCATCAGAGTGTGTGTGTATAACACCCCCCCCACTGCCCAACAGTGGCCAGCCATTACAACATATAGCTAACATTCTTAACCACATTACCACCAGGAGATTGACACATGTCAACATAACTATATTTTAACATCATACCACCTCCCAGGCACACAGCAGTCACAGACTTTTTCACACAAACTCAAGTTCCGAAAAGGAAAATAATAGCTTTATTCAGCTGGTTCCAAATATAAAAGCAAATAAGAGTCCTCGCTCATTAAAGGCCAATGGCCAGTCCAAAGATGTCTCTGCAACAGTCTGTGCCTCCATGGGTGTGCACACACCCAAACTTGCCTGCACATGGCGTTTAATCCGCTGTGGTAACTATGGGGGCACCATCTGTGGAATCCTCCGGCACCGCATGGACAGGAGAGGGAAGGACAGGTGGAGTGGGTGCAGGTGTAGTGGATTCATCCACACTGGTTGGGGCATCGCCAAAAGTAGATTCAAAAACCTGGCTGCACACCGCAGCCAGTGCAGAAAAACTAGCACCTGAACCCGGGGACACATTGGGGGTGGAGGTACAGGGCTGTGAGTCAGTTCTACTGGGTGTGTGGATGCGTGTGTGAGGTGTCTCCCCTCTCCCTGGGTGTGTGCCTACTTCCCCTTGAGAATGGGTGCGTGGAGCTTTGAGCTTCTTATGCTGTGTGTGTGAGCTGGGTGTGTCTGACCTGTGGCGTGTGCGAGTATGCTGTGTAGGTATGTGAGAGGCAGAGGTGGATGGGTCTGAAGGATGGGGGGGGACAGATGCTGCTGGGTGTACAGAGCTGCCGTCAGTGTTGACTCCATGGCAGCCACACTCCGGCGTAGATCAGACATGGCCGATGACATTCCCTCCATGAACGACACCACCTGTGTAAGCAGTTGTGTATGTCCATGGAGGACAGTCAGCATGGATGTCTGTCTTACTGCAATCTGCCGGAGTAGGTCCACAGTCTCAGCACTGAGGGCAGCAGGGGACACAGGGGCAGGGGCTGCGGTGCCGGGAACAAAGGAGACACGGGGTCTAGCACGGACCCTAGGGACACTAACGACTGGGAGGGTGGAGATGGAACTGGAGGAGGGGAGGGCAGACAAAGAAGAAGATGTGACCATTGCTGCATATCCCCCTCCTCCTGAGAGTCTGACTCGGAGTTGTCGGCATGGTAAGATGTGTCAGTCACATGTCGTCCGGCCTGCAGACTCTCCTCACCCTCCGTGCCACTGCCTCCCTCTGACTCCTCAAAGCAGGTGGCACTGTCGCTGGGTCCCTCTGCCTGGTCTGCGCCTGTGTCTCCTTCAGATTCAGATGCTGCTGCTGTGGGCAAGGAGAACAACAAAAACATATCAGTCACCTGTACACATCAGACATATAAGCTACAATACATTTTGCCTCATTTCTAAACATGGCATGCATTATGAGTCACATTACACAGAACTCTGCACAATGCAAAGTCTAGTTGTGGCCAATTGTGAGAGACACAACGCTCAATGTATAGTAGGATACAAGCAACAGCCAAGGAAAACACTAGTATGAGAGACACAATGATGATCCACAGCCTGACAACAGGATAGCTGATCATGCATCCCAGCTCATTTTCCCACCCTGCCACCCAAACCCAGACCTGGACATGTTTGAATTGCTTACACCTTGTGCCACATGGGAAAAGTCCTGCCTGAACTGAAATCTGATGCCATCCTGGGACATGAATCAAGTGTTACATCACCTCACACTGGCATCACAGCTGTTGACACCCATTGTGTGGCTGACCATCATTATTAGTTAGACACAACAATCTAAGTATTTGGCGAATATGCACACACGCACTGCCCAGTGTGAGTATGCATGAGCCCAAAATATTGCACATGTACATTGTGCACCTGTATCCAACACATGACAAATCGAAAGAGTACCATGGACAAAGGCCACTGAGGCTGACTCGTGCAGAAAACACATGTTGACACTCAGGATACGTGCCAAAGTATTAAGAATGGCAGACACAGTGCACATGTGGTGCTACATGTAATGTACCAACTGGTGTCACAGACCCACCTCCAACATGATGATGTGCAAAGGGAGATGCATACGGAGACATTGCACCATAGGAGTACATGTGAAAAGCAAACATCAGCCAAAGTGCTGGGCAAATGTGGAGTACGGCTAAAAGTTTAAAGAAGCTGCTGCAGAAACTGGGACATTCTAATGCCAATGCATGGAGTGCCTGTCTGACCACACCACTCAAACTATGGGAGTGTTACCATGCCTTGGAGCACTGCAGGGAGCATGTGACACACATGACAACAAACAGACATGTACCTACCCCCTACTTGCTGCTGTCCCTCCTGCAACTGCCTATGGAGGTCTGGGAACACCACTTCCAGGACCCGGAGCATGTGGGGGGTGAGGTGGCGGGTGCTGCCATGCCGGCGTGGAGCTTCCAGATGCAGCTGGACTCTGGCGATGCGGCGGGTCCAGCACCGGATGTCCTGCCACCTCTTCTTGATGTTTCTGAGCCTCCTGCGAGGCCCCCTCTCACTCCTGACAGCCCTGGCGATGTCCAGCCAGATTTCACCCTTCTCATAGGTAGATACCTGTCACAAATGTAAAGTAAAAGAGCATCAGTACACCTGGTCCATGTCCAAAAGACACACATATGTGGACAAAATACTTTTTGACGACAGGGCATCGTAGCCTCCACACATCATTGTCCAGGAGTATGTGGCCTGTGAGCAAACACTGCTGCAGTACATGCCATTGAAAGGCTACAGATGACATGACGTGCACTAAACACTCTTAGAGCATGGCACTCACAGAGCAATGTATGCTACATCTGGATGCACTGCAGCCCCTGACACGCTGACACACACCCCACTACACGAAATAACCCTCTTGACACAACACTGTACACCTTGGCATTCACTCCCAACAACATTGCATCTAAACACCATACATACACAGTGGCCATTATGTCACACACACAACAGGTGCACACTCCAAGGTATTGCACACATCACTCACCTGATCCCCTGGTCTCCCATACAGCTTGCTGTAGTTTGGCAGGAGGGCATCCAGCAGGGCCTTGTTCTCAGCATCAGTGAATGCAGGTGCCCTCTCCATGCTCAGCAAATCAGGGTCCAGAGGATTCAGAGACAGCAGCTGTGGTTACCACACCAATGTTGTGCAGGCAAGTGCCCTCACACAGCCACATGCTGCCTTATATCTGTGCTGCAGAGGGTCTGTGAGTCCAAGGAGTAGTGTGTGATAGGCCACCATAGTTAGCATCCTATGTTCCATCCAATCACATCACACATAAGGCCATGACACACATATGCATGGTTTGAAAACTGAGCCTGAGCTGAACAACAACATTTGCAACATTGTATACTTTTGCCCAACTGAATTTCCTACAACACCTGTAGGAGCCTCAAAAAACTCTGTATCCATGACAACCTGGTTGCATTTTGATCAGTACACTGTTCCCCTAGATGTTGGCTATGTATTTATTCAAATTCCCACACAAGTACGGTGACATTGCCGTTGCGTATGCAACCCATCCAATGGTGTTACGAGGCGTACACACGCACGTACCATTGGGGTACGCTTGGCTCGCGTATGGCTCAAATGCAATAGGGAAACGAGGCCTACACACGCACGTACCATTGGGGTATGCTTGGCTCGCGTATGGCTCAAATGCAATAGGGAAACAAGGCGTACACATGCACGTACCATTGGGGTACGCTTGGCTCGCGTATGGCTCAAATGCAATAGGGAAATGAGGCGTACACACGCACGTACCATTGGGGTACGCTTGGCTCGCGTATGGCTCAAATGCAATAGGGAAACGAGGCCTACACACGCACGTACCATTGGGGTACGCTTGGCTCGCGTATGGCTGAAATGCAATAGGGAAACAAGGCGTACACACGCACGTACCATTGGGGTACGCTTGGCTCGCGTATGGCTCAAATGCAATAGGGAAACGAGGCCTACACACGCACGTACCATTGGGGTAAACTTGGCTCGCGTATGGCTGAAATGCAATAGGGAAACGAGGCGTACACACGCACGTACCATTGGGGAACGCTTGGCTCGCGTATGGCTCAAATGCAATAGGGAAACGAGGCGTACACACGCACGTACCATTGGGGTACGCTTGGCTCGCGTATGGCTGAAATGTAATAGGGAAACAAGGCCTACACACGCACGTACCATTGGGGTACGCTTGGCTCGCGTATGGCTCAAATGCAATAGGGAAACGAGGCGTACACACGCACGTACCATTGGGGTACGCTTGGCTCGCGTATGGCTGAAATGCAATAGGGAAACGAGGCGTACACACGCACGTACCATTGGGGTACGCTTGGCTCGCGTATGGCTGAAATGCAATAGGGAAACGAGGCGTACACATGCACGTACCATTGGGGTACGCTTGGCTCGTGTATGGCTCAAATGCAATAGGGAAACGAGGCGTACACACGCACGTACCATTGGGATACAGTGCGTCAGACATGCTCGAGTGTACGATTGTGTAGGCTGCATCCCTGTCCTACCCCATGTCACCATTGGGAGAGTGAGTCCAGGAAATCACATAGCAGGGATGTAGTCTACACTCATGTCTAGGATGTGGATGCATACATCAGCATGGCATCCATACATCAGCATGCCCAAGGTGTGGCAGACATAGAAGAAGCACAGGGACTGTGACTTTGTGACCCAGTTGATGTGTGAAGAGCTGGCGAGACATGTCATCAACCATATTTCACATGTGCATCACATGCATTCAACACTTCACACCGGAGTTAACTACTCATATTGGTGACTGACCCTCACCGTTGGTGTCTCCACTGTTTTCACGTCAAGCACACCAACAAGAGCTGCTCAAACTGCTGGGAATCCAGGTGTGATTGGACCCACAAGCCGCTCAGACTCCAGCAGTTGGCCCTGCACCAATATAGCTCATGGTCTGGACGTAGGACGAGTGTCTGGGCTGAGTCGTCACGTATCCCAAATGAGTCAAAGATATGTCATCGCACTTCCAAATCCCCACAATGCACGTGCAATGCTGCATGTGATCCGGGTGACACCGGCCATGCGGCTCTGTCAGATTAGCTGCCGTCGTAGCCTGCACCACGACCTCCGGGCCCTGCCCTGCATGTGAAGCAGGAGGAGTCAGTGCACTTCCTCATGTCCATGATGTCCCTCAACCCAACAACGGCCTCCGCGTTGGCTCCTGTCCCAGGGGACCCGTCTGGGGGCACGAGCGCGTCTGGTGAATTGCCCCTGACGCCATCACTCGCTTTGTCCCTGACGCAGGCGGCGCATACGTCCCGGAACCGCTGGGACAGACAGGATGTGAATGGTCACCCTGGTCCTCGCTGGTTCACCTCACAACCTCACTGGCAACAGTCCCCCAGGTGTCAGCCTTGGTGCCGTTCTTGGGTGGTGCTGTCCCCAATACCACACACTGTACGGCTCCAGCGTGGAGACTGTGCGGCTGAACACCGCTATAAATGCTGCATGGAGAGTAAAACTTCAATGAGCCTGCCACAGCTCATTACAATGGGTGTTAATGGGTATTTGTAGGGTCATGAAGACCCAGTGGCACGTGAGTGTCAGTCCCAAGACGACAGGACAGGTGGACTGGGGGATGCGAATGGTCTGGACACCTAGCCTGACACTGGTGATGTCTCTACTCCAAACGTATTTGTGGATGAGTGTAGCAACGTACAGTGTAGTGTTTACGTGGGTGGCCGGAGCCTTGCCCCTTCATCTCCCCGTTGCCGCCGTGAGGACCAACCTCCTCACTTAGGTCCTTCAACTCCACTCACGCTCCGCTGTGCCTCTGCAGGCCTATCTTCAGGAATGTACTGTATCTATATTGGCCAGCAGGTACAGGCACGCTGCATGTTTGGCTGTAGATAGGCACGTTGTCAGACGACCACTCCCCTCCCCGGACTGACCATGTTCCCTGTCCTCCCACCCCACCCCAGGGAACAGGGGCATCCAGGCCCCCAAATCACAGACCACATTCCCGTTAGCTCCGCTGTAGAGGGCATCCAAGAGGTATGAGCACTACGGAAACATGTCTTCATCCTCCCTGAGTCTGGGAGTGGGCTCTTCCTACATCACATGCCTCTTTGTCTGGTACCCACACTCTGTGTGGGACATGGTTGTGTAACTGCTGGCAGAGTGTGCGTTGTAGGTACGGGCAATACTTGGCCACGCCCTTGTAGGATGCCAATCACCCACACTGTCTTTTTTCCAATGTGGCCTGGATAGCCCCGACTCACTGGGCAGATTGATGGCATCCAGGGAGGCATATTTGTCAAAAGCTTGTCATGTATTCAAAGTCGGGATTATGCGAATAACTACTGTTCCTTACTGATATCTTGTTACAAAACGTAAGTAACTCGTCCATACAGTTCAGTACATGTGCTGTAGGAGCATCTATGTTGTGTCCTTTGCGTGATGACCTGGTTTGTAATGTACACACACCATGCCCCGTGTGTTAATTACCCACTCATATGTGTGATGGCAGCACATACCATTTGTCACAAATCAAAGATTTATGATGTATGATGATGGTCATGTAATACTTTGGGAATGTAAACACCGCAACATTACTAAGTCAGAACTGTGCAAATGATGGCACATGTGGTGTGTGTGTGTATTGCTGTCAGCTGTCTGGATGTGCAGACAAGCTGCTACTCACATTCACATGACGTGTGTCACTGACATGATACATTGTCATGCCCACTAAGACCTTTCCATCAGATCGTTTGTATGCATGTCATATCCATTCCACACACCACAGGTCTTTTACTTTTCACGGAGGAGTGGCTGGGAGCTGGCACATGTTACATTAGTGTGTATCCCACGCCACACTCCAAATTGTCTAGATTATTTGAAGCAGTGTTGCTTGTGCCATGTACATTGTAATTGTCTTAGTCAGAACGTTGAAGACATTTTCTATAAATTGTGTATTGCAGGGCACCCCCTCTGGAAAGGCCGTTGCCTGACTTGGAAGCCATGAGGGAGCGCAATTGCATCCGTCGGTATCGCTTCAACCGACAGATGATCAAGGACCTGACGGACAGGCTGGAGGCTCACCTACAACCACGCCACAGGTATCCAACTGCGCTGACACCCAAGGTAAAGGTGATGGCAGCCCTCCATTTCTTTGCCACAGGTACGTTCCAATTCACCATAGCTGATGTGGGAGGGATGTCTCAGACTATGTTTAGCCGGGTATTGGGTGATGTATTGGCAGCTATGTTGCTGCACCTGGATGAATTCATTACATTCCCTACTCCAGAAGAGTTGACAGATGTCAAGGGGGAATTCTATGCCCTGGGCCGCATGCCACATGTAATTGGTGCAATTGATGGTACACATGTTACTCTAGTGCCACCACAGGCTCAGGAGCAAGCGTATCGCAACAGGAAACACTACCACTCAATAAATGCCCTGGTGGTGTGTCTTGCCAACATGATTATCTCACATGTTTGTGCACGTTTTCCAGGATCGTGCCACAATGCTTTCATCATGAGGCGTAGCAGGGTACCACAGATGATGCTGCAGCTGCACAACCACCGGGCATGTCTTGTTGGTGAGTATACCCTGTCAGCTATGTATGTCAGTATGTCACAACTTCATGATCTGCATCATATTACACACTCATTTCCATGATGTCAATTTGCAGGAGACGCAGGATATCCAAACATGCAGTGGTTAATGACTCCACTAGGCAACCCCTGGACAGCTGCAGACCAGCGGTACAACAATGCTCATGGGAAGACCAGGCGGGTGATCGAGCGAACTTTTGGACTCATGAAGAGCCGGTTCAGGTGCCTGGACAAGATAGGCGGAGCCCTCCAATACAGCCCACACAAGGTGTGTGACATCTTCACCGTGTGCTGCATGCTACACAACATGGCAGTGGAGAAGGCCGTGCCACTCTACCTTGATCCTGATGAGCTGGAACATCCGCCCGTTGAGGATGAAGGCCTTGCCCAGGATGCCAGCGACGAGGAGGGTGAAGATGATATCCGGAGTCACCTCATCTGCAACTTCTTTTCATGATGGTGAGTCATAGCAGCTGTAATCTGAAACATCTACTATAGAGTTGCATGGGTAGCATGCTGTGTATGCAACAGACTGTATGCAAGCTCACTTGGATGTTTGGTGTGCAGTGTCACACAGGTGCAGATGTCATACAACACACATACGTGCTATGTGTGCAATTTGAATGTACAGGTGTACTGCAACATCTGGATAATAAACAGGACATTGTCAAAATTACATGAAACAGAACTTGACCCCTTGTGTGCCACTCTCACCCACAGCTCGCCCTGCCTGTTGTCCGTTGGGGTCATCGTGGTCATCCTGCTATTGCTCATCATGATTGCAACGTCTGCCAAATCAACGGAGCATGCATGGACATGTGGAGAAGTCAATTTGGGTAAGGACTCATATGAGGCTGTTTAGCGTTGGTATGTTTTGAAACGTGCGGTACATGTTCATGTGCATGTAGTGAGACCATGGATACATGCAACTACAAAATGTTACTTATTACATGTATGCCCACTCCCATGACAGGATAGTCACCCCATCTGACTGTCATCTGTTGTAGTTAGAGACTCTGGTGAAATCATCCATGTGTGTAGACATTGACACTGCTACATTGCATATACCATGGCTTTACATTGTGTCAGAGGTCACAACCACGGACTCTGTGGGGGATTGCAGCCTCACTGTGTGCATTAGAATATGACTGGATCCTCTCCTCCAGCTTGTGGGCCAGTTCCGTTTGTTTACCATCAAACCATGTGGTGTAGGTGTGGCACAGTCTATGTTCCACATGTTGAGATAACTGTCCTGTCATTCTGTTTACATGGATGCATTGCCCCTTGTTGCAGTATATCATGTCACTGTCATGTCGTTACCGCAGTGCAGCTAGAAAATACAGCTACACCAGCCTTCACAGTGAGTAGCAGTTCTGTTTTGATTCACATGATGCCATTAATGTTTAGCATGGGAAATGACAATGTTTGGGTGATGCATATGTGATTTATTGTGTAGCACCAGTGGAGTGTGGTCATTCCCATGAATCTCTAGTCCCGTGCAGCATTACTGGGCAATGCTAGGGTCCCATTATGTGGCTTGGATCAACATCACTTGCACTTTAAATTTTTTAAACCTGCATATCATGTTTAGCATAGTAATGCACACTTGACAGATCAAAAGACTGGCTACTGAGTGCCTTCATTGCATGTAGATCATTAGCTTCGTCATCATATGTGATACTTACAGCTGTTGTGGGTCAAGTCAAGTTGAGGTACATGGCCCTTATGGGTACCCATAATCACATGCAGACATTACAGTTAGCGTAAGTAGCATTGCCATATGTCTCCATGAGTTTGTAAGGTCAACCTCATCTGAGCCAGTGAATGATTTGTAACAACATAGATCTCATTGCATGGTAGCTCACTTGAGAGCGTAACACATGACTCGAATGGATGACAGACTGTCCTAGGTTTTATGTGTCTGTGTCATAGCATCGGATCTCATGTGATACCATGATTACTCTACTAAAATTGTCTACAGTCAGTAAACTTCACAGGTGTGACTGGTACAGTGTAGCTAATTATGTTTTTGTAGTGTCTGTGACATGAGAATGTACACCTAATGGTTATTTACCTCTGTTTTAGGTCTCCATCCCAGCAGTTCCCATCCTCTCCTTCCCTCGCCTGATCACCCTTTTGTGTCTGTCGTTTATACTCAGACCAAGGGGCTATTTGGAGGTGGAACCCTGTGAGCATCACACCACACTGATGAAGTAAGGTACGGCCAGTCCTTGACAGGCTTGTCGCCAATAGTACTGCTGCATTACAGGTGACATCATTAATAGTGTTATTTGGAGTTCTTGCCAATGCTCATGTATGTTTGATAATGCTCTATGGGCTCCCAATGTAAATAATCATGTTGTGCATGACGTCTGACTTCTACAGATAAATGTGCCGCCTTGATGTCAACGCACATGTCCTTCTAATGTGCATGTATACTATCTAGCATGAAGTTAGCTTATGCTTGTTATGTGTTTACCTGTAAAGTGACCACACGCATGGTGTGGGGGAGGCTAGAATACTATGTTGTGTGTGAGGTAGATGGCTTTGTAGTTGCTTTTTGGCTTTGAACACACTAGCTGTAGTGTACACCTGCTGACGATGTGTGTCTTGTGCCCCACTTGTCCGTAAGGGCCCTGATCCAGTGGCTGTGATCTTGGTGATTACTGTGCCATTTTTTTTGCTGTGACCCTGAGTGAGGCAGACACTCCTGCCTTCACTTACACATGTCACTTTGTGGCTTGCAAATGCCCTTGTGGTATGTGCTTGTTTTGCAAGTTGTCACACCCCTCCTGCCAGCATGTCTTCACTCATTGCTGCTGCTGCATATACAGCCACCATGCCGCACACATTATCCAGGGACACAGAGACCTACAGGATGACCCTCCTTCCATCCATTTATAGAGCATGCTCCTGCCACCCTACACACAGACTACCCCAGACATTCACCCTCCTGCTATCACAATGCTTCTAACTCAGCCATTGCAGCTGCTATGCCTGTGTGTGCAACACATACTGGCACGACTATGGCAGATTCACATGACATTGGGTCTATGTACCACCAGGTCATGTGCCGTGTACAGCACACACACACCTTCCATAGGCACAATATTGTACAGTGTTACCTTGTCAACGCCACATCAGCAAAAACATAGCTGTCACTGTCAGTCAAGTAGCCACAGGGGAGACAAACCATGACCACGTCTCTTGGGTGTGGTGTGATTTCCCCATTCTGGTGTAGGTATTTGTCAGATGTGGGTAGTAGTTCTGTATGCGTTGCTCCCATTACAGTAGTATAGTACTTGTAGCTACATAGGGGTAGGTCACCTATTCAGGTGTGCTTGTGTAGAGTGCTACAGCCCATTGCCCACAGTCTGTCCTGCCAACCTTGTCCTGTGCGCCATTCATCACATCCACAGTACTGCATCATGCAGACGATAGTTCACATACCTGGGGACACAGTTGTAGGTACTCCCTACGTGGCCAACTACTTTTGTCACACTGATCTGTACACCTCAAAGTGACTCTCCTGGGTCTGCCTGTGATAGCAGTTTTGGGCTTCAAACCCCCCTCCAGCATTTACTATCCCACACAGGTGTGTCTTTCCATCCATGTATCTGGTTGTTAGGATTTCCCCCCCAATGTGTGTCCACACTCAGATTCTGATCCAAGTGTGTGGTAGGCTGCTGTTTGTCGGATACCCTTCCATTTCATACATTTGCACACACATATCTATTTATGCTGTGGTTCAAAGATAACTCACCAAATGCGTATGAGGATTAGTATATTTATTGGGAGATCTTGTGCCGGGAACGTGAATAAGTGCTGTACAGAAAGGGGTGGAATCCAAAGTTCACTGCCGGAGATGAGATGCCTTACAGTTTCAGTCAACAGAGTCCAGGCCACAGTGCTTGGCATCATTGGGCAGACTGTGACTAGCATGTCCATGTGGGAGAGTCTCATAGGGGATGCTGTTGCACCCAGGGGCAATATGCCAGGTCCAGTGTCCTGGGAGATGTGCATGGCCCACTGCCTCTCAACGTCTTAGCCTTGGACGACCCACCTTCCTTGGGGGACCCTCAGGTGCAGGCCTGGACGATGCATGGGATGCTACGTCAGAGAGTACCTCCTCCTCCTCCTCCTCCCTCCCTGCGGCTGGTGTCACACTTTGCCGTGATGTTGCTGGCCTTGTGACACAAGGAGAGTGCTGCATGTTGGCAGCTATCTGACGTAGCGATTGACTCATTTCCCGATGCACCGTCAAGAGCTGAGCCAGACTTGCCTCCACCCGTCCATAATGTACGTCTTGCCTGGCTATTTGCTCTGCCTGCTGTTCTTTCACCTGGTTGAGGGTCTCCGCAAGCTGGCCTATCTCCCTGGTGTCCCGCCGGTATGCCTCCAGGATGTTAGCGAGTTCAGGCATACCGGATGCTGCAGCTGACTGGCCAGAATCTCGCCTCCGCCTTCCGCCACTCCCACCACCCTGACCCACACAAACACGGCCTGCGCTTGTGGGCACATTCAATCGACGGGCCCCCGAGTGCTGCCAGGGTGGAGGTCGTCAGCAACCTCAGGGGCACCCAACAAAGGGTGTCCCTCATTTTCAGACTGGCTCGATTGTGGATCATGGGCAGGGCTGTGACCTGTCTGCTGGGATGTGGTGGGAATGGGTCCGGTGGTTGGCTGAGATGTAGCTGGTACAGTTGCTGCAGGCGTTTGGGATCCAGAGGAGCCAGGTTGGTTGGGGTCATCCACAGTGCGTTGAGTGGCGTCGCTGTCGGTGGGGTATGGGTCCTGCTGAGCCTGGGACTGGGATCCTTCTCCCCCCTGGTTGGGGGGGGCACACGTTCCCCTGTGTGTGGGAGAGACCGACACTGTTAAGGCACTATCAAGTGACATCTTGTTTAGTTATCCATTATGAGCATCACAGTTCCACAAGCTTCACATTGTTGACATTGTTCTGTTGTGTATGTAGTGGTAGTAATTTGACATGTACTCAGGGGTATTTTCACTATTCCATTATCTTGACAATAACTGACACAGCCATTGCTGTGTCTTGTATTGGCGGCACAACACATGTAAGGCATTGGTCATGTTCAGGCAACATCCAGGATACGGTGTAAATCCTTATGTCTGCGTCAAGCATGCACAGAGTTTAGATACAGCATGTTGATGTTAGAGACAGAGCATCATTAATTTGCATGACATCTACTACTTTGGATGTCTTTTGCTGTACCGTGATGGCCAAACAATGCCAACACCCCTGGACCTGTACACACACTTATAGATCATGGATTTAGAACTTGGCACTTCTGTAAGACGCATTACCTTGTCAATACCCATGTCCATGTTGGTACTTCAGTGCATCCACAACGTTCATGAGATGGGGCACGTGCATTGTTTGAGCGCCACAATGGACTTGAGCATCTGCAATGTGCATGTATGAGTAGTATGCGTTTTCATATGAGTGAGTGTTTTGTTGTGGTACATGACAATTGGGACAGTGTTGCACTCCAAAGCCTGTCCCCAGGGGATGAGTTTCTGTAAGGATAGGCCATGGTAGTAGTTTGTGTGTGATTTGCAAGCGTCCATCGTTCAAGATTTGGCTGCCCCCTGATGTTGCATGCTGGCATATTGGTGGTTTTGTCTTCATGCACAGGGTGTGTGACCTTGTCCTGGTGTTTGTGTTTGCAGTGATCACAGGAGGGACTTGTGCTGCCTACACCTGTGGCCATTGTGTACTACAGAGGTTTACGATATGTGTGTCCTGACACAGTACAGTGTTGGCTGGAAATGGTGTGTGTGTTGCAGGCACTTAGTGGATGACTGCTGGTAATTAGGAGACATCCCTACACATTCTGCTCTATGGTGTTTGTAAGGCCTGTGCAGTGCTTGGGTGCAACTGTGTGTGTGCCCAGGGAGATGCGGTGAGGTGACAGTGGGAGGGAGGGCGACAGTGGGAGGGAGGGCGACAGAGGGAGAGGGCGACAGAAGGAGAGGGCGACAGAGGGAGAGTGTGACAGTGGGAGGGAGGGCGACAGAGGGAGAGGGCGACAGAGGGAGAGTGTGACAGTGGGAGAGTGTGGCAGTGGGAGGGAGGGCGACAGAGGGAGAGGGCGACAGAGGGAGAGTGTGAGAGTGGGAGGGAGGGCGACAGAGGGAGAGGGCGACAGAGAGAGAGGGCGACAGAAGGAGAGGGCGACAGTGGGAGGGAGGGCGACAGAGGGAGAGGGTGA
This sequence comes from Lissotriton helveticus, assembly GCF_964261635.1. Taxonomy (NCBI): domain Eukaryota; kingdom Metazoa; phylum Chordata; class Amphibia; order Caudata; family Salamandridae; genus Lissotriton; species Lissotriton helveticus. The sequence continues at coordinate 1,361,062,972 of NC_136065.1, forward strand.
CAGAGGGAGAGTGTGAGAGTGGGAGAGTGTGACAGTGGGAGGGAGGGCGACAGAGGGAGAGGGCGACAGAGGGAGAGGGCGACAGAAGGAGAGGGCGACAGTGGTAGAGTGTGACAGTGGGAGGGAGGGCCACAGAGGGAGAGGGCGACAGAGGGAGAGGGCGACAGAAGGAGAGGGCGACAGAGGGAGAGTGTGAGAGTGGGAGGGAGCGCGACAGTGGGAGAGGGCGACAGAGGGAGAGGGCGATAGAAGGAGAGGGCGACAGAGGGAGAGGGCGACAGTGGGAGAGTGTGAGAGTGGGAGGGAGGGCGACAGTGGGAGAGGGCAACAGAGGGAGAGTGTGGCAGTGGGAGGGAGGGCGACAGAGGGAGAGGGCGACAGAGGGAGAGAGTGAGAGTGGGAGGGAGGGCGACAGAGGGAGAGGGCGACAGAGGGAGAGTGTGAGAGTGGGAGGGAGGGCGACAGAGGGAGAGGGCGACAGAGGGAGAGGGCGACAGAAGGAGAGGGCGACAGAGGGAGAGTGTGAGAGTGGGAGGGAGGGCGACAGTGGGAGAGGGCGACAGAGGGAGAGGGCGACAGAAGGAGAGGGCGACAGAAGGAGAGGGCGACAGAGGGAGAGTGTGACAGTGGGAGGGAGGGCGACAGAGGGAGAGGGCGACAGAGGGAGAGTGTGACAGTGGGAGAGTGTGACAGTGGGAGGAAGGGAGGGAGGGCGACAGAGGGAGAGGGCGACAGAGGGAGAGTGTGAGAGTGGGAGGGAGGGCGACAGTGGGAGAGGGCGACAGAGGGAGAGGGCGACAGAAGGAGAGGTCGACAGAGGGAGAGGGCGACAGTGGGAGAGTGTGAGAGTGGGAGGGAGGGCGACAGTGGGAGAGGGCAACAGAGGGAGAGTGTGGCAGTGGGAGGGAGGGCGACAGAGGGAGAGGGCGACAGAGGGAGAGTGTGAGAGTGGGAGGGAGGGCGACAGAGGGAGAGGGCGACAGGAGGAGAGGGCGACAGAGGGAGAGTGTGACAGTGGGAGGGAGGGTGACAGAGGGAGAGGGTGACAGAGGGAGAGGGTGACAGAGGGAGAGTGTGACAGTGGGAGAGAGTGACAGTGGGAGGGAGGGCGACAGAGGGAGAGGGCGACAGAGGGAGAGGGCGACAGAAGGAGAGGGCGACAGTGGGAGAGTGTGACAGTGGGAGGGAGGGCGACAGAGGGAGAGGGCGACAGAGGGAGAGGGCGACAGAAGGAGAGGGCGACAGAGGGAGAGTGTGAGAGTGGGAGGGAGGGCGACAGTGGGAGAGGGCGACAGAGGGAGAGGGCGATAGAAGGAGAGGGCGACAGAGGGAGAGGGCGACAGTGGGAGAGTGGGAGAGTGGGAGGGAGGGCGACAGTGGGAGAGGGCAACAGAGGGAGAGTGTGGCAGTGGGAGGGAGGGCGACAGAGGGAGAGGGCGACAGAGGGAGAGTGTGAGAGTGGGAGGGAGGGCGACAGAGGGAGAGGGCGACAGAGGGAGAGTGTGAGAGTGGGAGGGAGGGCGACAGAGGGAGAGGGCGACAGAGGGAGAGGGCGACAGAAGGAGAGGGCGACAGAGGGAGAGTGTGAGAGTGGGAGGGGGACAGTGGGAGAGGGCGACAGAGGGAGAGGGCGACAGAAGGAGAGGGCGACAGAGGGAGAGTGCGACAGTGGGAGGGAGGGCGACAGAGGGAGAGTGTGAGAGTGGGAGGGAGGGCGACAGTGGGAGAGGGCGACAGAGGGAGAGGGCGACAGAAGGAGAGGGCGACAGAAGGAGAGGGCGACAGAGGGAGAGTGTGACAGTGGGAGGGAGGGCGACAGAGGGAGAGTGTGACAGAGGGAGAGTGTGACAGTGGGAGGGAGGGCGACAGAGGGAGAGGGCAACAGTGGGAGGGGGAGACAGGGTTGGAGGCAGGTTGTTTGTGCTTGTTCACTTGCTACACTGCCTTACTGTGTCACAAAATATTGTATCTCTGGAAGGTGTGTCCACAACATGATATTGTTTAGGAGCTGTGGTCTACTATCTTTTGTGATATTTCCCTATCCCTGTACATTGGGCATGGTGCCTGGGTGAGGCCCTGGGGCATATGGGATGAGAGCAGCCTCCTACCCTCCACCTTCCACCCTTTGTGGGTCCCACTTGCAACAAACCACTTTTAGTTGTGTCCCGCTAGGACTCATGGCCACCCACCCCATGCTGCTGGGCACTGTTGTAAGTCCACCCATATAACATGTATTTTGTGTACACTCACCAGACTCAACGGCTCCTTCTATTCCATGTACTCCCACCGGTGGCAGCAGGGCCATGACTTTCTCCTCCCAGGGCTGGTATACAGGAGGTCTGCGGGGACCACCACCTCCAGTGTGGTGTGCAGAGGCGTAGTCCTGGTCCATTTTCTTCTTGACCATCCTCCGCAGATCATACCACCTGGCCTGGCATTCCCCCTTGGTGCGCCGGATGGGTGCAACAGCATTGACCCGGTCTACGATCCTCTCCCACAGGCGTGTTTTTTCTGCCATGCTGGTCTGTCTGACCAATGCGCCAAACAGCTGTGGCTCGACTCTGATGACTTCATCTGTAAGTATCTCATTCTCCGGGTTAGTGAACTTTGGATTCTTGGGTGTGGTCATGGTGTGGGGTGTATGTGATTGAGGGGGTGATGGTGTGTATGGATGAGGGTGTGTGGTTGTGATTGTGAAGGGGGTGGTGTGGGTGTAGATGTGATAGGGTGTATGTGTGAAGGTATGTGGCTGCTATAGTTGGTGTGCTCTCTGTTTTGTTGCAAGAATGGGTATGTTGCAAAGGATGATGGGTTGTATGTGTGGAGCCTTTTATTGGTCAAATAGTGGGTGTGGCTTAATTTGAATTGGTTGTGTGTGTGTGTTATATGGGGTGGGTGTTAGTGTTGACCTCTGTTTGGCTGTGACCAGGACATTGATTCTCTATGGTCTGTACACAGGAGACATGTTCAGTGTTGTTGTGCCACTTGTTTGCAAAGTCCTTGTGCTGGTTTGGGTGTTGGCGTTATGTGTGCGTGTCGTACTTGTGCGTGCGAGTGAGTGGTACGGGCCGTTGGCGGGTGGGGGTGTTCGCGTAGGCTTGTTGGGGGGGTGTGCGTGTCGTACTTGTGCGTGCGAGTGAGTGGTACGGGCCGTTGGCGGGTGGGGGTGTTCGCGTAGGCTTGTTGGGGGGGTGTGCGTGTCGTACTTGTGCGTGCGAGTGAGTGGTACGGGCCGTTGGCGGGTGGGGGTGTTCGCGTAGGCTTGTTGGGGGGTTGTGCGTGTCGTACTTGTGCGTGCGAGGGAGTGGTACGGGCCATTGGCGGGTGGGGGTGTTCGCGTAGGCTTGTTGAGGGGGGTGCGTGTCGTACTTGTGCGTGCGAGTGAGTGGGACGGGCCGTTGGCGGGTGGGGGTGTTCGCGTAGGCTTGTTGGGGGGGTGTGCGTGTCATACTTGTGCGTGCGAGTGAGTGGTACGGGCCGTTGGCGGGTGGGGGTGTTCGCGTAGGCTTGTTGGGGGGGCGTGCGTGTCATACTTCTGCGTGCGAGTGAGTGGTACGGGCCGTTGGCGGGTGGGGGTGTTCGCGTAGGCTTGTTGGGGGGGTGTGCGTGTCGTACTTGTGCGTGCGAGTGAGTGGTACGGGCCGTTGGCGGGTGGGGGTGTTCGCGTGGGGGGGTGTGCGTGTCGTACTTGTGCGTGAGCGAGGGGTACGCGTGTGGTATGTGTTGACGCTGCTAGATGCGAGCCACATATTGCTGTACGGATCATTATTCAAGTGCGATAACTTAGTTCCGTACGATTCGCTGTCAGGCTTCTCGTACAGGATCGTACTTGTGTGTTTGTACGAGCTGTTTACGAATCGTACGGTAGGATTCCCGATGCATGGTCGTACGGATCACCGACTGTGATTCGGACAGTTCGGTGATAATCGTACGGAAATAGACGGGAACGGATCGGAATTCGCAGGTCGGACGTAAAGTTCACATTCGTACGGAATCGGATACGGATGCGAGTCGTACGGCTGAATTTTTTACCGGATCGGAATCGACCCCTATATGTTTCCAAAATTAATATGGCTCGTTTATGGTTTGTCCACTAAGTACATTTTTAGTGGACTCCATTAAATGTGTTATTGCATGGATACTAAACTGATGCATATATGTGTCTCCATGTGTAATCGTTGAACTCATTGTATATTCTTTCCAATAATTGCCCATGTCTGAACAGCACACACCTACAGGAATAGCCACTGCTCAACCTTTAAATGATGAGCAACATGAATGTTTAATTGTCTTTTCTTTTGAAGAACAACCCAGGAGTAGGTAGCCCAGGAGAATCTGACTGGAGCTAGGAACGCCAAGAGATCTGATGCCTGGCTTGCTTCAGAGTAACCTGCCCCATGTCCCTGAAAACTGATTTATGGCCTGAAGGGTAGACAGTGGTAAAGAGACCTTAACATGAGGCAGGAGATCTGAACAGGGAGAGCTGAGGATGGGCCTAACAGTCACAAAAACAGACCTGCTAGTAGAATTCACAGGGAAATACGGTCCTTCAACCACAATACCTGAAGTGGTAGAACCTTAGGACATTTTGATGCGTTGGCAGCAAAGATGCAGGCCTCACCACTAACCCTTGCTGTGTACCTGGCACACCTGCATTCCTTTCAACCATCCAAATTATTTTAGACTCCCTGCTTCCCTCTCCATTGCTCAATCACAATTCCAGCAGTGCTGTGCAGTTTACTAGAAAACAAATCATGAAAAAAGCCACAGTTACTCACCTTTAGCCTCGTCACCACACAAGACTAAATCAAGGCTGCTTAAGCTGGTAGCCCAGCACAATCACCAGCAGACCCAGGTTCTGCTTACACATGCAACAATATCTTCATTAATAACTCTGTAGCCAATCCAGCCAGAAATATCAACAACTCTTTGGCTAACGGTGTATTCCAACAGAACTCCTTAAACAAAAGAGGCCTTCAAACAAACTCTTCTTCTAACTTCTGGTCATTAACCAATTGTTTCTAGGCAAAAAGATTGGAAGACTGGCTTCCAGACAAATATCTACATTCATCAAAGAAAGTAACCTTCACTCAAATTACCAACACAGATTCTGGTATGGCTTTGGCACAAAGGCAGCACTAACTTACACACGGGATGATTTAAACACCAATGGATTCAAATGGAGAACCAGAACACCTATCCTTGACCTCTACTTTGCCTTTGATTCTTTGAATCTATACATGGAATTGGACCAATCTTCCTAAACAAATAACTTTCTATCAGTATTCTAGCTAGACCTCTACCATAGAGGCTGGCACATCTGCCCATAATACTCCCTACTTGGCAACTTTTTTTGCCAGCTCGTCAATAACAGCCTGGTGCATTCCTACATGGATGTGGCTCAAAATGCTACATGTACGGGAACTGCTCAATTTGGCTTGGATTTTTATTTAGCGTAGCACAGGTGCGAGGCAGCAATATTACCAACTCATTGGCACAGAATTAACGCAAGAAAAAGGAATGGTATTTTGGGAGTTGAGCCTGTGACTTACTTCAACATAACATGTAGTAACCCACTAAGCAGTCCTTAATTTGTAAATGGTGAGGGCCAAAAGTCTTGCTCCGGAGCCTGTACCTGGCAATTTCAAATGTTGTGAAAGCCAAATACCAAGACTGCCTAGATGTGATTCTACCGCGTGCCACTTTCATCCACTTCCAGGCACTCCCTACCCTTTTATCTCACTCTTGTAGGTTATTTTACATCTTTGCTTTCTTCCTTTGTCACAATTTTGCAGTCTTTCTTTTCCTCCTGTCTCCCTTTTGTGTTATTCTCGCTCTTGTTCTGCAACAAAGTCTGATGAGGAAAAATATGTTTGGGATCCAGAAAATGAGTGCCTGTGGGACCCGCCTGTAACTATCACCTCAAATTATTCACTGACACTAAGCTTAATATTTTGAGATCTGTACATAAGGGCAACATCTCATTGGGTAAACTAAAGCTATACCTTCAGTCAACAATGGTCAGGAGCATTTTTCTGGACTTGCAATGAATTGAAGCCTAGGAACAGTGTCAAATCTACAAAAAATATGTTTGTTATAATGTCAGGTTTCTCCAATATGTTTAAATTGCACAATATGTCACTTCTTTTCCCTCATATAATGGCTATCAGTTTAGCTCCGACTGCATTTCTGTAAATGTTTGTCTTGCCCCATTGCTGGGAGTGTTAGGCCTCTCCCTCCCCGAGGTTCGGGTCTAGTTGTGCCCCTGCCTTGCAGTAAAAGTATTGCCATAGGCGGTTTAACCACCTCGGTCTAAGGCAGCACTCAGATTCCTCCCTTAAACAAAGTCTACCCCACTCATCCCAGTGTTTCAATGGTCTAATATTGGTCTGTCTCTCTCCTTCTCACCCCCATCATAAGCAGCTCTGCCCAATTCACGCAAAATAAAAAATCACAGTTCAGCGCTGGCAGGGTTATTGCCTTTCATTTTTAGGAATTTAACCTCTTGGATGCTATGGGAATTCCCCTGCTGTGCTGGGATTTCGTGATCCTCATTGGTTCATGACGAGCTGGGCTCGTCATGAGCGTGCGAGGAGGCTACTGCATGACGAGCCCAGCCCGTCATGAGCGTGGAAGGGGTTAACAAGGTTTCCTAGGAAGTCGGAAAAACCCAGTAATCCTAGAAATATTTGTGAATTTCTTCTTGCTTTTATGCAGAACTTTCTCTGCATACCACACTACATTAGAAAACTCCTTAATAACAGCACTTTTTTTCATGGGAAACGATTTTCACCACTAAGGAACCCATTGACCTCTGGTGACTAGTCACAACATCAAAAAAAATATATCGACTGGACAGAATATCGAGTTTTTTTTATATAGAATGTACAGAATATCGAATTGCAAAACTATAGTGGTGCAGAATATCGAAATTCAGGTAAGAAATATCGATTTTCATAATATTGAAGTTAGTAATATCGACAGTCATAATATAGTTGTTAAAAATATCGATTTTTTAAATAGTGTATTAAATGTTAGTATATGTGTTAAAAGTATGTATTATTTTAGTAATGTATGTTTGAATTTTTTAAAGTAATGAATTTTATGTTATGTAATTATTACGTAATTTAATTCCGTAGCCGGTTTTGGGTTTATAGGGGAATAGGGTGGGAAGTAATTTAATTATAGTAAATTAAATATTCATTTTAGGGAATTATTAATTATTTTTAATTTAATGTTGTGTTTTAGGTCTGTAGCGGGTTGTGGGGTTATAGGGGAATAGGGTGGGAAGTAATTTAAGTGTAATTAAGTAATTATTTATTTTTATTTTTGGTATTGATAATTAATTTATTGGTAATTACTTATTAATTGGTAATTAATTTTTATTAATTGACAATTATATTCATTATATTAATTTATTCAGAGCGGGTTGTGGGTTTATAGGGGAATAGGGTGGGAAGTAATTTAATTGTAATTAATTAAGTAATAATTGTAATTAATTAAGTAATTATTGAAATTATTTTTGTGTGTTGATAATTAGTTTACTGTTAATTCATTATTAATTGGTATTTCCTTTATTATTTATACATTTTTGTATTGAAAATTAATTTGTTCTTAATTATTTATGAATATGTAATTATTTTTTAAATAATAATATTTATTGGTATTTATAAATAATTAAATATTATGTAATTGGTAATTAATTGTGATGAATTTTTTATTGGTATTGATAATTTTTTTTTTAATGTAAATATTAAATCATTACTTTCCCTACTGTTGCACTCACTGGATTGGGAATGATAATGTTTACCCCTACACTATCCAACACTTTCCCTACTGTTTCACTCACTGGAGTGGGAATAGTAATTTTTACCCCTGCGCTATCCAACACTTTCCCTACTGTTGCAGTCACTGGAGTGGGAATAGTAATTTTTACCCTCCTGCTATCCAAAGCTTTCCCTACTGTTGTACTCACTGGAGTGGGAATAGTAATTTTTACCCCTACGTTATCCAACGCTTTCCCTACTGTTGCTCTCACTGGAGTGGGAATAGTAATTTTTACCTTCCCGTTATCCAACGCTTTCCCTACTGTTGCACTCACTGGAGTGGGAATAGTAATTTTTACCCCCTACGCTATCCAATGCTTTCCCTACTGTTTCACTCACTGGAGTGGGGATAGTAATTTTTACCCTCCCGCTATCCAACGCTAAAAAGATTGAATATTTTTTAATATTATTGAGTTAATATATGTATGTATTAAAAAATAAAAATGCATGTTTTTTCTTTAAATTAAATTAATTATTTATTTTAAGGTTATTTAAGTATTTTTAAGTATGTTTTATTATTTTACATTACTTTAAAGATATTTAAAAAATACGATATTTTTACAAACTATATTATTTACAACATTATTTTGGATTCAATATTTTTGTACTTACCTGTTTGTAGATAGGAAGAAGAAATTTTGGCATTCTATATTTTTCATCGATATTTTGCCAGGTCGATATTTTGCTCCTTGAAATTTTAGTCAGTGTTCCTTGACCGCTATCCCACTAATTTTAGCAGAATTTTGTTTCTTGTCCCACCTTTGAAAAGTATTTAAGGCCAGATGTAGGCAACTCATTTTTACCGACTCTAAAATACCGATTTTTACCGAATCGGTATTTTAGAAAAGGGAAATGAGATGTAGGTCAAAAATCGGTAAAAAATACCGAATCGGTAAAATTCGGAAACCCCGACTCGGTATTTACCGAATCGGTATTTACCGATACGGCAAATACCGATTCGGTAATTCACATGCAATCCTATGGGCCCGGAGGCCCATAGGAATGCATTGAATCTACCGAATCGGTATTTACCGAATCGGTAAATACCGATTCGGTAAATACCGAGTCGGGGATATAAAATATCAGGCAGTTGATGTTACAACCAATCATGTGCCTCCAGCTCGCCCCTCAGCCAACCAACAGAGCAATAGACCAATCCTGTGCATCCACCCCACCCCACAACCAGGAAGTGGCCACACCCATGCAGGTGCAGTATACCTGATCACACAGGAGAGCAGTTACACAGAGACGGGCTGGTGTGAAGCAGAGCCCTGCAGGACATAGAAATGGATCCCCAAGACTCTCAGAGGGAAGGTGCAGAGAGGAAGAGGAAGATGAAGTTCAGCACTGGTGAACTTCAGGTGCTGGTGGAGGAGGTCGTCAAGCACTACCCCAAAATCTTTGGGAAGCAGTCCCTGCAGGTACCAGAGGCTGTCAAGAGGAACACCTTGATGAAAAAGGGTTCAGGCAGATCAGGTCGTTTTACCCCTTTTCTAGGTTTGCCCGGCATTAGCCGCTTCTCACCCAACTCACGATTACCCAAATAAAGAAGCAGGCGCTGGAGACTGGAAGGCAGGAAACAGGAGTTTATTTCCGACGGAACAGAACACGTCAAATCAGACAACAGGGTATCTTATCGAGGTGCTCTAACAAGTTTCTCTACGGCTCCGTCTTTTATACACAGGTTTATGATGTACAAACATTCCTTATTGCAATAAAGACACTTTGAAGTACAAAAAAGGGCATGTTTGGGACCCTAGCTCCAGGCCCATTCCCATACTGACCGCTCTGATGTTGTTTTCCCCTCCCAAATGTGACATGTGATTGTAATCTGCAGCCGGACATTCCAACAGGGCACGAGGGCAGGAGGGAGTGGTCAGATCTAAGGTTGGGCGGGCGATAAGATCATGTTTCGCTATGCGGGGCCGGAGGGGTACATCCACGAGACCTAGTTTTATGATGTGGGACTGGGTCGAGAGGCCAGGTGTAGCCGGGGGGGGCCACCAGAAGAGAGGAAGGGTGTTCCTGGGAGGGATTCGGGGGTGTCGGTCAGATCTAGGGGTGTGAAGGCCTTGATTAATCACCGTTCCTCTGATGTGAGGCGAGGTCCTACTGTACGAAGCAATAAACTGCATCTGTTGGGCTAGGTGATGGCCTGGGATCAGGCCGGGCAATCGGGCAGGGAGGAAGAGGTTACCAAAAGGACCCGTTCTATGGGTAGGATGAAAGAGCGAGGGGGCAGGGGTTCAGCACGGAGACAAGGTCGTGTTTAGCGGTGCGTTTATGGCCCGAACAGGAGAGACCGGGGGCTGTCGGGCGCGGGGTGCTTGCGGGGCTGGAGAGAGAGAGAGAGAGAGAGAGAGAGAGCGAGAGAGAGAGAGAGAGATGATGGCTATCGGCAATGGGCAGAGAGGTCATGACACAAAGATGGCTACTATCTACGTTCGTGATGGGGCCTAAAAGGGAACAAGATGGCGGGGCCACTGTTTCGTGACTTTCTTTACCTTCAACAGTGGCGAGGGTGAACACAAATGAACGCCGCTTATGTACATATACATTTTGTCATTTTCCACAGTCGCCGCTTTTTACATAAGATAGATCATTTCCGTGTTTATCATACATATAGTCGTGAACGTTTGTCAATATTGGTAGACTTACATATAACCGTGTGTAGTTGATGCAACATACGAGGTGGAATACATATAAATTTACATTCGTCGTACTTAAAAGTGACCGATGAAACATTTTACAGGCAAAAGTGGTTAAGGGAGGAACTTAGTCCAATACAAGCAATTAGTCAAGGGGTGTAGAAAGTTCCAAAAAAGGGGGGTCTTCGCCTCAGTGTCCTTTTAGTAGCGAGTCATCACTGGTAGTTCGTTTTCTTCCGTTGGCGCTGTTGAGCACCGGCGGTGGAGCTATAGGTCCAGCTCGGGTCCTTCTTTACACGTCGCAGGGTGTGATCTGTCCTTTGCCGTTAGGCCACAGTCCTGTTTCCTAGCTAATCTCTCTTAAGGGTGCCTTATGCTGGGCACCTGCATTTCTTTCAGACGGAGTCAGAATCCACGTGGAAAGGATAGAAGGGGTTTTGTCGGATAATCGAGGGAGGAGAGGGCGGAGTGGGACCGGATCTTTGAGACGGACCAAGGGAGCAAAAGGGTGATGCGCAGGCAGGTCCATCAATCGGGCTCAAAGGGCGGGGACTTCTGGCACGCGTGGGTCAACAAGCAGAGGGCTTCAAGGCAGCCCTCCATTCCTTCGTTTTCTGCGTTTGAGAGTGGTGCATCGTCCAGCGTCCCGTTGCTCTGCGGCTCCATCTTAGGTCGCGATCACACGCGCCTCACGATCTGTGGTCAGGCTGTGCGTCACGTCCAGCCCCTGTCCTCCGGTGACTGTGTATCCTTGAATGGGTACAAAACAGGTTTTAGCGAACTGGCAAGAGAAGGCATTTATACATTTCAATTCCGTCCCAGATCTAGGTAGCTGGGGGTACGTTTCATCGGTTGCGGTCAGAAGTTATCACTGTGGAGTATGTATACAGGCATGTCTACTGAGTTTGAACTAAGTCTATTTGGCGTTCATTCATGTCGCATGTGGCTTTCTGACCCTAGCCCCGGCAGTCATTTATCATCATGAGAGAGGGGTAGAGGCTAAACACTCTTCTCTCGGGGAGCAACAGTTAAGCAGGGTCATCAGTTATACCTCGAGTTTACGGAGCTGGGGTCATGCGGGAGGAACGGGGACGTTTTGGACATCCGTACTAGGGGTGCGGGGGGGTGGGGCAATCTGGGCCTAGGAGATTGTGTTTCTAACGAGCTGAGAGCAGAAGGCCACTGACGTATAGTCCTCCTGTAAAAAGGGCCAGATTAGGGGGACATCAGTCGTCTTACCTGTCCTTTCCTTTATAGCCAATTCGAGTTCATTTTTACAGAAAAGGAGAGGTAGTAACATGGCAAATTACAATTGTTTTAGTTTCTGGCAATTTGTCGATCACCTTTGTGTTCGAAAAACCAATTAGGCTCGTGCCGGCGGGGCACAACATTACCACACAGAGGAAGAGGGAGCAGGGGTCGTTCGCATTTTAAATGAACTATTCGGTACACGTACAACATGAAGGGAAAGGACGAGAGAGAGAGAAACGTGTACAAAAATAGGCCATTTTGGTGCGCACAAAACACAAAACAGTAGGGGTCATATTATATAGAAACACAGACTGAGGGACAACGCAAATCCAGATACTACGTACACATGAATTCAGGCGAGGGGGGGTTACATGCATTTACATACAGAACTCAAGACAAAACATAGAACAGCACTTGGCCAAAGACATTTCCCCCTGCATGCTGCGCATCCTTAGTTTCCTATTTAATTCGCCTGGCTGCCTTTTGTTGTTGGTCTCTGTTGCAAATACTTATACTTTCGTCAATTGTTCGGGAACTAGCCTGGTCGGGCTAGTACTTACGGTGGGATCTTTGAATCGTTTTTTAGCGAATGGGTATCCAGGCTGAGGCAACGGAGGGTGTTAGTTGGGGAGCAATGGGCAACTTCGAGTTTCATGGCGTAAGAATCTACTCGTAGGTGCACGTCATTCTTGGTTGCATTATTCGGGGGCCGGTTGGAGTCATATTTTTGTCATACTGCAATAACCCGCCAAATTTCTGCTTCAGGCCACCCCTCCAGTCGCTGGGTTCAGAGAGAGAGAGACGGTCGTTTCTAAGTGAGGGAGTGTTATATCTACGTTTGCTCGTTGTGTATAGGCACCAGGTTCATACCCCCCTTTTCCCCATTCCATCGGTCGTTCGATCATCCCTCAAGTCGTACAAAAACATCTCTCTTATCAAACCAACGCGTGCAACGTATATCCAGCCGAGTCATACACAACCGGTTATACACGCGCGCATTCATATCACCCAAAATCGTCATGTCCTCAGGGGCAGTCCCCATGGATAATGTATCATTTGTCCTCACGGAGCCATGGCGTGTTGCTTAGGTCTTTTCCATACTTTAGTCGACGTTCCGATGTGACCTGCAGAAAGAAGGGGAAAAAGAAGGGGTGGGGGCAGCGTTTTAAGACACATTCGCGCGCATAAACCCAAAAGGCTTTTTACTTACTACGTACTTTGACCTATCTCCGCGGGATGCAGTCCCTTCCATCTCGGCGTTTTAAGCCCAGAGGGACTGGTGGTGTGGGAGGCATAATCATTTATGGACTGCACATTGCATAGATTGTCCGCGTGTGGTATTGCGGATCTTGTGTGGGGGGGGGGTCGAGACAAAAGGGCAATCAGGGTAAAGTGGGTGAACTCGTGTTCTTCTTCGAGGAGTCGGGGTGGTCTACAGTGGTACCGGGTCTGGTTTAGGGGCATCTGAAACAATTTCCCTGAGATATGTGGCATACAAAGTAAAACAGAACACCGGGACCTTTATCGATTGCCTTAGGTTGCACAAAAGTAAAAAAACACACGCAACAAACTTGGATCATTCACATTTTCAATATTTCAGGGTACTTTGCTTTTTAACCTTTCAGTAATCGACTTGCTTTATTTCGCCTGTATTTTACGTAGATCGGAAACAAGGGCTATGTATTCGAACTTACCAATCCAAAAGCTACGACTATATTTGTTTGTCACAAAATCTTTATTTAAAAAAATGTTGACGTACAAATGCAGGTCTACAACCACGTGGGCCAGCCACGGAGCAGACTGGAACTGTACATGAGGGCATATTTATCTGCGGAAAACATAACTGAGTCGGTGGTTGTTTTATTTCATCAAGGTACGATAAGTGCAATAAAATCATATCGAAAATTCATTGTGGGTAAGTACCATCAGTGTCAAAAAGATTCAAACTTTCAATAATACTGTAATCAATGATGCGTCAGAACTTAATATCAAATTCATTGTTCGAATGTTCAAGCAATACTCATCCCCTCCCGCCATGTGCTTCAAAAACTGCATACATATCTCATGATATCAAGTCTGAGCATCCGGAACACAACGGGGAATTGCGAGTTTCGTTTGTATCGGCGCCATTTTGGGTGGGGTCAGGCGGGTCCAAGTATAGTCAAAATGTCTCCACCAACTCGTGGTCGGACCAGAACCTCTTTCGGCAGTCCAGAAGTTTCGTTAAGGGGCAACAGGAGGGACCGGTGACATGAACCATCAATCAAAGAAAAGGGAGGGGCAACAATCTTTCCTACCGGGTCGTACTGATGTTCCACCGGAACTGATCAAATCGGTAGTCTGCAGTATCTTGGGTCATTCAAAACTGAGGCTGGCGCCAGCATGAGGGCGCCGACGTCCCGTGGCTTCGTCTTGGTCGTTCTGCGGGCAATCATGGCAGTCATTTCCCATCGGGGGGCGGTCGGGGCCCGCGGAGGTCGAGGGCCCTCCGCAACTCTCGTAGGATCTTCAAAGCTGAGGAGAACGTTTCTGAACGGAGGACTCGTTTTTCTAGCTGGCCAGCGACCAGGCCATCCTTGCACGCCAGGTTCGTTCCTGCAAGGTCGACCGCCATTTTTAGGAGTTCTGCAGCTACCGGCAGTCACTGGGTCAAATGAGCAGACAGACTCCGGCCTGTTCGGTGAGGCGTTGTAGCACCGCCACAGTGGACGAGACCCTGCTGGGTGTGTGGAGCGTCCCTATACTGCAAGAGTGGACGAACCCTTTGCCGGGTGCGTGGAGCGTCCCTGCACCGCAAGAGTGGACGAACCCTTTGCCGGGTGCGTGGAGCGTTGGGGGTGCAGCTGAGGGGCCTCCACCTGGGGAGGCGGGAGAGGCTCGTCCGCGCCGCCTCTCCCTCCCAGTGCACCCCACGGCGTCTCGCTGACATTTGTTATGGCCGGACCAGGCGATGAAGAAGAGGGGGGGGTCGGAGGCATATGCAAGACATCCCCCCCCCTCCGTGGCCTGCAAGGCGCCGGGAGAAGAAGGGAATGGGAGGACCAGTACATCTCGGGTCGGGCCCATGCCTTCTCCGGCCGATGGCGGCCAGCCGCTCTTTGTCACGGCTCCAGGAACGGGTCCCTTGGTTCATCCTGGGGACAGGCCTTGGCGCGTGGTGTCACCTCCGGACTATTCGCGTAATGGTTCTCCACCCCAGGCCGCCGCCGACGGCTTTTGTAGACTTTTCGACGCCCAAAAACCTACTAGAAAGTAGCCCAAGGTAGCTCAACATTGCTACTTTGGGGAAGGAGGGACAGGAACGGCGTCAAGCAGACGGCGAAATGCATTGTGGGTTTGTTGTTGCAGCCGTTTGCCGTGTAAATAGTTGTTTAATGTATTTTTGTTCAAATAAAAAAACGTTTTAACCTGTTACTTTGCTATTGCGTTGTTTATTTCTAATATTTGCCTAGGGTTTGCCGTTAATTGGGCGGGGTGGTCGGTGGAGCCGAGCTGTCTCGCAGTCATCATGGCGTTGAGTTCGGCTTTCCTCACTAGTTTCATATTTCCTGAGGTGTTGTTCCTAATGCTTCCATTTCAGTGAGGTTGAAAAGAGATCTCATCAGTGGCCTACTGATTTTACTCGATTCCTTTTGTTTTTCCTAACGATTCTTATGTTCTTTTATTTGCTAGCACGATACAGCGGCTAATCCGCATTTTCTTTATATATGTCCTTTTTATTAGGGGTGTCCTCCGGTGGAGCCAAATGGTCGACCTCTAATAAATGGTCCGGGCTGAACCAACTACTGAGCAATGGGGGGGAGATAGGCATGACGGGTTACAACGGGGACAAAAGTCAGCACTACCTATCCTTCACTACTTTGCGGAGACTAAGTAGAATATTTCTATTCTACAGTATTCGCAAATAGGGAATACCCAAAGAGAGAACCAATTCCAAACAGTCAAGTTCGGACAAACAATCAATCAATCAAATGAGGAATAAAATAGGCGCGATGGGTTACAACGGGGGCAAAAGCCTGCGCTACCTACCCTTCACTATCTGCAAAGAGAGAGATCTTCCTGTTCCTTTCTGTTTGTAGGCAGAGAAGATCCTGTCCAAGAACCAATTCCGAACGATCAAGGTCCGGTCAAACAATCAATCAGTGGGGGATAAAAATAGGCACGACGGATTACAACGGGGGCAAAAGCCTGCGTTACCTATCCTTCACTATCTGCAAAGACTAAACAGAGTATGGCGGCTCTGTGCTTGTTTGCAAATAGAGAATGATCCAAAGAGAACCAATTCCAAAACAATAAATGCTTGGATAACAATCAATCAAATGGAGAGGGAAGTAGGCGCGACGGGTTACAACGGGGGCAAAAGCCTGCGCTACCCACCCTTCACTATCTGCAAAGGGAGAATACTCCTATCCTTCCCCGTTTGTAGACAGAGAATCTCTCAGGACAAAACAATCAAAATGCGTAATACTAGTATTTTCCAATGACAATCAAACAATCAATTCGCAATTTGTCGTGTTTACACAACCTTACCCGGACCGCATGGACAGTTTCTCGTCTTCCGTTTCCAGCGCCCGATCGTCCTCTATTCTCCGTAATTGCTGTGGCACTCCTGATGGTTCCCAGTCAGGACCGTAGATCACTCGAGAGAGGTCTGTTCGGAACCAGTGAAGTTCGGATGATCGGCTGCCAGACAAGGGTCTATCAGGCAGGAGCTCTTCCCGATCGTTGCAGTCATTCACTCTGTCGTTGGGACCTCTCTCACTGGATCCACGTGTCGCTGATGGGCCCCACGTTTGGGACGCCAATTGATGAAAAAGGGTTCAGGCAGATCAGGTCGTTTTACCCCTTTTCTAGGTTTGCCCGGCGTTAGCCGCTTCTCACCCAACTCACGATTACCCAAATAAAGAGGCAGGCGCTGGAGACTGGAAGGCAGGAAACAGGAGTTTATTTCCGACGGAACAGAACACGTCAAATCAGACAACAGGGTATCTTCTCGAGGTGCTCTAACAAGTTTCTCTACGGCTCCGTCTTTTATACACAGGTTTATGATGTACAAACATTCCTTATTGCAATAAAGACACTTTGAAGTACAAAAAAGGGCATGTTTGGGACCCCAGCTCCAGGCCCATTCCCATACTGACCGCTCTGATGTTGTTTTCCCCTCCCAAATGTGACATGTGATTGTAATCTGCAGCCGGACATTCCAACAGGGCACGAGGGCAGGAGGGGGTGGTCAGATCTAAGGTTGGGCGGGCGATAAGATCATGTTTCGCTATGCGGCGCCGGAGGGGTACATCCACGAGACCTAGTTTTATGATGTGGGACTGGGTCGAGAGGCCAGGTGTAGCCGGGGGGGGGCACCAGAAGAGAGGAAGGGTGTTCCTGGGAGGGATGCGGGGGTGTCGGTCAGATCTAGGGGTGTGAAGGCCTTGATTAATCACCGTTCCTCTGATGTGAGGCGAGGTCCTACTGTAGGAAGCAATAAACTGCATCTGTTGGGCTAGGTGATGGCCTGGGATCAGGCCGGGCAATCGGGCAGGGAGGAAGAGGTTACCAAAAGGACCCGTTCTATGGGTAGGATGAAAGAGCGAGGGGGCAGGGGTTCAGCACGGAGACAAGGTCGTGTTTAGCGGTGCGTTTATGGCCCGAACAGGAGAGACCGGGGGCTGTCGGGGCGCGGGGTGCTTGCGGGGCTGGAGAGAGAGAGAGAGAGCGAGAGAGAGAGAGAGAGATGATGGCTATCGGCAATGGGCAGAGAGGTCATGACACAAAGATGGCTACTATCTACGTTCGTGATGGGGCCTAAAAGGGAACAAGTTGGCAGGGCCACTGTTTCGTGACTTTCTTTACCTTCAACAGTGGCGAGGGTGAACACGAATGAACGCCGCTTATGTACATATACATTTTGTCATTTTCCACAACCTGGCTGGGGATCCAGACCAAAGTACACGCTATAGGAGTGACCACCAGGGAAGTGGACGATCTCAAGAAGCGATGGTACGATCTAAGGATCGTTACCAAGAAAAAATTGGCTGCAAGAAGTAAGGAGGCCAATGCTACAGGAGGAGGGAAGAACAGGGCACCTGCTCTCACGGACCTGGAAGAGCTTGTGGAGTCCACACTGGAGCCAGAGTGCGTTGTGGGGATTGGTGATGCAGACAGCTCAGCCCGAGCTGCAGCTAAGAAAGGTAAGGGACATGTCCATCATCCCACACCCCCTGCCTGTGTCCCTCCCCCAATGTGGCTATGAGTTGAGGAAATCCAGTACTGACTTCAGTATTCACCTGCAATGCATTATGGGAGTGGTAGTCATGAGAATAGCCATATGAGCAGTCTACATGAAATTTTGTCAGGCATGCCACACAATACAATCAGAGACATGGGAGGAGCAGGAAATAGTGAAATAATAATGTGATTTAATAGTGATTATCACGGTGAAAGCACCACTAAGACACTGTCCATATCTGTCCACAGGGGAGACATCACGCAAGTCACTGCAGGTGAGGGAGAAGACACATCCCCAAAGGGATCGGAGTGAGCAAGAAGGCAGGGTTGCAGGGCCCAGCACAGCAAGACCTACAGCACCCTGCACACAAGAAGCTGACACACCAGAGGCAGACGACACCATGCACCTTGAAGCATCTCCAGTGCTCCTTGACTCACCACAAGATGAGTCACAGCAACCACACACACCAACAGACACAGAGGTGTCAGACATCTGCAGGCCCGTGAGGCATGAGGGTCCCCCGCAAAGGATCCTACAAACATCCTCCGATGAGGAAAGGGAGTGTGAGGAGTCAATCCAGCCAATGGCAGGAAGTGCCCCATGTCATACATCCACTCCTCTCAGGCAATCCGGTGGGACAAGACGTCATAGGGCCCGGGAGTCAAACGTCAGTGGCCGTGATGCGGATGTCTTCCAAGGCCTTGAGACCACAATGGTCAAGGTGCAGCGCCTGCAGGGAAAAGGAATAAGTGCAGTTCACAGACAAATGCGCCATTTGAACACCAATTTCACTGACATGAACAAGGGAATAGCATCAATGGCAGACAGCATGAGGGACATGGCAGATGGAGTCAGGGACGTGTCTCAGTGTGTGATGACACTCTGTGAGGAACTACGAGAGGACCGTGCACAAAGGCGCAGGGAGAGCCATCGTACGCACCAGCAGACAAGGGGAATGCACCAACTTGCAACTGCGACTTCACTGATGTGTCGCCGTTCAGTTGCGATGCAGGAGGGGCTGGTGCACTGCTGTACTGATCTTTTCCGGGGGATGGGGAGAGTCACTACAGCACTTGAAGTACTGCTGACAACCAGTCAGCCACCACAGGAGCAGAAGTTGTCGGGGACACAGATACCCCTAGTAGCAGGAGCAGCACCCCTGTCCCTGAAGTAAGGAGGAGCAGCAGATGCCAGAGTGCCGGCGCTGGCACATCAGACTCGGAACTTATCCAACCTCAGGCATCACGCGTGGCTGTTCATGGGCGCAAGCAGTGAGTCTGCCATATGCAGATGGACATGTGAGGGTGAGGTAACCCCCGTCCACACGGTAGTGCTAGGCACACTAGTATGTGTGTTTTGTGGCTTTGTGGCTTATGTAATTTCAACGTAGTGCAAAATAAACTACGTGCATTTAAGTACAACACGTGCTTTGTCTCTCTACTTACTCAGAAGTAGTTGTGTGTGATTTCTGCCCGTCTCTGTCTCCCATCTCTGGGTGTTGGTACTCCTACTGTGTTGGCTGCTGGTAGTGCCTGCTCATCGTCATGGTCTTCATAGTCCTCCAATTCCACCTCTGTGCCCCTCTTAGTTGCCAGGTTGTGCAACAATGCACAGGTAGCAATTATCTTGCAGCATGTTATAAGTGAGTACTGCCGTGCCCCCCCACTTTTGTGGAGGCAGCGGAATCGGCTCTTCGGGAGCCCAAGCTCAATGATGTTGCGGGTGGATTTATGTGCCACATTGTAACGTCTCTGGCTGGGGGTTGTGGGGTTGAGATAGGGTGTCAGGACGAAGGAACGGAGTGCATATGCACTATCCCCTAATGTGAAAGAAAAAAGATACATTACTCAGAGGCACACATTGACATACGTCTGCTTCATCTATCAAGGGAGTGTCACCCATTTCTTTACCTAGCAGGTATCCTTCCCCGAATTCACCCACTGTCAGGCGGGTATAGATCCCACTATTTTGAAATATGTATGAATCGTGGGTGCTTCCTGGGTATCTGGCCACTATATCGGTGATAATGTACTTGGCATAACAGATTGCTTGTACATTGATTGTGTGTGAGGACTTCCTGTTCCTGTATATGTGCTCAGTGGCAGCTGTGGGGCAAATGGGGATGTGGGTCCCATCAATGCAGCCAATCACTTGTGGGAAATTTGCCATGAGGTAAAAGTCAGTCTTGGTCCTGAGCAAGTCCGCATCTGTGTCTGGGAAGTGGATGTAATGCTCCATTCTTTGCATCATGGCATCCAGGAATTTTCTGAATAAACGCGACAGGCAGCTCTGGGACACCCCACCTACCACAGCAACAACACTCTGGTAACTCCCAGATGCAAGCAGGTGTATGCTACAGAGCACCTGCACATGGGGTGGGATGGCGTGGGCCCTTGGTCTTGGGTGGTCCAGGAGTGGGTGCAGGTCTCTGATCAGGTCCATGATGGTTTGGGGGTGCAGTCTGTATCTTTGCAGTATCTCTGGCTCTGTCAATTGGAAGAGTGTAATCCTCTGCCTGTAGACCTGCTCCTCCCTTCTCCATTCCCTTTCACCTGCTGCCTGTAGCCTTAGCCGTCTTGCTATGACGTAGAAAGCTGCCATTCTGGTTCCAGTGTTGCATTTTGGGGCCCTTTTTTATAGGCTGCACCTGATTACCACCTGCTTACAATCCATGTTAAATACTGATTTATAAATACCGGATTTTGGTGAAATTCGGTAAATTATGGCTCACCTACATCTCGATGGTGTTGTTTTTTCCATTTCTTAATTTCCGAATCGTTAATTTTACCGATTCGGAACATTTAACGACTCGGTATATTTTCCGATTCGGTAATTTTACCGATTCGGAACATTTACCGACTTGGTATATTTTCCGAATCGGTAATTTTACCGATTCGGTAATATTACTGATTCGGAATATTTACCGAGCCGGTAATCTACCGAATCGGAAATTTTTCTGATTCTGTAAAATTTGGGCGAGCTACATCTCAATGTCCAAATACCGGTCGGGAACGGCCGAAATTACAGATTTTCGGCCGTTACCGACCGGTATTTGGCTACCTACATCTGGCCACAGTGGCGGGCGCATCCTGCATTTTTAACATTGTGGCGGGCGGTGCTCTCAGCACCGCCCGCCGCATTGCTAAAAATGCACGTTGTGCTTTTCAATGCACAACTTGACAGGCACCGCGCGGTGCCTGTCATGTTGTACATTGAAATGCAGGTGGGTACCATAGGTACCCCCTTGTGCACGCAAGGGGCCCCCGCAGCGAGACTCCGCATGGCAATGCCGCCAGGGAAAGGCATTGTTTACAGCCCATTGTAATATGGCTGGCGGTGTCTGATAGACCCTGCCACCATAAACAACCCTTTCCGCCCTGGTCGCAAGGCGACTGGGACGGAAAAGCAGCGGACGGTCTTTCCGTCTGCCACAGACTCCCCAGCCATCTTAATATGGCTGGGGGTCTTTGCAGCAAGGATGGCGGGCGGATTGCCCCACCAGGCCGGTGGTGGCTACCGCCAGCCTGGCGGAGGCGATCCGCCCGCCATCCTAATGGGCCCCCCAGTGTTTTCCAAACTTTTCAGAGCATCCCGATCTAAAACGTTCTCTCCACCGGGGTATAGGATTTAAACAATCATAATATTACATCATTGTGAGGTAATATCATATGTGCATAAATCTCTTTACAAGGGAAAATTCAGTTTTTCTAAACAGAAAACTTGGATTTCCACTAGTAAAACAAACTCTTAGAGAGTGTGTTACATGAACAAAAGTGTTTGAGAATCAGTACCACTATCTGTATCTCAGTCCACAGCGTATCCTCCACACAGGAAGTGGGCAGGATTTATGGGACATGACGTGCCTATGCTTGAATGTAACAAAAACAGTTCCCTTGCTTTTTATTAAAAGACAATTGTTCTAGGACAGTTAATTCTAACAGTTGAAAGTTGAAATGCTTCTGCTGAAATGGAACTTCCCTGTGCTATGAAGGCGAGGTGAGGGGGAGGGCGGTCAGACAGATAAATAAAAAACAAACCTTCTTGCTAGGTTGCCTGCTGCAGGGAAGAAATGTAAATATGTGCAATTGGTTAATCTGCAGATCTAAAGGCTACTAGGAAGTCAATGTTGTCTTCAATTGATGTTCACTTGAAGCTTCGTGATAAAAATGATACATATTTAGAGGTATTAGAAGGGTGTTGAAATAACTAAAGAAGCGTAGGTTATGTAAGAGAATGCCCTACTGAGCCTACAGGCATCCAAAACATTTCGGGAAAAAAACGTACCCACAAATTGTTTTGGTATGCTTCATCATTGGTGGTGGGTCACACCTCTGTAGTACCCATGACTGTGAGTTCTTATATAAATGCTTGCTGGATTAATTGCAGGGATCTAGATAAATCATGTAAATACCTAAACGAAAACCCAAGTATTTCCCTTTATTAGTGGGTACCTTTAGTATGTTTAAAAAAGGTATGTTGTGCCTATGATGAGAAATGATGGTTTATCTAGCCCTATTCCAATGCCAACATGTTTCAGCCATCTAAAAAAGCCCAGTGGATCTATAGCCTTCTTCAGAGCTACTATACTCCTGCCTATCTATCCATTAATTCCCTGCAGCAATCATGAGGCATAATGCTCTCAGACCTTATAGTGCTAACAGACGTGTGATCAACACCCTAAGTTATGGGTAAGTTCAACATATTGCCTATCACAACTGGGAGGCATCCCTCTGTAGTCACACATTCGTCAAGAGGAAAAGCCTACTGGTACACCTACTAATTCCCCCATGTAGGCCACAGAACTTCTCATTGGAACGGTGTTACCTGCTAAGCTGTGGGGTGTGTGCTTTTAATGGAAGCGTAAAAAATATTCGGAGTAGGTACGGTCTGATTACACATTGCTGAAATCTATATTTTAAAGGCACTTTTATATTTTAGACCTAAATCTTTTAGAGTATTTTGTTGCAGCCTATCATATACTGTGTGTAATACACGTTTACAATAATGCCTTAC
This sequence comes from Lissotriton helveticus, assembly GCF_964261635.1. Lineage (NCBI taxonomy): Eukaryota > Metazoa > Chordata > Amphibia > Caudata > Salamandridae > Lissotriton > Lissotriton helveticus. The sequence continues at coordinate 1,361,085,936 of NC_136065.1, forward strand.
ATATTCACAGTGCTTGCTGTCACAGGCTGAGATCTCGTAGCACTAAAAATACACAAGTCACTATTCCTCACTGCACCAACTAGGAGTACATTCTGTGACTTTCTGGTTACACATTAACCAATGGAGATTTCATAATTTAAAATAGTCCACTTATTATGTCGACTTGCATTTATTTTACATTTAGTGCATGTGTTACTTTATATGCAGTTACCTGTAGGTGACAGACCGACAAAATAACGACAGAATATTTTGTTCTTTTTAGCCACACCTTTGACCCCGCCCCATGTTCACTGACACTGCCCCCATTTCACTCATGATCACAGTTCCCATATGTTTTTTTAATGTACTTGAACCACTGCTCTCACAGCTGAGTTCGATCTGTGGGCTGTCTCTTACACTCTCTTCCCAGGCCTCCCTTTGTCGAGCGTGACCTGTCTTCATCCTTCTGATCCCATAGCTCACCTCTCTACAAAATGGACATGATACAATTTCTTTAATTGTCTTCCACACCGGATTGCCTACGCTGCTCATCCGAACGCTCCATGTTGGGCAGTCTCCAGTTTTGCCAGAGCCTATATGCCCCATATTGTGCCATATCTAAGGCTCTGTTAGCAGCCACGGCCATAGCTACCAGTGGTGCAGCTGGTGCAATGCACCAGGGCCCAGATGAAGGAGGGGGCACAACTACAACAGCCCCTTGAGCACGAGAGGGCACCTAAATAACCACGCTGGAGTTCCGAAGGTGAACGAGTTTTAAAGATGACTTTAAATTTAGTTTTTACCTTGACATGTTTGGTGTGTGCTCAAAGACAGAGGTCAAATGTCAGTATAGTCTTCTGACAAATTGCTGCTCTTTCTTTCGACATGGAGACAGGTGTTTACTTTCCTTAAACTTACTGCTAAGGATGAGCATTTTGTAAAGTGAACTATGTGAAAACCTTGTTGGAGTAAAAGTATAGGCCATAGAATGTCATTTCTTCTAGTGAACAACAAAGTTTAAATACCTGTAAATAAACTGAACAAATATTTCAAAATAACTAAACAGGAAAACACTAATCACGTGCTTTTTTCTAATTCTGAAGTGTGATAGAAACAAAGATTATAATAGGAGCAAAGCAAATCAAGACACTTTACTTGGTAATGCAAAATGACAAATATACTGAAATCCAATTTTCCCCACATTATCGTTTGTGTGCTACATAGGTCCATCAGTAAAATTGTATGTCTGTGCAAATTTAGTGGTTATTACAATGGAAATGTGTGGTCTGTAAATGACAGTGGCTAATACACCATACTCTAGTAATATAAGTGCCACAGTGTGCTCCTAAATTTGACACCAGCTACATACTACACCCTTACCACTCTCCTGCTGAATGGGTGTGGCTCATTTGTGACACTTGGTTCTTTGAGTGACGCTTGGATTTTTTAGAATCACTATGAGTTCAGTGATGTAACATTGATGGCAGAATCTTCACGCTGAAAGTTGTTCCAGCACCACTGCCTACTAGGGCCAAAGGAACTCTTACATCACTGGGAGCTTCGTGTTTGCTTTGTCCAAATCCCTCAGCTGCAGGAGTCAGAATTCAAGCAACAGAATCTACTGAAGAGCCAGCAGGGGCACTACGAAGGCCCCATTGCACTCACACTAGATGCCTGAGCAGTGTACATGCTCACTTTTGTAAATGTAGTGTGTCATTCAACTGTGGGTTCCAGACACCAGCAGAGAACGAAGAAGAAGTTATGCCCATGTTGTTGGATAGCTTCTGAAGTCGAGACAATCACAGTTGTCACTGCGTTTATCCACATGTGTGTAGATCATACGATGGCAGTTAATAAAAGATCTAGGGATAGATGCATCAAGCTAAACACCGCTCGCAAAGGGGCAGATTCTCAGAATTTGCCCCTTTGCGACCGGTATTTTTGCATTGGGGATGCATCATCCCAAATGAAACAAGCATTAGGAATGCATTCGGGCTCGGGTTTGTTTGAGTTAGAGATAATTGCGTTGTAAATGGCAATGTGTTTTAGGCATGTGTTTTGGAGTGGAAACATGTGGTGTGTGTTGGAGATATGTGTATTGGATTGGAATGTTATCAATGGTGGCATGCTGCACTTTAACGCAATATCTTTAAAAGGTAAAGTGCAGCATAGTGCGATAGATACAATATTAATTGGTGGATGCGTTATCAATTGGTGTGTGCATTGATGTGTGGTGGATGTGTGTGCCTGTAGGAATTGTGCAGTGATGGCTGTTGGTGTGTGTGTTTGGTGAAAGCGTGTAGTGGTGGTGTGTGTGTTATGTGTGTGTGGTGTATGTGTGTGTGGTGTGTGTATGGTGTGTGTGTGTGTGGTATGTGTGTGTGGTGTATGTGGTGTTTTCTGCACACTCACACACTGCCCCCACACATTCACACACTGCTCACCCGCACACTCCCAATGTCACCCTGCATAGTCACACACTGTTTATCCTGCACACTCATTCTGCACACTAACACAATGTGCACCCTGCACCCTTACACTCTGTCTCTGCAGTCACTCTGCACTCACTGTCACTTTACACTCACTCTGCACCCAGTCACTCTGCACTCTGAATCTGCACTCTGATTCTGCACTCTCAATCTGCACTCTGAACTCTGCACTCACAATCTGCACTCTGAATCTGCACCCTGCACTCTGAACTCTGCACTCACAATCTGCACTCTGAATCTGCACTCTGCACTCACAAATGCACTCTGCACTCACAATATGCACTCTGAATCTGCACTCTGCACTCACAAATGCACTCTTCACTCACACTCTGCACTCTGAATCTGCACTCTGCACTCTGAATCTGCACTCTGCACTCTGAATCTACACTCTGCACTCTGAATCTACACTCTGCACTCTGAATCTGCACTCTGATTCTGCACTCTCAATCTGCACTCTCAATCGGCACTCTCAATCTGCACTCTCAATCTGCACTCTCAACCTGCACTCTCAATCTGCACTACTCTCAAACTGCACTCTCAATCTGCACTCTCAAACTGCACTCTCAATCTGCACTCTGCACTCTCAAACTGCACTCACAATCTGCACTCTCCATCTGCACTCTCAATCTGCACTCTCAAACTGCACTCTCAATCTGCACTCTCAATCTGCACTCTCAAACTGCACTCTCAAACTGCACTCTCAATCTGCACTCTCAAACTGCACTCTCAAACTGCACTCTGCACTCTCAAAATGCACTCTGCACTCACATTCTGCACTCACATTCTGCACTCACAATCTGCACTCTGCACTCACAATCTGCACTCTGCACTCACAATCTGCACTCTGCACTCTCAATCTGCACTCTGCACTCTCAATCTGCACTCTGCAGTCTCACTCTGCACTCTGCACTCTCACTCTGCACTCACAATCTGCACTCTGCACTCTGAATCTGCACTCTGAATCTGCACTCTGAATCTGCACTCTGAATCTGCACTCTGAATCTGCACTCTGAATCTGCACTCTGAAACTGCACTCTGAATCTGCACTCTGCACTCTGAATCTGCACTCTGCACTCTGAATCTGCACTCTGCACTCTCAGCACGTATCACTCTACAGCACACACCACTCTACAGCACACAGCACTCTACAGCACACAGCACTCTACAGGACACAGCACTCTACAGGACACAGCACTCTACTGCACACAGCACACAGCACTCTTCAGCACACAGCACTCTACAGCACACAGCACTCTACAGCACACAGCACTCTACAGAACACAGCACTCTTCAGCACACAGCACTCTACAGCACACAGCACTCTACAGCACGCATCACATCACTCTGCACTCAACTGCACACAGCACTCTGGAAACAACAGCACACAGCACTCTGCACTGTACAGCACACAGCACTCTACAGCACACAGCACTCTACATCACACAGCACTCTTCAGCACACAGCACTCTTCAGCACACAGCACTCTACAGCACACAGCACTCTACAGCACACAGCACTCTACAGCACACAACACTCTACAGCACACAGCACTCTACAGCACACAGCAGTTCTCAGCACACAGCACACAGCACTCTTCAGCACACAGCGCTCTTCAGCACACAGCACTCTACAGCACACAGCACTCTACAGCACAAAGCACTCTACAGCACACAGCAATTCTCAGGACACAGCACTCTACAGCACACAGCACTCTTCAGCACACAGCACTCTACAGCACACAGCACTCTACAACACACAGCACTCTTCAGCACACAGCACTCTACAGCACACAGCACTCTACAGCACACAGCACTCTGCACTCAACTGCACACAGCACTCTGGAATCAACAGCACACAGCACTCTGCACTCTACAGCACACAGCACTCTACAGCACACAACACTCTACAGCACACAGCACTCTACAGCACACAGCTGCACACAGCACTAAATGGGAAAAGAATGCACACGTTTGAAGGCCGATATATTTGTAACGCGGGTGATCCAGTGGTGCCATGTGCTGGAGTCTAATTGAATATGTTTGAGCAAATTCTAATTTTTGAATGAGAAGCTAATGCTTTTTCTTACATAGCTTGGTGCGTATTTGTGGATTTTCTAATGCTGATCATGGTACAATCTGTTGAGTATTCAGGGTATTGTCATGCATAATTGACAAGAATCTGAAAGTGCTATTTATTTTTTTGCACAAATCAATTATAATATTTCGCCTCGACTAATCCGACGCTTAATGTTAGGCTAATCTCATGTAATTTTGAGCACACCCTGATGTTTATTTTGCTGAAGCCTCCTAGTTGAGAGATATCTCTCATTCGGGTAATTTTAGAAGTCAACAGTATCAAATTATAAAAACGTTCACGGAGGGCCTTTTCAACAATTTGTGCCACCAAAAAGCATACCTGTTGCTTTGTCCCTCCCCTCCCCTACCCTCCCCAGTACTGGTGCACCTTTATGGGTGACAGAAGCGTTTTATATTCTCCTCCAAGAATTTGTTCGGTTTTGTTGAATACATTCACAACATGCACCCCGCTGATTGGAAGTTGAAATCTTTTTCAGCCATTATAAGTCACACATTCACGTTATTATCCTTCATGGTGTTGTGAAAGGGCGGCAATAGATATATAATGGAATATGGAGCTCTGAAAAGAATGAATTTATTTTTTACTCAGGCAGGGTATTGCAGCTGTGCTGGCTAGCTGGCAACGAGTGCATCACGTTTCCCTGGGCTTCGATTTCCTGTTTACTTAAATCATGAGGCAATTCAAGTTACCCTTCTTAATTAATCATTTTCACAATAGTTATTGGAAGTGGATAGCATGTTTCCTGTTTTTAGCCAAGGATTGCCACAGCAGAAAGTCCGCCAGCAGTCCAAAAGCTAAGGTGCAGGACAGAAAGGGAAAATCATATTAGCTTCTGCCTCATAACACATTAACAAGCTGTGCCCTTCATGGGTCAATGCAGAGCTGGCCAGGGATACTGCAGATTTAGGAGAGAAAAGGCCTGATTCTTTGAAACTCACAAGGTGTCCAAAAACATCTGTTGAAGCTGACAGAGACAGTTGTCTTTAAGTTATAATAATGTGCTCCTATAAAATAAAAATAAACTAACCGTAGTAGACAGGTGGGTGTATCAACATGGAAATGTCCTTTTCACCCAAATTATCTCACCCTTTCAACAAAAAATACTTTAAAAAAACATTATTTCAAGGTGACTATGTGTACTAATAGGAAAGAACTGATCCATGGCAGCTCCACGAAGTACCTGCCCTTCATCATGGAGAATATCCATGTGTTGCATAATGGGAGCCATTTCAAAAGGTACTTCAGCGTCTATTTACAAGTCAATTATTTCTAGCTCTACGGTGCCAAGTAACATATACTTGTGAGCCTGTAAAATTTGAACACTGAAAAAACCAAAAAGACAATTCATACTATTTTGAGGCACAGATGCTAGAAGTACGTTATGGTTCTGCGCAGGGCACTTCTGTAGTGGTCCAGGCCAAAATCTGCTACTTCGAATATCTGGATTACAGAGAAGTGGACCAGCAGATTTCACAGCATTTTCCTATTACTAAATGCCTTTTGGAAACACGCGAAAAGCCTGCCATCTGCCTTCAATTACCGGCACCTCTGACAGCTCGTAATTGAGAATTGATGGCATTCTCCTGGCCGGGGAGACAGCATGCGCGCACTTACAGCTCAACAAAACTACAGACTCGTGAATGCGCGAACGGACCCTGACATCTGGTAATTGGGAATTTATGGCATCTCAGGCGCGTTCTGGCACGGGATATGCAGGAAATAGAGAGAGCAACATTCCTAGGGCCTATTGCGTGAAGCCTTACAAAAACACAGCTGTGAGAGGACGAATTGCCATGCAGATGGCACAGAACACCACGAAACATGCTCGCGCACTGAGGAATTTTTCCTGCACTATCCAGAAGCCCTAACATAAGGAGCTCGGAACTCCGCCTCCCCTGCTGACGCAGGAGGCGTAGGCCGAGCCCTAAAAATCGCAATTAAAGAAATCACAAAATTGCGATTACTTAAATTGCTATTGCATTTAAGGAAACTCAAATTGAGATTCCTTAAATGCAATGCATTAAAGTTAAAAAATTAGCGATTTTGCTAATAGGAGGAGCAAATTACCATGAAGTTGAATTTCATGGTAATTTGCAAAAACTTTGAAAAATGCTCTAAAGTGCATTTTTCACAGTTCCATGTTTCACACAAACATGCCCTTAGGGCATGTGTGTGTGCAAGATGTACCCATATGCAGATTTCAGGGGTGCAACAGGGTGTCCTTTTGACACCATGGCACCCTTGAAATTGCAATCTCAATTTGAGATTCTCTAATTGAGAATCGCAAATTGAGATTGTCTTCCCATTCATTCCTATGGGCCACTAGGCCCATAGGAATGAATGGGGAGGTATTCCTTAATTGCTACTCGCAATTTGCGAGTCGCAATTAAGGAATTTTAAGAAATCGCTATTTTTTAAGCGAGTTCTTCATGCATAGCATTTTGCTATTCCTTATTAGCGAATACTTATTTTTCGCCAATAAGGAATCGCAAATGGCATTGTTGATGCATCTATACCAAACTTACTTAGAGCAGAGGGCTGGAACTGGGAACATTAATGATTTGATCATTGTTTGTTTCATTTTAAGCTAAAGAAAATGCATAGGTAGCTTTAAACAAATTATCTGGGTAACTAATGCACAATTCTTCCTTATTTTTTTTTTTTATTTCAAAATCTTTTATTTATAAAGAAGTGTCAAAGAAAATAAGGAGCAAAAATACAATCAAAGTGATACATATGAAGCAAGATAAATACCCAATCAGGGGCTAAAAATAAGATGTAAACAAAATAAGTGCGTATAAAAGTAAAGGTAACGTATTATAGAAAACAGAAACCGATTAGGTAAAAGTTACCAGCAAAGCAATAAACAAAAGTATCACTATCAAATTTCGAAATAGAGACAGGGGAGGAAATAGAAGAGAAGAAAGAAGAAATAAAGGAAGAGCAATAGGAAAGATGAAAAGGGATAGAGGAAGAAAAGAGAAGAAGGAAGAAGGAGGATTCCCACAGGAGTACCCCATCATATAAACACATAGGACACCAAGGAGACAGACAAATCAAAAAGGAAACTGAGCAACCAACCCTTGTGATGGCAGATCCATATAATCATCCAAAGCTCTCCAAACCCCACTAGAGATAGAAGGAGAGAGATGAGCATGGTCAATCGAAACGTGAGCGCTGCGCAAAAAGGAGACCCACGCCCACCATGTATGATAGGAAATCGCAGAAAAGGATTTCCACTCCATAAGTATAATTTTCACCGCAACAGTCAGAAGAAGATCCATCAATTGTACTTCCATGGGATCCAAGGGGAGAGGAATAGGGGCAGCCAGTGGACCCAATAAAATTAAAGGGAAAGAGAGTTGGAACTCAATACCAAAGATAAGAGAGAGATGTTTATGGATGAGGTTCCAAGAAGGCTGAAGCAGGGAACAACCAAAAAACATATGTTGAAAATCGCCCGGCAGCAAACCACAACTCCAACATAAATTGTCATCTTTGAGATTGAGCGAATGTAGACGCACCGGCGTCCAATGAAGGAGATTGAGAGAAAAAAATTTAGACTGCATTAAAGATGGAGCGATTTTATTGCGAAGAGAGAGTTTACCAATCAATTGCCAAGTATCTGAGGGAATATGAGCCGTAATGTCGTGAGGAAAATGGTGTAACCATTTTTGTTGAGCAACCGTCTGTGCGGGTATTGAAGCAGATGATAAAAATTTATAAATCTTGGAGGCAACGTGACCAGATTTAGTCCATATATGAAAAAGGGAAATAGTAGAAGAGGTAGGATGAAGACGTACCTTAGCAAGAGCCACTTTAATTTTAAGAAAAGTATAAAAATCAAGATTTGTTAAAGAGTACTTCGTAGCCAAGGTGGAAAAAGGTAATGGCTCATCAGAAGCGCCATAAAGATGATTAACAAGAGAGATCCCTTTAGTTGCCCAGTATGACATGTGGACAGGAGTAAGGTCGAGTTTAAATTTAGAATTCCGCCAAATAGACGTCCATCTAGTTTTATGTAAAGGAATTGCCACTTTCTTATCTATTTTCCTGACCGCAGCAATTGTATCTAAAATTATAGAACGAGAAAACAGGATATGTAAAGTAGATGTGGTGCAAAAAGAGGCAAGAGGCAAAGGAGATGCTAAGTCCTGTTCTATGAGCAGCCAAGAAGGAACATGAGGAGATGGAGGAGAGAACCACAAGGCACCTTGAGAGGCCAAAAAGGCAGTTTGGTATTTGTCCCAGTCAGGAAAATTGCACCCACCCATATCACAAGGCCGGCGCAAAAATTTGTATGCAATTCTAGCACGTTTGTCATTCCATAGAAATTTAGATGTCAAAACATCAATTTCGCGAAAAAAGGAATCTGACAACTTAACCAGAAGCATAGAGGAAACAAAATTTATAATAGGGGTGATCATCATTTTGAGAGTCTGGAGACGGCCCCACCAGGAAATATGTTTCGGAGACCATGTGTCCAAAAGACGACGCATTTTAAGGAGAGTCTGGGATTCACTATAGGCAGTAGTGGCAGAAAGGGTAGAACAAAAGTAAATCCCTAAGTATTTCAGGTGGGTAGACTGCCACTTAAAGCCCGCAGAACCCATATGAGAGGGGAAACAGTAGGCATTGAGAGGGAACATTTCCATCTTATCTTTATTCAGGGTATAACCTGAAACCGATGAGAAGAGGGAAATGGTATCTGAAATAGCAGGTATTGCCAGGGGTATATTATCGGAAAAGATAAGCACATCATCTGCGTAAGCAGCAGTTTTAATACAGTGAGATCCGAATGAAAAATCTGTAATATCTGGGTGTAAGTCAATTAATCGAAGAAGAGGATCAATAGATAATAAAAATAAAAGAGGAGATAAAGGACAACCCTGTCGAGTGCCCTGACGAAGATTAAAAAATGACGATGTAGCCCCATTAACTCTAATGTTAGCTCTAGGTTGGGAATATAAGGACATTACCATGTTAATGAAAGAGTCACCAAGGTTGTGTGCGCATAAAACCGCCCGAAGAAACGGCCAAGAGACCTTGTCGAAGGCCTTTTCCGCGTCAAGGGCCAAGGCCGCAGCAGGGAGTCGAGATCGCTTAGCTACACCAAGAATATGACAAAAGGTGCGTATATTGTCCCTCGCAAGCCGACCCTTTACAAAACCGGTTTGAGAAGGATGAACAAGATGAGGGATAAGGGCTTCCAATCTTTTGGCCAGGATTTTAGCAAAAATCTTAGCTTCCATGTTAAGAAGAGAGATAGGACGGAAATTTTTGGGATCCGAATGGTCTTTCCCTTCTTTTGGGATCACTACTATAGTTGCATCAGCAGCAGTACCAGAAACAGACCCATCCTGAAGAAAAGAATCAAACACAGATTGTAATTTGGGAACAAGTGTCGGGAGAAAAGTTTTATAAAATAAAATAGGATAACCATCAGGGCCAGGGGCCTTACCAGAACGAGTAGCTTTAATTGCGGTAACAATTTCCTCAGGGGAGATTGGTCTATTTAATAAAATGCGATCATCCTCAGAGACCGACTGAACCGGAACCGATTGTAAGAAATCCCGACACTGATCAAAAGAAGATTGATTAGAGGGAGTATATAATTTGTTATAAAAATCACGAAAGACTTCAAGTATTTCAGCAGTTTGGAATTTTTTAGATCCCGAATGGTCAGTAATAGAAGAAATTTGCGAGGACTTAAAGGAGCAATCTTGGAATTTCAGTGTAGCAGCCAGAATTTTCCCAGCTCGATTTTTTAACAATACATTTTTGGATTTTTGCGCTTGTACACCAATATGGGCTCTTTTAGTAACAATAGTATTATATTTGTATTTCAGTTGTTTTATTAGCTGTAAACAAGACGAATCCTTAGAAAGTCTAAAAATGGCTTCCAGAGTTTTGATTTCAGAGGATAAATCTGTGAGCTCTTTTTTAATAGCAGAATTCCTTTTTGACATACAATTAATAACTTGACCACGGAAAGTGCATTTAAACGAATCCCAGAGGACTATTGGGGAAGAAACAGAGCCGTCGTTCTCATGGAAAAAAGTGTCTATAGCCTTAGAAAATTCAGTAACTTGGGAGACATCATGCAAAATTTCGGTATTTAATCTCCAGGAACGAGCATGTGATTTAGGGGCAAAGGATGATAACGTAAAAGTAACCGCCGCGTGATCAGAAATCAAAATAGGATGTATAAGCGGAGAGGAGGAAGATGAAACAAGAGAAGAATGAACAAGGAGATAATCAATACGAGAAAAGGAAGAATGAGGCGAAGAAAAGAAAGAAAAGTCACTGCCAGTGGGATTGTGAAGGCGCCATATATCTTGAAGGTGAGTAAAGGAGCACATGTTAAGCATTTGTTTGTGGGATTTAGGGGGGCGAAACTGAACTGCAGAATTCCTATCTAAAAGAGGATCCATTGGTAAATTAAAATCTCCGCCAACAATCAGATTGCCAGAATGCGGGGTGTCATTCAATTTTTTGGTAACCGATTTCCAAAAGTTCGGATCGTCAACATTAGGAGCATAGATATTCATCACATAGAGATCATGATGACCATCCGACAGTTTAGATAGCAACCAACGACCCTCAGAATCATGATCAGAAGAGATTATAGACAAGCCAGAATTTTTTGAAATTAATGTAACGACCCCATTCCGTTTGCCCAAGGCATCAGAACAACAAACATCCGAAACCCACTCTTTCTTCAAAAATACTGCCTCACTGGCAGTGACCTTGGTCTCCTGAAAAAGGACCAGATCAGAAGAGAGAGATTTACAATAATCTAAGAGTTTCGACCTCTTCACCGGATGATTCAATCCCTTAACATTAAGGGATAAAACATTTAAACCCGGCATGGAAATACATAAAGATAGAGAAAAGACGCCATGGACAACAGTGAAACAGTCAACCTCACAGAGACATAAAACCACCCAGATAACAGAAGGAACAAAGAAGGAGAAACCATGTGTGGAATCCGAAGAAGAAAAAAAGAAAGAGAAGAAGAAAAAAGAAAAAAGAGAAAGGAGAGAAGAAGCAGAAGCAGGAGGGGAGGCCTAAAAAAGACCAAATTCATATTAGGGAGAACGTGGAAAGGCGAGCAAGGGACCCGTACAAGGATAAGAAGGAATGAATAACAATAACCCCAATAATATACCACGCTGATGACAGGTAAATGAGAGCTGGGAACAAGCAAAAGTATCAACGAATATCAGATTAATATTATAAAGTATCATATTGTATTTAAGAAAACAGTACAGTCTTAATGAGGCAGTACACCAATAGCAAGAGAAATATTTACACTAAGTAATAATACTAGACAATCTGATAAAGAAACAAAACCAGGTTATAAAGCATGAACAATATATGAATGCATGCAGATAATCATGTATATCCTAGACAAAAAGATGTAATTAAAGAACAAGCTATAACTGTATAAAGTTAAACAGTAGGTAACAGAAATTGAGAATGCCGGAATAGAAAAGCATCGAAGAGAAGAGAGGGAGAAAACAGGAGAATAAAAGCCCAGAAGATAGAAAATGACACGTATCAGGAAAAGAGAAAAAAAAACAAGGTAACTATTAGGCATGGATAAGAATCAAGAAAAGAAAAAACCGACCGGAAAAGAAGATGGAGATGAAATAGAAACAACAAGGGCAGTAGACCGAAGAAAGAGAAGAGAAGCGGACATGTAGACATAGAATAAGTAACACGAGTAGGAAAGAAAAGAGAGTCTAGAAAGGAAAAATGGGAGAGAGAGGAGTAAAATAGAAGATCGGAGCACTGATAGAAAAATACATGAGAGCAATAATTGAAAGAGGAACAAAAGGAAAACAATAAAGGCCTAAATCCAAGAAAGAGGGGCATTCAAGACATTGCGAGCACAAGGAGAACAGAGAAACTTCAGCAACAGAGTTGAAGGTCAAGATCAAAATAGAAGCTCAAGAGGAGAGAGGAAAAAACTCAGGCATATAGAAAACCATCACCAAGAAAAACACATGGAGACATTTCAAGTGCCCGAGGCACCAGGAACATGCGATGTCGCTCTTTGAATCTCCATCTCTATCTCCAATTGGTTGTCCAGGAATGCAGCTAAGTCGGCCGGTTCATCGAAAATTCTAGAACGACCTTTGTAAGTAATGCGAAACTTCGACGGGCCAGAAAACGAAAAGGGAATGTTCATCTCAGAAAGACGTTTCCGAAGATTAAGGAAGCCCTTTCTTCTTATAACCGTATCTCTGGCAAAGTCCTGAGAAATTGAAATTCGATGACCTTCCCAGACGACCTGTCTAGCTTTCCGCATATGAGACAGAATCTGTTCAGTATGTTGATGTCGCAATGGCTTGAAAATTATTGCTCTTGGCTGGGTTGCTGATTTAGGTCGAAACGTTGGAACACGATGTGCTCTTTCTATCTCAAAGTCTCTCTGGAATGAGATTTGTAAGGTGTCCGGAAGCCAATGAGATAAAAAGTCAATCATAGACGAAGATGATTTCTCTGTATCCTCCGGCAGACCAAAAATGCGTAGGTTAGATCTACGGTTACGGTCCTCCTGCTCCGTGAGGTCTCGTCGCAATGCCGCCATTGAACGCTCTAAGTGGCTGAGGGATCTGGATTGTTTCTGTATACCATCCTCTGCACAGCTGATTCGTGATTCCGTAGCAGATACACGAAGAGAGAGGGCTTTGAAGTCAGATCTAATAGCAGACACCTCCACTTGCAGTAAATCCGTATTAGTTTTAGTTGACTGCGCAATATCATGCACTTCATTAAGGCGCGTTAATATTGTGTCCAGAGTGGAGTTAGTATCTGACTGAACCGACTCAGGCGTAGGGGACAATGCCTTAAGCCTCTTAAGCGAAGTGCCAGCATCCTTTGAGTCTTTGTTGGTCGAGGAACGACCCATATTTGCAGCCATGTAGGAGCAGCCTCCAATAAAAAATGCGCAGCCACGTGAGAGGAAGAACAAAAACTACGCAATCTGTGCCCAAATAAAGAAATACAGCACACTGAGCACACTGGGCTTTAAGTAAATACGAGCGGCAGACTTATATGCAGGGCAGGCAGACACCACAGTAATGCCAGACCCACAAATAGAGCAGCAATGACTTTTAAGAGAAAGATCTATACCAGCCAGGGACAGCAGCACTGAAGAAAAAAAAACAGCGCATGGGCAACTTAGTATCCAGCCAAGCAGCAAGAAAAGAGCAGGAAAAAGGAATAAATGTTACCAACTTGAGGCCTCTTAGAAGAAATGTCCTGAACCACCACCACAACCGGCAATAATGTATCCAAAGCGGCACTTCTGAGGAGAAAAATGCCAGCTGCGTCAGAAGCGGGAAAATGGCGGCCGCCCGTGAGAGAAACAGGCGTCACAGGCACTCAGCAAAGAAAGCATTCAGCTGATGACATGAAGCGCCGAAAACGCCGTCAAACAGCTCCCAGCATATTCCGCTGCAGAAGGCTGTCAGTTCCGCATCCAGGGGCAGTCAGGAAGCGGAGAAAACAATCCGACGGGACACCCTCGCTACGGAGCTCAAGCGCGACACGCCGTGCTTCAGCGGCGCGCAAGCCACGCCCCCTCAATTCTTCCTTATTAAAGCCAGAAGTAGGAATAGTTATTCTTTTGAGACCTGTGGAAAACAGACAGCATCTCGGAAAAACAAGATGTTGCTCCCCAGAGCTAGGCACAGAGAGACGGGAAACTCGAGTAACTGGTATACACTGCACAGTACTGTAGTAGAGGTGGGCGACTCAACAAATTAACAGGCACAACCTGAGTCATGAGAACATTTAGCATATAAATCTTGCATCAAATATTATGTATAAATACAAACGTTTCAGCTTCGTGTGTCCAATTATGTCACTGCATGGAGAGGTGTTTATTAAAAGTGAATCTTTCTAAACATAACCTTAGGAACATTCATGTCCCCCAAGCCCCAATCAGCTAACCATACCATTAATGAACCAAGAGGTAAGTCAGTTGTCATGGGCACCCTATATGTGGGCTATAGTTTTATTTTACACAGAGCAACATTAAAGTATTTTAAGACATGTACAAGAGAGATTTTTTTTCAACACACATTCTCACGTATTTCAAGGTTTTCTCATATGCAATATTAAAAAATTAGGAGGCATGTTAAATAAAACACTTGCCTGGAAATACAAAATATGGTCAGGTGGCCAAGTCAGGATTAAACCTAGCTTTTCTGGTTGCACAGTTAATTCAGCTATTAGATTGGTGTCCCTTTCTCATGTCTACTTGACACAAAAGTTCAATGCTTTGCCTTTCATTCTTGGTGCAGAAGTTTGGAGCACGAGTAACCGGCAGAAGCCACAAGAAAGCTCAGCTTATTTTGGGCTTTAGCTGAACAAGGGCCTAGCATCTGGTTCAAGCCTTCAGTACTTCACTCACCTCTACACCTTACTCTGGGTATTCTGTGTCTGAAAAAAACTTAGATGCTGCTGCCAGTGTGATGCCTGTTTTGTATGTGAGAACATCTTAGCCTGCACTGCTGATGGCCATCTTGTATTAATAATGCATGTAAGGGAAATTTACACTGCTGCAAAATGCTGCACATTGTGTGCATGTGTTTACACACAAGCTTGGACTGCTGCTACAGATGTTGTCCATCTTCTGTACGTGTGAAGGAAGCTTGCAGTGTTTCTGACCAGATTGTTATCAATCAATAGTCATTTGTAAAGCGTGCAGCTACCTCGACAGAGGTGTCCCGGACCAAAGAGCAGACTAAAGAGAAAGAACAGCCAATAATACTACCCCTGCCTAGATAGCCAAGTTTTTAAGGCCTTCCTAAACTCATTTTCTGTTTCTATCCGAAGCAAGGGGATTGGCAGTACGTTCAACAGTTTGGCAGTACCTACCAAGAAGGGCCTGCCTCCCTGTCGAGTCTTGGCATATCATGGGACGCAGAGGAGTTGCAGCTGATTGGATCTCAAGGTCCACTCCTGTCGATATGGGCTGAGCCTCTGCCTCAGGTAGCCTGGGCCCTTGTCGCTAGCTGCTAAAAAGACAAAGATCAGCGCTATAAACTCTATCCTCCTGGCCACCGGGAGCGAGTGTAGCTGTCCCAGGTGCGGGTAGATATGATGACGGAAAGGTAACCGACAAATTATCCTCGCTGCCGCATTCTGGACCATCTGCAATCTGTGAATCAGGTAGGCTGGCAACCTCAGGTAAAGGCTGTTGGCATAATCCAGCTGGGAGGTCACCAATGCATGGACTGTGATCCTACAGCTCTCCTCCTGCAGAAAACGTAGCCATTTCCTGATAGTTCTCAACCTCCCAAAACAAGCTGAAGAGATTTTACGGACTTGCGCCGTAAAGGAGAGATCCATCTTCCACCTGATTCCAAGATGTCTTGCTGAGTCCGTAGGGACAGGCAAGGGACCCAGTTCTAAGGGCCACCGGAGACACAAGGGGGTGGGGGGTGCCTCACTTAAAAACAAGACCTCCATCATATCTGCTTTACATTTCGCCCAATTTCCGTCGATCCAGATTGAAATATCTTTCAGGCACTCCTTGAATTTATGGAAGGCTGAAGCGGATTGTTCTTTAAAGGAGAAGAAGGGAGAGGTTGTGTCCTTATGGCCAGAGCTGCCGACTTTGGAGCAGGGGTACCAGGTTCGAGCTTCGGATTTGGCTCAGCTTCCTGTGATTCTGGGCAAATCACTTAATCTCCCCGTGCCTACCAAAAAGAAAAATGATTGTGTACTTGTGTAACGTAACTGGTGCTCATGTAAAGCACTCCAATACCTTTGGGTCAAGTTCACACTATATAAATCTGCACATAAAAAAAGGAGAACACCAGCATTGTTTCATCCATATAGGAAACCACCTTCACCCCCAAGAGGCAATAAGAGAAGCTAAACAGGCAAGGTAGATATTAAAAAGCAGGGGGCTCAAAGCGGAGACCTGAGGCACTTCACACAATGGTGGTTTAACGAGGAAGAAAATGGACGAATAAAAACCCTTTGGAAGCGGTCTTTAAGATAGGGCCGGATCCAGGTGAGTGCCACCCCTGAACACCAAGATGACTTAATCTTTCCAGCAGGATTGGGAGTGCGACCATATCGAACGCTGCTAATAGGTCTAAGAGAACTATCATGGCAGTTGCGCCGCCTTCAACAGTCATTCTCACTGATTCGGCCACTTCAACCAAGCTGTCTCCATGCTGTAGCCAGAACGCAAGCTTGATTGGAAGTTGTGTAGGAGGCCATTAGCTTCTACAAAGTTGGCTAATTGTCGCTGAGCCAATTTCTCTAAAACATTTGCGGGTGCAGACATCAAGGAGATAGGTCGGAAATTGCCAAGCACTTCAGGGTCAGAATTAGGTTTCTTCAGCAATGGTAATGAAAACACCTGTTTCCAAATGGCCTGAAAATTGCCCGTTTTAAGCGAGTAGGGCCAGATTTGGTTTAATACCTGATTTTGCAAGGGGGCCACTGATCTAAAAAATTGAGAAGGGCAAGGGTTCACTGGAGAGCCCGACTTGCATTTCAGAAGTTCAGCCAATGACTACTCAGCTGTTATGGAAGAAATTCAGAATAAAAAATGAGGGTGTTGGAGGGAGCTAGATGATCATTATTGGCAATGGCCCCTGTCTTAGGCAGAAATGAGTAATACAGTATTTGGATTTTTTCTTCAAAGAAATCTGACAGGCTCATGCACAGGGTATGGGAGGGATAGATAGTACTATCCATTGCTGCCAGTTTGGTAAAGGATTTTACAATCTTAAAAATGTCCTCAGCGGAGTTCTCAGAACTCTCTATGCGTCTAACAAAATGTTCCCGCCTCTTAACCAGCAACAGTTTGTGGAATTTCTTCAAGGCCTCCTTATAGGCACGTTTTCCTGTGGGATTGTATGACCTTCTCCAGCAGTGCTCTAACCTCTTGCAGATGCTCTTTACCACTCTATGTTCTACTGAGAACCTAGGGGCCGAAGGTGTGGCTCTGGAAGTAGTAACTGACCTTAACGGTGCATCTATATTTAAAGCAGTCATGATTCATGAGTTAAAACTGGAAGAGTCACTGTCGGGATTGCATGACAGATGTGGCACAGCTCCTTGCAGGGCTGACCCCAGGGTATCTTTAGCAACCTTTCTCCAGTTTCTCTTCAATTCTGTTACTTTATCACTTGTAGGTTGATTAGCCTCAAAACTAAAAGTGAAAGGGAGAAGGAAGTGGTCCATCCACAACATGTTAAAAAAGATCCTCCACTCTCAGAACTTGGATGTTTGAGAAAATTAAGTCTAGCATATGGCCATCTCTATGGGTAGGTGAGGTTACAAACTGAGTGAGGTTAAAACCATTAAGTGTCGATATTAAATGGGAATCATGGGGGCAGCTAGGATCATCTACATGTAGATTAAAATCTCACTGGATTGTAAAATTGGCACTGTGTAGGGTCAACTGGGCATTGACATTGCACAATTCAGGCATATGGCCATACGGAGAACAGCCATAACAACGCGGGGATTACCCCGCACTGCCATTACAACGCGGGGATTACAACGAAAGTCGTTACAACGACTTTCGCTGGAGGGCGCTCTTGGATAAGGAATAGTTGAATTTTCTATCCAACACCTTCCCTACTGTCAACGTGGGCTGGAGTTGGAATAGAAAATGAAACTATTCCACTATCCAGCGCCCTCCAGCGAAAGTCGTTGTAACGACTTTCGTTGTAATCCCCACGTTGTAATGGCATGCGGGGTAAAAGCCCGCGTTGTATTGACATACAACTGGCCATACAGCAAGTCTGGTGGCCTTTAGGGCAGCAGCCTGGCAAAAGAGAATGACAGTGAGATTTTGATACAGAAGATCAAACCCTCATTATTGCCTATTTGGCCAAACTTGGAGGTAGAGACCTCCCAGGTATCTTTCAAAATGACGGCCACGCCTCACCCCACCCAACCCCGGTTGGCACACACAATTAGGGAAACCGGAGTGGATAGCAAGGGCCAGGTCAGGGTTAGATCCCTCCCTCAACCAAGTTTCTGTTACAAAAATCAGGTCCCAAGCATTGTCCATTAGAGATAACCAGATGTCATCTGCTTGTTTAGGCAGAGACCTGCAATTAATAAGGTGGACTCTGATATTATTAAATTTTACCTTGGGGGAGTCAGTGGTCACTACCTTTTCCCTATCCAACTGAGAGAGCATTACATTTAAAATTACAGACCTTGCAGCGGTACTCAGTGCATCCTACCGCCAGGCCAACGTCGCCTTTTAAGCCATATGAGACTCTCTAGAGCATTTTGTCCCCTTACTGCTCACAGTTTGAGCAGCATGGCTGGCGCTGGCCATGGTCCGGATGCTGACAGGCTTGTCGTTGCATTGCAGCTTTCATTAAGTAGATGCCAGGAATCAGGTCACCAACAAGACTCCTCACTAAACAAAATGGCATCTACTAATGGCCCCACTAAGCGGAGGAAAGATGGCGCTCCGCTAGGGGCCAAGCAGCAAAACATGCCAAGAACTCAAGCCCTCTCGACTGAGGTACATTGGGAAAATACAGGAATTAAAAGTTAAATGTTAAGCAATAAAATAGTACTAGTAATCAGCCGTGGCAACAGTATGGGTTATATGTGTGTCAGGAAAGTGTTTACTCCTTCCTGGTGCTGTATTTGTTTTGTGTGTGAAAATCTTGCAATGCATGAGAGTCAATCTTGCAGTTATGCACCTCAGTGCTTTTCCTTACTCTTGTACTAAATCTGAAATTGCTTTGTTGTTGTATCTAAGGGATGCGTTAAATGGGTCTCCCTAGTGCCACACTTGTTCAATGTCTTTGAAGGAAGCCTGCAGTGGCCCTGCAATAACACACTTGTTCCATGCCTTTGAAGGAATTTTGCACTTGCCGGCCCTGCAGTACCCCACTTGTTCCACGTTTTTAAATCAAACTTGCTCTGGCCCTGAGTACCACACTTGCTCCATGACTTTGAATGAAGCTTGCCTTTGCCCTGCAGTACCATATTTGTTCCCTGTGTTTAAAGTAAGTTTGCGCTGACTAGCCATGCAGTAGCACACTTGTTCCATGTCTTTGAAGGAAGCTTGCTTTGGCTGGCACTGCAGTACTACACTTGTTCCATATCTTTCTGGGAAGACTGTGATGCTCTTGACCAGTACTGTATGTCGTATGTGTGTGAGCCAAGGACCCCTGTACTCCTGCAAAATGTGCTCTATCTATTTCTCTTTGTGGTAAGTCTGACCAAAAGACTGTTCTAGATGTTTCACCAGCCTCATGTTTTCTCAAAAATAATACATAATCTCGCTTAGAGGCAAACGGTGTTAGGTAAGCCTACTTCACTTATTCATCAGACAGGGTGTCATTCTCATATTAGTTCAGCCCTTCAGAACAGCAAACATACAATTGGGAAGTGGATCAGCTCTCTCCGGCCATTTGCTTTTTTGCTAATGTGTGGCTTTGCCAAGTAGACAACCAATGGTCTTTAGGTGACCTCCGGCTCATGTGCAGAAACAGGGTCAAGTGGACGCCATTGTGATGGTGGGCTCTTTTAGAGACGACCGAGAACAAGTGAATATGGATACGGAGGATAGCACAGTGCACTCGGACTCTGAGAACAGCTTGGTGCTCTTCCCGAATGTGACGCCCCGAGCGGCGGATGAAATCCTGGATACTGCCTTGGAATAATGACAGCTGCAAATGTATTCTGACTCGCTGAGTCCACCTGGTATCCTTTTTACTCCTGTAACATTCATTGGGCTCTGGGGGGGGGGGGGGGAGACCCTGTGGGCAGGGGAGGCACCTGTTGTTTTGCAGTCACTAGGTGCTCTTGCAGTGCTGCGCCCTTGCCTGCTGCCCTCCCCACTGTGTGAGCTGGACAAGGTATTCCCCTGAACTATCACAGACACATTTCACTGTTTTTGCGGGAAAGAAGTAGCTTCCCCCCCCCAGGGGGTGGCCGGTAACAGTGACTGATTATGAAAATGACTCTCCCGGCGGCGCCGTTGAGCAGGCGACACCGAATAACATTGTCCATTAGATGTGGCGTAAGCATAGCAGACCCCCCCAAGAGCGTATGCATGGTTTATTGTTTGCTTTTGTTGTACTGTTTCATGTTTGGCACGGCTGGGTTCTGAGGCTGCGCCTCCAGAGTTGGGATTTGGGGGTGGGAGGGAACCGTCTTCTGGTCACAGTGGCGAATGCACACACTACATTACACATTGCTGTCTACTCGAGCACCGGTATCTGATTATGGCTGAAGTGAAAGGGAAGTACAGGCTGGTTACCTGGAATGTGAGAGGATTGGGGGCGATACAGAAACGACATAGAGTGCACGCCTTCCTGCCTCGTCAGAAAGCACACATTGTGTTCCTTCAAGAGTCCCACCTAACGCAGACTGATGAGCACACCCTGCGGAAAAAATGGAGAGGGACTGTTTTTTCCACTACATATTCTGCCTTCTCTAGGGGAGCCACGATCAGGGTGCGCTATGGTGTCCTCTTCGTAGAGATAGATAGGAGGACGGATGACCAAGGGAGATACCTTTTGGTTAAAGGCACTCTGGATGGGATACTGGTAGTCCTGGGTAGTATTTATGCCCCGAATCACGATCAGGACAGGTTCCTCCCAATAGTGAGTAGGGCCCTAGCAGACTGGGCAGACATTCCTTGGATTCTGGGAGGGGACTGGAACATGATACTGGACACAGGGTTGGACAGGTCACATCCTCCGCTTCAGGGGACAGGGGTTCATAAACTGTCTGACTCCTTTCGAACATGGCTCCAAGGGTGGGGGCTGACAGATATGTGGCGTACATTATACCCGACACACAAAGAGTACTCGTTCTATTCCCCACTACATAACTTGCATACACGCCTGGACAGGTTTGTTGGCACCAAGTCCTTGATGGCACACTGTACGTCCTCGGCCTACCTTGCCAAAACGTTTTCGGACCATAGGCCGCTAACGCTAGATCTGGACTGGGGCAGGATCCCCTCTCCGGTGCCCACCTGGAGACTCAACCTCTCCCTACTCGAAGATGGCCCATTCCGTGCTCACTTGGAAGACACACTAACGGGCTATTTCAGGGACAACTGGGACTCTGCGTCCTCGAACCTGGTTGTGTGGGATGCCATGAAGGCGGTGGTGAGAGGCGCTGCGATTGGCAGATTAGTGGGCGCCAGACAGGAAGTACATGACAGACTTCGCACGGTTGAGGGCCGACTGGCAGAGCTTGAAACTGCAGTGGGGACAGACCCTGACCGCAGGGGGATCTCCAACTGTGCAATATTGAGCATGCAGAGCTTTTGGAATCCCCAAGGGTAATGGATTACAGAGAC
Source organism: Lissotriton helveticus (assembly GCF_964261635.1). Classification (NCBI taxonomy): domain Eukaryota; kingdom Metazoa; phylum Chordata; class Amphibia; order Caudata; family Salamandridae; genus Lissotriton; species Lissotriton helveticus. Next base: position 1,361,107,836 of record NC_136065.1, read on the forward strand.
TACTTGCGGCGGCAACAGGCGGAGGCGGACAGGTCAGGTGCACTGCTGGCTTGTCTGATTAGAGACACCCCTGAGACCCCGATAATCACGAGTGTCAGAGATGACATGGGCAGACAGGTACACACACAGATAGAGATTAATCATGTGTTTAAGACCCACTTGGAAAGATTGTACGCCCCACCCCCTACTGACACTCGGGATGCAATGTTAGCCTTCCTGGACGAATTGCCGATCCCGGCCCTTCCCCGAGAGATCCAGACGGTCCTAGCCGGGCCCGTTACACAGCATGAAATCAAAATAGCCATCCACTCTCTAAACCGGGGCAAGACCCCAGGCATGGATGGTCTTCCAGGAGAGTTTTATCAAACTTACTGTGATACGCTGGCTCCTATTCTGGAAAAAATCTACAAGACTGCGTACGAGACAGGCCACCTACCGGCTTCGACTATGCAGGCCTTGGTCATCTCCATCCCGAAGCCCGGCAGGGATGCACTGGATGTGAGTAATTATAGGCCACTGTCTATGCTCCCCTCGGAGTATAAAATCCTTAGTAAAGCTATCGCATTGAGATTACAGGCTCACCTCCCTGACCTGATCCACACGGATCAATGTGGCTTCCTCCCGGAGAGGAGCACATCTCAAAATACGAGACGTCTACATGCCCTCATGTCCACTGCCCCCCCGGACTTACCGAATGTTGGATGCATAACCCTTGATCTACGGCAAGCGTTTGACTCCCTGACTTGGGAATTCATGTTTGAAGTCCTACGTCGTTTTGGACTCCCAGATGCCCTGATAAAATGGGTTTGTCTACTATACACGAACCCGACGGCGCGAGCACGCACCGGCCGACACACGTCGGACAGTTATGACGTACATAGGGGCACCCGGCAGGGCTGCCCGCTGTCACCGCTGTTATTTGTACTTACGCTAGAACCCCTGGCAATTAAACTTCGGACTAGGGCGGCAGAGGCGGGTATCCTAGTTGGCAACACTCATAACCTGGTCTCCGTCTACGCAGACGACATAATGCTGTTTCTGCGTGACCTGCAAGGTGACCATACCCTCCTGGCACATACCTTTGGGAGGTTTGAAAGAATATCAGGCCTGGCAGTTAATCCTGGGAAATCACTAGGGTTCTTTTACCGCGAAGGGCGGCAACCCACCCACATACAGTTTGGGGAGCACGCGATCCAAGTGGCCCCGACTACGTTTAAGTACCTCGGTATTAATGTATATCGAAACCCTGACGATCAGATTGAGGGTAATGTGCGGAGAGCAATTACTGGCCTTCGCAGCAGTGTGGCCTTCTGGACGTCCCTACCCCTGTCTGTTATGGGCCGGGTGGCGATATCAAAGATGGTCCTGCTTCCCCGAATCTTGTATTATTTTGTGAACCTGCCGGTCCTCCTACCACAACCCATATTTACCATGTTGAACACGTTATTGATCACCCTGATCTGGGGTACGGGTAGGAGACGGATAAGCCTCAAGAAACTACAACTGTCCACCAGACAGGGGGGCCTGGGAGTGCCTGATCTACGGGGCTATTACTACGCTAGCCAGCTTCAATGGTGGACGAGGTGGGTGGCGGGTAAAAACCTCCATGAGATTGCTTTTACACCACAAGAGCTGGCACGAGGGTCTCTCCATTCCCTTCTGCTGCCTGCGGCCAAGACTCCGCGGGACTGCCACCCCTTATTGCTGGTGGCTCTGAAGTGCTGGCGGAACGTGCTTAAATACACGGCAGAGACCCCTCCCTACGCAGACAACATCCCCCTACTGGGCCTACCGACTCCACAGGGACCCCTGTCTGGACGCAGATTACAACCCTGGACAGATGCTGGGGTAGACAGAGTGGGAGACTTATTTGGGGATGACAACTTGCTGAATCATGCCACTTTTACACAAGCCACGGGAGCCCCACAACGGCTTTATCTCCTACACGCCACGGTCTCCCATTACGTAAGGCGCACTTGGGCTACACAACGCACTAAACCATCACAGCATGAATTGGTCCATCTCCTTCACTACATGGGGTCAGGCGGACATTTAGTGAAATGGCTTTATGTGGGA